>NC_081295.1:81770000-82395000 GCF_030435805.1 Mustela lutreola
TTTCATTTTTTCCTTTTTTTTTTTTTTTTGGAGTGATTGTAGATGGCATTGTATTTCCCGTTTTGGTGTCAATATGTGTTACTATATAGAAATAAATAAATTTTTTTATGTTTATCTTGTGACATCGTTGAACCTCTTTAGTTGTAGGAGATTTTTTGGTAGATGTCTTGGGACTTTATAGACAGTCATGTCATCATAAATAAGATGTTTTTCCTTTCTAATCTATGTCTTTTATTTCCTCTTCTTCACTTATCATCACAGTAACCAGACCATCCAGAATAGCGTTGAAGATGAGTAGTAGAAGTAGACATTTTTATCTTACAGATAAAGTGCTTAGTCTTCCACTGTTAAGTAGTTGTATGATCGTTGTTAGCTGTAGGTTTTTTGTAGATATCATTTATCAATTTGAGGAAATTTCCCTCTAGTCGTACTTTGCTGGGGTTTTTTTTGGTTTTTTTAAATGATGAATGGGTATTGGATTTTGCAAATGTTTTTTCTGTATCATTTGATAAGTGATGTTCTTCATTAGCTTGTTGATATGGTGGTGGCAGATTTCCATAGCTTGATTTTTTGAAAATTGAGTTAGTTTTCCATCCCTGGAACTCCACTTGGTCATAAGGTAGAATTATGTTTATGTATTGCTAAATTCTATTAATATTTTGTTAAGGAATTTTTCTGTGTATCCATAAAGGAGTATTGTTCCATAATTTTCTTTTTAGGGGGACTGCCTTGTCCTGTTTTGATGTCTGGATGATACTAGCTTTATAAAATGAATTGGAAAGTATTCTCTCCTTTTTTCTGGAAGAGACTGTATAGAGTGACATTGATTCTTTAGATGTTTGGTAGAATTCTTTACTGAGACCCTCTGGGTCTAGAGATTTCTTTTTTTATAGTTTTAAAGTCCTGAATTCATTCTCCTTAATAATTATAGGGTTATTCAAATTATGCCTTTTTTTTTTAAAGATTTTATTTATTTATATGACATAGTGAGAGAGATCACAAGCAGGCAGAGAGAGAGTAGGAGGCAGGCTCCCTGCTGAGCAGAGAGCCTGATGCGGGGCTCTATCCCAGGACCCTGAGATCATGACCTGAGCCGAAGGCAGAGGCTTAGCACACAGAGCCACCCAGGCGCCCTTCAAATTATGCCTCTTAAATTGGATGAATTGTTGTAGTCCCCCCACCCAGAAGTGGCCCATTTTGTCTAAGTTGTCAAATTAATGTGTGTAGAGTTGTTCATAGCATTTCCCTATTATCTCTTGATGTCTGTAGCCTCTGTAGTGATACCACCTTCTATTCCATTTCTGGTACTGGTAATTTGTGTCACATTTCCTTTTTTATTTTTAGTTTTAGTAAGTTTGTCAATTTTATTGACCTTTTCAAAGGATCAATTCTTTATTTCATTTTCTTTTTTCTCTTTTAAGTTTCAGTTATTTCTGCTCTTTATTATTTACTTGTTTTTGCTTTGGATTTATTTTGCTGTTTTTCTCAGTTTTTTTTTTTCTCAGTTTTTAAGGTTTTGATTAGTGGTTTTGAAACTTTTACTCTTTTTAGGTGGATGCATTTGGTGCTATAAATTTTTCCAAGCATGGTTTTGACTGTGTCCTACAAATTTTGATATTTTATGTTGTCATTTAGTTGTTTTCTTAATTTACCTTGAGACTTTCTTCTTGACCTCAGGGTTTTAGTAGTATGTTGTTTAATTTCAAAGTTTTCGCATTTTTATGCTATCTTTCTGTTACTAATTTCAAGTATTTGAAAATTACTAATTTCAAATTAAATTATTAATTTCAGTGATTCTGTTGTGGTCAGAACACTATGATTTCAATTATAAATTTTTTGAGGTTCCTTTAGGTCTTAGTCTGTGGTTTATACAGTATATGTTTTGTGGGCACTTGAAAACAATATATATTTTGCTGTTGTTGGGTTGATTAGATCCTGTTGGTTGATGGTGTTTTTGACTTTTTGTATATCTTTGATGGTTTTCTATCTAGTTGTTTAGTCAGTTGTTAAGAGCAGTCTTTTAGAATCTCAACTATAATTGTGGATTTGTGTATTTCTTTTTGGTTCTTGAAATTTTTGTTATATTTATTATAGTTC
Organism: Mustela lutreola; assembly: GCF_030435805.1. Lineage (NCBI taxonomy): Eukaryota > Metazoa > Chordata > Mammalia > Carnivora > Mustelidae > Mustela > Mustela lutreola. Next base: position 81,772,098 of record NC_081295.1, read on the forward strand.
TAATGCTTGGTGCATACACGTTTAGGATTGATGTATATTCTTGGTGGATTGGCCCTTTTATTATTATATAATATCTTCTCTGTCTCTGGTTATTTTCTTGTGCTGAAGTCCACTTTACCTGCTATTTGTATAGTACTCTGGCTTTCCTTTGATTAGTGTTTAAATGGTAAATGTTTCCCATTCTTTTTACTTTTCAACCTGTCTGTATCATTATATATGAAGTAGGTTGCTTGTAACAACACACAGTTGGATTGTGATTTTTAATTCACTCTGCTAATCTCTGTCTTTTGCTTGATATATTTAGACCATTTACCCTTAATGTAATTGTTGATTTACTGATACTTAAGTTCACTATTTGTCTTCTTTCTGTTTTCATTTTCCTGCTTTCCTGTGGGTTAGTAGAATGTTTTTAGAATTCTACTTGGATTTATCTATAGTATTTTTAAGTGTATCCCTTTGTATAGCTCTTCTAGTGGTTGGTCTAGGTATATATGTACATATGTAATATGAATAACCAATTTTAACAGTTTGAGTAGAGTATAAAATCCTTTACCATCCCCTACTTTAAAAATTGTTTCAAATATTGTCTATGTATATATTTATAAATATATCAGATGGTGTTATAATTTTTACTCCAACTACCAGACTTTAATTTAGGAAACAAGATGAGACACAGCCTATCTTTGCTTTCTGTGTTCTTTCTTTCTTCATGTTTCAAAGTTCCATTTATTATTTTATTTTGGTTTAGCCATTTTTTTAATCTTTCACATCTACTTGTGACAAATTATCTGTTTCTTTTCAACTGAGAATATCTTGATTTTCCCTTGTTTACAGAAGGATAATTTTATTGGGTATTCATTTCTAGTTTGACAGATTCCCCCCCTGCCCCCCGCCCAGTAATTGAAAGTATTGTGCCACTTCTTTTTGACCTCCATGGTTTCTGATGACAAATCTCTTGTCATTTTTCTTTGACTATTCTGAAGATTTTTTTTTCATTGTGTTCAGTTTTTAGAAATTAAGTATCATGGGTCTTTGGGTGGATTTCTTTGGATTTTTCCTTTTTGGGATTCATATAGCCTCTTGAAACTGAACATCCTGCCAAATCTGAGAAGTTTCCAAACATTATTTTGTTTGAGTAATTGAGCCTTTAACTCCTCACTTCCAGGATGGCACAAGTCATAAATCTTTTGTTATTGTCCTACAGGTTTCTGATGCTCTCTTCCTTTTTACCTCCTCTCCCTCCTTTGTCTATTGTTTGTTGTGTAGACTGGGTAATTTTTATTGTTTTTGTCTTTCAGGTCACTGATTTTTTTTGGGGGGGGGTCTGCTCTGTTTTAATGTTGAGCCCTCCTACTGAGCTATTTATCTTATTGTATTTCTCAGTTCTAAAATGTTTGTTTTGTCTTTTATTTCCTTGCTGGTGCTCTCTTTTGTCGTTTCAGGCATGCCTGTATTGTTCATCAAAGCAATTTTATGATGATTCCTTTAAAATCCTTGCTAGAGAATTCTTTTTTTTTCTCTTTAAAGATTTTTATTTATTTATTTGAGAGAGAGAGAGAACGAGATGGGGGAGGGTCAGAGGGTGAAGCAGACTCCCCCACCGAGCAGGGAGCCTGACATGGGACTCAATCCTGGGGCTCCAGGATCATGACCTGAGCTGAAGACGGTTGCTCAACTGACTGAACCACCCAGGCTCCCCTTTGCCAGAGAATTCTAACAATTCTCTCATCTTGGTGTTGGCATCTATTGGTTTTTTTTTCCCATTCATTTTGGGAACTTACTAATTCTTTGTATGACAAGTGATTTTGAATTTAAATTTTGGAGTATTTTGTACAGTTATGAGAGTCTAGATTTAAATTATTTCCTGCATAACAAATGTTATGTTTATGTTTTGTCACGTTTTGTAAATATAAGCTATTTACATATGAGTAAATGTAATATAAAATGATTATAAACATATAGTAAACATATTATTAACTATATGTTTAAACCTTTTTTATTTGCCATCTTGGTAAGATACTGCTCTGGCATGTGAAGCGGGGAGAGGTACTACCTCCTTATTGCTAGATGTAGTTAGAAGTCTAGGTTCTCCAGTTGTCTTCTGTTCATACGTGAGGAGTTTGGAAGGGAGTGCCTTGTTACTTCTGGGTGGGGTACAAGTCCAGGTTTTTCATATCATCACCATTGACACCATTGTGGCTGGCCTCATTACTGCTGGGGGATGGTGAGTGTCCAGACACTCTGTTAGGCCTCTCTGATATAACCTAAGAATGTATCTGTGCATAGAGAATATCCATAGTGCCAGATAGAGATGAAAGTTGTGTTTCCTTGCTTGGCCTTCTGGTGGAGCTCTTTGAAGTATTTTGTTATAGCTTGGCAAGGTTGGACGTCTAGGCTCCCACTTGACTTTTGTTGGTGTGGGTAGAGCTGTGGTTTTTTCTATGGTATTTGGCTGGAAAAGAGTGCTTACTTTCTTGAGAACTTCTTATTAGCTTCCTCTTTCCTGGTCCATTATGTAGGGAGAACTGGCTTTCCTGAGACTTTTTGGGGGTGTACCATTTGGTTCTTTGGGGTGACTGGTTTATTTTTGCTCCAAAGCAGAGAGGCAAAAAGAAAACCCAAGGAATTCACCACAGTATTGTGTTCCTTGGATCCTGAGGTTCTTAGCTGGTTTGCCTTCTTTTCTCCAACTTTCAGTCATTTGCTTGTTTTATATATAATATCTAGGGCTTTTAGTTGTATTTAGTGGGAAATATAGGGAAGACTGTCTTTTCCATCTTCTCATTAATGTTTCTTATCGACATTAACAAAAAATCTTAACTAATACTGTTTGTTATAACTTTGCTAGCAGTTGCATTGAATGTTGATTTCATTACGGTCTAGCATCTAATGTCAGTTGATTATTTAAACACACCAAAGAAAGGAAGGAAATATATACAAGGGTAGTGAAGGGGCAGATAGGAATGTGCATTGTAAAAAATAATAGTTGTAAAAGAAGTATTCTCTTGTTAAATTGAAAGATGAAAATAATTTAGGTTTATAGTGCTTTGTTTAACATTCTTTTTTTTTTTAAGATTTTATTTATTCATTCGACAGAGAGAGATCACAAGTAGGCAGAGAGGCAGGCGGAGAGAGAGAGAGAGGAGAAAGCAGGCTCTCCACTGAGCAGAGAGCCCGATGTGGGACTCGATCCCAGAACCTTGAGATCATGACCTTAGCCGAAGGCAGAGGCTTAACCCACTGAACCACCCAGGTGCCCTCTTTAACATTCTTTTTTAACCTTTCTTAAATAAAGATTTTATATCCTGTTTTCACAGCCTTATTTAGTTTGTAAATGAATACTCTTAGAATTATTGATTTTATTATAAGTTTGTTTAAGTATTACTCATATCTTTATCCCTTGAAATAAACTTGACAAGGGTATATTGATAGTTGAATAATGGAGGTTTTTTACTTGATTGATCTGAAGTAGCATTTTATTTTATTTTATTTATTTTTTTAAAAGATTTTATTTATTTATTTGACAGGCAGAGATTACAAGTAGGCTGAGAGGCAGGCAGAGAGAAAGGAGGAAGCAGGCTCCCTGCTGAGCAGAGAGCCCGATGCGGGGCTCGATCCCAGGACCCTGGGATCATGACCTGAGCCGAAGGCAGAGGCTTTAACCCACTGAGCCAGCCAGGCACCCCTGAAGTAGCATTTTAGTGTAGTGTTCTATGTGTACTACGATTGAAGTTTATTTCAGAGTCCTTCAGTGGGAGGCTGGTGATATTCCTGAAGTACTAAAGAAAATGTACTATTATAGATACTTTTTTCCAAACTTTCATCATACTGATGGAATATCTTCTTAGGCTATAAATGATAAGTAGAGTTATTTTCTTTTGGTAATAGTCATGGTGTTAGTATTGGATGGGTCTTTAGAGAAAAATATAATTAATTAGACCATTGTATAAACGAACAAGTTAATTCCCCAGAAATGAAATGACTGCTCTTACTAATACGATGGCTAAGAGTTCATGCTGTGTTTAAACCTGTTACCACTTAATTATGTGTGCAACCTTGAATAATTTCTCATTTCCTTCAGCCTCAGTTTTTTCATCTGTAATTTGGAGATAATTCTTTTTTATGTATTATGAAGATGTAACAACATGACTTTTAAATTGCTTAGTGCAGTCTTAGCATTACCATCATTGCTTTAAAAATGATTCTTGTTCTCCTTTCTTACTTTCTCTTTTTTTGTTTCTCTTTCTTCATATGTCTCTTTCTTAGGAAGTTGACAAGCCTGGCTTATCTAAAACAGTGATGCTTCTGTTGCCACCCTCACAGTGTTGTACCCACACCCTTGCTTTATTTTGGTTTTGTTTATTTTTTCTATCATGGAATAGGAACTGGTATTTACTGGATATTCGGTTTTGTTCAATGAGACAGTGCATATATGGATTTTCAGTTAAGGTTCTTGTTTTTAGCCTGCTTTTGTACCTGATATTTCTGAGGTTAGAGTCTCTTCGATGTTCTCCCAGACAGGTGAACTCCCTGTGCTACATTTCCAGACTTGTATTTTATGCCATGTATTCTTCTGACCTGCTTCAATAATTAATGCTTTATTTTCCAGCTTCTGAAATTTTGTTGCAGTCTTTTTTATGACTGTCCTATATTGTTTGTTGCCATGACTTCCTATTGTATTACTGTTCTGTCATTTCATTGGATCTTTAAAGGGAGAGAATAATATAACTTTGTGCACTCGGGCAATGATCTTTAACCAGAAATTCTGTGAAATAGATACAAATGAAAAAAGAGGAGAGAAAAAGAACTGAAAAAAAAAAAAGGTTATAAAACTACCTAGTGTCAACAATTCTATGTATTTCCTTCTTCCCAATTTTAAAAAAGTAGTAAGTGCACATTTAAAAAAGCATAAAGATGAATGTAATTTTTAAAAGATTTTATTTATTTATTTATTTGACAGAGAGATAGAGAGAGAGATCACAAGTAGGCAGAGAGGCAGGCAGAGAGAGAGGGGGAAGCAGGCTCCCTGCTTCAGAGAGCCTGATGTGGGGCTCAATCCCAGAACCCCGAGATCATGACCTGAACTGAAATCAAGTCAGACACTTAACTGACTGAGCACCCAGGGGCACCCCAATCCATTTATTTATTTTTTCAACCCCCAGTACACAGGTGAAACAGGTTCAGAACCATTAACCCAACTTCCGTGTGTGAGTTTTTTAGTTCTTCCATAGCAAATTACCACAAACTAGGTGGCTTAAAACAACAGAAGTAGATTTTCTAATGATTTTGGAGACTACAAGTCCAAAGTCAAGGTGTTGGCAGAGCCATGATCCCTTCAAACACTCTAGGAATGAATTGTCCTTTTATGCCTCTTTTAGATCCTGGTGGTTACCAGCAGTTTGTCATTCCTTGGTTTGTTAGCGTCGTAGCTCTCATCTCTACCTCCTTTGCGTGGCTTTCTTTGGCTCTCCTCTGTGTCTTCAGACTTCTCTGCTCTAAGGACAAATGTCATTGGATTTTAGGACCCCCCCCCCCCCTGAGTTCAGCAGGATCTTATCTTGACTTGATCACATCTATACAGATCCTGTTTCCAAATGAGGCCACATTATCAGGTTCTGGGGGTTACGATTTTATTGTATCTTTGTGTGGGGGGACAACTCATTCCCCAACACTCTTATTCTAGAATTGTCGGTAAAATAGAAGGCATGAAATAAGTGCTGGAGAGTAATTTGAACTGTTTAGTTGAATATAAAATAGAAGTACTGCTTTTAGGGTTTAGAAAAATGTTACTAGCTATTCTCATCAATGAACTTTAAAAATTAACTTTTTTTGAGGAGAGAATGATGTATAGAAAGGATAACAGATAAAGGATTTAAAAGTTGCAGAGGAGAAGCCCTGGGATTTTCTTAGTGTTATTGTAAAGCTTTTTGCTTTAAGCAAATCGTACTCTTTCTTAACTTTGGTTCTGTTATGACTTCTCAAAAATTTACTTGAGATCCAGAGATTATAGCTTTTTTGAGGCTTTGGCTTGGAAACTCAGTAATTTTTTTTTTTTTAATGGTTACTTTAACCTCTATAGACTATTATGGTATTAACCTGGATCCAGCTGGGAATTTTTCTTCCTCAGTTTGGCCAAGGAGAGCTCAGAAATAATCTTCCTCTATTCCCCCCACCGCCCCTGCCAATCCTTCCCAGACTAGGCTACTCAATATCAAGGCTGAGAATGCTAACCTTTTCATGATGACTGGCTGAAAAACTGAAAATATCTCAATGGGAATATTACTGATAATCGTATCTTTTTCATAATCTCCAGAAACTCTTTGATCTTGCTGTATATTATTATATAATTATCTTTTCTATTGCTGTTTAGAAAACAACCTTTCTCCCTATTCTTTGAGTCAGTTTGAAACTAATTTATTTGTTAACAGTAGTAGAGATCACTGTCTTTTCTCACCAGATTATTCACCAGGTGTTAAATTCAAGTTCCTTTAATCTTTTAGGGATGAAGAGCATGATTTCCACTGTCTCCTTAAATTGGGCTGATGTGAAGATGTTATTCTTTTTGGACTTTCATTATTTTTTGCCATTACCTCCAAGTTGAACTCCCAACTCTTTACCTGTTAGTTTTTTAGTAACACTGGAAGTAATGAGTGATTTAATGGTATATATAACATAGATCTATACAGAATACCCTAATGTCCAAGGAATCCATTGAGTTTAAGGCATGATCACAATTGGTAGTGTTAATTTGGAGGCTACTATATATGGATGAGGCATAGAGCAAATAGGGTGAGAGTTCTAGGAAAGGATAAGGAAGGAGTGTAATGAATGGTGGATGAAAGTAAGATGGAGGAGTAGGACTCAGGAAGACTGACAGTATCAGAAATTTGGGACTTTTGTGGAAAATGAATCAGAATTATGGTTTGGGTGGTGCTGTTGTGATGAATGATCTTGATTGTGCTTATTATTGACTGCCTGGAGACATAAAGTGAAGTGTTTAAAAAAAAGTCAGCTATTTAAAAATCTTACCTGAATATAGGAAATAGTTTTAGGCAGAATTTTTTTTTTTTTTTTAAAGATTTTATTTATTTATTTGAGAGAGAGACAGTGAGAGAGAACATGAGCGAGGAGAAGGTCAGAGGGAGAAGCAGACTCCCCATGGAGCTGGGAGCCTGATGTGGGACTCGATCCCGGGACTCCAGGATCATGACCTGAGCCGAAGGCAGTCGTCCAACCAACTGAGCCACCCAGGCGCCCTAGGCAGAATTTTTAAAGCAGGCATATTTAGCAGGCATATATTCTCTCTCTCTCTGTTTTTTTTTTTTTTTTAAGATTTTGTTTTTATTTATTCATTTGAGGGCGCCTGGGTGGCTCAGTGGGTTAAGCCGCTGCCTTCGGCTCAGGTCATGATCTCAGGGTCCTGGGATCGAGTCCCGCATCCGGCTCTCTGCTCAGCAGGGAGCCTGTTTCCCTCTCTCTCTCTCTCTGCCTGCCTCTCCGACTACTTGTGATTTCTTTCTGTCAAATAAATAAATAAAATCTCGGAAAAAAAAATATTTATTCATTTGAGAGAGACAGAGAGCACAAGCAGGGGGAAAGGGAGAGGGAGAAGCAGACTCCTTGCTGAGCAGGGAGCCCAACATGGGGCTCGATCCTGGGCCCCTGAGATCATGACCTGAGCAGAAGCATCTGAGGCACCCAGGAGCCCTTAGCAGGCATGTACTATTAAGTTAGAAAGCGTGGTGTATTTGCTTATGTAGTACTGGATTCCATTTAGTTTATGTTTTCCTTCTGAATTTGTTTTTCTGAAGTTCTTGTGATATCTACTTCATGGGAGTTGTTCTTTTGCTCTTTCCCTTCTTTGTTCTTTGGTAAGTACCCTGAGTCTTCTAACTTACAGTCTTATTTTTCACTGTTGGGTTTACTTCTTGGCATATGAAGAGATCAGGAAAATAACCATTGTAGAGGATTACTGAATATTGAAAATAGTCTTAAAGTAGAACATAGGTAATAGTTTGGGATTTATAATAAAATGTCAGCTTTAAAGCATGCTGTGTGTTAATTTATTTCATGTAAGTGTCATGTGGTTGTACTTTATTTACTTTGGCCTTGTATTATAGAAATCTTTTTATCATTCACTGACCATAGATCTATAAAGAATTTATTTTTTATCATTTATAAAATCAGATCTGTTTGAAATCCCATACATTATAGAATGACCCAAAGTATTCATCTCCTTTGTTCTACAAACCCCAGCTGAGAATTACCATGTTAATTTCTAAATATTAATTTCTAGATAATGTACATGAAATTTGGATGAGTGTTACCAAGTATAATTTGAATTTTAGAGTGTATCCTACAGAATATTTTATTAGCTGCCTTTAACTCTATTACTGTTACTACTTGTCTTGGAGGAGGATATACATTCCTTCTTGCTTTTTCAGTGCTGTGGCTTGAAGTGCTGTATTATTTTGGTCTGTTGTGACAATTTTTTTGTGAAATGTGTAAATGCGTTTGAGTTCTTAAAAGACTGACTATTGTAAAAACCTCAATATACAAATGAAATGCCTACATGATTTACATACTACATGGTGTTATTAACAAAAACTTTTTTTTTAATTAACCAAAACTCTTTATTTAACTCTACAATTTATTTGTTATACTTGGTATCAGTATACATAGTTACAACTTTTGTAAATTACTGTCAATATTTTTTTTGGAGGTATTTGAAGTATTTATGGAAAATAATAGTATTTCCTAGTGTAGTCCAGTATGGTAGCCATTGGTGACATGTGGCTTATTAAGTGCTTGGACTGTGTGCCTAATCCAAATCGAGATGTAAAATGCACTGCGGGTTTTGAATACTTTGTGTAAAAAAATGTAAAATAGCTTAATAGTTTTTAATTCTGATTACATGACACATGATAATATTTTGGATCTGGTGAGTTACATAAAGGCATTATTAAAGTTAATATAACCTTTTCATTATTATTTTTCAGATGCAGTTACTATAAAACTTAAAATTACAAGGGTATCTTATATTATGTTTCTTCTGGATATATTGGACATACTGGTTTTGAGAGTGTATAATTTGTAAAAGGTTCACTTTCAAAGATTTTGAGTGAGTGTGTATGTTTTATATTTCCCAGCAGAAAGGATATTGGCCTCTCAAAATAATTCCTGTAAGACAACTTAATATTTAATGTAATAGAAATTTATATTGATAGCATTATGTCTATGATAAATTATATTCTACTATCAGTCTGGGAGAACCAAGAGCACACCCCTTTATCATTTTGACAGTAAGTGATAAGAGATTCACTGCAGTGGGATTGCTCTAGTTCCTTTGACAAAGAGAAAATTAGTTAAGGTGAGTATGTTGGGGCTATAAAAGGTTGGGTTATGTAAGATTTTAGATTGGAGAATTCCTAAAATTCTGGAGTTATGTTGCTGAGTTGGGAAATGGAGAAAAGGAATAATGTCACTAATTCCTGGTGGAAATCCCCTCTTCAGGTCTGAGGTGTAGGCCCTCAGACTTAATTAGGAGGGAAGAAGGAACATTTCCCCTGGAGTCTCAGAGCATAGTTTGCTGTGAGGCCAGTAGGTACCCATGTGAAGGTGAGTGGTTTAAAGAGTATGATTGCACTGCTCTGTCATATATGAAGTTTGGTTGGAAATTGAGTGTTTTAGGAGGAAAGAGCCTTTCTTGTTATAGGCTTCTAAAGTTTGGCTGTTCTTTGCAAATAATAACATTATGCTTATGTTACACAGTTCAGATATTTAACTTGTGATAGTAAACTTTGAGTTCTTATTTACCTTAGTAATTATTTCTCTTTGTGCAAAGACGATCCTGATTGAATAGATGTACCTCTATATGCTAAGTGTAAATTTAATTTAATGGATATAGAATAAAGTACATGGAATCATTTTTATTAAATTCTGGTACGTTACTTTAAGTACAGTACATCAGTGAAATAAGTTATCAAACCTTAAACTGAGTAGTACTGTCTAGTCAGACCCTCTCTCCCCACCCTATTCTCTGCCTTCTATTATTGTTTGGTTTGAAGTCGTGCTCTAAGTGATGTTCTTTGGCCACTGCTAAATCCTCAAAGTATTCTGAGAATTATCTGAAAAATAACCTGCATTCTTTTTTATTCTAATTCTTTAAAAACTTAAAATCTGCATGTGAGTATAGAGTAACTGAATACAATATAAATGCTCTATGAATTACAGCTATCCAGTTATAAATGACCGTTACATAAATAGAAGTTCCTTTTTTCTTTCCAACCCATAGCTTCTAGAGGTTCATTTACTTAATAAGCATTTACTGAATAACTGTCTTTCAAGAACGGCAGAACCGAAAATATCAAAATAGAGGAGAAGATTACATCAGAATCTCAGCATGAATGGGACTCTAGGACAGAACGATATTCTTAAATTGCGACTGAGTGATTTGCTTTTAGCTCTAGTATTTTGGAATTTCAAATAATGCTAGATAAGAGTGTGAGTTTTTTTAAAAATATATTTAACAAGGAGTTGAGGTACTAATTTAACATTAGTGGTATGACCTTTTATACCACTAATTCATGAGGTGTCAAATCCAGGTTGGTAGGAAATAGATCTGTGACATGAGGATCTGTGTGTCTGCAAGACCACCAGATTGTAACATAGGCCACGCCAGCAGCTACCTGTTTCTTCCGAGGTTTTCTTTGGTGAGACCTGGAGGTGGTAAACAGCCACTGTTACCACAGAAATTAGTTTGAGAGGGAGTTGAGTTTGAAGTATATATGCAGCACTCGTGTAGCATATAAGCTAGATGTCGTGCCAGAGTTGAATGATAAAAGGAGAAGCCAGAGGAAACTGGGAGCATAGGACCCTGTGGCAGTAAAATAATTTAATTTTTGCCTAGGCTGCCTTTGTAACCTTCCATGGGACAGTCTTCCTCACCCTTAGGACACTGAGCCTGGGAAGCAGGCTTGCAAGCAGTTCTTTTATATATATATATATTTAAAGATTTTATTTATTTATTTGGCGAACAGAGATCACAAGTAGGCAGAGAGGCAGGCAGATAGAGAGAGGAGGAAGCAGGCTCCCTGCTGAGTGGAGAGCCTGATGGCAGAGCTCGATCCCAGGACCCTGGGATCATGACCTGAGCTGAAGGCAGAGTCTTTAACCCACTGAGCCACCCAGGTGCCCCTTCTTTTATCTTTTTAAATCTGAGTTCTTAAATGTAGCTTCTAATAGTCAATTTGGGGTTAGTTTTCAAGCATATTTATATACTTTACTGAAAAAAATGGTACAGATAGAGTTAAATTTTTTACTTTGGTAATTCCCAACTGCTAATTTGTATTAGAGATAATTTTCTTATCTAATTAACCTCATTTATTTCAAAAGGAGGGACTGATAAAGATGGACTTCAATTTAATCATATCTTCTTTAGTTAGTTGTTTTTACTAGGAAATAATAGGGCTATTTAATAATAAAAATTTTGAGGTCATCCTGTGAATATGTATATATATCAGAAGGGAAAAAAATCAGAAAAGTTACCAGTTGGTGCATTGTCTTTATTTTGTGAAGGAGTGAAGGCCTTGTCAGGTAAGGACTTGTTCGTCATTTATTTCTTCATAGAGTCTATATTTACTGAGTGTCTACTGTGTGTGGGATACTGTGCTAGAGTAGGGGTTAGGATTAACAGAAAATTTCCCGTTCCTTATGTATGTAAACTCTAGTGGAGAAGACAGATAGGAAATAATTAACATAAAATAGCAGCGTGATACCTGAATCCACTGGATTAGATGAAAGACCCCTGGCAGAAGTAATGTTTAACCCAATGTCCAAAATGTAAGTAGGAGCTGCCAGGGCACAAGGAGGAAGGCAATAGCATAGTCCCAGCCAGGAAGGTGTGAGATTCTGGGGATGGAACAGAGGACACCAGACTGGATACAAGGAGACAACTTCTGTTGCAGATAGGCGCCTTAGTGACTTCTTCATAAAAAGAGAGTGGGAAAAGAGAGCATGGGGTGATTCAGGAGATATGTAGGAGGTAATAACAGTGCATTCTTTGTATTTAAACAGCTCTCTTTAGATGGAATTCACAGGGGTGCCTGGGTGGCTTAGTGGGTTAAAGCCTCTGCCTTCGGCTCAGGTCATGATCCCAGCATACTGGGATCGAGCCCTGCATTGAGCTCTCTGCTCAACAGGGAGCTTTCTTTCCCATCTCTCTCTGCCTGCCTCTCTGCCTACTTGTGATCTCTCTCTCTGTGTGAAATTTAAAAAAAAAAATCTTAGATGGAATTCATATACTGTAAGATTCAGCTATTTTAAATTTCTAATTCAGGGGTGGCTGGCTCGCTCAGTGGGTAGGGCATGCAGCCCTCGAGGGTTGTGAGTTTGAGACCCATGTTGGGCATGGAGCCTTCTAAAAAAAGTAAAGTGTACGATTTGGTGGCTTTTGGTGTAGTCACAGAGTTGTATATCACCAGTATTACATTTAGGGCATTTTTCATTATCCTCAAAAGAAACCCCACACCCCTTACCTGCATACCAAACACTAATTCCCCCAGCTCTAGGCAGCCACCAGTTTTGGAGGATGTCATAAAAAGTTGTTGTCTTTGCTTATGTATTTTATTACAGTGACTAGGTTTTAGTAGTTTAATTTGCCAGATGGTTTCTTTAAAATACCTCATTTTAAGGTGTAAAATGAGTACTCTTGTTCTTAGCTTTTTTTTTTTACTTTTTTCCTCTTTTATGGAAAATTCCAAATTTATGCCAAATTAGAAAGGTAAAGTGATAAAACCCACATGCATAATACCAAATTTATACAATTATAACATATGACACTCATAATAGCTATTGCTGTAGTCTAGCTATCACTTCTCCACTTACTGCATACCCTGGGTAATATATTTAAGCAAATTGAGAGCTCCCTCTTAACCTTTTAATTATTATAATAGTATTTATTGAGCATTTACTATATAGACATAATGATAAGTTGACATGATTATGTCAGTTAATTAAAAAATTATATTTAAATGTAATTATATACCCATTTTCTAGGTGAAGTAAGTGATAGATAATTTTCTAACCTGTTGTCTTTGTTTTAGTTTATAAGATGCTCAGCCCATGGTGAATAATACTATGCTTTTGCAGGTTCATAACTTCAGAAATTTCAGACCATAATAATGGCTATTCCAGTAACTGGGCTTCCAGATACTATTTCTAGATAATACAGTAGTCAGTTAGCCTTAACATTAACAAAAATACCTCCATAAGTTTTTGCAATATGGAGTTTTGTGCTTTATATGTGATTTTAAAAGATTCCTCATTATAAAATCCTTTGGAGGTAAAATACAATTAACTGTGGTTTTTTTTTAACCGATGAAAAAAGAATTAGAGGGGGTTAATAATGTATTTGGGGTTTACAGCTTTTCAAGTGGTAGAGCTGAGATTCTTCAAATCTAACTCCAAAGCTTTGCCTTAACCCCACTGTGTAAGATATCTGTACTCAGAAGTGAGAAACTAGCGGGAAAGAAGTCCTGTGAGGTGTAATTTAGGATGGTATAGGTAACCCTAGACTGAGAAACAGACTCTCATTCTATTTTGAGATTTGTACTTGGTCAAGTAATTTAACCTTTATGGCCTTTAGTTCTTTATTCGCATATGGGAGTAGGTCAGAGATTATACACAGAATATTTTTCTTTACTTGTGAAAGTAAATAATTTAACAGCAGTATTTAGAATAATTATGACTTACATTCTTTTGCAAACTAAATAACTTTTTCCTTTGCTCCTTATCTCTCCTTTGTTTTCTTGTTGATCTACATTATTTCTTGAAATTAATACTTGAATGCTAAATTCTTAAACATGGTATATAATGGCATCGCAGCTCTAGAAGGCTTATAGGAGGTATATTCTGCATCATTATGGACATCATTTTTACTTTCACTGTTATTCATTCATCCATTCATTTATTCACTCAATTTTTCTATTATTTTGTTTTTCGGCCTGGTAGGATATGTATGCTTAAACTTGACCGAGCTGAGCTAAATTTAGTTCATTTTATTTCCCTGTGACGAACCTATGTGTTTCTGACCTTGACAGGCTGTTCACACAGCCATGGCTTTAGGGAGGTTAATGACTTCACATCTCCCCAAACTACAGATGGAAGATAGATGAATAATTTGTTGTGTGTTCTGTCATAGTAAGTTTTGTTTCTAAGAAAATTTGCATTTTCAAAAACCACATTCTGTAATTTAAGAGATTAAGTTCTAATTTCATTTGTGAAAATTTTTACAGGAGAGAAATTACTTAGAGTGCCTGCAACTCTGCCTGCTTTTGCGTTTGCTCTCTCTCTCTGTCAAATAAATAAATATAATCTTAAAAAAAAAATAAAATAAGTTTTGTTGAATTCTTGACCTCTTTAAGCTGTACTTCAGATTGTCCTTTAATTAAGTTGCTAATAATCTGGTTGGAGATCAGAAATGCCTTCTGCCCTCTTTGTTTGAAGCCAGCTTCTCATTTTATTTTATAAACACAAATGCTTATGCACAAAATTGCATACTATTGCTATTATGTACAGTTGCTAAAGGAGTAGGCCATACATTTGGCTATAAGGAAACAAGTTTCTCATTATCCTTAAATAAAAACAAGCAGTTTGAGAAAGCATGATTTGTTATGATATTGATAGCTGACATACAGTTTTCCTGATGTTATTGATATTTTTTATGTGATTCTTTTTGTGAATATTTTCAGACTTTATGCGGATATCATATTTTATCAGGATTGCTTTGGCTTTTTGGGGTCTACTGTGGTTCCATACAAATATGAGGATTGTTTGTTCTAGCTCTGTGATAAATGCCAGTGTTATGTTGCTAGGGATTGCATGAAATGTATAGATTGCTTTGGGTAGTATAGACATTTTAACAATATTTGTTCTTCCAACCCATGAGCATGGAAAATTTTTCCCATTTCTTTGTATACTCTTCAGTTTCTTTTATAAGCGTTCTATAGTTTTCAGAAAAGAAGACTTAGTGTTTTAGGTGTATCTTTTGTAAACATTTTAACTAGATTAAAAATGATTTGGACAGTTCTTTTTGAGTAGATTTGCACTTACTGTGGTGATTATTGTATTTTGGCACATTTTAAAACCCTATTGTGTGCTTCTTCTTTCATCTCAGCTTTTTTTCCCCATCCTTTCTTGCCTTTTGTTTTTGTTTTTGTTTTTTTAAAGATTTTATTTATTTATTTGACAGATATCACAAATAGGCAGAGAGGCAGGCAGAGAAGGGGAGGGGGAAGCAGGTTCCCTGCTGAGCAGAGAGCCCGATGTGGGGCTCGATCCCAGGATCCTGGGATCATGACCTGAGCTGAAAGCAGAGGCTTTAACCCACTGAGCCCACCAGGCGCCCCCTTTCTTGCCTTTTGATTGACTTTTTCTTCATGCCTTTTTCCAAATAAAATTTTTTAATAAAGAAGTTATATACTACCTATGTTTTTTTTAAAAGCGTTATTGAGTATAATCCACATACCATACAATTTACCCATTCAAAGTGTAGAATTTATTGGTTTTTAATATATTTTTATTATTGTGCAGTTATTGCCATAATCTAATTTTAGAGCATTTTTAGCTTCCCTAAAAGAAATCCACTAGCTGTCACTCTGCATCTTCCCTAAGCAACCACTAATCTTTTCTGTCTCTATAGATTTCTTTGTTCTGGTCAATTCATATAAATTGAATCATCTAACATGTAGTCCTTTGTGACTGATTTCACTGAGCATAAAGTTTTTGTTTTTTTTTGTTTTTATTTTTTTTAGAGGCTTGCTTGCTTTCTTCTTTCTTTCTTTGACAGACAGAGATCACAAGCAGGCAGAGAGGCAGGCAGAGAGAGAGGAGGAAGCAGGCTCCCTGCTAAACAGAGAGCTCGATGTGGGGCTCGATCCCAGGACCCTGGGATCATGACCTAAGCCCAAGGCAGATGCTTTAACCCACTGAGCCACCCAGGCACCCCAGCATAATGTTTTTAAGATTCATTCATGCTGTAGCATATACCAGTACTTCATTTCTCTTCATTGTCATATAATATTCCATTCTGTGGATAATACAGTTTATCTTTTCATCAGTCGATAGACATTTCGGCTTGTTTTGGCTTTGGGTCATTAAGAAAAATGTCTCTATGACCATATTTTAATTTCTCTTGGGTATGTACCTAGGAGTGGAATTGCTGGGTTATATGGTAACTCTATAATCTTTTCAGGAGCTGCCGAACTGTTTCTTAAGCAATGGTGTTTTTTCTTTTCTCACCAGCATTGTATGAGGGTTCCAATTTCTCCACATGTTTGCCAGCACTTATCTGTCATTTTGTTGATAGCTCTTCTAGTGGATATGAAGTAGTATCTCACTGTGGTTTTGGTTTGCATTTTCCTGATGACTACATGAAGTCTGCTTAGTAAGTCCATTTGTGTATCTTCTTTGAAGAAATATCTGTTCAAATCTGAACCCATTTTTAAATTGGGCCCTTTGTGTTTTTATTGAGTTGTAAGAGTTTTTTAATATAGTCTAGATACAAATCCCTATCAGATCAATGTTTGCAAAAATTAGCTCCTATCTTGGGGATAGTCTGGGTAGTCTTGTCTTTTTTTTTTTTTTTTTTGTGATAGTCTAATTGGAAGTAAGTTTTAAAATTTTTGATGATGTCTAATTTATCTTTACTTTGTTTTGTTGCTGGACTTTTGGTATTATATAGTAAATATGTATTATATTTATATTTTGGTATTTAGGAAACCACTGCCTGACTTAATGTCATGAATATTTAAACACCTATAGTTTCTTCTAAGAGTTTTATAGTTTTAGCCGTTACATTTAGGGCTTTGATTCATTTTAAGTTAATATTTATGAATGGTACAAGGTAGGGGTCCAACTTCATTCTTTACCCTGTGGCTATACAGTTGTACTAGGTCTACCTCTTCTTTTAGCTGTTAATGTAGATGTTATGTAACCCTTAGCTTGACTGTCTAGAATGGTAATTAGAGTCTTTCTCTTCCTCTTGCAGATATAAGGACCTTAAAAATGGAATTCTGGGGGTACCTGGGTGGCTCAGTCGATTAAGCATCTGCTAATTAAGTCAATTAAGCATCTGCCTTCAGCTCAGGTCATGATCCCAGAGTTCTGGGATTTAAAAAAAAAAGGAGGGGGGTGGAGGATTTAAGAAAAAAGGGGAAAGCTGATCCACCCTTGTTTTGAGTTATATGTTATAGTTGCAAATCTTCTGATTTTATGTTTTTTTAGCCCACAAATTAGATATTTTTTTAAAAATTTAATTTACTTTAACTTTTCTGTGTGTGTTCCAAAATTCATTGTTTAATGCAGCTCACCCAGTGCTCCATGTAATATGTGCCCTCCTTAATATCCACCACCAGGCTTATCCAACCCCCCACCCCTCCAAAACCCTCAGTTTATTTCTCAGAGTCCACAGTCTCTCATGGTTTGTCTCCCCCTCCAATTTCCCCCAACTTACTTCTCCTCTCCGTCTCCCAATGTCCTCTTTGTTTTGCCTTATGCTCCACAAGTAAGTGAAACCATATGATAATTGGCCCTCTCTGCTTGACTTATTTTACTCAGCATAATCTCCTCCAGTCCCATCCATGTTGATATAAAAGTTGGGTATTCATCCTTTCTGATGGAGGCATAATACTCCATAGTATATATGGACCATATCTTCTTTATCCATTCATCCATTGAACGGCATCTTGGTTCTTTCCAGTTTGGCGACTGTGGCCATTCCTGCTATGAACATTGGGGTACAGATGGCCCTTTTTCCCACTACATCTGTACCTTTGCAGTAAATAACCAGTAGTACAATTGTAGGGTCATAGGGTAGCTCTATTTTTAATTTTTGAGGAATCTCTACACTGTTTTCCAAAGTGGCTGTACCAACTTGCCTTCTCACCAACAGTGTAAGAGGGTTCTCCTTCCTCCACATCCTCTCCAACACTTGTTGTTTTCTGTCTTGTTGACTTTGGCCATTCTAACTGGTGTAAGGTGGTATCTCAATGTGGTTTTGATTTGAATCTCCCTGATGGCTAATGATGATGAACATTTTTTCATGTGTCTTTTAGCCATTTGTACATCTTCTTTGGAGAAGTGTCTTTTCATGTCTTTTACCCATTTTTTGATGTGATTATCTGTTTTGTGTGTGTTGAGTTTGAGGAATTCTTTATATATTTTGGATATCAGCCCTTTGTCATTTGTGAATATCTTCTCCCATTCCATGAGTTGCCTCTTTGTTTTGTTGACTGTTTCCTTTGCTGTGCAGAAGCTTTTGATCTTGATGAAGTCCCAAAAGCTCATTTTAGCTTTTGTTTCCTTTGCCTTTGGGGCCATCTTGAAAGAAGTTTCTGTGGCCTGTGTCAAAGAGGTTACTGCCTATGTTATCCTCTAGGATTTTGATAGATTCCTGCCTCATGTTGAGATATTTTATACATTTCGAGTTTATCGAAATGGTCAAGTTTCATTCTTCTATACATAGTTGTCCAATTTTCCCAGCCCAATTTATTAAAGAGATTATCTTTTTTCCACTGGATATATTTTCCTGCTTTGTCAAAGATTATTTGACCATAGAGTTGTGGGTTCATATCTGGGCTCTCTACTCTGTTCCACTGGTCTGTGTGCCTGTTTTTGTGCCAGTACCATGTTGTCTTGATGATCACAGCTTTGTAATAAAGCTTGAAATCATGAAACGTGATGCCCCCAGTTTTGTTTTTCTTTTTCAGCATTTCCTTAGCAATTCGGGGTCTCTTCTGGTTCCATTCAAATTTTAGGATTGTTTGTTCCAGCTCTTTGAAAAATACTGGTGGAATTTTGATTCGGGATGACATTGAAAGTATAGATTGCTCTGGGCAGTATAGACATTTTAACAATGTTTCATCTTCTGTTCCATGAGCATGAAATTCTCTTCCATCTTTTTGTGTCTTGAATTTCTTGAGGA
Source organism: Mustela lutreola (assembly GCF_030435805.1). Taxonomy (NCBI): domain Eukaryota; kingdom Metazoa; phylum Chordata; class Mammalia; order Carnivora; family Mustelidae; genus Mustela; species Mustela lutreola. The sequence continues at coordinate 81,791,080 of NC_081295.1, forward strand.
ACTACAGAACACTAATGAAAGAAATAGATATTGTTTTTATTGTTTTATGCAGTTATCATCCTTTGTTTTTTTAGATTTAATTGCATTTAGTTAAAAAAAACCCAACTCTTTATTTTTATCATTATTATTATTATTATTATTATTATCATCATTATTATTATTTTACAACTCAGGACTCATTTGTCTTCTTCCTGAAAGAAACTAAAGGAATCTTTGTAGTTCCTTTAGTGAGTCTATTGATAAATTCTGTTTTTGCTTACCTGAAAATATATTTTGCCCATGTTCTTTTTTTTAATTTATTTATTTTTATTTTTTATTTTTTTTTTATTTTATTTTTTTATTTATTTTTTTTTTTAAAGATTTTATTTATTTATTTGACAGAGAGAAATCACAAGTAGGCAGAGAGGCAGGCAGAGAGAGAGAGGAGGAAGCAGGCTCCCCGCTGAGCAGAGAGCCCGATGCGGGACTCGATCCCAGGACCCTGAGATCATGACCTGAGCCGAAGGCAGCGGCCTAACCCACTGAGCCACCCAGGCGCCCCTATTTATTTTTATTTTTTAAAGATTTTATTTATTTATTGGACAGAGAGAGAACACAAGTAGGCAGAGAGGCAGGCAGAGAGAGGAGGAAGCAGGCTCTCTGCTCAGCAGAGAGCCTGATGCGGGACTCGATCCCAGGACCCTGAGATCATGACCTGAGCCGAATGCAGCGGCTTAACCCACTGAGCCACCCAGGCGCCCTTGCCCATGTTCTTGAAAGATAGCTTACCTTTCTAAGCAAATTCTTGGGTGCCAGTTATTTACTGTTAACCCTTTGAAGATATTATTTCACTGTGTTCTGCATTCCATTACTGTTGTAGAGAAGTTGGTTATTATCCTGAGAGTTCTTTTGTGAATAGTTTGCCTTTTCTCTCTGGCAGACTATTCTATTGTCTGGTTTTTGTAGTTTCCTTGTGATAAACTTTAGTCTTGCACTGTAGCTGTGTATAGTGAGTTGTAAACCCTGAGGGGAAGGGATATATTCATATTTTTGTGAGTAATGTATATACATTGTCTTTTCTATCTAGTACAGTCCCTTATATATATTACATTCCTAAGAGAGTCTTTGGTTGAATTATTGTTGAATTTCTTTATATAGCTCTTTTCCCACCAGGATGTAGTTCATAATATTTTACAATATTTATAAAAATATAAGGAATGCTTAGAAATGTATGTTTGTTTAAAAAAAAAAGGATGGGGTTCATTTGTTTAAAAAAAAGGATGTGGCATAAAAATTTTTTTTCTGATATGATTATAGCATTAGCAGGAAGGGGAAAAAGTAACATGCTATTGTATAAAACTTTATTGTCTCTGCATTAGAGTTAAAATTTTTGTTTAAAAATGTAATGTTTATTATAATTTATATTGACAACTATATTAAGTGATTACATTTGATTTTATTTGATTTGAGAGAGATTGGGAACAGGCGTGCGACTTGGGGGGCCACAAAGAAAGAGAATCTTAAGCAGGCTTCACGCCTAGCATGGAGCCCAGTGTTGGGTCTGATCTCATGACCCTGAGATAGTGACCTGAGCTGAATTCAAGAATTGGATGCTTAACCACTGAGCCATCCAGGCACCCCTAACTAGGTACTATTTTTTTTTTATAAGATTTCACTTATTTATTTGACAGACAGAGATCACAAGTAGGCAGAGAGGCAGGCAGAGAGAGAGAGAGAGAAGAGGAAGCAGGCTCCCCACTGAGCAGAGAGTCCAATGGGGGGCTCGATCCCAGGACCCTGAGATCATGGCCCAAGGCGAAGGCAGAGGCTTTAACCCACTAAGCCACCCAGGTGCCCCAGTAGGTACATTTTAAATCAAAATATTTTGATTTGGGGTTATATAGTTTCCTGATTAATTTTTTTAATGTAAAAACTTGTGATTTATTATTGTAATATAGGTCTGAAGGATGTGGTCTTTTTTGAATTTATTTGCTTTTATTTAGGAAGGGTAGAACAGAGAGAGAGACCGGAATACAAGAAAAGATAGAATCAGTGTATTCATCTGTTGCCAGATAACAATAACATGACAGTGAAACAAAAGGTTGAGATTTTGTCAGAATTCAGAACATATTATCTTAAATATTCAGTTGTATTATCAGGTTACAGCAAAGTCCTCCTCTTATATTTTTCCTTTGCAATCCAAAATCTCTGAAACCATTAGCTGTACGGTGTTCTCTGTGAGTGCTATAGACCCTGTCCTCTGGTTTTTAAAAGCACTACCCTTTGCTGGTTTCAGATTTCACTGTGGTAACTTAGATGTGGGCCAGATGCCATTGTAATAACTTGCATTGGGATTTGTGGCTACAATTAGATAGGATAATGAAGCACATTAGGAGTTGCATTACATCTATCTCTAATTGCCTTTGTTTCATTAACGCAAAAATAACATTCTTAAGGTGTTAATATATTCTAGACTCATCTCTGAGATATAATGGTCCTTTTTCTAGATACCCATGCTATCAAATATTTAATTTTTCTTCATTATTTCATGTTGTATGTTCATGTGTATGTATGTGCTTATTGTGTGAATAGACTAGGCTTTAATCCTTAGATTGCTCCATACTGAATTCTGAAAGTCACAGTAAACCAGTTTGTATATTAGAACTCAGATACTGGTGTTGGTTGAACTTGGGATATTTAAGTTTGAAGGCTTCAGAACTGGAATCAGACCCAGACAGAATGATGTTACAGTGAATAGAACAGAGAATCACTTACTCAACAGTGATATTTCCTGGTTCCCTCTCTACTTTAACTGAATCAGGATCTCTCGGAGTAGGGCTCCAGATCCCAGGTAATTGTTTTTGTATGTTAACATTTGAGAAATTCAGAAAAGTGACTTTTAGTCAATTCTGCTCTCAAAATATAATGTTCTTTGAATAGCATATGTCAATTCTTTTCATATTTGCAGGAGGAAATGCTAGTATCCTGTGGAATTGGTTTTTATCACCAATTATTGATTTTCCACGCAGTTGGGAAATAGCTAGCAAAGGTAGACAGAAAAGTAGCACATTTATCAGATATAAGTAGCAGCTAAGACTGGTGATCTGTGGTCTCAGAGGTTTCAGCTGTAACATGGAAAGTGAGACAGTCACCTGATACATTATTAATACTTAAGTAACAGTGTTATTTGAGATATTTTAAACTCTTTGAGGTCACAAAACAAAACATCTTTGCAATAGTTTGACCAAATGGTAAGATTATGCTCCTTGAAAGGAAATTAGGACACTGTATAAAGTTAAATATGAAAACACCTTTCTCCTTTTCTCCTCTTTTCCATGATGAGGGGTATACCTTTGTTAATTATGTTCCGGGTGTATTCTTCCAGATCGTTTCTCTGCTCATGAATGTAAATGTATTTACATATATTTGCTTATGTGCTTACATATTTTAAATATTGATATATACAAACAAATTGCCTTTCTTCTCTCAAAGGCTATAACAATTTAATTTCTCATCATTGTGGGATATTGTAGCCTTTAATAACTTATGAATAGGATAGGCAACACACTTTAACTATTAATGAATTTGAACATCTTTTTTTTTTTTTTTAAGATTTTATTTATTTATTTGTGAGAGAGTGAGCATGAGCATGAGCAGGAAGGAAGGGCAGAGGGAGATGGACAGCAGGTTCCCCACTGAGAAGGGAGCTTGACTCTGGGCTCTAGACCCCAGGATCATGACCTGAGCTGAAGGCAGACACTTCACTGACTGAGCCACCCACATGCTCTGAACATTTTTTTTTAAACGTGTATTCTTTTTTGCATTTCTCTTGATTTGTTTTCTGATTTCCTTTGCTCATTTTTAAATTTGGTAGTTAGGTTTTGTTTCGTTTTTAAATTTATTGGAGTTCTTTGTATCCTATGGATATTTAGTCTTTTGTCTGTTACATGACAGAGTTACATTTATTTATTAGCTTTTTTAATGGTGTAATGATAACTAAAATTTTTCTCTGTACCAGAAATTCTTATGAGTCCTTTATGTGTGTTTCTTCATTTAATCTTCACTCTTGTGCTGTCTGCTTTATGGACGAGGGGACTGTGAGGCAAGAAGGTTAGATAAGTTGTTTGAACACATGGCACTAAGTGGTAGAACCAGGATTTGAATCGAAAAAGACTAATTTTAAAGCTGTTATATTTAACCTTTACACTTTGTCTTTACTTATCAAGTTTTTTAAATATAAAAAACATTTTCAAATTTTTATTTTTTTTTTAAGATTTTATTTATTTATTTGACAGAGAGAGTGAGATCACAAGTAGGCAGAGAGGTAGGCAGAGAGAGAGGGGAAAGCAGGCTCCCTGCTGAGCAGAGAGCCCGATGTGGGGCTCGATCATAGGACCCTGAGAGCTGAAGGCAGAAGCTTAAGCACTGAGCCACCCAGCTGCACCAAATTTTTTTTTAAGTTAAAGATCTTTAATGATTTTAATACAAATACTCCTTTAGCAATAGTAACACAGACATGTTCAGATAAATACACACACACTTATGTAGTTGGTAAATAGATATAGTACTATAATATATTAATACAGATATTTCATACACTTTTAGGGACATGAGTCCTGTTTCTATTTAGAACTGACCTTCAGTAGCATATTTCCTAATTTTTTTCTATTGATTTTCACAATAATCTGTTAATCTTCCTGTTGCCAATCATTTTGCTTTAATCTGTCCTCAACACTGTTATTGGAATAATCATTTTAAGTATGGTTTTGATCATGTTACTCACTCCTTTGGAAACTTTCAGTGGTATCACAGTTCTTGATGAATGAAGGCCAGGCTCTTTCCTTAATGGGGCATTTGAAGACTTAATTAATTCTGTTTCATCTTTATCTTTTAAGAATTACCTTGAGGAAATTTTTTCTGTTTAGAAAATTTAGTCTGCTCACTGTGATACAGTATCTAGTATACTAGGCTTTGAATCCTGTGGTTCAGGTTCAGATTTCCATGGCATCTTGTTCACATGCATATGTGAATGACATAATGCAAAGCACTGTCATTTCTTGAATTTCTATGTGGTCTGACCTCAGCTGTGGTAGACTGGTTGGAAAGGGGGCGAGAGAATCAAGCATATGTTTTTGAAGCAAAGTTTTCATAGTCAACAAAAGATTTTTCTCTCTTTAGATTGTGTATTGGGGCTGATGGAGATTGGGTGTGTAGAGCAGGACTAAAGTCCTGCCCCAGCCACCCTAGGGCACAGCCAGTTGGGCTTTTGCAATATCTGACTTTACTTGTTATATGATCTTGAGCAATATACTTAACTTTTATAAATGTTAACTTCCTCCTTGGAGCAACTTTTCTTAATACTACGTACAGCAGATAAATGGAATAATTTGTTTTTTCTTTGGGAGTTGCGTTCTTCTGGCTTCATACTTGGTTCGGTTTGTGTTCTTAATCTGCAGAAGCTTATTGAGGAATTTATTTAAAGGTGTTTTACCTCATAGAATGAGGGGTGGGGTGGAAGGTTGGAGAACCAGGCTTAAAATCTTACAGGTAGTTTCCCTCAGTTCACCGTTGAGAACCATCACTTCTCCAGCCCCACCAAGTACCAGTACTGCCCAATTGCTGCCACTCTGGGCCAGACCTTGATTGACTGCTGCTGGGTGCTGTCATTGTGGAAGGCTAATGCCTCTGCTGTTGTTTGTACCAGCCAGAAATAGTAGCTCCATACAGAGCCATTTTCTTATGTGACTCACTTCCAAACTGAGATCTTGTGCAGGTATTTCTGAATTCTACACTGTACGTAGTTGCAGAGTATGTTGGGAATCTGAGGTCTAAAATTAATTTTGGGAGATTAGACTTATAATGTGGGAATTACCCTGAGTATAAAAAGATTCTGCACAAGCTGATGAGAAGCTTGAGCATGATAAGTAAGTGTTCGCTATAGTACTTTTCTTGTGTTCTTCCATCTGTAATATTTTTTTTCTTCATTTCCAGGTGAATAAATTCTGTGCTGGAGTTTCCTTGTTAGTCTACCTGGCTCTTTCTCATCTGAGTTTTCTTATGGCCTTTTCATCATTTCTTTTCACATTATTTTATTTCTTTAGGACAACATCAAAGCTCACAAGTAGTATTAAACGTACTCTAGTATGAACCAAACAGTATGGAAAAATATAGAATAAGCTTTGAAAATTGCCTTTCACCACTCTCCTCTTCTCCCCTCACAATTTCAATTATTATCCCCCTTTAAAGTGTCCTCTGATAAAAATTTATAATCTTTAATTTTAATTTAACACATTTGATGATAATTTGTCACTTAATGGTGAGTTCATAGAAGAGAGAGGTCTTTATCTGTGGTTTGGGTTTCCATGGAGCCTACTAAAACTGTTACTGTGTGTAGAAGAAGAATATGTAAAGACTTGACCTAAGGCAATAGCTGTGTCGTCATTTTGGAAGTGAAGGCTTACAACTTAGGGGTTTGGTGAATATGCAGAGAAAGGTAGCAATCTTAGTAGACTCCAGGAGTTATAGCTTGGGAAACATACCATTGAAGGTGCCATTTAAGGCATACTGGGAATGGAGAAACTACTCTGTGTCTGCAAGTATATTACTAGAGTGCTTTCTGATTATATTCCATTATTGCAGGATCTTCTTTACCCATATTTCTGATTTGAATTAGAGTTTGGGGAGATGCTATAATGTTTGAATATGGCATAGGTTTTCACAGTTTAGGAAAGACTGTGAAAAACAACCATTTTCTAGAAGAGTTATTTCTGAGGCTTCAGTGCTAGATAATGAATAAGACTTCCCAGTGGGGAGATGGATTTTTTCTTTTGAAAAAGTAGCAATAATTATGTTAAATAGGGTGACTATAAACCTGTTTTCTAGTCATTTGTCATCTGTAAGTAGATGGTAAGTGGACATATATTTCATTATATATTCATTTTTAGAAAATAACATTTGAAAATGTTTGGTTTGTTTCAGATAAACATAATAATAACTGCATTTTGATAAAGTGTCTCTGAAAAACTTGTGCTGGGAAACCATATTCAGATATTTGTTTTGGCATTTCACATTTAGCAAATTTTTTTCCCATAAATTATAACTAATTTGACATTCTTTTTTCTTTCCAGATCATTCAACTTCAAGTGGCACATTATCTTTTAAGCCTAGTCGATCATTGGTTACTCTTCCTACTGCCCATGTCATGCCGTCTAACTCTAGTGCTTCAGTTTCCAAACATAGGGAATCATTGACGACAGATGGCTCAAAATGGAGTGCAAGCCTCATGCAAACATTGGGAAACCATGGCAGGGGAGAGCAGGACTCTTCACTAGACATGAAGGACTTCCGGCCTCTACGGAAATGGTCATCTTTATCCAAACTCACTGCCCCAGATAACTGCGGCCAGGGTAGCGTTGTACATGCTGATGAGTCAAGGAGTGGTTTGGAAAAGACAGGGAGAGCCAAGGTTTTAACGTCTCAACTAAGAACAATTGGGCCTAGCTGCTTACATGATAGTATGGAGATGCTTAAGCTAGAGGACAAGGAAATAAATAAAAAACGATCGTCAACTCTGGACTGCAAATATAAATTCGAGAGCTGTAGCAAAGAGGACTTTAGAGCTTCTTCCTCCACCCTTAGGAGACCAACCTTAGACATGACATACAGTGCCTTACCTGAAAGCAAGCCCATTATGACAAGTGCAGAGGCCTTTGAACCTCCGAAATATTTAATGCTAGGTCAACAGGCAGTAGGTGGAGTTCCCATTCAGCCTTCTGTGAGGACACAGATGTGGCTTACGGAGCAGTTGCGGACAAACCCTTTGGAAAGTAGAACTACAGAGGACTCTTACAGTTTAGCTCCTTGGCAACAGCAGCAAATTGAAGAATTTCGACAAGAAAATGAAACACCAGTGCAGGTAAGGCTCAAAATCTAGTGTGTGCTTCCCTCCAGTGGATGTTATGAGTACAGTAAGTAGCACACTTGCAGTAAGCATAGAATAGTGTCTGTCCGTTGGTGCAGATGGTTTTGCTTTTCCTTTTTCAACTTACTAAGCATAAATGGTATAAACTCCCAAAGTACTGTTTTGATAAACAAAAGTTAAAAAATATTTGAGGCTGATTAAAACGAAAAACTTAAAATCTTGTACCTAACTTCGTCTTTACTTTCCTTCTCATTTGTTAAGTGAGCATAAAAATGAACAAAGCAACACATTTTCAATTTAAATGTGAAAGAGACAAAGGAACTGGCTTGGTATAGTAGAACATAAACTTGGGAGTATGAGGTCTTGGATTTTGTCTCTATCAGATTCAGAACCTGGATGATTTTTTCCATCTGAGCCTCAGTTTCTTTTTCTGTTCTTCTATTTTTTTTTTTTTTTTAATCAGTGAATAATTGACATGTAACATTGCATTAGTTTCAGTTCTACAACATGATGACTTGATACATGTATGTTTTGTGAAGTGATCACCACAATGAGTCTTAAGTCTGGTCTGGTTAATGTCCATCAGTATATATGCTTTCAATTTTTTTTTCCTCGTGATAACTTGTAAAATTATCTCTTAGCAACTTTCAAATATATGGTAGTGTATTATTAACTAGAATTATCATGGTGTACAGTAAGTACATCCTTATGACTTGAAGTTTTTTATCTTTTGACTTCCTTCACCCATTTTGTCCACCCCACTCTGGTTCTGGTGAACACCCGTTAGTTCTCTGTGATTTATTTTCTTTCTTTCTTTCTTTCTTTCTTTCTTTCTTTCTTTTTCTTTCTTTTTTTTTAAGATTCTACATATAAATGTGATGATACAGTATTTTTCTTTGACTTCTTTCACTTACCACAATGCCCTCAAGGTATATTCATGTTGTCACAAATGGCAAGATTTCGTTTTGTTACAACTGAATAATAATCCATTGTATATATACCACATTTTCTTTGTTCATTCATTCATCAGTGGGCACTTAGCTTGCTTTCATGTCCTATCGTAAATAGTGCTCCGGAGGACATAGGAGTGCATATATCCTTTTGGGTTAGTGTTTTCGTTTCTTTCGGTTAAGTACCCAGAAGGGGAATTGCTAGATCATATGGTAGCACTATTTTTAATTTTTTGAGGAACCCTTCATACTGTTTTCCATAGTGGCTGCACCAATTTACATTCCCACAAAGAGTGCACAGGTTTGTCTTTTCTCCACATCCTTGCCAATACTTGTAATCTCTTGTCTTTTTGATCATGACTATTCTAACAGGTGTGAGGTGATAGCTTATTGTGGTTTTGATTTGTATTTCCCTGATAGTGATGTTGGGCATCTTTTCATGGGTCTGTTGGCTAGCTGCATGTCTTCTCATTTCTTCATCTATGAAATGAGAAGGTGGAACTAAAGCCATTTTTAAAGTTTTGGTGGTGCTTGATACATATTTAGGTTTATAAGCAAAAAAAAAAAAAAAAAGATTAAGTTGGGTATCAGAATTTATTAATCAGGGGGCACCTGGGTGGCTTAGTCAGTTGAGCATCTGCCTTTGCCTCAGGTCATGATCTCTCAGGGTCTTGGGATCAAGCTCCACATTGGGATCCCTGCTCAGTGGGGAGCCTGCTTCTCCCTCTCCCTCTGCCTGTCACTACCCTTGTTTGTGTGCGCTCTTCCTCTCTCAAATAAATAAAATCTTTTTTCAAAAGAGATTCATTAATCAGTTTGAGGAAAGCATTTTATAAAATAACACATATAAATAAAAGTGGCATGTATCCCCTAAAGTAACATGTAAATATGTACATTTCTTGAAAGCAATTATCTGTAAAATTTTTTCTATAAATCTTATCATCCGTTTTTTATTACGAGAATTTTCTGAAACTAATTAATTCTATCAGAAATTATAAAATTTCCCTTAGAGAAAACATTTAAAATTAATGTTCATTACTGCTACTAATAAAAAATAGTAAAGATTAAAGGAATATAGCCTTTGAAAGGGTAAGGAGATCCCTTATCTAGAAACCTCTTAAATCTGAGTTCCAAAACATATACACACCTGAATATGCTACATTTACAGGGGAATCCTGAGCACATCTCATGTACCTTCTGTATTCTTGTTTTGGGCACAATACTGAACAATCTTGATTATATATAAAAACCACATAACCAAAAGGAAGCATTATTATGATGTTTGAAATATAAATCAGAGAAGAGCAATTTAACCAGATTTGTGATTTATCAGTTCAAGTGATTGAAAGATAGGAAACCTAATTTTTATAATTTAAAAAAAAAATCTTTTTTTTTAAAAAAAGATTTTATTTATTTATTTGAGAGAGAGCATAGAGGGAGAATGGAAGGAGAAGCAGACTCCCTGCTGAGAAGGCATCCCAATGTAGGACTCGATCCCAGGACTCTGGTATCATGCCCTGAGCCAAAGGCAGATGCCTAAATGACTGAGCTACCTTGGCACTCCAGAAACCTAATTTTTAAAATGCTACAGTATTTTAGTTCTCAAATGCTCTGTGATTATATGAGAACAGGGATCAGGCAGTTATTTCTCCAGCTGGTATTTTTGCACAGAATTGTGGTTGTCCATGGGGTGCTGAGTAATAATTTTCCAACCTGAAGGTGTGATAGAAAGATAACTGAGCAGATTGGATGAATTTAGGGGACTGAGTACTAATTTACTTCTTTTACTCTACTTGGAAAACCCTCTGCTTTGGAGTTTTTCCCAACCTTGAAGCTATGCAAAGAGGATAAGAAGCTTGGAGGTGCACTGTAGAGCCAAACTTACATTTAAATCTTCTGCCTAGTACATGGTAGAGGAAGAAGGCTACTAGAGGACAACATTTGCACACACCCTGGCATGTCCTGCTTTTTGATGAGCTGTATTTGGAAGGGTCTCTTCGTTGTGCTCCTAAGTGTTGTAGTAGAGAGATGAAAGCAGGTAAAGAAAACTGAAGACAGTTCAATTGCCATGTTTAAATGATCACTTCTCTTCTCATTCCCTTCTTGGACTATTACAGAAAACAGTTCTTAAATACCTTCTCCTTGGATCCTGGAAGTGCTGTCTTTATTATAAAAGTTCTTATCTTAGTTGTTTCTTAAAAGACCTTTTAAAGAATTGACTTCCTTTTTGTCTAATTTTTACATAAAGGAAAGAGCCATAGTAAGGATCAGACCATCTGATAAATTGTGAGAACGTGTATGATTTTCAGGCACAACTCCTAAACTCTCACCATGAAAGAAACCTCTCTCTTTACAACCAAGGAAAGGAATTTGGCAGAGTCATAATCTAACACCACCATAGATTTATATAGAACCTAGTAGCTCTCAAGAGTGTTTATCTCATTTGATCTGCACAGTTTCTTTCCCTGCTTTTCTCCCTCCAGAGGTTGATATTGTAATGTGGAAGCTTGTCTCTTAGGAATAATCATTGAGTCAGCTTCACAGTCACATGCTCATGCCGATTCCCATGATTTCCTACTAACTCAGATAGAATGCAGTAGAGTAGTACTCTGAAACATTTTCCTTTGTAAATGAAGAGAGGCTATCTATGCCTTTAGGTGGTTAGAATATAGACCTCCATGTGCAAACTGTCTTTGGGTCTTTACTTTGTTCTGTGTCACCCCTCTCCTCCCACCTTCCCCAAAACCTCTCTGACCCTACAGCAGAAGAGAAAGACCACCAGAGTCTTCCCTTCTCTTTGGAAAGAATGTATCCCTTACCATTTCCTTCTTTTATTTCTTTTCTGGAGGATGGGAGAATGGGGGAAGGGCGTGGAAGTGTATACCTCTACACACAACAGTATCCATTGGATTCCTTTAAGCTCACGGTGCATCTTTTCAGGCAGAAGTGAAGAAATGGTCTGTTTTTTGAGGAAGTTGGTTATCTTCTTTTCTCTTACATTCTCTAGGATGTTTCTAAGTTCTGGGTTACAATCATTTTTTAAAGAGAGGAAGATAAAATTTTGTACCCCACTTAAATCATGATGAGGCTGGTCAGCCAAAATATTGACACCTAGTGATTTCAGCATATTTTGCTGAAAACTTTACATCAATCAGGAATGCAAATAAAAATTTGATAAAATGACTTAAATGACTTAGTTTTTGTTTAACATGATTAAAAGATGAAAAAGTTTTATTTTTAACATGAGAGTGTTTTATGTATTCTGTTGCATACTCTGAAAAGAAATAGTTTTCTTGTTTTTTATTTTTGTCCTTTTTTTTTACTGTTTAAGATCTCACTGTGCACTGAAAGCTGTGAACCCTATGACACTCTAGATAGGATGTGACAATATGACACATTCACTTGGTAGTTAAAAAGCATTTTGTATATATGCTTTAATAAATTAGTAGTATATTTGACTTTTTTTAATCTTTCAACTTTTTTACATAGTATTGGCTTGTAATTTATACATCAGAAGAGCAAATTTTAAAAAAAAACTTACTGGTTTCTCACTTTGCTAGAAGATTAAAAAATAATTATTGAGGAGAAATAAATTCTAAAAAGTAGAAAATTCATTATTTTATGTATGTCTGCCCTCTTGTGTCTATATGAGGAAATCTTGATTTTACTTTGAGAAAAGTCACTCACTGAAAACAATCTACAAAACCAAAACTGCTTATATTGATTGTTTTATGGCCATATCAATCATGAGTTGTATTAAAAAGCAATTTCACTGAGTTCAAGAAGGTTCTTTTTGACATAGGTGATTTACATTAAATAAATATTTTGAAACAACTACTATATAAAGGGCAGTGTTAAACATTTAGAAATTAGTTCATTTGTAGTATCCTGTAAGTTAAGATTAAACTTTATTCTATAATAGAAAGAACATTTGGTATTTAAAAATTTTAAATACATTGTTTTATTATATCTTACTCTTTACATATAATGATAAACAGAATAAATAATTTCCATTTAAAGAATAGGTCTTTTTGTTCTACTTTCTAATCTGAGTTACAGTAATCCTCAAGAAAAAGGTTTTTAATTTCTCTTAAAGTCAAAAAGAAAAACAAAAAACTTATTTCTATTTTACTTAGGGAAATACTCCATAACTTCACATTTTTTAGTTTGATATTGATGTTGTAATAATGAACAATACAATGAAAGGAACAGAATTTAGCATTTCAGGTTTTCACATATTAATATCAGTGCAGCTAATTATAGAACTTGTTTACTTTTTTATAAGTAATTATACCAGTGATGTAAATGTATTGCTTATTATTTATAAGCCGCCTAGTTGATAGTAGGGATCTCCAGCCTATAGATGAGGCTTTGCTGAAATCTCCCCGTCAGTATGAGATCCTTTTTTGTCTGTTCCTCAAATATCAGTAAATCAAAACTGCCCCCCCATCCCTAGTACTTGTCAGGTACCCAGAAAATATTTATAACAGTGTCTTCCTGACTAATCTGTTAGTTGCACTTGTATTATAAATCAGGGTCAGTACTGACTTCTCAAATTCGTTTAGTAACCACATTTTAGCAAATCATACAGTAAATTATGTGTTCTCTACTCTTTTAGTATTGCTATATTTGTAATATGTCTTGAATTGAAGTTAAAATTACTAGATTATGCAGTATAGGTATAAACTACTTTAGGCCTAATTCTAAACTGAATCAAGTTAAATTAACAAATTAATGAATGTATTTTCCAGTACCAAGTTTTACTTCTGTTATGAGTTGGAGGGTATTTTTAAGTGATCAGAGAGGAAATTGAACGTGTATCCAGCCAAAAAAAAAAAAAATGTAGATTAATATTGCTGGGTTTATAATTTAGCATGGTAGAATGGCCTACCAAATAGGTATTGACCATTTGGTTGACAGGTTAAGGAAAATAGTTCTATTCTATTATGAACTATAGGACAAAAAGGTCATGTCAAAACGTGATCAAAGAATTAATTTTGGGGAACCCAAAATTTTATTTCTTTTAATGCTTGAAAGAATATATTTTCCTTTTATTCTTTTTTTAAATTCTTCTTCTTGCCTATATTGAAGCTGAGCTTAAGAATAGAAGACAATTTATAAAATCATCCTAAAGTCTTAAGATTTCATAATTTCAGAGACATAGTGTGATTAAGTTACATACTTAGATGATCAACTACAGTGCCTGAAGTTAGGTTAGACTCTCTTTTATTAGTGTATTAGTAATTATGGCTAATCATACTGTCAGCTGTTAAGTTAACCAGTAGTTCTTGTCTGCTGATAATAATGTACTACAGAGAATGGATTTCTGGTTTGTCTTCATATACTAGAATTCTGTAATTCTTTGAAAAAGTTGGTTAAGAGAAATTTTATTTATGTTAGAGTATGGCTCTACTTTTCCTACTTGGTTCTCATAAACTTTAAAAAATGTTAGTGTAGTACAGAGAAAGAATAATACAATTTCTATTTTATAATGTAGGTTATGGGAGTTACTACAAAGAGTTCTGAAGATAATAAGATAACAGATGTGAGAAATCAGTAGACTATTTCAAATGATGACTCTTCATTTGAATGACTATTTTGGTACTTGGTGAAGACCTGAAAAATATTTAATAAACATCACAGAGGCTTTTACAGTACAATATAAGTTATATTTACCCCCAAGAGTGAAGCTAATGCTTTATATGTGAAATGAACTGGTTAGCAGTGCAATTTCAAAACTAAACCTACTTCATCCTCAGAGAAGATGTGGGATAGAAACTTACAAGCTCTTTAAGTTTCTGAATTCAACAGTTACATTATGCACACTTACAGTCATTTTGAATTTTTGAAAATAAAAGCTCTTTTCATGTTTACAGGATCCCACGGGTGAATACATTTGCTAAAAATTTGTTTTGTCCTGAATCTTGACCTTTTCAAAAGAAATTCTTCTACTTAGGAAGTGGTCTGTTATGTAGTACTTTTTCCCCTTCTTCATGGGATGACAGATTTTAAGCTGATGGTAATAAGTTGCATCACTGGAGATTGCAGCAGAACTTCAGAGAAGCATCACAATGATGCAGATCAACAAGAGACATATTAAAATGAGACAGAAATTTATAAATAGGTTCTGTAGATTTTGGCGTGCTTGTTGAGGCATTTCAATGGTTGAAGCTCTTCTTATAGCAGAGCGAGTGAGGTATTGGACTTTCTCCATGACCCCAGGAAAGCAGGAAGTCTCGGGTTTTAAATGGTGAAGAGAAAGGTAAAAGGCTGGCAGCCAAATAGGAGCTCCGTCACTCTCTTCTTTTGGGTAGCCTGGAATGTAAAAATAGCAAATGGATTAGGATCATGTGTGTAACCTATTCTCTGAACAGGTAAAGACACAATTTCATATTAATTCATCTTCCTCAATATTTGTATTTATGACATCAAATATGTAGTCTTTTTTGGTGAGGGTCACCATGATCTCTTTTTTGTCTTATATTTGGAGTATAAGAACTTCAGTCTTTGCTTCCTTCTCTCAAAATGACTAGAAGTATAGTTTGGTTTAGGGTGCAGCTCATTTCAGACGATTTCCTTGAGTGAAAGTGTTCACATATAGTTTCATAAAGACTATTTCTCTGTGAGCAAAACTGTTGTGAATATTAGTGTATTAATAACATCAGAGAAAATCTCATAAAAACAAATACATGTAAGAAATTACTTTGCAGATGTTGATTTTAGTCCAAAATAAAAGTTAAATGGGAAGTATTATAGCAGAACTATAGATTCACATGTTTGTCATCCCTTTTTATGAATTTGTAGCTTTGTAGAATATGCTATTTTGAGTAACATTTTAACAAGACTGGATATTAAGTACTGAAGACTCTCAGGCTCAGAAAGCATAGTAATAAAATTATCATCTCCGGGCACCTCAGTGGCATAGTTGGTTCATCGTCTGGCTCTTGGTTTTGGCTCAGGTCGTGATCCTCAGGGTCATGAGATCCAGCACTCCCATCAGGCTCCATGCTCAGCATGGAGTCTGCTTATGTTTCTCTTTTCCTCTGTCCCTCCCCTCTGCATGCATGCACACATGCTCTTTTTCTCCCTCTTCCTAAAATAAATAAATCTTTAAAAAAATTATCATCTTACTGTGTACCACAGACAGTCCCTGTTTAGAAATGACCTGTACTCAAGAATGGTGGCTTGCACTTACTTGCTTTCTTTCAGAGCTTCCATAAGTTATTCTGTCTAATTAATTAGTTGTGGTAAGTAATAAGTGAAACAAAAATAAAACAGTGCATTATTATAGAAAAATTAGAGGTTAGAAATTATCTGTAAATTAAGCATCTAGAGATAATAGTTACTAAGACGGGGATATTTTGTTGTCAGTTATGATATTTCTTTATAGATTTTGAAATAGAAATTAGAGTGGAATTTTTTTTTTAAAAAGCCTGTAATTTAACTGCTGTTAACATTTGTTGATATATCATTGTTGATCAAGATATTACCACCTATCCCTGTATCCAGATTTCATTCTCTCCCTAATCTCTCCACATTCCACGAAAGCCTCGATAAAGCCTAGATAAAGCAGTCAGCTCTGTTGAGAGAGGCTGGTGCTGGAGAGAGCAGAGAGGAGAACTGAAAGAATGGGAGAGGGAAGATGTATTTCAGGCATGATCAGTGAGAACTAGGAATTTAGGTTTACAAAGAAATCATGTGGTAAATTGTTGTTAGATTCTGTAGTTTTCAGTACCTCAGTTTGGCTCTATTAGCTTTGAATTCTATACTAGATTGCGCTTTCATTTGGCTGGAGACTCTGACCTCCTTCTATTATTGATCTATAGTGAGGAGATCCAAACAGCTAACTTAACATCAAACTTCATTCTCTTAAAGAGTTGGTAAAACCTGTGTTTCCCTAACATATATATATCTGTAACATATATTCTTTTCTTTTTTTCAATTTATTTATTTTCAGAAAAACAGTATTCATTATTTTTTCTCCACACCCAGTGCTCCATGCAATCCGTGCCCTCTATAATACCCACCACCTGGTACCCCAACCTCCCACCCCCCACCACTTCAAACCCCTCAGATTGTTTTTCAGAGTCCATAGTCTCTCATGATTCACCTCCCCTTCCAATTTACCCCAAGTCCCTTCTCCTCTCTAACACCCCTTGTCCTCCATGATATTTGTTATGCTCCACAAATAAGTGAAACCATATGATAATTGACTCTCTCTTCTTGACTGATTTCATTCAGCATAATCTCTTCCAGTCTCGTCCATCCCAACTTTTGTGGCAACGTGGACGGGACTGGAAGAGATTATGCTGAGTGTAACATATATTCTTAATTGTCCAACACAAGGGCTGTTAACACCCCTACTACTTGGTAGATGGCATCTTAAGTGTGTTTTTAAATTTAATTTAATTACTTTTGTTTGAATTCCTCAGATAAAATACTGTAGAATAAAGCCTTTTTTATTTTCTCATTTAAGAAAATGCATGCTTTAAGTTTTTTTTCTGCTATTGGTTAAATGTGGGGAAGATCCCCATTATTCATTCTTTTATGTATTTGATACTAGTTCATGTGAGAATGTATAACAGAATAGTTAAGAAAGCAATAAGAACTAGCATTGGTCATTCCTATTAGAACTTACATTTTTATGAAGTTTCATGACTTAAATGGTCTCTGAGTTCTGATTTTAAAAATTACTTCGAGAAAAAACTTGGAAAAGGAGGAAGCTGGCTAGTTGTTCATCATGAAGCATATATGCAAGAGTCATTCCCTACCCCGACACTTTGATGAGTGGGACTTCAGTCACATGAAACATGTCACCTTTCCATAAATACTTCGTTGCCTTTTTTGATTCTGTCTTTTGCACATGTTGTTCTGGCTGTGCCTGGAATGTCTACCCTCTACTCCCCACCCCCTCGCCCCCACTCTACCTTTGATTCTTTGCCAGGCAAACTTCAGTTGATCCTTAAGCCCCAGTTTAGATATCACTTCCTAATGAAACTTTCCATTACTCATTAAGGTAGAATTGGTTCTCTCCTCTCGTTTTCAGTAGGGCTTTAGTGTTACCTATATCAGGAGAGCTATCTGGCTGTGCTCTAATTTTGATTCACATGTCCCCAGGTAGACTTGTAGATCATAAGTATAAGGAACTCTGCATGTTTATTTTGTATTCTGGTATGCAGTGCATAGTTATTACTATTTGAATAACAAATAGTACAACTATTTGAGTGAAGCTGAATGAGGGATTCTTATGATTTAATTTAATAGTTTTAGGAAATTGTTAATGATAAAAAGTAGTGCTGGGACTAACAGATTAACCAGTTAGAATAACAGAATTTGGTAGTTGAACACAGATTATAATCTCCAGTATTCTTCTCAAGTCTCTGTCACAGAAGAGAGAAATGAAGTTTAGAGGATTACAGCTTAGATAAATTGTTAGTATTAACATTAACCTGAAGGAAGCTTTGTACAGGTGGGTATTTGGTGAAATATGAGGAGGTATGCCCTAGGGAGATGAACTCTCTACTGATGAAGGTATGATGAATACATTTAAAGATGAGTTCCTCCATTCCTTAGAGGCAAGCTGTAAATAGGGTAATATTTGATGGAAATCCTCAAAAGTAATTTCACTTGATATTCATTTTATCTGATGATAATAGAGCATTCTTACAGGATAATCATAAATGGATTGTATTGGGAGAACTTGTACCTGGCACCAGCAATAATGGAGATGGAAATTAGTCCTACCTTCCTTTTTATTTATTTATTTTTTTTAAAGATTTTATTTATTTATTTGACAGAGAGAGAGATCACAAGTTGGCAGAGAGTCAGGCAGAGAGAGAGGGGGAAGCAGCTCCCCGCCGAGCAGAGAGCCCAATGAGGGGCTCAATCCTAGGACCCTGAGATCATGACCTGAGCCAAAGGCAGCGACTTAATCCACTGAGCCACCCAGGTACCCCCTATCTCCCTCTTTAAAGGAAATATATAGATTAATTGTATGGGACAGGAGGAGTAAGGACACTTGAAAATTTAATTCATCACCCAGGCTATAGAATCAGAACATTGAAAAATATAAAAGATCCTTTGATAGGGATCTGGTTGTAGAAATGCCATATTCCTGTCTCTTGAGTTACATGTTAGAGGCAGAAAAGTACCCACACAGTATTTTGTATACTGTGGGATCTATGATTATTTTCATTTTTGGAGGAATGGGAAGAATACTATTCTTTGTAGGATTTATAGTCTTTTGTTATCCACTTTTCCTCATTTGCTCAAAAAAAGTGAAATTGGGAAGTATTAAGAGCTATTCTGTTTTTTGAAATGGAGGAACAAAAGAAACAAACCACAGGGAACTCTTAATCTTCCAACTAAGTACCATTGTAGGCAACATTTTGGGTGAAAGGTACTATATCAGCTTCTACAAGGACCCTCACTTTGTAGTGAGTCCTATTTCTTAATGTAATATTGGATGCAATCTTGTGCAAAACAAACCTCAGTCTCAGTAGACTTTGGAAAACTTGTGGTGGTCTGCTTTATGACTTGCTAGGAAACAAACAATTTAACAACGCAGTATATGGTGAGCAGCAATCCTCACCTATAATTTACATACTTTCAGTCCTTTGTATAATTTTCTGAACTTCCAATTTTGGCGAGTACTTTCTCTCTGAAACCTTAAATTCCTGAGATTCTTTATGGAAATCAGAATTTTGCTTTTTTTATTTTTGGCTGTTTACTTCTTTTAGTAAATGGAGGCATATTTTCCTAGTAAACTCAAGTATTACACATCTAACACTGTGGTCCTACAGATACTTTTTAGAGTTCTTTTTCCACTTAATTGGTTCAGAAGATTAGAATTCTCTATAGGTTTGAGTGTACAGGACCTCTCTATTAAGATTATTTTGGGGTTTTGCTTTTTCTTACTATTCACTGTCATTTTCACAGATATCTGGAGATACCTGGAAATGATTATATATGCATGTTTTGTGACTTGCTGAATCAAGTCAGGGCAGTTCATCATAGATTTATTATCCATCTGTTGGATGCAGAGTTCAATTTGGGTAGAATAATTTTCCTTTTGAGATTATCTAATATAAAACTTGGATGTTCTATTTGAGGTTACTTTGTGGCATCAACATTCCAGAACTTTGTTGGTCTGTACTGGCTATTTGAAAGAAGTTTCAGGCTGCTTCTGCCCGGTTATGAAAAGAATTGTGTAAACATAAAAATCACTGTGTTCTCAACCCCTAAATTGACTTCATAATGAAATGTTTTCCTTGCTGTAAAGCTCTGCCTTGAGGAAAATTCATTAAACAATAACACGGAGAGATTTTCTCTTTGAAATTGTCACATTGCTGTTTTGTCTGTAGACTTGTCTTCATTATCTGTTTATTATGTTAAAATTAATTTATTCACAATTAAAGTATTCTTTTTAACCCTTTAGTAGTTGAGACCAGATTCTTCTTTTGGGGGAAAAGGTGTGGGAAGGGAGTTCAGAAGGAAAGTTTTAAGGAAAAATGAACGCTAGTTCTCTAAACCCCCACTAATATAAGTGAAATGTTTTTGTTTGTTTTTTTTTTTTTTGGAAAGACCTGAAGGTGGAGTACATTTTAAAATTCACTAGAGGTCCTCAGTTGACTGTGATTATACTGGGGTGGAGCTGTAGGCCCAGGCTTCATTTTACTGTGTTTATTTGGTAATATATGCTTCAGAATTAATGTAGGGTAAGAACATCGAAGTACAATTTCTAGAAATGTTCAAAAGACTACGTATTATCTGTTTTAGGTAATTGTAATTTAGAAAGATTATTTCCTTGATTTTTAACCTTTAGGTTTCTTCTATTGCTATGCTGATCAGCACTGTTAATTCAGTTTAGATGAAAATCATTTTCATAGCATAAATAACAAAGCAAGATATCTCTGTTGGAGCACTGTAAAATAAATGGGGTAGAATATTTTAAATGGTAGAATATGAGCAGGTCAGAAATGAAATTGAGGTAAGAATTTAATATTGGAACTGGAATAAAATGCAAAAGTGTGTCGTTTTGTGAAAAGTTTTGAAAAATTAACCTAGATTTTAGGCATCAGGGCTAAATATATCAAAGGGATCAATATTTAAGGAATGAAACAAATTAAAGGAAACATTGATTGTGGTATGTTCTATCGTTTTTGTTTTTTTTTTTAAAAGCCTGTGAGTTATTTTGAGTTTTGCCTTCCATTGTTTATTGTTTAATAACAAGGATATCTGTAACTTTCTTATATCCCTGTCTTTAAAAGTGATCAGGAGAATATTATATAGGTTATTAAGGACATAATGCCCCATGTGTAAATTAGCTTTCAATGAAATGCAGTGGTTTTGAATTTAAATGAAGTTTGTGTCCTCTGACTTTGCATTTAGGGTACCATTAACAGTATTTGAGGACTTTAGTTTATTTTGCTTTGCCAGTGTCATGATGTATTTTTAAGTCATGCTGATCACTGGATGTGATGTGCATGTGGTTTAGAGTTCTAAAATTTTGGCTCCAACCAAGGCACCACCATTTCTTAGCTCTGTGATCTTGCAGTTCACATTTTTGCATCTGTTTCCTAATGTAAAATAGAGATGCAGTATCACACATATACACATATATCACACATATATCAGTACGTTTAGACGATTGTTCAGAAATAAAGAAGGAAGTTTTGATTGACTATTTCTAGGATTGGTAATAAACATAGTCTAACTTACAGACTTAATCTAATATTTACATTTAATTTTTACTTAAAAGTTAATATATTTCATAGTCTAATACATTACATAATCTATTACACAACACATTTACTACATTAAAATTTATTTTAAAGATTTATTTATTTATTTATTTGACAGAGAGCGAGAAAGAGAGACACAGTGAGAGAGGGAACATAAGCAGAGGGAATGGGAGAAGGAGAAGCAGATTTCCTGCTGAGCAGGGAGCCTGATGAGGGGCTTGATCCCAGGACTCTAGGATCATGATCTGAGCTGAAGGCAGATGCTTAATAACTGAGCCACCCAGGAGCCCCTAAATATTTTTTCTTTTATACAAATTTTGTTTATACAACTATTCTGTCTCCACTTAATTAGATTAAGAAATAATACATAAAAATATGAACCAAATCATTTTTTTCTGGAATATTATTTTCCTTAATGTCCACTAAAATGCTTTTAAAATAGTTCTAATATTTGAGTTTCAGGAAATGATAATGACTGACTTCCCATAATAAAGCAAGTACTTTAGCTCTTTCACATGTTTTTAAACAACCAGTTTTTCATAACATTCTTCATATTTCTTCCTTTTATTTCATTCGATACTTTTTTTTACACTTAATTTTAAGCCTCCTGTCTTTGTAAACAAAGACAATACTTAAATGTCACCTTATGATAGAGATAAACTAGTTGGGACATAATGTCTGGCAGTAGGGCATTTATGTTTGGAAATTTGAACAGCTGTCACTGTAACTGTAATTTTTATTAGCCTGTATACATGATTTATCTCAGGATAACTTTAACAACAGAATTTGTGCTCTTTCTGGAAATTCTCAACTTTTTGGAGCAGTATGTGATGTAGTAAAATTCTGGTACCATAAAAGAATTCATGAATATCCCATTTGAAGCACGAGAATGTAATTTGTTAGGTATTTGAGTAAGAATTTGTAAATAAGTAAACAAACACCTGCACCAAGAGACCTTTATATGATATCAAAGGAAAAACATTTTATGAATGTAAAGATATTGAGAGGCAGTTACAGTGCCTCAGTGGTAGGCAAAAATTAGAAATGTTTTTGCATGTCTTTAGGAAAGCTGCTTATGGAATTATAAAGTTCTTTTTGAAAAAAAGCAATAGAGTTAATATTTGTCATAGGAACTTAGAATTCCAGAGATAAATTTTATTTTGACATACATATGAAAGTGTCCTTTATGTCCTGACTGATAGAGATTTAAGAATGAAGACACATTTCACATATATTAAACTGAGGATTGTAACATCAAGAGTAAGTGGAATTCAAACAGAAGTCATTAAAATTTATTGTATCATCTTCATTCCTGGGCATTTAAAAAAATTTCCTTCTTTCTCATCACCCCTGTCTAAATGCAGGAAAGGATAATGAGAAACCAGGGAGGGTGGTGACTTGATAACAATATATTCATTAATAGGCAGAATAAAGATATTTACCAAATTCACTCAAATGAGATATTTAGGAATCTTGTACCAAAATAAGATCTCTTTTAAATTGCCAAATTGGTATTCTCTAACTTTACAAAGAATTTTACATGTGTTTTTGATGGGTTTTTTAAAAATTTCCAAGCTTGTTATTTATGATATGGTATTGGATTTCATATAAGTAACAGAATTTATTAAATCTTGGAATTCTTTTTAGAAGTGTTTTTTAAAAAGTTGAGTGGAGTTTATAGAGAGGGAAAAAAGTCCCCAAAAGGATTTTGAGAGTAGTTTGTCTTATATTTTAAAAAATTCTATTAAGTATTTACTGTAAAGAATCATAATGATGATATTAGAATAGTAATGCCAGCACTTTGCATGTTGTACAATCACACGACTGCTGATAGTTTCATAGATATAACTGGAAGCCCAGTCCTACTCTGTTTTCTCAGCACAGTTACAGATAATGAGATGAAGCCACTGTTTTTGCTTGAAGAAATGAAATCTCCATTACCACCAAATATGGTAACATAATTGAAAGATATTTTAATTGGCAGAAATTCACTTTTGAAAAGCAAAATAAAAAAGTTAAATTCAAATGACAAACCAATAACTAAGGTTAAAGATGATGTGAACCTTATTATTTCAAAGTTAAGTCTTATTCTTATAGTCCCCATACAGATATGCATTTATTTAGAAATTAAAGTTTTTGTCATATCAAAAATTTTATTGTTTAACCTGGAACTGAAATTTACAAAACATGATTTAACTCTTGAAAAAGTTCAGTAATTCTAAATTATAGAAAACAAGAATTGCCAAAATCAGTGAACTCTTTTTCTTACCTTGGCTGTTGTGATGATTACAGTATGGAGTATTGTGAAGTTGTATGAAGTCTTATCGGTGTTTAGTTGGAAAGTTTTCTGACTCTGTTACCGGACTTATGGGAACAATTGAAGTAGGTGTAGGAGAAAAAGTGCTCTAGGGTGGACTTATGATGTCACACAAGAATTCTGAAGTTATGATTGGCTAGTTATAGTCTTATCACAACCAAACTTTTTTAGAATGTCATTTATCTTACTTTAAGTATGGAAAGGTCATTAACACTTTGTGCCACATTTTTTGCTTGTAATTTTCAAAAGTATATGGAAGATAAATGAGAAAAAAAAAAGTGTGAGTGGTAGAAATCTCCCTTTAAAGATTCATTAATCTTCAGGCTTAGAAACAATTGTGTACTGATGGTGATACTGTTGAAGAACTAAAATAGGTATATAGGAATTTTAATGAGCAAGAATATTACTAGCTTAAGTCAAACAACTTTTTTGGTGTCATTGCTGCTGTTGCTTTAATACTACAGTTTCATAAGGTTAGCTCCTAACAGTACAGTAACTAAACATTTTCACAGAATCATGTTTAATACCTTTTACTGTCTCATTTTCTCTTTCTTCATACCACTGTGTATATGGGGGAGGGAGGGGTGTGTGGGGGAAAACCAGGCTACTAACTGATTTCAGTTTAAAAAATTAGCTTTATCATATAAAGTAAGAACCAATACATGTATTTAATTAGTTTGTGGTTTCTTCGGGTAGAACTTTTAACAATATTTTTATGAACAATAATTTTCATGTTTAAACTGATACATATTACCCCAAGAAAAGTTGCAATTCACGAATTTCAGTATTTAAGATTTTTTAACAGCTGCAATAAACTACCATAAAAATCTTAACTAAAATTTTAATAAGTGGAGGCAGTATCAAGAATAACTTTATAGTAAAAATGAAATAATCACAGATTCCTAATCAGTGGCATTCTAAATGTTAATGATACTTTCTTGAAAATAGGTGTGCCTTTTGTTAGACATTTAAGGTATGTAATATTTCTAAAAGGATTGCCTCATTTAATGCAGCAATTGTTTTCCTGAAAATTACTATACAGATGAAATTTGAGTAAGTGGAATGGTATTTGAACTTCCTAGAACAATCTGTCTTTGAGATTAGAACTGGAGAAAGAATTCTTTGGAAAAGGTGCAGGCATTATTTTCCTATTTCCTCTGATTTTTTTGTTTATACTATGTATTACATTTACCTCAGTTACCACACCTACAAATTCTAATATTTAACTCTCTTCTGTAATTTTGGAGGAGGTATTTGCTATTTTATTTTATTTTTTTATGTTTATAGTAGAGTGAGCTCCGCCTGCTTCCCTTTCTTATGGGTAACTAAAATGTGGTGCAGCAGCTGCTTATGTGTCCTTAAATGGAGATGGTTTTGGCTTCTTCCAAAGAAAGATAAAATCCTTCTCTAGAGCAAATCTCTTGTTATTTAAAGAATCAGCTAAAACTAACAAAAAACATTTCAAAAGACCCTCTGTGAACATTTCTAAGGGAAAATTTACAACTTAAAAATAAAACCTCAAATTAAAGAAATTACGTGAATAATGTTTGACACTTTGCTCAAAGTGCTACAAGCATTTTTTCTTTCAATCCTTAAGTAATAAATACCTCATTATTATTATCAATTGCCAATGATGATTGAAATAGAAGCCTCCGGCTGGAAATACAAGCCTCTAAAGTGGTTTATGGTGGGTTGTCAAAGATGGCACAGCTGCTGAGCAACACACTGAGGATTCAACTCTGGACCTCCTGCCTTATCTGTGGGATGGGCTTGTTGTGAGAGCTTAATGAGATAAAGTATGGGTCCGGACCATTAGAGATCTGCAGTGGAGTGTCCATTTAGTGTTGGTACAGTCGACCCTTGAGCATGGCGGGTAGGGTTGCCAATACCCCTTCCCATGTGGTTGAAAATCCACGGATAGCTTTTGACTCCTCAAAAACTACTAAGAGCCTGCTGTTAGCCAGAAGCCTTATCCATCATATAAACAGAACACATATTTTGTATATGTATTATAAATTGTATTCCTAACAATAAAGTAAACTAGAGAAGAGAAAATGTTAAGAAAACCATAAGGAAAATATATTTATACTACTATGCATAGATTTATTTATAAAAATCCACATACAGGTGGACCCATGTACCTCAAACCCATGTTGTTCAAGGGTCATCTGTGCTTATTTTCTCTTTCCTTTAGAAGAGGCCTTTTTTTCTTTTCTTTCTTTCTGTTTTTTAAAAAGATTTTATTAAAAAAAAGGAAAAAAAGGATTTTATTTGTTTTATTTGAGAGCGAGCGAGCATGAACAGGGGGAGAGGGAGAAGCAGACTCTCAGCTAAGCAGGGAACCTGACGTGGGGTTCGATCCCAGAGCCCTAGGATCATGACCTGAACTGAAGGCAGACGCTTAACTGACTGAACTACCCAGGCAACCCCCAGAAGATGATTATTAACCTGCAGTCTATGGGTAGAGTTGAGTAGTCTTGAACTTGGATAGGAAAAAACAAATTACATCTTTCTATTTACTAAACTCTAGATAAAGATTTAGCATATCTTCAGTTTTGACTGTAGACTATAAATTGCGGAAGTGTTAGCAATACATTTGACTGTCAGTATAGCAATCTCAGGTAATTTCATATTTGTTTGCGGCTAGCTTAAAATACTGTTTATATCCATCATGGAAATTAACATAATTAGGCCTGCCTGAAAATACTCTTATTTAATGCATTAATAAAGAAGCACAGATATTACACTGCAAATTTGCTTTTTAAAAGTAATTTTTCAGTGTAAGTCATTTCCTTTCTAATCTCATGCATCTTATTTATATTTTAAAGAATGTTTTAGTACAGTCCTAGATGTACAGAATTATTGCAAATATAGTATAGAGAGTTCCTGTATACCCCACACCTGTTTTCCTTGTCGGTAGCATTGTACATTAGTTAGGGTATGTTTGTCAAAATAGATGCATCATTGTTGCTACATTATTAACTAAAGCCCATATACTTTTTGTTGAGTTTTCCTCAGTTTTCTCTAGTGTCCTTTTTCTTTTCTGGGATCCTATTCAGTATATACTAGATTACGTTTACTAGACATGTCTCCTCTGGTCCCCTTGGTTTTCACAATTTCTGAGACTTTACTTCTTTTTGAGAGACCGTGACCATTTTAAAGAGTATTGGTCAGATATTTTGTGGAATGCTCCCCAGTTGTGATTTTCCAGATGTTTCAGTCATGGTCAGACTGCCAGAGAGGTAAAGTACCTTCATTACATACCAAGAGTACGTATGGTCAACATGACTTATCACTGCTGCTAACCTCAATCACCTGGCTAAGGGTAGGGTCGTCATCATTTTCCACTGTGAACTTACTTTCCCCCTTCCTTACCATGTTCCAGAAGAAAGCAGCTGTGCACAGCCCACACTTATGCTATACTATCTTAAGAGTGGAGTGTCTATAAAAATTGTTTGGAATCCTGTGTATTTTATGCATATACAAAATTCTGAGAATGGATCAGTAGGCTTCACCAGTCTGCCATATGGCTCAAAAAAGGTAAGAATTCCTGTGTTAGAAGATGTTTCTATAGTTGTATGGACAGCCCTTTCTGAAAGAGGGGGACTAAGTTTTCAAACAAGCTAAAATCCAGACCTCTGTTTTTTTAGGCCCTTTAGCTTTGTCTCTTAACACATTCCTTTGTATCCTGCACTCTGGCCCTCTTCAGTTGCCTGTGACCCTCTGAACAGGCTATCGTTCTATTTTAAGCCTCCCTCCCCCTTACAAACAGAAAGTGCTGTTTCAGTTTACGTCTGTGCAGCCCTCCCTGCATTGTACCAGTTTTGCATGTTTCTCTATTATTTGTCTCTTTTTATTGTGTTTATTAGTAGTATCTGCTTAGACTAGACTACAGGCTCCTTGAGAGCTGATCCCGAGTAACTCATATTTATACCACTATTTACTTTCTCTGATATTATTTCCTAGTATAGAACCTGACTCATTATAACTTTTAAGTACTGACTGAATGAATGATTGGACAAGTGAATAAAAAGGGAACCCAGGAAGATTCCAAGATGGTTGTGAATGAGTGATCCTGAAGAAGAAAATGTTAATGATAATTAAAAAATTCTCCTCAATTTCAAAGTTCATGGAGGGCCAGCGAGGAGGAGAAGGATGTGAATGATTGAGACACTTGGGATAAGAGTAGAATAACAGAAAATAATTTTTCTTCTTATTTAAATTTCTTGAAAATGGGGCGCCTGGGTGGCTCAGTTGGTTAAGTGTCTACCTTTTGCTCAGGTCATGATCCCTGGCGTCCTGGGATCCAGCCCGGCGTTGGGCTCCCTGCTCAGCTGGGAGCCTGCTTCTCCCTTTCTGTCTTCTTTGCCTCCCTTTCCCTATTCTCTGCCACTCCCCCTCTTTGTGATATCTCACTTTCACTCTCAAATACGTAAATAACTTTAAAAAAGAAACATTGTTAAAAATACATTTGGAGGGTAAGAGCTGAGGAAAGTCACACCATAAGCTCATCCTTTCCAAATTGAGCCTTTTAAAAATTAAACTTTTTTTTCTACTATTTGGATTCATAACAATCTCTGGTACTTCATATCCACTGATATTGTATGGCCTGTTTTATATATGTAGTTACTTAACTTTTACTCTAATAATAGTTATTTTTTTTAATTCTAGTTATAAGCACCTTTAGGATTACACCCTAAAACAAAACACAGGGTGTTGATAATTATTTATATCTTACCACATGATCCTGCCATGTTTCCCACCTTTTCCCCACCCAAGCAAATGATTATTCTAAATCTTGGGTTCATTTTCTTGCATTTGTTTTTATATAATTTTGTGACATTTTTAATGTGCCCGTTAAAAGTATTCTTTATTTTAGTTAACTTTATGTAAAGGAAATCATGATACATGTCATCTTTTGCACAGAGTATTTATTTATTTTTTTTATTTTTTATTTTTTTAAAGATTTTATTTATTTATTTGACAGACAGAGATCACAAGTAGGCAGAGAGGCAGGCAGAAAGAGAGAGAGGAGGAAGCAGGCTCTCCGCAGAGCGGACAGCCCGATGCGGGGCTCGATCCCAGGACCCTGGGATCATGACCTGAGCAGAAGGCAGAGGCTTTAACCCACTGAGCCACCCAGGCGCCCCTGCACAGAGTATTTAAATTGCAACTAGTAGAATGCTGTGTTAGAGGCAAATAAAGTTTTTAATTTTTAATTTTAATAAAAATTTAGTTTAAGTGGTGATGAAATTAAAGCAAAATATAATACAGTACAAAAACAATACCATAATATGCACTTTGAATCAGTTTTTGTGATACATACCACATTTCAAAGATAGGGAGCTTTTTTAGGTTTTTAGACCTGCTAGACAGGAGAAAGATTTTGCCTAATTCTTTTTTTTTTTTTAAAGATTTATTTATTTATTTATTTGACAGAGAGAGATCACAAGCAGGCAGAGAGGCAGGCAGAGAGAGAGAGAAAGAGGGAATCAGGCTCCCCGCTGAGCAGAGAGCCCGATGTGGGACTCGATCCCAGCACCCTGAGATCATGACCTGAGCTGAAGGCAGCGGCTTAACCCACTGAGCCACCCAGGCGCCCCGATTTTGCCTAATTCTTGAGGATACTTTTCTATTAAAAGTTTGAGAATTTTAAAACTACCTATAGAAGGATTAACTGAGAAAACATCTAAGAAGGAATAAAAAGGATGGGAATAGTAGGGCTAGACTGAAGGGGTAAGGAAGTACCTAAGGCAGTAGAAAAGGGAATAGGCATTATCTGGTAGGAAAAAAAGACCAATTCTGAAGGAACCTGCAAACCTTATGCTTATTTGGGGGAGGTAGATTCACTTTTCAAATTGACATGCCAGATACTTGGAGGCTCAGACATTTTATTTTTTCCTAAATGTCTGAACTCTTGATGGACTCTCTTGAGTCCTTATTAAATTTCCCAGTTTGTGATGGGGAGGAGTTTGGTATCAGTAGGGGCCAGTTAGTTAAGCTAAGGGCTCACATAGGTTTGCACAATTTTTGAAAAGTTGATGAAACACACTCTGAGTGGTAGAAAAGAAATGTTATAGCATGGTCGGAGGCTTCAAAAGACTTGTCTAAATGAAACATTGAACATTTGGAAGTTAACCACTATTGCAAGATAACATCAGGAGGACAAGGAAATTCAGGATTAATAATGAAATTAACACATATAATAAAGAATGATATGACTTAAGAGAGCTGCACATTTTTACAAAGGGAGCTGACTGAACCAGAGCTAAAATAAGAAATGGATACACACACATACACTTACACCAGAATACAAATTTAATAACAACAAAAACAACCTTTAATCCTCTAGATACTTCTGTCAGAGCTCCGTAAACCATGATGCTATTCCATTTTTGTTAAGATTCTAATTCAACTCCATGATTTCTAGTCTCCCTGTCCCCCACTAAACTCATTATCTTTGTGCTTGGCATCCCAGCACCTGAGCCCCTTGCATTCCCAGTCTTTATTATGGCATCATCATTTATTTCATCATCCAAAATGGAAATTTGAGACCCATTCTTGTTTCTGTATTCTACCAGATGTCCCATTCGTTAAGAAATCAAATGTAGACCATCAAATAAGTCTCTTATCCATAGCTTCATCAGCTCTCCTCTAAACTTTTTTTTTTTTTTTTTTTTTTTTGCTTTTTGTTTGGTTGTTTATTATTTGTTTTGCTTTTCAGAATCCATACAGGAGTGAAATCCTATGGTATTTGTGTTTCTCAGTCTGTTTTTTTTTCTTTTCAGCGTAACAGTATTCGTTGTTTTTACACCACACCCAGTGCTCCATGCAATCCGTGCCCTCTCTAATACCCACCACCTGGTTCCCCCAGCCTCCCACCCCCACCCCGCCCCTTCAAACCCTCAGATTGTTTTTCAGAGTCCATAGTCTCTCATGGTTCACCTTCCCTTCTAATTTTCCTCATCTCCCTTCTCCTCTCTAACTCCCCTTGTCCTCCATGCTATTTGTTATGCTCCGCAAATAAGTGAAACCATATAATTGACTCTCTCTGCTTGACTTATTTCACTCATCCTCTAAACTTTTATAGAAGTCTAGTAACTAGTCTTTCTGCCATCTGTCTTGACCCTGTCCTATTCAGCCCTTACCCTGTTACCCAAGTTGCCGTCCCAAGGGCAAAATTGACTGTCACTTACATGTTGAGAACTGTTCTTTGTATCCTCATCTCTCTCAAGGTTAAAAGCCCAGACTTTACAGCATTTCACACAAAGGTCTTTCCTGATCTGTCATTGTCATCTATTCCTACCGTAATGGATTTGGTAGCTCTGCCATTGTATATGTTATTTCTTTCTGGGAACTGTTCTTCCTTTCTCGTTCCTCTGAATAGACTTCATTGTTCAAAATGAGTGGGAGGGAACCTGTTTTGTTAGTTTCTAATTTTAAATTGCATAAGTAATAAATCTCTTATAATTCAAGTAAGTCAGATAAACCCCAAGTTGGAAGGCAACTTCGTATTTTTTATAGGTATATTTGTTTTCTTTGCCATGAACTTCATGAATAAAGACTTTTTGGAGAATATTTTTTCTATAATCCTTATACTGCTTATTCCTTAGAAGTTAAATTTAATGGATGTTTAGAATATTATTTGACCATTATTATAAATGAGCTCTTAAAAGGATAAGTTGAAGGAAGGAAGAAGTGAGAATAAAGGGAGAAGCAGACTCCCTGACCACGGAGCCTGATGCCTGGCTGATCCAGGATCCTGGGATCATGACTGAAGGCAGACTCTTAACCAACTAAGCCACCCAGGCACCCCATACATATGCTTTTTTTTTTTTTTTTAAACTTATTCACATTTTGACATATGTGTGTAACATACCAATTCGTGGAGTAGCTATGTGTTGGTCATGGCTTATTGAGGAGCTATGGAACTTGAACTCTAGTTTTCTCATAAATAAAATGAAGGCAGATTGACTTACTTTCTAATGCATCTTTGAGACTTAAATGTTCTATGACTATACCAAGGTGGCTTCAAAAATGGAGTTATTTTTAGAAGCCATTTATCTTGCTAGCTCTTTAAAATAATTAAACATGTAAATTTCACATTTTGTTTCCCAATTCATTCCTTTAGTCAAACTATAGGTTTACTGGTTCTAAACACTAGGTAAACAGTATGGTTAAAAAAAAAAAGTCCTTGCCTTTATGTATCTTTTATTTAAAAAAAAAAAAAACTCTTAAAATAAGAAACCAATACCTGTTAATTGAGGAGTAATTTTTACTTACTAATGTGTTTGGGCATTTTGATGTGATTACATATTAAAATATATGTTATAAACTGTAATGAAGCTGTCATTTTTGGGATATAAATGTGCCATAGTTTATTGAATTAGCCTGTTGCTATTATTAAATGATTTATAATTTTGCCTTTATAAACCACAGAAACATTATGATGAATGTTTTTTATAAATAAATCTGATACATTTCTTTGTCTTTTTCAGTCTCTTGGCTCTGTAAACTTGTTATAACTATTAGTTCATTCAAGGATGATGAAACTCTTAAATGAATTTGATTTGTGTGAAATCCAGTATAACAATTTTTAAAAAGTTAGGTAGTTAGTTGAAAGCATTTCCTTTGAATTAAAGAACTTTGAGAAAGTGACCTAAGAACAGCAATTTTGTGGTGAGGGTTAGACTCGGGAACTGGTAAACATTCAGAGTGATATGAATGGCCACTCTAGCAACTGAAGGAGTAACACTTTTAGTTTAGATCAGGTGGCCTCTTAAACTGTGTTTCTGCGCTAGGATGGGGGAGATATCCTTACCTTAATTTAGGTCTGAGCTTTCGTAGAAAGGCATTGGTAATATTAACATTTAAGACAAGTCTTTCATTACCTCAGGTGAGAACCCCTAAAATATAATAGCTTCTCTTCTTCAGTTACACACTTAGCTGTCTTGAAATTGTTAGAATGCAAATGCAACTGATGCTTAATTTTTCAGCATAGATGCATTCTTGGAAAGGTTATGTAAAATGGATTTTGATATGTGGAATTCATATTTACCTATAAAGCAGGAGATGTAAAGTGTGCCAGTGGATAAGATTAATAAGCCTAACTTTGTAATATGTAGGCATGGTAACTTTTTTTTTCCCCAAGATTTTGTTTATTTGTGAGAGAGAGAGAGAAGGAGGGAGGGAGAGAATAAACGAGGATAAGCAGGGGAACTGCTGAGCAATGATCCTGATGTGGGACTCTGTCCTAAGGACCCTGCAATCATGACCTGAGAAAGGCAGATGCTTAGCCAGCTGATCGACCCAGGTTTCCCAGCATTATAACTTTTTATCTGCAGTTTAAGGTACTGTGAGTTGTACATTGGTTTTGATACATCTCAGTAAATCTGTACTTCTTCCTTAACCCATCTCCAAATTAAAAGCTTAGGTAACACAAAAAAAGGATGTGAACATCTCATCATTTGATGTTTTCATTTGCCTTTAGGTTAATTGATCAAGTGTGGTGAGTGGTTTTCAGGACAGCTCTAGTACTGGTATCAAAAGGATAATTTTGGCACAGTTGTTCATTAGTGTCTCTTGCTAATACAGTCATTTTTATAGGTTTATTGCTTAGTTGGGATCATAGACATTTGAAGAACTGTTGACATTTGAAGAATTAATATATTGGTGTTTTTAAATCTAGCTTGAAAAAATAAATATCAAAAATTTAATATTCATACAGTTATAAATCTGTATAATAAATGTAGAACACAAAGTGCTTGTAAGACTTCACATCTCCAACATAGAATACAGTATGGCTACTGAAGACTGTCTTTCAAATTTATCTCTAAAATGAAAACTAAAGTTAAATTAGTTATGTGGATTACTCAGAGATTTGCTGGGTCTGAAAGAAATGAGGCTAGACTTCAAGGGCAGAAAAGTAAGATTTTTATTCAAATTTAAATTTGTGAATTGACCTTTGAACTATAATCTTTAAAGTGTTTATATTTCTTTCTATTAGGTATATTGTTGCTATGAAAATGATAAAATTTTAAGTAAGGATAATTTGGGAGATGGTAGCTTATTGTTACTGTAAATTTTTAGATTGCTCAAGATTTAGCAAAAACTGTCAGTCGGGTTTTGTGCTGAGTACCAGGGATTATAAAAAAATAAGGCCTGGTTTATGATACAGACTAAACTGGGAAAGGAATCACTGTCATAATTACTATCATGATGCTCTAATTACAATATCTGCTTCTGCCACTGGAAATATTTAAAATTTTTTGTGAAGACTGAGAAATATACTTGAGGGAGTGTATTTTATTCATATTCTTTACACTGATTGTATGCTGTAGGCCAGATGTTGAACTAGACTCCAAGGATAAAAAATAATTTCTAACATTTCTAATTCTAATATTTTTTAGAGAACTATGTGAGGGGATGTTTGAATTAAATAGCAATCAACTTAACTCATGTTTTATGCTCTATCTCTTCTTGACAATTTTGCCCTGAGAATATTTTCCATTGTTGACTCTTGAAATATATATTTTTTGAAATATATTTTTTTAAAATAGTATTTTTAACATTTTGAAAAAGAAAACATTTAATGGCCCATAGCTGTACTGTTAGAAAAGAAAAAGTAGTATATGGATGGTAAGCAAAGTCAATAATCTACCTGATATAAAGTAAAAGTCGTCTTCCTCTCTTCCCACCAGCTAACCATCATTAATAGTTCCTTTTTTCCTTTTAGAAAAATGCTTTCAATACATTTTTAAAATAATATAATGTAGACAGTGCTTTTGTCCTAAAGCACATTTATTATTATGTGTTTTTTCTTTTATCTCTTGATAGTAAAATATGATAACTTGAAAAAAAACATATTTTGGTAATCTGCTTATTAAAATAAATGAAATATGTTAGTGCTTATGCTATGGCTCTGCATAGGGTCTGGTTCTATAGTGTGGTACGTTTGGTATCTGTAACCTTGGGCAAGATCCCAGAAAAATCCACATTATGTTAAATATTTCATTTTGATAGAATTCTCTCCATTTCTGTTTCATATAATATTCCTTTCATGAATTGTCAGTTATACCCTTTATTATTTTTTTTCCCTCCAGTTTGGCTACCAGTAGAAGCTATTATGTTTGTTAATTACAGTTAACAAATTAAGTTTATTAAAGTCTTCCGTCAATATATTTCATCTTAAATTTTAAAATAGTAAATTATTAAACAAAATGGTTTGGATAAAACTATACTGGTTTATAAGTAAAAATTAATGATTAAATTTGAAGACTTAAGCTTCATTTTTTTTTCTTTTTAATCTTCTGATTGATTTGCTTAAGGAAAAGATTTGCTCCTCAGTCTTGGATATACCATTTCCCCTTCACGTTTGCATTTTGATTGTGATGAGATTGTGTTTCATGCATGGATCATTCCTTTGTTGGCATTTTTAAAAAAAACATGGTAATACTAACAAAGATTGCACTTTGTGCATCCATAGCAGTTTGATTTTTGAGAAGAAAAGTTCCCTTCTTCCAAAAGAAAAGAGTTAATTTAATAGTAATTCAGTTGTTTAGCAAGGTGGAAATAAGTAATATTTTTAAGATTATCTTTATTTATGGGGCGCCCTGGTGGCTCAGTTGGTTAAGCAGCTGCCTTCAATTTGGGTCATGATTCCAGGGTCATGGGATCAAGCCCCGCATCAGGCTCCCTGTTCAGCAGAGAGTCTGCTTCGAGAGCCTGCTTCTCTTTCTTCCCTTCTCCCTGCCGCTCTGCTTACTTGTGCTCTCTCTCTAGCTCTGTCAAATAAACAAATAAAATATTAAGAAAAAAAAAAAAGATTCTCTTTATTTTCATGAACTTTTTTTTTTTTTAAGATTTTATTTATTTGTCAGAGAGAGAGAGGGAGAGAGAGCAAGCACAGACAGACAGAATGGCAGACAGAATGGAAGCAGGCTCCCTGCCGAGCAAGGAGCCCAATGTGGGACTCAATACCAGAACACTGGGATCATGACCTGAGCGCCGAAGGCAGCTGCTTAACCAACTGAGCTGCCCAGGCGTCCCCATGCACATGTATTTTTAAGATATAAAATATAGGTATGCCTCTTAAAGGTTTTTAAATTTTTTTTCCCGAGTTTTTACCCTTTAAGTAATGATGTATTTGCATTATTGTTTCAGTAAGTCTGATTAGTATGGCAAAGATAGCTAGCATTATAGAATTAATAATAAAGACAAATTGAAGAAATAATGAGATAGTTAAAACACAGTTCCTGCTAAGTGAAGTAAGCCAAGCAGAGAGAGTCAGTTATAGGGTTTCACTTACTTGTGGAGCCTAAGGAATAACATGGAGAACATGGGGAGATGGAGAGGAGAAGTGAGTTAGTTGGGGGATATCGGAGGGGAGAAAAACCATGAGAGACTGTGGACTCTGAGAAACAAACAGGTTTTGGAGGGGAGGGGTGTGGGGGTTTGTGTGAGCCTGGCGGTGGATGTTATGGAGGGCATGTATTGCATGGAGCACTGGGTGTGGTATATAAACAATGAATTCTGGAACACTGAAAAGAAATTAAAAAAAAAAAAAAGGAAAGAAAAATAAAACACAGTTCCTTCTATAATTTAAATTTCAGAAGTCAAGATGTAGACTTTAGTTTATAATTGTTCATTAGGAAGAGGTTATGGATAGAATATTTTAAAATATGCTCTTCTGGTATAAATTTAGTTAGAGAAAATTTGTAGTAATTGCTATAAATAATTACATGGGCTTAAGATACAGATTTTTAAAGTAAATGCACATTTCTTTTAGTAATAATATAATATGTAAAATACTAATTTTACTTGAAAGCACAATTCTTTTAGTAATTGTATAATCCATGTTTTTCCTATTTTTGGTGAATAAAATGTTCTTTGAATTCTATATAATTTGTATGGTTTTTTGTTTTGTTTTGTTTTGTTTTTGTTTTTGTTTTTGTTTTTGTTTTCCATTGGTGAGCTTTGTGAATTTACTTTTGGGTGAAGTATCATGATTCTTTTACTAAAAAGCACTTGTAGAGTATTGCTTCAGATAGACTATTCCAGGAGACAGAGGAGATTTGCTGTGTTATGTGACATGTTGTGAGTGATGAATGAGCTAAGGAACAAAGGCAAATGAAGGAGAGATAACGAGCTTGTAAGAACTGCAGAGGCTGTATTGCAGTTAAGTGTGGTAGCACTAGATTATCTAAATTTAACAGTATTTGTCCAGGCTGAGGCCAAAGAATTTTGAGCTATTTTCAGCTGCAATATAGTAAGCTTATTTTAGAAGCATGTTTGAACATTAAGTGACTTATTTTGGCAACTTTT
Source organism: Mustela lutreola (assembly GCF_030435805.1). Classification (NCBI taxonomy): domain Eukaryota; kingdom Metazoa; phylum Chordata; class Mammalia; order Carnivora; family Mustelidae; genus Mustela; species Mustela lutreola. The sequence continues at coordinate 81,828,313 of NC_081295.1, forward strand.
CACAGCATCTGGGTCTCATCTAAGTAGCATGTATATGGGATTGTGGATGCCTGCTATCTCTATTCAATTATAAGAGTAGAATTGGCAGTTTACAATAAGAGATGCCTATGTGTGTTTTAGGGTCTATAAATCTGGATGGTCGGGGTTTAGATGCAGAAGAGTAATGATCCTTCTTTGGCAGTAAACTACTGTATTCTTTTATAAACCACCATTGCAACAGTATATCTTCTGCATTTGTAGAAAACATGTAAACAGGGATTCTCTTCTCTCCTTGAATTTGGTAATATGAATATAAAATACTTTCTAATCCCAAATGTGTCTGGAAAATGTTTACTTATAAAAAGTGTCCTTGTTTCACCTGCACAGATTTTGAAATGTCTGTTACTTTGATGACATCCTTTCTGTTCCATACTTCAGATTAACTCACATAGTTACATGGCTTTATAATTATCCTTTAGATTTCATGTTCATGTCTAGTTAAAGTTTTATTATTATTCATAAGTTATAAGTACAAATTATATATTAAGTTGCCTGTGTCTCCTTGATTACTTATATTGGGTATAGTCACGTAGAAACATGACTGACTACTTGAAATCCTAAGTAGAACAGTATCACAACAGTAATTTTCTATTTTATTGATATGTGAATTTTGATACATTTTTTTTCCTAGAAAGATTCAAAGACCTCATCAGTGAATCTTATTCAGATTCTTTCAAAAGAGTACCTATGTTTTCTAGAATATGATATAAATGTGTATTTTACTATCGATACATAACTGCCACAAACTGGTATGCCTCTCATGACCAGTTATGATTTATAGAATAGAAATTCTTTATTGTTTTCTGACTACTTGGGGTAAAGATATGTTCAAAATTGTATTGCTAATGGGCTAAATGTGTTTATAATGGACTATATAAAATCTTTTTCTCTTCTCATATTAGGGAATGGGGTTGTCTTCTGTCTTAAGAGAAGGCTTCTGTGTTCTAGAGTATTAACAACTCTTTAAGAATTAGTTCGTAGGTGGATGTGGGGGAGGAAAAAAATTTTCCTCTGACTCTGAGTTCTTGGCTGAGACTGTTGTAATAAAAGACAGGTGAACAAGAGAAAAACAAGTTTATTAGCATGTACCTCATGTACACATGGAAGATAAAGCAGGGGAAAATGAGGAACTCCTTAAGAGGCAGATTAGAATCCAGGATCAAAAGTCATATTAATGGGGAAGGTTGGGGAGTAGGATGTAGGCCTCTAAGGGGAGAGGAAATGAATTTTAGGAAAGATAGATGGGTCCTTAGAAGAATAGATGGGAGATGTGATAGTCTGTGAGAAAGTTTGAGTGCAGCATCGATTACAAGTCTCCTCTTCTGTGATGAGTGTCAGTCCTCCCTTGTTGATAAAATTTCCAGGGAGGGAATTTATGACAGTTGAGGTCCTTAAGGCAGATAAATGGAGTTTGGAGAAAGCCTCTCCCAGGGGGCGGGGGTGGCTCAGTCTTTAAACATCTGCCTTCGGCTCAAGTCATGATCCCGGGGTCCTGGATTGAGCCCCGCATCGGGCTCCCTGCTTGGCAGGAAACCTGCTTCTCCCTCTCGCACTCTCCCTGCTTGTATTCCCTCTCTCACTGTGTCTCTCTCTGTCAAATAAATAAATAAAAATCTTTAAAAAAAAAAAACCAAAAACCCTCTCCCAACATTTGCTGTTTTTCAAGTGCCTGTGGCTCAAAATAATGTTTCAAAGGGGCATATTTTGGGGTGCATGTCCAGAATCCCTGCAGCCATATTTGGGGTGGCATATTCTGCTACCCTTCGTTTTGTTATTGCATTCGTGGTGTACACCATTTACTTCATCTAGACTTTTATCTCTGGGTTATTTGCAGATAGAAGATAGTGCCAAAGTGATGAAGAGATATGAAATGACACCAGTTTTAGTTTGCATACAAAAAAAAGATGGTGAACTGGATTTGCTCTACCTAGTTTTTCTATTTCAGAAAGACATACTAAAGTATTTACTGTGATGTAGATTCTTTTGTTCATTTTTTAAAGGTTTTATTTATTTAAGTAATCTCTGCACCCAGCATGGAGCTCAAACTCATGACCCTGAGATCAAGAGTCACACATTCCTGCAACTGAGCCAGCTAGGCACCCATTTATTTTTTAATAGTTTTTCTTCATAGGAGGTTTATTGTGTCTGTTTTATCTTCTTGGTGAATGTTGCTTTTTCCCAGTATAAAACTTTCTCATTTTAAAATTTTTATTTAATTTATCTAAAGGATTTTTAAAAATTTAATCCTTTTTTGGCTAGAATTTTATGACATGCAAGAATGATATTGCCATTCCTGCTTCTCTTTTGTTCATGTTAGCCAGTACTGTGCAAGAGATAGTCTGCAAACCACATTAACTCTCAATCCACAGTAAAACAAAGAAAATATTAATTTTTATCTTGGGCTTGATTTTTCAATAACTTTCACTATGAAGGTTTTAAGGCAATTTCACTTGGCTCCCTTTTTGCGCATATGTTAATGTTCTAAAACTAAGATAATGCTATACAGAACTATTAAGTGTGCATTTGTATATTCTCATGGTTCCTATTGTGTCACTGTCAGGGGGAACATCCCAGGGGCTTTTGGGTCCATTGCATGGAAACTAATGATAATTGATACTAATAGGATTTCTTAAGTTATCTTCAGTTTATCAAATATGTAATTAGAAGAGGATAGTTCCTGTTTTATAAATAAAGGGGAGGAAGCTGTTAACATTTGCTAACACATTACATTGGCAGTTTTTGAAGAATAACCCTCTGAAATGGGACACCTGGGTGTCTCAGGCAGTTAAGTGTCTGGCTTTGGTTCAGGTCATGATCCCGGGGTCCTAGGATCCTAGAATTGAGCCCTGCCAGCCCCGTCTCATCATGTAGGGCTTCCTGCTAAGCAAGGAATCTGCTTCCGCCACCTCCTCCCTACCCCACTACTGCTCCTGCTCTCATTCTCTCAAATAAATAAAATCTTAAAAAGAGAAACCAAAAGTCTGAACTGCTGTTAAGTTATAATAAAAATAAGTTTTCACAATTGTTCCCTTTCTGTATTTCTTTAGTAGTATAACATTGTTTATATTGTATGCAAGGTTAAAAAGGTATGGTCACTGCTTTGCTAGTTGAGAATTTACAATATAATTTTTTTTAAAAATCTCTTAAATACCTGTTTCAAGTTGTATTTTATAATTTTGTCTATATAGCTTTATTTAATAATAATATGGCCTTATTTTAAAAGCCTTAGATAAAAAAAATGACTCCATAATTGTCATTTTTAGTGGTGGGCAGTTATAAAAAATTTAAAAATTACTTTTACACCTGCAGTATTTGGTTTTGTGTCAGATTTTGTGTTCTCCTTTTTAAACTGTTTTTATGAATCAGGGTTGAAATTTAATAAGGAGGACTATCATGATACTTATTTAGGTAATTCTTTGTATGTTACATTTTTAAAAAATTAAGGTGTAATTAACATTTAATATTATACTAGTTTTAGGTGTGTGACACAATGATTTGGTATTTGTATATGCTGTGAAATGATCACCACTATGTCTAGTTACCATCTATCACCATACAAAACTACAAAAAAATTTTTCTTATGATGGGAACTTTTGATATTTACTAACTTTCAGTACCTTTTTTTTAAAAAAAAAATATTAGAGCATCTTATTTACAGGGGAAGGCTTTCTTTTTTTAAATTTTTTTAAATTAAATTTATTTATTTTCAGAAAAACAGTATTCATTATTTTTTCACCACACCCAGTGCTCCATGCAATCCGTGCCCTCTATAATACCCACCACCTGGTACCCCAACCTCCCACCCCCCTGCCACTTCAAACCCCTCAGATTGTTTTTCAGAGTCCATAGTCTCTCATGGTTCACCTCCCCTTCCAATTTTCCCCAACTCCCTTCTCCTCTCTAAATCCCCTTGTCCTCTATGATATTTGTTATGCTCCACAAATAAGTGAAACCATATGATAGTTGACTCTCTCTGCTTGACTTATTTCACTCAGCATAATCTCTTCCAGTCCCATCCATGTTGCTACAAAAGTTGGGTATTCATCCTTTCTGATGGAGGCATAATACTCCATAGTGTATATGGACCACATCTTCCTTATCCATTCGTCCGTTGAAGGGCATCTTGGTTCTTTCCATAGTTTGGCGACTGTGGCCATTGCTGCTATCTATGAAAGACCCACAGCAAATATCATCCTCAATGGGAAAAAGCTTGCAGCCTTCCCGTTGAGATCAGGAACAAGACAAGGATGCCCACTTTCACCACTCCTGTTCAACATAGTATTAGAAGTCCTAGCAACAGCAATCAGACAACAAAGAGAAATAAAAGGTAATCCAAATTGGCAATGAAGAAGTCAAACTCTCTCTATTCGCAGATGACATGATTCTTTATATGGAAAACCCAAAAGACTCCACCCCCAAACTACTAGAACTCAAACAGCACTTCAGCAATGTGGCAGGATACAAAGTCAATGTACAGAAATCAATGGCTTTCTTATACACTAACAATGAAAATACAGAAAGGCAAATTAGAGAATCGATTCCATTTACTATAGCACCAAGAACCATAAGATATACCTGGGAATAAACCTAACAAAAGAGGTAAAGGATCTGTACTTGAGGAACTACAGAACACTCATGAAAGAAATTGAAGAAGACACAAAAAGATGGAAGACCATTCCATGCTCTTGGATCGGAAGAATAAACATTGTTAAAATGTCTATATATACTGCCTAGAGCAATATATACTTTTAATGCCATTCTGATCAAAATTCCACTGGTATTCTTCAAAGAGCTGGAGCAAATAATCCAAAAATTTGTATGGAATCAGAAGAGACCCCAAATCGCTAAGGAAATGTTGAAAAAGAAAAATAAAACTGGGGGCATTACGTTACCTGATTTCTCATTTTCTTTATTCCTCTTTGCTCAGTTTCATAGCGCAATTTTGATTTGTTTTCCAAAGGGTATAGATCAAGGGATCTACAAATCAGATGAGTAAATTTTCATATTTTGTTTTATGTATATTCATAGAAGTATCTGGCAAGTACTTTAGCAGTGCATTCTGCAAGTGATTCCAGTGCTATACACCCAAGTGGTATCGTTATTTGCTTTTCTCTTGAAAAACCTCCTTTTCTTCCCCTTTACTCTCTTTCTTGATGCCAACAAGTGTTTCAAAACAAGAAAAGGCTTCTCCTTAAGAGGTTGTCTGCTGTGGGGAAATTCTTTAGCAGATGACTTACGAAGAGTAGAAAAGTTAATGTTTTCTTTACAAGATCATCGTGTTGCTTGGGCACTTTTTGTTGATGTTGTTTTTGTTGACTTTTGAGTTGTGGACACTTGTCTTACTGAAATAGGCGAAAGATACAGGAGGTAAAACATAGCTTCAGATATTATGGTATCAGTCATTCCTGATGTGTGATACTTAGAAATAGAGGAACCCTTTTTAGATCTTTGGAAGAGGAGACAATAGATAACTCAGTGTGTATATGTATATATATTGTGTGTGTGTGTGTGTGTGTGTGTGTGTGTGTGTGTGTGTATTCACTTTTAGGCACCAAATAAATGGAAATATTTGGTATTATAAATTCTAGCACAAATGGTTTACCAAATCATTCTGATAATTTCCAGATCTTACATTGAGTTTTGAAATTGTTGATATGCTCTTTTGTTTTGCTTAGCTTTTACTAGTTTTAATGAATTCCTGCTTGAGTTATAACTTGACAAAATAAATTTCATTAAGTGACTTACCCACTAAATTGACAGTCATTAAATAACTTGGGAGTTTCAGTAAGTAGAGACTATCTCATCGAATCAGCAATATTTATGGTGCTGAATCCTCTCTCAGCTCCTAAGAGCAGTTATTTTCAAAAATATTTTCAGGGGTGCCTGGGTGGCTCAGTCAGTTAAGCATCTACTTTTGGCTCAAGTTCATGATCTTGCAGACCTGGGGGTCGAGCCCCGTATCAGGCTTTCTGCTTAGGGGGGATTCTGTTTCTCCCCCTCTTTCTCTGCCCCTCCCCCTCCACTCATGCTCTCTCATTTTCTCTCTCTCAAATATGTAAAATCTTTAAAAAAATGTTTTCATCCCTTGTGATGATATGAAATTTTGTGAATACCTTATTTAGGCCATAGTGGACACAGTGGGGTACCTAAGATAACATGCTCTTTTGTTGGAGTGCCCAGGATTCAAACCTGTTTAGTTCTGCCAACTATTATAAGCTGGTAGGTAGTGTTGAGATGGAAACATTTTGGAGGATTGACTAGTGCAGTGTAGGGAACCAAGTAATCAGAAAGGATGCCATTTATGGATGGAGCATCTTGAAAACCCCTTTTAATGCCAGAAACTCTTGATTTGTTGGATACTGGAGAACCTTCCAGGGGTTTGGGCAACAGCTAATTAGCAACCACATTAAAAACACTTTAGTATTGTAGCAACTAACATATCTCTGCTAGGGCATATGGCTGAATATTAGTCTGGGTTGTATGTTAGGCAAAGGAAAGAATGAAATTCAGACTAACCTGCCCCTTGTAACCCTATGTCACTTAAACTCCAAATATCTGCGCATATGACAAAGCTATATATCCTGTTATCTCATAGTTTCTGTCCTTTCTCGTCTGTTCATCTTGTTTTGTCTGTCTTCTGCCTGAAATAACTTGTCTTGGTATTACTTGAAAATAATAATTTAAAGGGTTAATCTAGGACTAGTTGGTGTCACAAAATTAGTGGTTTATTCGGAAGTAGGTCTTGCCGGTAACGCCCTTGGAAAACAAAGAATAAAAATATCACTGCACATTTGAATTTTCCTAAAGTTGCTTTGGAGTGTTTCCGTGGGATTATTTAGCTTGCCAAGGAATTTATTCCTTGTTTTGGATATTCCTTGGTATTGGATTTACTAGTTGTATTAGTTTCCTGCAGCTGCCATAACAAAGGATACAAACACAACAGAAATTTATTGTCTCACAGTCCTGGAAGTTAGAAGTCCAGAATCAAGGTGTTGGCTCAGTTGGTTTCTTCTGAAGCCTGTGAAGAAGAATCTTATATTCTATGCTGAGTTACTAGTGGTTTCCTGACAATCTTCTGTGTTGCTTGGTGTGTATCTTGCTGCTATCTCTGCTTTCATCTTCAGATGGTGTTCTCTCTGTATCTCTTTATAGTCTTCTGTGTGTACTTGTGTTCAAATTTCACCTTTACATAGGACACCAGTCATTTTGGATTAGGGCCCACCCCAGTGACTTCATCTTAACTTGACTATGTCTGTAAAGACCCTGTTCCCAAAGAAGGTTACATCCTGAGGTACTTAGGGGTTAGTACTTCAACATACCTTTTTGAGGAGATAAAATTCAGTCTATGGCTACTAGTATATTAAGGTTTTCTTTTTTGTTTTAATCATAGGAATTTGAGGATAACTGCCATATTGGTTTTTATCAGTATTGATTTCTCTTAAATATTTGAAATTTCTCTTAAATTCTAAGCACACTTTTTCTAAATGATGTAATTACTGGAAGCCAGTAATCACCCAACCAGATTATACCTGTTTAAGTCCTATTTTCTATAAATATGTTTACTATTTTGTGAAAGTATTTTTGCTTTTGAAATTTTAATGTAAATAAATCTGATGTGATAGGTGACAATTTGAAGTCTGTATGCTACAGGTACTAATTTTTATTTCCTTGTGGAAACCTTTCATATAATGTTTGTCTAGTCTAACCATGGCACATTTTCTTATTGTACTTCTTCCTTAAGCAGTGAGTGATTAATCTCTCATTTCATGAAAGTTTACACAAGATAATGAGAATAAGATCTTATTTATAGTGTTAAAAAAAACAGATTAAATATTCTATTGTCACCAGTTATTAGACTTGTACTTTTACTTCACTTCCTTGAAATTCTTCCAAGTTATGTTGTATTCACAAGTATGATTTCAGACAGTCTTAAAAAAAAAAAAATCAAAGAGAGAGTTCTCTGTTTTTAATGAAAATCATTGGGAAAGTATTACATACCGTTGAAATATTCTTTTTAAACACTTTAAGTATACTAATATTATAAATATATTTGTGCAGGTTTTGACTGGATTGTCTCGTCAAAGTTATTCACCTTCTGGCTATCAGGATTTCAGTAAGTGGGAATCAGTGCTGAAAATAAAAGAAGGACTGCTAAGGCAAAAAGAAATTGTAATTGATCGGTGAGTCTGTTTTGGTTTTTTTTATTACTAAATATTTTAGGCATACAGAAATGTAGATCATGAAAAAAATACCTTTGTATCCACTACTTAGAGTTTAAGAAATATCATCTTACAAATACAGTGATATCTCATGTCTGTCCTTCCCTCATCTCACCCCCTCTACAAAGCTCTGAACCTCTGTGAGAACAGGGTTGGTCTCTTGGTCCATCTTTCTGTTTTCTACCACCCTCCTGTTTACATTAGAGTAACTCATTTGGAAACTCCTTTATGTCTTTATACATGTAGAAAGCTAGTTGCAATGCTAACGAATTATCAAAGATACAGGTGTATCTTTGTGTTTTACACTTGGAAACTATCAAATTGGAAAACTACTTTAAAGTGCTAATACTTAAACTAATGTATGTTAGATCTGAAGATGCAAAAACTATGAACATCATGAATGTTTAAAATTAAATCACTTACAGGTAAACATTTTAGAAATTTTGGGGGACAGGCTAATTCAAAGACTTAAATGTATTTAAGAGTCAAAATTTTGAAAGATTTTGTTTAAATATTTACCAGGTTTTTTTGAGTTTTTTTTTATTAATTTTTTATTTTTTATAAACATATATTTTTATCCCCAGGGGGTACAGGTCTGTGAATCACCAGGTTTACACACTTCACAGCACTCACCAAAGCACATACCCTCCCCAATGTCCATAATCCCACCCCCTTCTCCCAAACCCCCTCCCCCTAGCAACCCTCAGTTTATTTTGTGAGATTAAGAGTCACTTATGGTTTGTCTCCCTCCCAATCCCATCTTGTTTCATTTCTTCTTCTCCTACCCACTTAAGCCCCCATGTTGCATCACCACTTCCTCAGATCAGGGAGATCATATGATAGTTGTCTTTCTCTGCTTGACTTATTTCGCTAAGCATGATACGCTCTAGTTCCATCCATGTTGTCGCAAATGGCAAGATTTCATTTCTTTTGATGGCTGCATAGTATTCCATTGTGTATATATACCACATCTTCTTGATCCATTCCTCTGTTGATGGACATCTAGGTTCTTTCCATAGTTTGGCTATTGTGGACATTGCTGCTATAAACATTCGGGTGCACGTGCCCCTTTGGATCACTACGTTTGTATCTTTAGGGTAAATACCCAATAGTGCAATTGCTGGGTCATAGGGCAGTTCTATTTTCAACATTTTGAGGAACCTCCATGCTGTTTTCCAGAGTGGCTGCACCAGCTTGCATTCCCACCAACAGTGTAGGAGGGTTCCCCTTTCTCCGCATCCTCGCCAGCATCTGTCATTTCCTGACTTGTTGATTTTAGCCATTCTGACTGGTGTGAGGTGATATCTCATTGTGGTTTTGATTTGTATTTCCCTGTTTTAAGCAGTATTTTTTATATTTACCAGTTTTAAGCAGGACCTACTGGAGTGGCATTTGGGTGGCTCAGTCGGTTAAGCGTCTGCCTTGCTCAGGTTGTGATCCCAGGGTCGTGGGATAGAGCCCAGCATTGAGCTCCCTGCTAAGTGGGGAACCTGCTTCTTCCTCTCCCACTCCCCCTGCTTGTGTTCACTCTCTTGCTTTCTCTCTCTCTGTCAAATAAATAAATAAGATCTTAAAAAACAAACAAAACCCTTCATGAGAGGCAGGGCAGGGGCGGGGGTTCTTCATGCTCACCTGGGAGGAGAGACCACTACTCTGTGAAGTAGAAGCCTTCTTATTTCTGTACTTAATAAATCTTTGCCCTTTTCCCTAAATGGCTTGCCCTTGAATTCCTTCTCACACAAAATCAAGAAGCCTCCTGGCCTGAAGCCCTCCCTTTTGAGGCTCTGACTCTCTGGCATCACTTGCATACTTGATAAATGAAGATTCTAGAAGATATGTGATTGAGTTTATGAAAAGCTAAGCTGTTTCACAGTGAAGAGATGGGATGATGGAAGCAGGTCACAGAAGCGACGTTGCTGGAGGAGGGGGATCATGAGCCAAGGAATGTGGGTAGCCTCTGACAGTTGGAAGAGGCAAGGAAATGGATTCACCCCTACAGCCTCCAGAAAAGAATGTAACCCTGCCAATGCCTTGATGTTATCCCGTGAGACCCGCATTGCATTTCTAATTTACAAACTTCTGACTAAGGATATGACTGGAAAGAAAGATGCGTACCGAGGCCCAGCCATCAGGGCTCTCTGCAGAATCACTAATGGAATAATGTTGCAGGCCATCGAGAGTTACATGAAGCAGGCCATTATGGATAAAGTCTCCAGCGTATTCAGCTCCACACTGGTGTCTTCCTTACACATGAAGATAAGCCATGATGTGGTTAAGCACTGGGTCAACAAAGCCCAAGAAGCCGCTTCCAGCGACAACATTATGGTCCAGTAACATGCATTGGGAGTCCTGTATCACCTCGAAAAGAACGAACGCCTTGCTGTTTCTAAGATGTTGAATAAATTTACTAAATCCGGTCTCAAATCTCAGTTTGCTTACTGCATGCTGATCCGAATTGCCAGTCACTTACTAAAAGAAAATGAAGAGGGCCATGAAAGTCCACTCTTTGATTTCATTGAGAGCTGCTTGTGAAATAAACATGAAATGGTTATTTATGAAGCTGTGTCAGCTGTCATCCATCTTCCTAACTGTACTGCAAGGGAGTTGGCACCTGCCATTTCAGTTCTTCAACTTTTCTGTAGCTCTCCTAAGCCAGCTTTGAGATACACAGCGGTGAGGATCTTGAACAAGGTGGCAATGAAACACCCCTCTGCTGTTATTGCCTGCAGTCTGGACTCAGAAAACTTGATCACAGACTCAAACAGAAGCATTGCTAGTCTGGCCATTACTACACTCCTCAAAAACAGGGAGTGAGAGCAGTGTGGACAGGCTCATGAAGCAGGTATCTCCTTTTGTGTCTGAAATCTCAGATGAGTTCAGGGTGACGGTTGTGCAGGTAATTAACACTCACTCTCAGAAATACCCTCAAAAGCACAGTGTCATGATCACTTTCCTCTCCAACATGCCCTGAGATGATGGAGGCTTTGAATATAAGTGGACAATGGTGGACTGCATAATCAGCATTGTGGAAGAGAAGCCTGAGGGTAAAGAAGCAGGTCTAGCCCACCTTTGTGAATTCATTGAGGACTGTGAACACACTGTTCTGGCTACTAAGATTCTACTAAGATTTTGCTGGGCAAAGAGGGCCTCAGAATTCCTGTCCCCTCCAAGAATATCTGCTTTATTTTTAATAAGGTCGTACTGGAGAATGAGGCTGTCAGAGCTGCTGCTGTGAGTGCTTTGGCTAAATCTGGGCTCAAAATGAGAATCTTCTCCCAAATGTCCTAGTACTCCTACAAAGGTGTATGATGGACGATGAGGTTTGGGACAGGGCTACTTTCTACTTGAATGTGCTCCACGAGAGGCAGGTGGCACTGAATGCTATGTACATCTTCAACGACCTCACCATCTCAGTGCCAGGGATGGAGAAAGCCCTCCACCAGTACACACTGGAGCCTGCAGAGAAGCCCTTTGACATGAAGTCTTTTCCTCTTGCTATGGCCCATGTCTTTGAGCAGAAAGCAGAAATTACACTTGGGGCCACTTAGCCAAAGAAGTTGGCTCCTTCCAGGCAAGACATTTTCTAAGAACAATTGGCTGTCATTCCTGAGTTTATGGATCTGGGACCCTTGTTCACGTCTTCTGAGCCTGTTCAATTTATGGAAGCAGAGACGGAATATTTTGTTCCTTGTATCAAGCACATGTTTACCAATCACATCGTGTTCCAGTTTGACTGCTCCAGTACTCTTAACGACCAGCTGCTGGAGAAAGGGACCGTGCAGGTGTAGCCATTGGGTTCCTTGAGGTGCTGTGTTGTATCCCAGCCCCGAGCCCTGCTTACAATCAGCCAGAAATATGTTAGTTTGGTTCACCTGCCTGATGATGATTTGACCGCAGTTGCAGCCACCTTTAGCTGCACCATGAAGTTCACATTCCGGGACTGCGACCCTGACATTGGGGTTCTGGCTGAGGAGGGCTATGATGATGGGTACATGCTGGAAGATCTTGAAGTGACTGTGTCTGACCACATTCAAAAAGTACTGAAGCCTAATTTTGCTGCTGCTTGGGAAGAGGTGGGAGGCCCTCACCACAGGCTGCATGCCCAGAAATGTGATATTATTGATAGCTTCTTCGAGAGTTTTCACAGAAATTTGTATAGAATCAGAAGAGATCCCAAATCGCTAAGGAAATGTTGAAAAAGAAAAATAAAACTGGGGGCATCATGTTACCTGATTTCAAGCTTTATTACAAAGCTGTGATCACAAAGACAGCATGGTACTGGCATAAAAACAGACCCATAGACCAGTGGAACAGAGTAGAGAGCCCAGATATGGACCCTCAATTCTATGGTCAATTAATCTTCAACAAAACAGGAAAAAATATACAGTGGAAAAAAGACCGTCTCTTCAATAAATGGTGCTGGGAAAACTGGACAGCTATGTGTAGAAGAATGAAACTTGACCATTCTCGTACACCATACACAAAGATAAACTCAAAATGGATAAAAGACCTCAACGTGAGACAGGAATCCATCAGAATCCTAGAGGAGAGCATAGGCAGTAATCTCTTCGATATCAGCCACAGCAACTTCTTTCAAGATATGTCTCCAAAGGCAAAGGAAACAAAAGCGAAAATAAATTTTTGGGACTTCATCAAAATCAAAAGCTTCTGCACAGCAAAGGAAACAGTCAAAAAAACAAAGAGGCAACCCACGGAATGGGAGAAGATATTTGCAAATGACAGTATAGACAAAAGGTTGATATCCAGGATCTATAATGAACTTCTCAAACTCAACACACACTAAACAGGCAAACACATCAAAAAATGGGCAGAAGATATGAACAGACACTTCTCCAATGAAGACGTACAAATGGCTATCAGACACATGAAAAAATGTTCATCATCACTAGCCATCAGGGAGATTCAAATTAAAACCACATTGAGATATCACCTTACACCAGTTAGACTGGCCAAAATTAACAAGACAGGAAACAACATGTGTTGGAGAGGATGCAGAGAAAGGGGAGCCCTCTTCCACTGTTGGTGGGAATGCAAGTTGGTGCAGCCTCTTTGGAGAACTGTGGAGATTCCTCAAGAAACTAAAAATAGAACTTCCCTATGACCCTGCAATTGCACTCCTGGGTATTTACCCCAAAGATACAGATGTTGTGAAAAGAAGGGCCATCTATAACCCAATGTTTATAGCAGCAATGGCCACGGTCACCAAACTATGGAAAGAACCAAAATGCCCTTCAACAGACGAATGGATAAGGAAGATGTGGTCCATATACACTATGGAGTATTATGCCTCCATCAGAAAGGATGAATACCCAAATTTTGTAGCAACATGAATGGGACTGGAAGAGATTATGCTGAGTGACATAAGTCAAGCAGAGAGAGTTAATTATATGGTTTCACTTATTTGTGGAGCATAACAAATATCATGGAGGACAAGGGGAGTTAGGAGAAGGGAGTTGGGGGAAATTGGAAGGGGAGCTGAATCATGAGAGACTATGGACTCTGTAAAACAATCTGAGGGTTTTGAAGTGGCAGGGGGGTGGGAGGTTGGGGGTACCAGGTGGTGGGTATTATAGAGGGCATGGATTACATGGAGCACTGGGTGTGGTGAAAAAATAATGAATACTGTTTTTCTGAAAATAAATAAATTAATTTAAAATATATATAATATATATTTCCTAACTTCTTATACTGCAGAAGAATACTAAGGAAATAATCCAAAATAATTCAAGTTTCTCAGTTTTGCAGTTCTTAATCCGGTCTTATTCATCTATGCAGTGCCCTTCTTATGCCTAGTTTTAGAGCATGAGAATTAATTGGATGAAGATATGTAAAAGCCCTAATATGGCCTGATGCATAGACACCATTAGCAAGCAGTGGCCACATATACACCATTTGTAAATAATAGTTATGTTTCTAAGCTTGCCTCTCCTCAGTGGACTCTGAGCCCCCTCACAGAAAAGACTGTTTTTTAAACATTTCATTACTCATAACAGGTATTCAACCAGCATTCACTCAAGAGAAAAAGCTTCATTTTAATGGATAAAAGGTTAAGGTTGCTGGTTAGCCTATGCTGTTACTGGTAGTAGTAGTTCTTTTGATGGTTTGCACTTTGTGATTGCTTAGCTTTTGTTACTGGATTGATCAGCTAAAATTTAGGGGTATCAGTGCACTTGAGACTGATGCAGAGAGGAAACCATTATACTTTCTGCAATGACACAGTAAATTATTGCCATTAGTAAATGACACTGGCAGTCTAGCGAGGAATTCTCATTTTGTTATACTTGCAATTTGCAGTATATATGTTTCTTCTTCAATTGTATGTGATACTAAAATCTATTGTAATTGTACTAGTAAGCTTTTAAAATCAATAATGCATTCTTTGGTATAATGTGGATACTTTATTGAATTCATAATGTCATTCTAATTCATATCTGCTTTATAAGCTAAGATTTTTTATCAGATTTCTCAAAGCAAAGCTGAGATGTACATACCATGGTTACTAAAAATTATTGAAATCCCAGCCTTATGGATTTTGATCAATTAACATGAGATTTTGTTCATTGCAACTTATGGTACATGCCTTTTACTTTGAGAAGAACTTCATGATGCAAGAGTATTTTCCATCACAGGTGTTGAAGTGAGATTTGATTATCTTTATCAGCTGATTTGAGTATTTAAATACAGTTTCAATAGTTCATTTTTAGGTGAGTTATTTTGGTGGTTTATACCTAGGCATATAGTATTTAGAATTAATTTCTAAATCCACAGTTGATCATTGAGCAACATCGGGGTTAGGGATCCTGACCCCCTGCACAGTTGAAAATCCATGTATAACTGTTGACTTCTCAAAACTTAAGTACTAATAGCCTACTGTTGACCTGAAGCCTTACTGATGACATAGTCAATGAATGCTTGCATTGTGTGTTGTATGTATTATATATTGTACTCTTACAGCAAATCAGAGAAAAGAAAATGTTAAGAAAACCATAAGGGGGGCACCTGGGTGCCTCAGTGGGTTAAGGCCTCTGCCTTCGGCTCGGGTCATGATCCCAGGGTCCTGGGATCGAGCCCCACATTGGGCTCTCTGCTCAGCAGGGAGCCTGCTTCTTCCTCTCTCTCTGCCTGCCTCTCTGCCTACTTGTGATCTCTCTGTCAAATAAATAAAATAAAATACTAAAAAAAAAAAAGAAAACCATAAGGAAGCAAAAATGCATTTCATAGTATTATACTGTATTTATTGGAAAAATTTGCATGTAAGTGGATCTATGCAGTTCAAACCTATGTTGTTCTAAGAATCGTGTGTATTCTGTTTCAGTCCCATCTACTGTACTGCAATTCAGTTTTAACACTAAATACCCTAAGTTAGCGTCAGACTCCACATCTTTAAGGGCACATAGTCTCCAACAAGACTGTGTAACTTCTGATTCCAGTTTGAAGGTGGCATTTCCAGGTCAACCACACTTCTAAGCAACTAACTACAAATCTGGCTAGTTCCCAGAATTTTTATTGGAGTTTGATTGTGTAGGCATGATTGATCAGATCACTGGCCACATGATTGAACTCAGTCTCCAGCCTCCTTCTTTCCCTGATGGTTGGATTGGCTCAAAGTCACAAGGCTCTAGTTCTGTGGTTGGCTTTCTGGTGAACAGTCCCCATCCTAAAGTTTTTATCTAGGGCCCATGAGTCATCTCTTAGCATAAATGCATGTGTCTTTCAGGGGGTCATGAATAACAAACACTCCCAAGGATTTAGAGTCTTCTTCCCAGGAACCAAGAACAAAGGCTGTTTCTTTCTTTCTTTCTTTCTTTCTTTCTTTCTTTCTTTCTTTCTTTCTTTCTTTCTTTTTTTTTTAAAAGATTTTATTTATTTATTTGACAGGCAGAGATCACAAGTAGGCAGAGAGGCAGGCAGAGAGAGGAAGAAGCAGGCTCCCTGCTGAGCAGAGAGCCCGATGTGGGGCTTGATCCCAGGACCCTGGGATCATGACCTGAGCCGAAGGCAGCAGCTTTAACCCACTGAGCCACCCAGGCGCCCCAAGGCTGTTTCTTTCTTATTCTTTATTATTGATTCTTCATTATTTGCAGAATCTTAAGATTTGTAGATAAATGCATAAGAATCCTTTTAATATACCTTGGGAGTATTTTGAGGCTAAGGCACTTAACTTTGTTTGGCAGGCCCACCTTTGAAGAAATTGAAAATTCTGACTAGTCCAAGAAAAATTAATACGATCGTCCACTTTTCATCAAATTAAAAAATAAAAAGTATATTTAGAAGTACATTTCAAAAGTAAAGCCCAAGACCATATTTTGTATTGTCCCAAAATGGGTGAAAGCTGATTCTAGAAGCTAAGGGTGAGGAGGTAGTTTCTTCAGAAGTGTGTTTTATCCCTTGTTTATAGACTAGAAGTAGTTAAAAAATGTGAATTAATGGAATAGGGGAAAAATTTCCACATGGTTGTAAGTTTTTCCTTTTATATGCCCTCTTTTGAAATAGTTTAGGAAAAAAGAAATACATAGAAAATTAAAAAGAATAAAATCTCATTGGTCTTTCTTTTCTCACCCTAGACCTTTAGCCACCTGTGACTTTATTTCAGACCCCCTCTCTCTTTTTATTTGGTAATGCTTGAGGGATGTCTCTTTGAGAACAGTTTCTGATAAATTAATTAAGATGGCTATTGAGCATAATTCATTTGGTGGTAGTATCCAGAAAGGCTTTAAAAGCCATTAATGATATTAAAACTGACAATGGCAACTTTTTTCATAAACCAAATTTAATTAGAAAAGGAAAGGAACCTTCTCAAAAGGAACGTCCTCTAAACCTATCTCAAAAGATACATGCTATTGCTTTTTTGTATTTTCTCAACTAGAGACTGAATTTGTACATGTTCTTATTTGTTCACTGGGATCAGGGACAGGATCACTGCAGTTCTAACTAGGTCCAGTATTTCCTTTAGTAATACGAGTTTTGTAGCGGCTCCTTGATTTTTCACTTTCGATTTAATTTTTTAAACCTGTTTTCTGATTTACAAATGTGATGTGTGTAGGGTATTCTACTTGATTCCTTTCTTGTTATGTTGTAGTGACAGTCCCCATTCTGGTCAGGACCTCACCATCTGTTATAGTCAATTCTAGGCAAAAGGAATGGCTGGGACTTGGTGGGTACCCAGAAGCTTCTCCAGCTCTCATCTTTCTTTTATTTTCCCTTCCCTTCACAATGACCTATATATACGACATATATATGTCATACGTATGTATATGACATTTTTCTTTATCCATTTATCGGTACATGGACATTTAGGTTGTTTTCATCTTTTTTTTCTACTGTGAATGTCATCTTTGTTTGTAAAAGATATTTTTGGCTGATATGTACTTCCAGACTGGCAATTATTTTCTTTCAGCACTCTGAAGATATTATTCCATTGTCTCTGGTTTCTCTTAAAAAGTCATCCCCAAGTCTTACTGCTGCCAGATTAAATGCACTCTTATATCATTTTTTGGATTTAGTTATTTTTTCCATTTGTTCTCAGCAGTTTTTCTATAATGGGCCTATGTATGGTTTTCATCTTATTTGGTATTCTTGGGGATTGAAGTACTTCTTGATTCCAGTTTGATGTTTTTCATCAGTTTTGGAAAATTCTTGGTCTTTATCTCTTTTAATATTGTATTTCTGTTTCTACTAGGACTGCAAATATGTTTGACTATATCACCATTTCTCATGTCTTTTTCTTCTTAAGTAGGGAAGAGGAAGGAAGGAAAGGAGGAAAGACAGTGATTTAAATGTTTAACTTAAGAAGGCCAGTAAAGGAATAGTTAATGTAAAAGAGAACAAAGGAAATAATAAAACTAAGGGCAGAAATTAATCAAATGGTTAAATCTCTGGTTCTGCTAATTAAGGAAAAAGAGAAAGACTCAAAATATTAGGAATAAAAAGTGATGTAATTATAAAAATTCTGGAATTATAGAAAGCAGTTTTAAATCATTGGTATAAACGTGTATCAGTAAATCTGAACACAAAAAAGAAAATGAATAATTTTAAAGGAATAACAAAATTGACTTAAAAAGAAATGGAAAACTTGCATAAATGTTCAAGAAATATAATAAGATGATGTTAACTAGATTTACTGAGGAGATCATTTCACAATATATACACATCAGTATGTTATATACAATCATTGTTATACACCTGAACCTAATACAATGTTATATGTCAATTATACTTCACTTAAGAAAAATAATCAGCAATTATAAGTCTTCTAGATCTAAATTGATTTTAGGAGTAAGCTTTGAAGAACTGTATCATTATATTTATTTATTTATATTTTAAGAATTTATTTATTTATTTGACAGACAGTCACAAGTAGGCAGAGGGAGAGGGGGGAAGCAGGCTCCCTGCTGAGCCGAGGGCCCGATGCGGGGCTCGATCCCAGGACCTCATCTGAGATCATGACCCGAGCTGAAGGCAGAGGCTTTTTAACCCACTGAGCCACCCAGGCACCCCTGTATCATTATATTTAAAGTTTTGTTTTTTGTTTTTGTAGCTAGCATGTAGTTGAATCTTTATTTTTATCCATTCTGACAGTGTCTGCTCTTTAATTGGGCTATTTAGACCATTTACATTTTGTGATTATTGATACGTTTGATTTTAAATCTCCTGTCCTGCTGTTTGTTTTCTAATTGTCCCATCTATATTGTTCCCCTTTTTTCCTCTTGAATTGGTTGAGTATTTTTTAAATTCCCTTTATGTCCTTTGTTGGCTTTATTAGTTATAACTCTTTATTGGGTTATAATAGTGGTTGCTGTAGAGTTTATAATATACATCTTTTTTTTAAAAGATTTTATTTATTTATTTATTTATTTATTTGTTAGTGAGAGAGAGAGCATGAATGAACACAAGCAGGAGGAGTGGCAGGCAGAGGAGAAGCAGGCTCCCCACAGAGCAAGAGGCCCGATGTTGGATTCGATCCCAGGATCCTGGGATCGTGACCAGAGCATACACTTAACCAACTGTATAATATACATCTTTAAAGTGCAGTAGTCTACCCTAAGCAGTACTATATTACTATACTGCTACATGTGCAATGTAAGAATCTTATGAAATTATACTTCTAGTTTTCCTCTCCCAGTCTGTGAGCTATTTTGTCATACATTTTACTTCTACACTCTATAAACCCCAGTACTTTGTGGCTTTGTTGGTTTGTTTGCTTTACACAGTCCATTATCTTTTACAGAGATTTAAATAATAAGAATGGTAATGTATTTGCTCATGTAGTTATCATTTTGGGTGCTCTTCTTCCTTTTGTGTAGGTCCACTTTTTCATTTGGTATTTTCCTTTTACCTGGAGGTATTCCTTTATCATTTCTTGTAGTTGAAGTCTGCTGTGATAGATTCTTTCAGCTTTTAAGTTTTCAAAAAAACCTGTTTTTACCTCTGTCTTTGATACTTTCATTAGATGAATGATTCTAGGTTGATAGTTGTTATTTTGCTCCAAGTTTATCTTGGGTAAAAAAATTCTCTAGATTGATAGCTTTTAAATTTTAATACTTTAATGTAATACTTTAAAGTACTTTACTGTCTTCTTCTTTGCATTGTTTCAGATGAGACATCTGCTATTTTGTTTAGCTTTGTCTCTCTGAATGAATTTATCCTTTGTTCTCTGAGTACTTTTAGGATTTTCTCTTTATCACTGATGTTAAGCTATTTGATTAAGATGATCCTTGGTTTAGTTTTCTTCATGTTACTTGTGCTTGGGGTTTTCTCATCTTCTTAGATCTAGGGGTATATAGTTCTCATTAAGTTTGGAAACATTGGCCAGTTTTCTACAAAATATTTTTCTTGTCCCTCCCCCCCACTTTAGGGATTCTAATTACAGTATGTTCAGTCTCTTAAATCCCACAGCTCACTGATGCACTTGAGTTTTTTTTCTATTTGTCTTTTTTTTCTCTATTTCCTTTTGGATAGTTTTTATTGCTGTCTTAGAATTCACTAACCTTCCCCTGCAAATTGTTATCTGCTTTTAATCCCATTCAAGATAATACTTTTGTTTTCTTTTTTTTTTTTTTCAAAGATTTTATTTATTTGACAGAGAGAGTTCACAAATAGAGAGAGAGGCAGGCAGAGAAAGAGGGGGAAGCAGGCTCCCTGCTGAGCAGAGAGCCGAATGCGGGGCTCAATCCCAGGACCTTGGGATCATGACCCAAGCCAGAGGCAGAGACTTTAACCCACTGATCCACTCAGGCACTCCTATTTATGTTTTCTATGTTTTTATTTAACATAATTGATCTAGATTTTTGAACATATAAAAACAGTTCTAATAACCAATTTAGACTCTTTGTCTATTAATTATCATCTATGTCAGTTCTGGTTCACTTTCAGTTGACTAGTTTTTCTTTTTAGGTTATATTTTCCTGCTTCTTTGCATGCCTGGTAATTTTTGATGAAGTACCAGACATTATGAATTTTAGCTTTTTTTTGGATGTCACATATTTTTGTATTCCTGAACTTTGTTCTGCAGTCACAATTGACCTTTGTTGAAAATTGCTGCTAAATGATGCCCTGTGAATTAGGAAGTTTTCCACATGGCATTTGAAAACAGGTGCAGTTCTAGGCCCCAAGTAAGCAAGCCTCAGGTGCTGTTCCTTCTAATCTTTTTGGTTGACCACCATTCCCGCACATGTGCACTTTAAATAGTTTTCCTCATGTGTTTATTCATTATCACTCCACTGAATAGTCAGGATGACTGCACTGTGAACTCTAGTTGTCTTCATTTTTCCAGTACCCGAGCTTTGTCCTTTCAGCTCAGAGAGGGCTCTTTACCTGTGTTGAGTGGGACCTGAAGCAGGAGGCTCTGGCAGTCATAGAGCTCATTTGTTGCCCATCTCCCAGAAGTCTCTGTTCCTAAATAACCAATGTCCAGTGTTTTGAGAGTCGTTGCTTCCTGTATTTCGTTCTGTTTTGTAGTTGTGTCAGGCAGAAGGGCACAACTGGTTTCTGTTACTCTGTATTGGCCAGAAGAGGACATTTAGTTTTCTTTTGTAAAGCTTTAAATTCTTTGAAAAGTGTCATGATTAATCTCTCATAATTTATCTATTAACTATTTGAGGTTTTCTATGTGAATTTTCTTAAAGGATAGTGTGGTTCTGAGTAGAATAAGCTTTTTGATACAGTCTGAAACATACAACCTAACTTGCTCCAAAAGTTACTTTGTAAGTAATTTTAGCAGATCCCAAGCTATTTGTTTACCCATGTACCTTTTCTTAAAAGCTCTTTCTTCCTCATAATCTTATTATGAGACTAGTTATTAAAGATGAGCTCTTAACCTGGTGCCTGGTACCTAACAGTTTTCAAATAATAGTTGACCCTGAGCAACCCAGGTTTGAACTGCATGGGTCCACTTACAAATGGACTTTTTCCAAAAATGCAGTACTGTAAGTGTATTTTCTGTTCCTTATGATTTTCTTAATAATATTTTCTCTAGCTTTATTGTAAGAATACAGTATTTAATAAAGTATACAAAAGTTGTGTTAGTCAACTGTTCACATTACTGGTAAGGCTTCCAATCAACAGGTTATTAGTAGTTAAATTTGGGGAGTCAATTATTATATGCAGATTTTCAACTGTGTGGCAGTGCAGGGAGTCAGGGGTCAGTGCCTGTAAACCCCACACTGTTGAAATGTCAGCTGTGTAAAGGATGTATAAACACAGAAGTTAAGTAACTTGATTAAAGTAAGCAATAAGCTGTTGAAGAAAGATTTGAACTGTATGGTGTCTGTTTCTAACACAAAGTTATGTTAAAGTGAAATGTCTGTCATATGATCTCCCTGATAAGAGGAAGTAGAGATGCAACATGGGGGGCTTGGGGGTTAGGAAAAGAATAAATGAAACAAGATGGGATCGGGAGGGAGACAAACCATCAGAGACTCTTAATCTCACAAAACAAACTGAAGGTTGCTGCGGGGGGAGAGGGAGGGAGAGGGTGGTGGGGTTATGGACATTGGGGAGGGTATTATATTGCTATGGTGAGTGCTGTGAAGTGTGTAAACCTGGCAATTCACAGACCTGTACCCCTGGGGCTAAAAATACATTATATGTTTATTTTAAAAATTTAAAAAAAATTAAAAAAAAGTGAAATGTCTAAGCTGTCCAAATCTAAATCTGTCACCAAGTGAATTCTCTGTCATTGATGATGCCTATGTGAAGCCTGTGTAACCTAGGATGATGTTGAGAAGATACAGGCACAGAATAGCAGTTGGGCAAGATGATGTTCATGAAAATATCTTTCATTTCTGACAGTGAGATTCTGAGTAATGTCAGTGTTAAACAGAATTTATATGAATGAAAATAATGGATTTTAAGGTAAAGGAATTCCAAACTGAGGACATAACATTTATTATATTAGGTAAAAAGAAGAAAGCAAGCAAATGTGACTTTGTTATTATGTAAGAAGATTATTCTACTAAGATTATATTTTATATAATGCCAGAAGTATTCTACATTATAAATAAACTTCTTCTATGCTCCACATAATTCATGGTACTGTGGTTTTGAAAAATTCCCTATTATGAATTTTAAGGTTGATAATACTTTTAATTCTTACATCAAACTATTAGAAAACTTAAAATTCTGCTTTTAATGCTCTCTTAAAAAAGCATATTCTTTATAATGTCACCTCAATTTATGTTTTGCAGGCAGAAACAACAAATTACGCACCTACATGAGAGGATAAGGGATAATGAATTACGGGCACATCATGCCATGTTGGGACATTATGTAAACTGCGAAGATTCTTATGTGGCTGGTTTGCAGGTATGATAGAGAATTTTGTAGTTGTTGTTTTATTAGTAAAGCATCTGTTGATTATATAATTAGCTTTTACAAGGATCCTTTTAAATTAATCCATTCACATGGTTCAAATTTATATACATAATAAAAGATGTCCAAGAACTGTTTTCCAAATGTCCAGTTTATATTCCCTCCCCACACATGTAAGGAATTACTATTACCAGTTTCTAATGTATCTTTCCAGAATTAAGGTATGTTATTAGCAGATATAAATGTATTTTTTCCCTATCCTCACAAAAAGAATCAAGATATATACATTATTCAGTGCCTTGCTTTTTCTCTTTACATTACATAAAATTATTTAAAATACAGTGATTAAAAAAGCAAAAACAGACTCATAGGTACAGAGAACAAACTGATGGTTGCCCAGGGGAATGGGAAGAATGGGTGAAGGGGAGTGGAAGTACAGGCTTCCTGTTAATAAGTGAATAAGTCATGGGAGATAAAAGTTACAGGATAGGGAATCTAGTCAGTGGTATTGTAATAGTGTTGTACGATGACCGATGGCAACTACACATGTGAGCACAGTGTAACATGCAGACTTGTTGAGTCACGGTTTTGTACACCTGAAACTAATGTAGTGTGAGTCAACTATAATTCAGTTAAACAAATACAGTGATTATTTTTATATCTTTATAAAGATAACATCCCTTTCTTTTCTTTTATAGCTGATTGATTTCCTGTTGTGTGGAGATAGCATAATTTATTCATCTTATCCCTACTAGTCAGAATTTAGGTTGTTTCTAATTTGGGGCTACTGTAAATAATGTGAAGAATAACCTTTTGTAAATACTGTTTTGCTTATATCGCAAGTACTTTTGTAAGTTAAATTCTCAAGTGAAATTTATAGGTGTTGTATGAGTTGGTCATTTTTATTGTTATTATCAAATTGCTACTGTGTTACCAAACTGTGAGATGTTTACCCTTCTCTTACGTCAGGTAGGGTAGGGAGTTCTCACCATAGTTTTTAAAAAATTTAAAATCGTGTAAGATACATATAAAATCTACCATCTTAACCATTTTTCCCCATCTTAACCATTTTTAAATATATAGTTCAGGGGTGTCAGATACATTTACAATGCTGTGCAGCCATCAGCACTATCCATTTCCATACCTCTTTATGTCTTATCAAACTAAAACTTTGTACCCATTAAACACTAACTCCCCACTCACCTCCCCACCCCCTGGCAATACTGTTCTACTTTCATTCTCCATGATTTTGATTACTCTAAAATCTCATGTTAAATAAATCATACAGTATTTGTCTTTTTGTGACTGGCTTTTTTCACTTAATGTAGTTTCTTCAAGGTTCATCCGTGCCATAGTGTGTGAGAATTTTCTTCCTTTTTAAGGCTGAATAATATTCCATTATAGCCATGTTTTGTTTTATTCATTCCTCTCTTGATAGGCACTTTGTTCGCATCCACATTTTTTAAAGATTTTTTTATTTATTTGAGAGAGACCATGAGCATAAGCAGGGGAAAGGGCAAAGAGGGAAAGGAAAGAGCAGACTCCCTTCTGACTGGAGAGCCCAGTGCAGGGACCGATCCCAGGACTCCAAGATCATGACCTGAACCAAGGCAGATGCCTGATTGACTGAGCCACCCAGGTGCCCGTTTGCTTCTACATATTAGCTATAGTGAATAACGCTGTTGTGGACATTTTTAATATTTATTTGAATATAGGTACATAAATATCTCTTGCTGACCCTGCTTTCAATTTTTTGGAGTATATATCAAAAAGTGAAATTGCTAGATCATATAGTAATTCTATTTTTAATTTTTTGAGGAAGCACCTTACTGTTTTCCACAGTGGCTATACCATTTTGGATTTCCACCAGTAGTGTACAAGGGTTCTCGTTTCTCCACATTGTCACCAATACTTGTTACTTTTTGAATTTTGATAGTAGCCATCCCAGTGGATATGAGGTGGCATTTCATTGTAGTTTTGGCTTGCATTTTCTTAATGATTAATGATATGAGCATCTTTTTATGGCTTATTGGCTATTTGTATAACTTCTTAGAGAAAATATCTTTTCAAGTTCTTTGCCCATTTTTGAATTGGTTGCTTGTTTTTTGTTGTTGAGTTTTAAAAATTCTCTACATTCTAGATAGTAACCCTTTATTAAATATATGATTTGTAAGTATTTTTTCCCATTCTATTGATTGTTTTCTCTGTTGGTAGTGTCTTTTCATGCACAACATTTTTAATGTTTCAAGTCCAGTTTGTTTACTTTTTCTTTTATTGCCTGCGCCTTTGGTGTCACATCCAAGAACTCACTGACAAATTCAATGTCTTAAAGCTTTTGCCACATGTTTCCTTCGAGGAGTTTTATAGTTTTAGGTCTTATGTTTAGGTCTTTGATCTGTTTTCAGTGAATTTTTCTATTTGTTACTAGGTAAGGGTTCAGCTTCGTTCTTCTGCATGTGGATAATCCTGTTTTCCCAGCAGCATTTGTGGAAAAGACTTCCACATTGAATAGTCTTGGAACCTTGTTAAAAATCATTTTACCAGGTATGCCAGGATTTATTTCTGGACTCTGGATTCTATTCCATTGATCTATATGTGTCTTTTGTTACTCATTACCACACTGTTTTGAAGTCCAGAAGTATGAGTTCCCCAGTTTTGTTCTCTTTCTTAGTATTGTTTAAGCTGTTGTGGTCCATTGAGATTCTGTATGAATTTTATGGTGTTTTTCTCTTTCTTAAAAAAAAAGTGTTGATGTTGATAGGGATTGCAGTAGATAATTTTGACCTAATATTAACATGTTAACAATATTAAGAACATGGGATGTTTTTCCATTTATTTATGTCTTCATTTTCTTTCAGCAGTATTTTGTTATTTTTATTATACACCTTTTATCTCCTTGGTTAATTCCTAAGTATTTTATTCTTTTTGATGCTTTTGTAAATAGGATTGTTTTCATAATTTCTTTTCCAGAGTGTTCATTGTTAGTACATAGAAATGCAACAAATTTTTGTCTGTTGATTTTGTATCCTAATACTTCATTGAATTTATTCAATAGCTCTATCAGGCTTTTTGTGGAATTTTTGCGATTTTCTACATATAGGATTGTATCATCTGAACACAGATGATTTCATGTCTTCCGTCCCAATTTAGATGTCTTGTATTTCTTTTCTTTGCCTAATTGCTCTGGCTGTAACTTCCAGTATTTTGTTAAATAGTAGTGGTGAAAATGGGTATCCTTGCCTAATTCCTGATCTTTAGAGGAAAAGTTTCAGTCTTTCACCATTGTGTGTAATCTTTGCTGTGGGTTTTTTTCTATATAGCATTATTATTGTGAGGTAGTTTCCTTCTGTTCCTACTTTTTTGTGTTTTAATCACCAAAGGATGTTGAATTTTGTCATATACTTTTCAACGTCACTTGAGATGATTGTGGGTTTTTTTTTCCCCTTTATTCTATTAATGTGCTCTATTACATTGATCAGTTTTGATATGTTGAACCATGCTTGCATTCCAGGAATAAATCCTACTTGGTCATAGATTATAATCCTTTTAATATACTGCTGAATTCTGGGTGCCTGGGTGGCTCAGTGGGTTAAGCCGCTGCCTTCGGCTCAGGTCATGATCTCAGGGTCCTGGGATGGAGGCCCGCAGCGGTCTCTCTGCTCAGCAGGGAGCCTGCTTCCCTCTCTCTCTCTGCCTGCCTCTCTGTCTACTTGTGATCTCTGTCAAATAAATAAATAAAATCTTTAAAAAAAATAAAAAATATACTGCTGAATTCAGTTTGTTAATATGTTGAGAATTTTTGCGTCAGAGATATTGGTGTGTAGTTTTCTTTTTAGTGTCTTTGGCTTTGGTATCAAAATAATGCTGTCTTCACAGAATGACTTAGGACATGTAGTTTCTCCTCTTTCAGTGTTTGGAAAAGTTTGAGAGGGATTGGTATTCTTTTTTTACATGTTTGGTAGAATTCACCAGTGAAGCCATCAGGTCCAGGGCTAGGGCTTTGTGTTTGGGGTGTAATGGAGCGGGTGGGGATGGTGGGCAGTGGAGTGGTGGAGCGGTGGGAGGAGATTTTGATTATTGATTCAATCTCTTAATAGATAGGTCTGCTCAGATTTTCTCTTTCTTCATGATTTAGTCTTGGTAGGTTTTATGTTTTTAGGAAATTGTCCATTGTATCTGGTTTATCCAGTTTGTCGGTGTATAATTAATTGTTCACAGTACTCCTAATCCTTTTTATGTCTATAGAGTTGATAGTGTCATTGTTTTCATTTCTGATTTTAGTAATTAGGGTCTTTTCCCTTAGTAATTAGGGTAAAGGTTTATCAATTATGCTGAGATTTTTTTCAGAGAACCACATTTTAGTTTCATTAATTTTCTGTATTTTTATATTCTCTATTTCATTTATCACTGTTTGAATCTTTATTATTTCATTCCTTCTGATAGTTTTGGGTTTAATTTATTCTCTTTCCAGACTTAGGCTATAAAGTTAGGTCGCTAATTTGAGATCTTTCTTCTTTTATATGTTTTCCTCCTGAGTGATATTGAATTTCTTTTTACATATTTAAGTCCCATTCATATTTCTTCTCTGTGAAATGTCATTTCTTATCCACACTTCGGTTTTTTCTGTTAGGTATTGGTTTTTTGCTTATTAATTTTATAAGCCCTGTACATATAAAAGAATTAGCTTTTTATCTATAGTTGGACTTGAAAATACATTTTCTGAATTTATCATAATATTTTCTTCTATATGTGTCATTCTATTTCTTTTTCCTATATCTGTTATTTTCTACTATGAAGTTTCTCTAATTCTAATGAGTATTTATTTTATAAATAAGTCCTGTCTTCACTAATGAACCCATCTGAGAGAATAGTTACTAAATATCCACTGTCTTAAGTTGTGAGGTCACCAAGGTGAAGAATGGTTCCTACCTTCATTGACCTCAAACAAAGAGGGAGAGGCCATATAGGTAAACATGTTTACCCATTTCTTGAAAATTTATGTTCACTCTGGGTGAGGCAATGTCTAGGTGCAAGGAATAGAAGCGTGAATGAGGTTGGTTTTGCCACTGAGAGTACAGTCTAATAGGAACACATGGTATATAAGGCCTTATAACAAAATTTATACAACTGAAAAGGTGGCTTTCTCATACTGTTTTTAAGAATTTTTCTTAAAACTTGTTTATGTGGTTTTCTATATAGACTTTCTGCTTGGCTTGTTTACTTCCAAAACATTAAAAACTATTGGCATTTTTATTGGGATCAAAAGTGAGGATTAATAACTTTATGGCAGTATATATTTCTATTTATGGAAATTGTTTTGTCTTTATTTCTGGAATTTAAAAAAGTCATTTTAAGTTGAGTATTTTTCCTCCGTTAAATTTTCAAACTTGTTTTTTTTTTTTTAATTAAAGGAAATATTGAAGACCAACTAATCTTCAGACTTACTTAAGGCAGAAGCATTTAAGAGAGATTCCAGCTTGCTTATCATACTTCAGTCACTAATACATCAGAATACCTCATTGCAATGTGGTCTCATCTTTTAGTTCTATCTTATGATAGTAAGGCTCTATGGTACTGGGATTAATAGTGTAGTTATTTAACAGTGGTATTTCTGTACTATGTAAGTAGTGTAATTTGCTTTCATAACAGTTTTATAGAATCATGCAGTTTCTCCTTGTAACTTTATTTTTCTGAATAAAGGGTTAGCTTGAATTATACAATTATTATATTATCAAAAATGTGTGTATCTTACTATCCATTTGAAAGCTGAAGAAAATGGTTTTTGACATAGCATCAGGCCAGTAGAGGGCTCTCCAAGTCAGGCTACAAGGACATATAGAAATAGCTGGCGGGATGTGGGAAAGGGGGCTGCTGAAAATAGTAGAAGGATTTTAAATTATCTAGTTACAGTAGTTACAATATTGTTGAGAAATTAGACTTCAAAAGATAGGGGCAATTAATAAAAGGGAATACAAGGAACACTGCAAGTACTAGATGGGTGTTACAAATATATGAGATGAACTTTTTTTCAATAGATAACTGAAAAACAGCAAGGTTTTAAAAGAACAACAAATATGATAAAAATACTTAGCAAATAAAAAATTTTTGGTGTGTGAATAGTGCTTTTCTTTTTTTCATTGAATAAATCTGACCTGTAATATGTAAATTTAAGGTGTATGCAGACTGGTACTTTTAACACATTTATATAATGTTTACTAACGTAGTAGAATTTATTGCATTAAATAGTTATAGTTTGTATTATTGTTTATATTCATTATACTGTGCATGAAATTTCTGTGGCATATTTACTACTCCCTACAAGTTTATGCCCTTGTATCCTATCACCCTGACCTCCATCTCTGCACCTCTCATCTCTTGGTAACCACCATTTTACACTCTGGTTTTTACAGGTTTAATTTTTTTAGATTCTACACATAAGTGATATCCTACAGTACTTCTCTTTCTCTGTCTGACTTATATTGCTTAATGTGATGTGCTTCAGGTCAATTCATGCCATTATAAATAGTAGAATATCTTCCTTTTTGTGGCCAGATAATATTCTACCGTATATATGTAACATCATATCTTTTTTATCCACTGATGGGCATATGGGTTTTTCCATATTCTAGCTATTATGAATAATGTTGTGATAGACATGGGAGGGTATGTATCTTGTCAAAATCCTGTTTGTGGGGTGCCTCGGTGGCTCAGTTCATTAAGCATCTGCCTTCTGCTCAGGTCATGATCCTAGAGTCATGTCCTAGGAGCCAGTCCTGCATCAGGCTCCCTGTTCAATGGGTAGTCTGTTTCTCCCTCTGACCCTCCCTCATCTTATTCTCTCTCTCTCTCTCTGTCTCATTTTCTCTCTCTCTAATAAGTAAATTAAATCTTCACAAAAAGAAACCCTGTTTGCATTTCTTGTGGGAATGTACCCAGAAATGATATTGCTGGATTGTATGGTAGATCTATTTTATTGGTCCATAGTAGCTGGACCAATTTACATTCCCACCAATGCTGTGTAAAAGGTTCCTTTTTCACCGCATCTTTGCCAGCATCTGTAATTTCTTGTCTTCTTGATGATAGTCATTCTAACAGGTGTGACAGGGTAGCTCATTGTAGTTTTGATTTGCATTTTCCTGATGATTAATGATATGGAGCATCTGACCATGTGTCTGTTAACCATTTTGATGTTCTCTTTGGAAAAATATTGTTTAGTTCTTTTGCCCATATTTTTTTCTTTTGCCCATTTTTTATTAAAGTAGATTGTTTATTTTTAATTTATTAAATCAATTTCTTTATATATTTTGGATGTTAATCCTTTTCTGATATATGGTTTCCTAAAATATTTTCTTATTCTGTAGGTTGTTTATTCATTTTGTTAATTAGATCTTCTGTGCAGAGGCATTTGAGTTTGATGTACTTCTGTTTGTTGATTTTTGCTTTTGTTGTTTGTGCTTTTGATGTCATATCCAAAAAAACAAGTCATTGCTGAGACCAATATGATGAGTTTTTCCCTGTGTTTCATTCTAGGAGTTTTATGGTGTCAGATCTTTTAAGTCTTCCATCCATTTCAAGTTAATTTTTGTGAGTGGTGTCAGATAGGGACTCGATTTCATGGTTCTGTATGTGTTCCTACAGTTTACCCAGCACATTTGTTGTTCTTCTATGTGGTATTCTCTTGTCAAATACACCTTGATTGTATATGCCAGGATTTAATTCTGGGTTCTCTACTCTGTTCCATTGGTTGATGGGTCCTTTTTGTGCCAGTACCATACTGTTCTTATTATTATGGCTTTTTAGTATAGTTTGAAACCCAGAAGCATGATACCTCTGGCTTTAATTTTTTTTTTCTTTGTTTCTCAGGATTGCTTTGGCTGTTGGGGTCTTTGTGATTCCACACAAATCTTAGAGTTATTTCTTCAATTTCTGTGAAGAATAATAGCAAAGGAATTTTTACCTTGGATGTATGAATAATGTTATTATTTATGCACAGCATTTTATATACACATTTTGGGGCCCGTAGTTTATTCATCCTACTTCCATAGCACATTAAACAAAAAAAAATTAAAATTATCATATTCTGTATATTTGAGGTTAAATACGTAAATTTTTGAAATAAAATAACATTTTTATAAACATATTCTTGAGAAATAACTATTTACCTATTAAAAACTTTGAATAGCCTTACAATCAAGATGACCTGAAAAACATCATTAAATCTCATAGGTAGAAAATGAGAACTAGATATTCATCTTAAAATTCACACTTTCTAGATTGTTTTAATAGTAGAATTGCTTGAACTGAAGAGAGATTTGTATTTATAATGCTTTATACCAAGATTTCAACCTGTAGTTAACAGGCATTCTTGGAAAGCAAACAAACAAACAAATAGAATATAAGGGATTTTTTTTTTTACCTTTTGTTAAAAACTAAAGGAACTGTGGGGCACCTGGGTGGCTCATGGGTTAAGCCTCTGCCTTCAGCTCGGGTCATGAGCTCAGGGTCCTGGGATCGGGCCCCATGTCAGGCTCTCTGCTCAGCAGGCGGCCTGCTTCCCTCTCTCCCTCTGCCTGCCTCTGCCTGTTTGTGATCTCTCTCTATCTCTCTCTGTCAAATAAATAAATAAACCTTTAAAAACAAAACGAAACATAAAAACCAAAGGAGCTCCTCAGTGGCTTAGTCGGTTAAGCATCTGCCTTCAGCTCAGGTCATAGTCCCAGGGTTCTGGGATTGAGTCCAATCAGGCTGCATGCTCTGGGGAGAGTCTACTTCTCCCTCTCCCTTTGCCTGCCTACACTCCCCTACTTGTTCTCTCTCTCCCTCTCTCTCTGCCAAATAAATAAATAAAATCTTTAAAAAATGAAGAAGAAAGAGATGTGACCGTTGGAAAGACCAACCAAATAATATTTATTTTAATTAAACTTCATTGATGCATCATTTCTTATTCTCTTTCCATTTTGTACTTTTTCTTTCCATTTATATAATTTTTTTCTATTTGTTTTTCCTTCAGCTGTTTTTTTCTACTACCAAGTCGTTTGGTTTTATTAAGCATTTTATAAATGAGTTCCACCTTTACAAATGAGCTTGTTCAACAAAACATAAACATCTAATGTGGTAAATGCTGGACCCACAAGAATGAAGAATAGTTTCTATTTTCATGGATCTTGAAGTCTACAGAGAGACTGTCAAAAAGCTGTGTAACCATTTCTTCAAAAATTATTTATGTTTACTGTGGATAAGGCACTGTATAGGTACTAGTAATGTAAATGTGAGTGAAGTTGTTTTCTTCAAATAGTGTACTCAAATGGGATCTAGATAAAGTGCCGTGGGAATCCCTACTAAGAACATAGAAACTAGTCTTCAGAGGCTGGCTCAGACTTCCTGCAGGAAGGATATCTGATCTGAGAACCTGATGAGGTAAAAGAATTTAGCAGGTAAAGTTCTTGAGGTATAATATACTGTGTGTGAAGAAGTCCAAAGGCAAGAGAAGAAATAATGCATTTGGAAAACAAACTATAAATTATTGTGTGTGGATGAAGTGCAAAATGAGAGAAGAGTAGTGGTGAGAGTGTGCTTACAGACATGAGCAGGCTCGTAAAGTAAAGGGCCCATTTGTCCCCCATTTAGGTACAGTTCCAGTTAGTTAATACCTTTTGTACTAGCACAGTGATTAATAGCACCCTCTTTTACTCTCCGAAGTATCCTAGTTTGGTTACCCCAGTGGCATAACAGATTTATGGTAGATATTCAGGCAGAAACTAGTTAGGAGGTTATCTCAGTAGTCTTAAACTTAGATGAACACACCTGAATTTTAAAACACCATTGGTCATGACAAGAGAAGGAATATTTATTAAAGCTCTCTGTGATTTAAGCATGGGCTTGATTTAAGGAGTTTAGTGAGTTAGAGAATGGGCAAAATTGCTTGGTTCATATTGTCAAAGATCAGGATAGAGATGACAACATCAGGAATAAGTTTAGAGGAGGAAAATAAGGAGGTAAGCTCATATATTGTAAATTTAGGACTCAGGTGAAGAATGAGGCTGATACACATTGTAGGTCTAAGGGAGAGATGAGAGATTTAGCACTTGTCAGTCCACCTGGGTGGTAGTTGAAGGTTGGGCATGATCATGTATTCAAGGAGTGAAGAAAATGGGACTCAGAAGTGAAGACGGGGACTAGCCATATTTTAGAAGGCATAAAAGAGCACAGCCTGCAAAGGGACATGGCAGGAGTGGGTGGTATGTGGTATTGTCACAGAAATGAAGGGAAGACACTCAGAGCCTGAAAAAGAATTTAAAGGCTTAAAGCATTTCTGGCTTCAGATTTTCCTCTTTCTGTCTGCTTCATTTCATGTACAAGTTCTATAGCCTGTCCTGCTATGAAACACTTTTCCGTAGTGCAGATTTGCCTATGCACAAATGGTAGATAGAATGTTGGTGTAGTTTTCAAGTTGCGTTGGTTCTGATGCGGTTTTTGTTTTGTTCTTTCAGACAAGGGGAGTTAGACTAGTGGGAGTTAAATTAGAATCTTTGGCAGGCTGCAGAAAAGGCCTAGGCTCACCTACTGCATTGGCAGCAGAAGCCTCTTCAAGCTGCATTTTCAGAGAACTGTAAGAGTGCTGTGCTGCCTTTAGAAATGGACTTCCTCTTTTAGTGGTTTGGGGACATGGCAGGTTGTGTTGCCTCCTCCCCACCTGAATAGTAGTCCCTGTATTGCAGAGTTCTAACTATATCATCTCAACACCCATCAGACCTGCTCTAATTAAAATGACATCAGCATTTTGATAATTTCTGTGCATATGGTTGTTCAGTATTAACTATGACTGCCTGTCCAAAATGTTGAGCTCTTCTCCCCAGTTAGTTTTGATTAGTAATCTGGCTTAAGTTGTATAGGCTTTGAATGGACTATTTTTGTTTTTACTTTTCCTTTAAGACCTACTACTTTTAGTGCTTGATTTTTGAATGGTTTTCCAGAAATGTGTATATTTCATTGTCCTAGAAACACCTTATTATTGGTAAAATTAAAAAATCTTATATTTTAGAGCAGTTATAGGTTCAAAACAGAGGTGAGCAGCATGTACAGAGTTCTCATGTATCCTGTGCCACCGCATACCTATAGCTTTCTTCACTGTTGACATCCCGTATCACAGGGTATCTCTGTTACTATTGAACCTATATTGACACATCATTATCACTCAAAGGCCGTAGTTCATGTTAAGGTTCACACTTGGTCTTGACAATTCTGTGAGTTTGGACAAATATATAATGACCTATATCCATCATTGGAGTATCGTACAGAATAGTTTCAGTGCCCTAAAAATCTGTGCTCTGCCTGTTCATTCCTTCTTCTCTCTTAGCCCCTGGCAACAACCAGTCTTTATTGTCTCTATAGTTTTGCCTTTTCCAGAATGTGATACAGTTGGAATCATACTGCATATAACTTTTCAAGA
Source organism: Mustela lutreola (assembly GCF_030435805.1). Lineage (NCBI taxonomy): Eukaryota > Metazoa > Chordata > Mammalia > Carnivora > Mustelidae > Mustela > Mustela lutreola. The sequence continues at coordinate 81,862,849 of NC_081295.1, forward strand.
TGGCTTCTTTCACTTCATAATATATACTCTTAAATTTCTTAAGTATTTTTTTTAAATATTTTATTTATTTGAGAGAGAAAGTGAGAGATAGAGCAGAAACAGAGTCGGGGTGGGGAGCAGAGGAGGAGGGAGAAGTAGACCCTGCTGCTGAGGAGGGAGCCAGATGTTGGCCTTGACCCCAGGACCCTGGCATCATGATCTGAGCCAGAGGTCATGAGCTTAACCAACAGAGCCACCCAGGCACCCCTCCTCTATGTCTTTTCACATATTGATAGCCTATGTCTTTTTAGTACTGAATAATATTCCATTATCTGGATGTACCACAGTTTATCTGTTCACCCACTGAAGGAAATTTTAGTTATTTTCAAGTTTTGGCAAATATGAATAAAGCTGCTAAAAACTTCCATGTGAAGCTTTTTGTATAGAATGCTTTCTGTTCATTTGGGTAAATACTAGTGAACACAATTGCTCGATCGTGTATGTGGTCAGAGTATTTTCAGTTTTCAACTCACTGCCAAACTGTCATTCCAAGTGGCTTTAATACTTTACATTCCCACCATTTTGAATGGTAGTTTCTGTTGTTCCATACCCTCACCAATATTTGGTGTTGCCAGTGTTTTAGATTTTGGCTATTCTGATAGGTGTGTGGAGTTAGGTTGCTCTGTGTTTTAATTTGTAATTCCCTAAAGATGTTGGATTTTGAACATCTTTTCATATATTTGTTTGCCATCTGTATATTTTCTTCAGTGAGGTGTGTCTGTTCAGGTCTTAACCCCATTTTTAATCATGTTATTTTTAAATTTTGAGTTTTAGGAGTTTTTATAGTTTGGATACAAACCCTTTATCAGATGGATCATCTGCAAATAGTTTCTGCCAGTTTGTGGCCTGTTTTCTCATTTTCTCGGTAGTCTTCTGCAGAGCAGAAATTTTTAATGAAATCCAGCTTATTATTTGTTTCTTTTTTGGATCATACCTTTGGTAATGTATCTAAAAGTCATTGCCATAATCATAGTCTTCTAGGTTTTTTCCTATGTTCTAGGGGTTTTATAGTTTTGTATTTTATGTTAAGGTCTGTGGTCCATTTTTAGTTGTTTTTTTGAAGAGTGTAAAACCTGTGTCTATAGATTGATTTTCTTGCACGTGGATGTCCCATTGTTCACCATGATTTGTTAAAAAGACTTCTTTCTGCTCCATTGTATAGCTTTGTTCCTTTGTCAAAGATCAGTTAACTTGTATTTGTGTCAGTCTATTTCTGGGCTTTCTATTCTGTTCCATTGATCTGTTTGGTCTTTCCACAGTGTCACACATTCTAGATTACCGTAGGTTTATTTTACGTCTTAAAGTCAGATAGTGTCAGTCCTCTGTCTTTGTTCTTCTCCTTCAGTATTATGTTGGCTATCCTGGATCCTTTGTTTTTCCATAGAAACTTTAGAATCAGTTTGTTCCTATCCACAAATAACTTGCTAGGATTTTGCTTGAGATTGCATTGAATCTATAGATTAAGCTAGGAAGAACCTAACATCTTGACAGCCCTGAGTCTGTCTATGAACATGGAGTATCTCTTTATTTTGTTCTTCTTTGATGTCTTTGATCAGAGTTTTGTAACTTGACTTATATATATCTTGTATATATTTTGATATATTTTTACTTATTTCATTTTTTGGAGTGCTAATGTAAATGGCAGTGTGTTTTTATTTTTATTATTTATTTATTTATTTACATAATTTATTTATTTGAGAGAGAGTGTGTGTGTGAGAGAGAGCACAAGCTGGAAGGGGAAGGTGCAGGAGAGGAAGAGGGAGGAGCAGACTCCCTGCCTAGCCGGGAGTGTGATGAGGGGCTGGATCCCAGGACGCTGGAGTCATGACCTGAGCTGAAGGCAGACACTTAACCGACTGAGCCATCCAGGTACCTGGCAGTGTGTTTTTAATTTTAAACTCCACTTGTTCATTGATGGTATATAGGAAAAGAATGGTATATAGGAAAAGAATGACTTTCACATATTAACCTTGTCTCTTGCAACCTTTCTATAACTGCTTATTAGTTTCAGGAGGGTTTGTTTTTGTTGTTGTTGTTGTTGTTGTTGTCTTTTTACAGTGATTTCCTATATAGGTGATCATGTCATCTATGAACAAAAACTGGTTTTTTTTTCCTTTTTTCCCAACTGCCATACATTTTATTTCCTTCTCTTGTCTTACTGCATTCTTTAGGACTTCCAGTACAGTGTAGAAAATCAGTGGTGGGAGGAACATCCTTGCCTTGTTACTGATATTAGCAGGAACACTTCCAGTTTTTTACCATTAATTCTGCTGTTAGCTGTAGGTTTTTTGTAGATGTTCTTTATCAAGTTTAGTAAGTTTGCCTCTATTCTAAGTTTGCTCAAGGTTCTTATCATAAATAACTGTTGAATTTTGTCACATTTATTTTTTCCTCAGTAGCCTGTTGGTGTGATGGATTATATTAATTGATTTTTTAATGTCAAACAAGCCTGAATTGCTGGGATAAATTTCTATTGGTCATGGTAAATAGTTCTGTTTATACATTCTTAGACTTAATTTGCTTTTTTTTTTTTTTAGGTTCTGCTTTTATAGAATATTTAGCCTGTGGTTTCCTTTCTATTTATTTATTTATTTACTTAAAAAAACTTTTCTTTTGGTTATCTCTACACCCAATGTGGGGCTTGAACTCAAAAGCCTGAAGGATTCATATGCTCTTCCAAACAGAGCCAGCTACGTACCCCAGTAATTTTCTTTTCCTATAATGTCTCTGTTTCCTTTGGTATTAGGATAATTGTAGCCTTATAGAATGAGTTAGAAGTATTCCCTCTGCTTCTGTGTCTGGAAATGATTGTAGAAAGTCAGTATAATATTCTTCTTAAATGTTTGATAGAATTCACCAGTAAACCCATCGAAGCCTGGTGCTTTCCATTTTGGAAGGCTATTAATTATTGATTCAATTTCTTTAATAAATTTAGGCCTATTCAGATTATCTATTTCTTTTTACATGAGTTTTGGCAGATTGTGTTTTTCAAGAAATTAGTCCATTTCATCTAGGTCATCAAATATGTGGACATAAAGTTGTCCATAATATTCCTTTATTATATTTTTAATGTCCACAAGGTGTGTAGTGATACTTCCCTTTAACTTTTGGTATTAATAAGTTTGTGTCTTCTCTCTTTTATCTTAGATAGCCTGTCTAGAAGGCTTTTGATTTTATAGGTCTTTTCCAGAGTGAACTTTCAGGTTTTTGATTTTCTGTATCGATTTTCTGTTTTCAGTTTCATCGATTTCTGCCTTTATTCTTTTCTTCTACCTACTTTGTTTTTCTTTATCTAGTTTCCTAAGCTTGAATCTTAGATAATTGATTTTAAATCCTTCTTTTTCAATATATGCTTTTGATGGCATAAATGTCCCTCTAAACACTGCTTTGACTGCATCCTACAAATTTTAGATAATCTGCATTTTCATTTCCATTTACTACAAAATATTTTAATTTCTTTCAAGATTTCTTCTTTGACCCATGTTTAGAAATGGATTAATTTCTAAGCATTTTGCGATTTTATAGCTACCTTTCTGTTGATTTCTGGTTTAATTCCATTATGGTTGGAGAGAGCATACATTGTACAATATCTCCTTTAAATTTGTTAAGGCATGTTTTATCACCCAAAACGTGGTCTGTTTTGGTGAATGTTCTATGTGAGCTTGAGAAGAATGTGTAATCTGAAGCAGTCTATCGATACATGTCAGTTACATCCAGTCAATTGAGGATGATGTTTAGTTCAATTTTGTGCTTATTAATTTTCTGCTTGATGGATGTTTTCAGTTCTGATACAGAGTTGTTAAAATCTCCAACTATTAAAGTGGATTCATCTGTTTTTCCTTGTAGTTCTCTCAGTTTTTACCTCACATTTTTGCTGCTGTCTTGTTAGGCACATGCACATTAAGGATTGTTAAGTCCTCTTAGAGTTTTGACCCCGATAACTTTCCTTTCTGTAAAGTCTGCTTTTTCTGAAATTAATTTAGCTACTCCACTTAACTATTTCTTTAAAATTTAAGTACTAGTTAAACAAAATAGTGTAATATTGGTTTCAAGAGTAGAATGTAGTGATCCATCACTATGTATAACAACCAGTGTTCATCATAACAACTGCCCTCCTTAATACACATCACCTGTTTAGCTCATCTGCCACCCGCCTCCCTCCATCAACCCTGAGTTTCTTTTCTGTTGTTAAGTGTCTCTTATGGTTTGTATCCTCTCCTCTCTCTCTCTCTTTTCCTTCCCACATGTTCATCTGTTTTGTTTCCTAAGTTCCAAATATGAGTGAAATCATATCTGGGCCTGAGTTTTTGTATCTGACAGTCTGGAGACATTCTCAGTCATTACTGTTTCAAATACTGCTTTCATTTCCTCCTCCTCCTCCTTGTAGTGTTATACCCTTTATAGTTATCTCACAGTTCTTACAGTTCTTGGATATTCTTTTTTATTTTTAACAGTCTTTTTTTTTCTTCTTAAGTTTTGGAAGAACTGTGTTTAGAGACATTCTTTTTTTTTTTTTCTTTTTAAATGTTTATTTGAGAGAGTGAGAACGTGTTTGGGGTAGCAGGGGTTGGGGGGACAGAAGGAGAGCATCCTCAAGCAGATTCTGCTAAGTGCAGAGTCCAATGTGGGGCTCAGTCTCATGACCCATGAGATTATGACCTGAGCCAAAACCAAGAGTCAGATGATCAGCCAACTGAGCCACCCAAGTGCCCGTCAGAAACATTCCTTTTTCTGTTAACAGTATTTCTGATGTCTAATTTTTTTTCTTCTTTCTAAGAATAGCCACCTCTGTGCTTCCATTATCCATCTATTCTTGTCTGTTGTTTATCTTAGCATTAATTCCCTATATTAATCATAGTTTAAAAAAAAATCTCTGGTCTGATAATTCCAGCATTCCTATCATATCTGACTCTGCTTCTCATGCCTGTTCAATATCTGCAGACTGTGATTTTGCCTTTTAATATATTTAGTTTTTTGTTGAAAGTTAGACCTGATGTACTAAGTCAAATGAAATGTGATAAATATGCCTTTAGTAATAAAATGGTAAGGTATAGTGGGAGAAGTCCTCTGTAGTCCTGTGATCAAGTCTTATTCTTTTAGTGAGCCTGTGCTCCTGGAATGTGAACTTCCCATTCAATCATGGGACAGGATGGTTCAAGGCAACTGGAATTTAGTGTTTTCTTCTAGGTAGGTTAGCTTTCTTCTAGGTAGGTTAGTCTCTAGTTAAATAGTTTATCCTGAAGACAGGTCTTGTTAAGAAGAACATAGTATTCTGGTATATTTCAGAGTGGTTCTTTTTCTCCTCTTCCTGCTGGAAACATGAAGAGATTTTCCCCTGGTGTTCACTGTGAGGACATAGTAGAGCTCATGGAGATAAAACTCAGATAAGTCAGTTGTCTCCTGTGACTGGGTCTCCCTGGAGTTTTTGACTTTCAGACTTGTATACTCTGAGCCTCCAGTAGTTCCATCAGTTTCAGCATTGGTTGCAAGGAATATTCTGTTCTGGTAAGTGTGACTTTCTCTATTCACTTGTTTCTCCAATTCTGGGGGTAGTAGTTTACTCTGTGACCTTATTTCTGTCAGATCTAAGAAGAGTTACAGATTTTTCAGTTTGTTCATCTTTTTTACTTGTAAGTAAAACAGATGAAGGGGAAATTTCTGAGCTCATTACATGCCAAATTAGAAACTATAAGTCCATATTATTTTTTTTAGTTTCTTAGCCTAGCCTACCCATCTTACTGAGTTCTAGGCCCACCTCTCTGTCTACTGTTCATCTCTATTTGTATGTTCAACTGGTATCTTAATATCAATTGGTTCTAATTGTAATTAAGTACATCTACATAGACCTGTTCTATATGACCTCCTTACTTCAGCTCAGAATATGATCTTCCCTGTTACTTGACTCAAAATCTCAAACCATGGTCATAGATGACATTTCCTGTCTATTCACTTCTTTAAAAAAAGTTTTTGCTAAATCTTCTCAATTCTACATCTAGACTTTCTTCATTCTGTTTTGTGTGCTCTTGTTCAGCTCCTCTTTTTGTCCAACTAGGTTAGAATAATTTTTTTTAAGATTTATTTTAGAGAGAGAGAGCACACATATGTGCCACTGTGGGGAGGGGTAGAGGGAGAGAATCTTCAAGCAGATTCTTTGCTGAGCATAGAGCCTGACATGGGGCTTGATCTTAAAACCCATGAGATCATGAGCTGAGCTAAAAGCAAAAGCCAGGTGCTTAACTGATATGAGCCACCCAGGAGACCCTAGAATAATTTCATAAAGTGAATTCATATCCATTCTCAGTATCTTCTAATTCCTGCTGCCCACTGCATCCAGTTGTTGTAGCACTTGCTTGTCCTTTTTACCCTTCTCTTTCCCTTCAATCAAACGTTACTGAGAATCTACACATAACGCTAAATGCCAGGGAATACAGAAATTTACAAAACACAGTTTACAATCTTCTTAAATCATGCTACTTTGTTGTTATAAAACGATCACAAGTTTTCCCATTTCCTATGAATTAAGATTTAATTCTGAACCTTGTGATTCTATAGTATGGCCCCACTTGGATTTTTAAACTTTTCCTTCTATCCATCCCCCCTCCCCCGCCTTTTATCTATACTTTAAAGATATGGGTACTCTGAATATATTCCATTTCTACCTTTTTAAAATGTTCTTTCTGGAATACTTTTCTGTCTTTCTCCATTCCTATCAGAATCCTCCTCATTTTCAAAGTCTATCTCAAAAGTTACCTCCCCCATAAAGCTTTTTTCCTTATTCTTCTGGTGCTGTCTTCATTTATCTTCCAACCTCCCTATACTTTGTACTTAAGATGACTTTTCATAGGTGCTGGGGTGGCTCAGTCAGTTAAGCATCTTCCTTTGGCTCAGGTCATGAACCCAGGTTTCTGGGATTGAGTTCTGCCTCGGGCTTGGTGGGGAGTCTGCTTCTCTCTCTCCCTCTGCCCCTTCCCCCCACTCAATGTCTGTCTGTCTGTCTCTCTCTCTAATAAATACAATCTTAAAAAAAAAAAAAAAGATGACTTTTCTTTGGCTACTGTATTATATGGTGTCCTGTATATAATTATCTGAGGATTTCTCGTATGCTTCTGATAGAATTTGAGTTTTTGAAGGATAGTGCTAGAGTCTGTCATCTTTGAAATACCCAGCACATGATAAAATGCTATTTATGTAATTTTTGAATTGTAGCTTCACCTTTTGGTGAAGTATGAGTTCCTCAAGGTCTAGTTCAAATTCATTTGTATAAAACTTCCCTTAGCTACCATATAGTACCACTATCTTAGCACTTACACAGTTTTCATTTTCTTTTTTTGTGATACTTTACTAAACTGGTGGGGACTTGACTTTATCAACTGTTGAATCCCAGTACACAATTCCTAACATGTGCTTAGTAAATACTTGTTGAATAAGTAGAAAAATAATGTCCACTTATTGTGGACATTATTATTCAACTTGTGTTGAGTAAGTAGAAAAATAATGTTTCTTCACTTTGACATTACTTTATTGGTATCTCTTTTGGCACTTACCACATTCTAATTTACTTGAGGAAATATTTACATTTTCTGATTGCCGTCTCCTGGTTGTAATGCTGCAAGGGAAACGGGAAAAATCTCATCTGAAGTCCTTACAAAGCCTCACTCATGGAAACAAGAATACATTTGTTCAATCAGCAATTATTTTTTTGAGCTCTTATTTTATACCAGTGATTATTCTAGGAAATAGGGGTCTAAGAACAACTAAGGTGGGCAAAAATTTCTGCTTTCATGGACCTTATTTTCTAGTTAGGGGAAACACTTTCTTAATACTTACCAAGTTTATGGGGTGCCTGGGTGGCTCAGTGGACTACAGCCTCTGCCTTCGGCTTGGGTCGTGATCCCAGGGTCCTGGGATCAAGCCCTACTTCGGGCTCTCTGCTTAGCAGGGAGCCTGCTTTCCTTCCTCTCTCTCTCTGCTTGCCTCTCTACCTACCTGTGATCTCTGTCTGTCAAATAAATAAATAAAATCTTTAAAAAAATCAAAAGTACTTACCAAGTTTAATATTAGCTGGAAGTGATCACCTGTTAAGAATTTTTTCTTTAGTTTCTATTTCCCTGGAACTTTCACTTCTATTTAATGTACTACTGTGTCTCTAATTATATTTTATAACCAAAAAAGTTGCCTTTTATTAAGCTTCTGTTTATGTGATAGGAACTTTATATATTTTACCTCTGTTTTTCAAAAAACAAAAACAAAAAACACTGCAAGGTAAGCTTTATTATTTCTGTTTTATAGATAGGAAGACTGAGGCTTGGCATTGGTAAGCAAATCAACTTGATTTAATCATGGCATATAACTACAAAATAGGGGAGCTGGGATTCATGCCAAGGTCTCTCTGTTGCTAAAGCCTAGATATACTCTCTGTACTCTACCTGATTTCCAGTTTCTTCCTAATTTTTTCAAGACAAGTAAACGTTTATCTTTTTTTTTCCTCTTTCTTGATAGCCACAATATGAGAACAGTTCACTCCAGACTCCATTTTCTGATCAGTCAGTGTCCAATTCCCAGCAAGAGGAACTTGAGCAAAAGCTTGCGTCTACTGAGAAGGAGGTTTTGCAGCTCAATCAGTTTCTCAAACAAAGAATAAGCCAATTTAGTGAAGAGAAGAAGAAACTGGAAGAAAAGGTAGGTATTTTTAATAAAGTTGAATTAGGTCAATAACAGCCCTTCAACATATAATTATTCGTCATCTGCTGTATTTCAGATGTGTGTTATAGTAGGTTGTACATTTATATTGAAATGATTAGTTTTGCGGTAACTTTTGAGAAAACCTGTGCTGTTCACAAAAATCTAGGGATTTTCTTGAGGGATTAAAAATACCACAGTACAATGGAATACTATGCAGCCATCAAAAGAAATGAAATCATGCCATTTGCGATGACGTGGATGGAACTAGAGGGCATTAGGCTTAGCGAAATAAGTCAGTTGGAAAGGACAACTATCATATGATCTCCCTGCTATGAGAAAGTGGAGATGCTGCGTGGCGGGGTTAAGGGGGTAGGAGAAGAATGAAACAATATGGAATTGGGAGGGAGACAAACCATAAGTGACTCTTTTTTTTTTTTTTTTTAAGATTTTATTTATTTATTTGACAGAGAGAAATCACAAGTATTCGGAGAGGCAGGCAGAGAGAGAGAGAGGGAAGCAGGCTCCCCGCTGCGGGACTCGATCCCAGGACCCCGAGATCATGACCTGAGCCGAAGGCAGTGGCTTAACCCACTGAGCCACCCAGGCGTCCCCATAAGTGACTCTTGATCTCACAAAACAAACTGAGGGTTGCTGGGGGGAGGGGGGTTGGGAGAAGGGGGAGTGGGGTTATGGACATTGGGGAGGGTATGTGCTATGGTGAGTGCTGTGAAGTGTGTAAACCTGGTGATTCACAGACCTGTACCCCTGGGGATAAAAATATATATGTTTACAAAAAAATAAAAAAGTAAAAAAAAACCCCACAGTATATCTTGCTAATGAATAGTGAAACCTTTCTTGAGTTAGTTGCCTAAACTGAGATGTGACACAAATATCTATTTTTCTTTTCTTTTTGGGTTCAGTTTCTTTGTCATGTTGGGTATAAAGGATTGGTATAAATAAAGATGGTACTTTTTTTTTTATAAGCACATGACTTCATGTTATTTAAGCTGCAGCCCCGGATTCTGAACAAGTGGTGAAAAGCCAAATATCTATATGTACGTAATATATCTGTATATTTATTTGACCTTTCTGCCTTTATTAAAGTATTTATATACTTCATCTCATTCCATTATAGTATCATTAAAGATCAAGTAGATTATCTACTAGGCCTAATTTACTAAAGAAGTATAGATCCTTAAGCTGCTAACTTAGTTGCAGAACTGGTTTTAGATTTCTCTCTTGATATACCCAGCTTATTATTCTATTAACCGAACCTTTCATTCAAGTGATCTTGAAAAAATTACCGTGATTTCTGTAGGCACGTTTGGAACTATTAATAGAGAACTCAGTTGATATTTGTGTGTGTGTGTGTACACATATATATATATACACACATATATGTGTTTGTGTGAATTAAAATTTTGATCTTCCAAAAACTGACAAATATTTTAGATGATTTCTCTTTCTCAGCTATATGGTGTATTTTATCTTGGCTAACTTAAAAGTAACTTAAGTACCTGTTTCTTGTTTCTTTTCTATATTTGTGGGGCTTCATACAATACCATAATCTGGAGGGAGCTAAGGAAATATTGGTTATATAGATGTAGGAGGGATTAAAATATTTTCTGACCTGATATTTGTTAATTAAAAGATTGTGTGAAAATTAATGCTGTTTCAAGGGTGCTTAGCTGGCTCAGTCAGTAGAGTATGCAACTCTTGATCTCAGGGTCATAAGCTGAATCTGTACATTGATGTGGAGCCTTCTTTTAAGAAAAAAAAGAAAATTGTAACAATTCAGTGGATACAATTTTTAAAATATATTTTTATGTTTTATCCAAAGTCTTCTCATCTTTTATTACTTTTGGTGTCCAGTGCTTAATAAAATCAATTTATATACTCACCACATATTTGACAGTTTCTACTTGGATATCTTTTTTTTTTTTTAGGACTTTATTTATGTATTTGACAGACAAAGATCACAAATAGGCAGAGAGGCAGGCAGAGAGAGAGGGGGAAGCAGTCTCCCTTCTGAGTAGAGAGCCCGACGCAGGGCTCGATCTCAGGACCCTGAGATCACGACCCGAGCCGAAGGCAGCACCCAACCTACTGAGCCATCCAGGCACCCCTCTTCTTGGATGTCTTAAAAATATTTCAAACTGTTCATCCAAAGCATAATTCTTAATTTGCCTTCGAGTGCCCTCCTCTTAAAACAAGATTTCTTCATTGTTCATTACTCTAAATTCAGTTATTCATGCTGAAAATTTTACTAACACTGATTAAGCCTGTCTCCTAAATATGTAATAGAATCCAGACTGGTCTAAGTTATCATATCTTGGCAAAGCTTTTGTCGTCTCTGAAATCAATCTTGCCCTGCCTGTCTGCTTTCCCTCTATCTCCATCACCTTTTTTTTTTTGGTTATTGTTGCAATTTCATGTATTTTTTAATTACATTTTGAATAATCAAAGCCTAATTTATATATAGTCAAATGTATAGATCTTAGGTGTTCAGTTTTGTTTTACTAATAGTATATAGCAATATAACTGCTATCTAAAATAAGACACAAAGCATCTCAATCATCTGGGATGCCTGGCTGGCTCATTCAATAGAACAGGTTACTCTTAATCTCAGTGTCATGAGTTTGAGCCCCATATTGGGCATAGAGTTTACTTAAAAAAACAAACACTTCAGTCACCCAAGAAGTTTCCTTGTACTTTCTAGTCCAGTCTCCTTCCTCTTTCTGAAGCACTGTTATCACCATAGATTAGTTTTGAGTCTTCTTGGACTTCCTATAAATGAAGTCATACTGTATATATATATTTTTTGTTGGTCTTCTTTCACTTAATATCTTTGAGATTTATTCACATTGTTGAATGTATTCCTATCTACTACTGAGTTGCATTCCCATTATATAGATCACAATGTATCTACTCTGCTATTAATGGATATTTGGATTGTTTGCATTTTGGGGAAATTGAATAAGGTTGCTGTGAACATTCTTAAACCAGACAGTTTTTCATTTCTGCTGAATAAATTCCTAAATGTGGAATTTCTGAGTCCTACATTTCATATGTAAATAAGTAAATGTAAATAGATATTTAACTTACAAGAAACTATGTGAATTCTGCACACTTAGTGACCTTTCTGAGTTGGCTATGTGGGTTGGGGCATCCTGAGCCAGTTGTCCTGTGCTGAGATGTTCACCTCCCCTAAAAACACTTAGATCCCCATGAAGCCCAACTATACCCAAGTGCACCAAAAGATCTGGGTAGGAGTGAGGTTGATGGGCTTCATCGTTAATAAAATCAGGAGTGTTGATAAAAGTAGTAAAACTTTGAAATCTTCAACTCCTGCACCTGCTTATGGTCAATAACCAGCTCTACCAGGAGTACACAGCAGATGGAACGTCACCCTGGCTGTAAATTTCAGTCGGCTCTGTTAGATGGGAACGTGGCACATCACAGTACACTTGTGGAAGTGCTGTTTCCTTTGTAGAATGAATAAATATATCTGTGGGATGCAAGAAAGAAAGGAAGAAAGAAAAAGAAAGAAAACCTGAGTTCTCCCTAGTGTTTGTATCTTGTAACACTTCCAATATCAGTGTATGAGAGTTCCAGTTATTCCACAGCCTCCTGGCCATTCTTTGTAGTGTGGAGGACTGAACTTTTTCTTTCTTTTTTTTTTCTTTTCAGCATAACAGTATTCATTATTTTTTCACCACACCAAGTGCTCCATGCAATCTGTGCCCTCTATAATACCCACCACCTGGTACCCCAACCTCCCACCCCCCTGCCACTTCAAACCCCTCAGATTGTTTTTCAGAGTCCATAGTCTCTCATGGTTCACCTCCCCTTCCAATTTCCCCCAACTCCCTTCTCCTCTCTAACTCCCCATGTCCTCCATGCTATTTACTCCACCCCCAGACTACTAGAATTCATACAGCAATTCAGCAACGTGGCAGGATACAAGTCAGTGTACAGAAATAAGTGGCTTTCTTATACACTAACAATGAAAATACAGAAAGGGAAATTAGAGAATCGATTCCATTTACTATAGCACCAAGAACCATAAGATACCTGGGAATAAACCTAACCAAAGAGGTAAAGGATCTGTATTCGAGGAACTACAGAACACTTATGAAAGAAATTGAAGAAGACACAAAAAGATGGAAGACCATTCCATGCTCTTGGATCAGAAGAATAAACATTGTTAAAATGTCTATATTGCCGAGAGCAATCTATACTTTTAATGCCATTTTGATCAAAACTCCACCGGTATTCTTCAAAGAGCTGGAGCAGATAATCCAGAAATTTGTATGGAATCAGAAGAGACCCCGAATCACTAAGGAAATGTTGAAAAAGAAAAATAAAACTGGGGACATCACGTTACCTGATTTCAAGCTTTATTACAAAGCTGTGATCACCAAGACAGCATGGTACTGGCATAAAAACAGACCCATAGACCAGTGGAACAGAGTAGAGAGCCCAGATATGGACCCTCAACTCTATGGTCAATTAATCTTCGACAAAACAGGAAAAAATATACAGTGGAAAAAAGACAATCTCTTCAATAAATGGTGCTGGGAAAACTGGACAGCTATGTGTAGAAGAATGAAACTCGACCATTCTCTTACACCGTACACAAAGATAAACTCAAAATGGATAAAAGACCTCAATGTGAGACAGCAATCCATCAGAATCCTAGAGGAGAACATAGGAAGTAATCTCTTCGATGTCAGCCACAGCAACTTCTTTCAAGATATGTCTCCAAAGGCAAAGGAAACAAAAGCGAAAATAAACTTTGGGGACTTCATCAAAATCAAAAGCTTCTGCACAGCAAAGGAAACAGTCAAAAAAACAAAGAGGCAACCCACGGAATGGGAGAAGATATTTGCAAATGACAGTATAGACAAAAGGTTGATATCCAGGATCTATAATGAACTCCTCAAACTCAACACACACAAAAGAGGCAATCATATCAAAAAATGGACAGAAGATATGAACAGACACTTCTCCAATGAAAACATACGAATGGCTATCAGACACATGAAAAAATGTTCATCATCACTAGCCATCAGGGAGATTCAAATTAAAATCACATTGAGATATCACCTTACACCAGTTAGACTGGCCAAAATTAGCAAGACAGGAAACAACATGTGTTGGAGGGGATGTGGAGAAAGGGGAACCCTCTTACACTGTTGGTGGGAATGCAAGTTGGTGCAGCCTCTTTGGAGAACTGTGGAGATTCCTCAAGAAACTAAAAATAGAACTTCCCTATGACCCTGCAATTGCACTCCTGGGTATTTACCCCAGACATGGAGATGTTGTGAAAAGAAGGGCCATCTGTACCCCAGTGTTTATAGCAGCAATGGCCACGGTCGCCAAACTGTGGAAAGAACCAAGATGCCCTTCAACGGACAAATGGATAAGGAAAATGTGGTCCATATACACTATGGAGTATTACGCCTCCATCAGAAAGGATGAATACCCAATTTTTGTAGCAACATGGACGGGACTGGAAGAGATTATGCTGAGTGAAATAAGTCAAGCAGAGAGAGTCAATTATCATATGGTTTCACTTAATTGTGGAGCATAACAAATAGGACTGAACTTTTTAAAAGAAAGATGCAGTCATTTCACTTACATTACCCAGCATGCCATCTGGGTGTTATCTTTAAAAATGAGAATCAAATTCTTCCCATAGCCAAAAAGACCCTGTCTAATTATATAACCCTAGGCTCTGTCAGTCTCCCCTTAGTGTACTGAGTCACGGTGTGGTGCTTGTAGCTGCTCAGACAGGTCATGGTTTGTTTCTGGTCCCAAGAGTCTTGACACAGAGTTTTCTGTTTGCCTGGTAAATACTTGTCTTCTCCCACTACTCAGTCACCTATTTATTTTGTCAAGTCTCATCTTAAATATCTTTCTCCTCCAACTCCTCCTTTCCTATGTTCAGAGCATTTCTTGTTTGTTTTTTCAGTGCTTACCACGATTTTTGTATAATCGTTATGTTTTAGTTTTTCTCTGTAAGCTCCAGTATGGCAGGGGTGTATTGGTTTGTCACTGTAGCATATGTAGCACTGTTCGTGGTGCCTGGCATAGGGAATGAATGAATGGATGGATGGATGGATGGATGGATGGTTGGATGGTTGGATGGATGGATGCTTTCAAGTGATTTTTGCCAAGAGGGAAGAAAAGAGTGAGGTAAGCCCAGCAAAGGACTATGAAAGAATAAGTAGAAATAATTAAAGATGTCAGAGGAGTGCATGATAGAGCAAATTCCTGAGATAAATAGGGAAGGGTTGATTACAGATGCCAAGATGGAGGAATTAGTTTTGGAAAAGGGGAATAGTCTCTCTGTGGAGTGAGGCAGTTGAGAATGGAAATGTGTAGAACAGAAAAATTAAGAAGGAGGGTTGGTGTAGTTGGTTTAATTGGTTGAGTTTGTGTCAGAGACCACGGAGATGATTTGAATTCTTGAAGGGAGTATAGATGCTAGTAAAAAACTCATGGGTAATGCATCAGCTGACCAGCATGTTAGACCCACAAGAGATTGGATTGCATTGTTTCATTCTACATTGCCTTTCTGTTATCCTGATCAAGACTGATACTACAACAGGAAAACATTTAATGTGATAACAGCAACAATGGAAGTTACTCTTTGATAAATTCTTTCTTGTATATACCAGACAGCATGTTAAGGTATATTCAATACATTTTCTCATTTAATACTAACTAATCTTCACAAAAACCGTAAGGCATAAATACTGTACCCCCACTTTTAAAAATGAGCTAATTGAAGCTTGAAGAAGAGTTGAGTAATTTGTTCAGTTGCATGTAAGTAGAAACTGTTGAAAAGCTAGGAGTAAAATTCAAGACAGTTTCCTTTTTTTAAGACAGTTTAAATCTTCAGCCAATGCTTTTTGCTTCTAATAATAATTTACTAAAAACAAAACAAAGCCTGGAGGAAAACATTTCCTCAGTAGTCTGTTTTGTCTAATTATTGTATTTAAGATGAAGAAAAATATATTCATTTGTAAACCTTTTCTGAAAACAGAACCATCCTATTACCTTCTAGGAATAATTTCAGTACAAAATGGTATCTCTTCGAAAGGATAAAAACCTAACCTTTTATAAATAGAATAGGGAAGATTTATTAGTGATTCCTTATTTGCCTAGAGGTAATTACTGAAGTTGATTTTAGTAATCAACATATAAAACTTGAAAGTTCACAGATACACACACACACACACACACACACACACACAGCTTTTCATCTGCAAAGGGCTTAAAAAAAAAAAAAGACCAGTGATCATGTGTAATCAACTTACAGTCAACAAGTAGCATAAATAGTATCCAGTAGGAGGCTGTTGGCAGAGATTAGTGATCAAAGGCAGCAAGCCTGACCTGACAGCAGAAAAGATAGTTGACCAGCCACAGATAAAGAAGAAAACAAGGACATCTTTGAGTAATAGAAGACATCATGATCAACCTATTCTATTGGATGCTTTTTGAGGACATCATTGTATCACATTTAAGACACTTAAAGAAATAAAAATGAATTAGGGAGCCTTTAGTAAAAATAGGCTGGTTAGTTATTTCTGTAACTTATAGGGTCATTTGCTAAGGCAGGAGCAGGCTTTATCAATGGGGAGTCCAGGCACAGGTGGCTGCTAGAGTATAGAAATCAGGTTATGTACAGTGGGGAAGAATTGAAAGAATGTTGACCTTTCAGTCAGATGATTTATATCTAAATCTTACTTACCTCTGTCTCAGTGACTTGTGGTTAAGTTACTAATGATCTCTGGACCTCATATTCAAAAAAGGAATCACATATCTTTTTCGGAAAAAAGTCTTTTCACATCCTCTGTTTAGTTTGTAATCATATTATTTGTTTTTTGATGTTGAGTTGTATAAGTTCTTTGTGTATTTGGATATTAACTCCTTATTAGATGTAGCATTTACAACAGACATATGAAAAAATGCTAAATATCACTAATCATCAGGGAAATTAAAATCAAAACCACAGTGAGATATTACCCTACACCTGTCAGAATAGTTAAAATAAAAAATGTAAGAAACAACAAGTAATGGTGAGGAACACTTGTGCACTATTGGTAAGAAGGCAAATTGGTGCAGCCACTGTGGAAAACAGTATGAAGGCTCCCTAAAATACTAAAAATAGAATTATCAGACGATCCAGTAATTCCACTACTGGGTATTTACCCAAAGAAAATGAAAACACTAATTCAAAAAGGCATATGCACTCCTGTGTTTATTGTAGCATTATTTACAATAGCCAAGATACAGAAGCAGTTCAAGTGTTTATTGATAAATGAATGGATAAAGAAGATGTGGTATATATAAGTGCCACCGAATATTACTCAAATGTAAAAAAGAATGAGATCTTGCTGTTTACAATAACAAAGATGAACATGGAGATTATAATGCTAAGTGAAACAAGTCAGAGAAAAACAAATCCCATATGATTTCACTTATATGTGGAATTTAAGAAACAAAACAAATGAAAAAAAAAGAAAAAGAAAAAGAAAGAAACCAAAAAAAACCAGACTCTGAGATACATAGACCAAACTAGTGGTTACCACAGAGGCTGGGGGGGAGAGGGGCAGTGGTAAAATAGATAAAGGGGATCGAGAGTACACTTATTTTGATGAGCACTGAGTAATGTACACAGTGTTGAATTACTATACTGTACACCTGAAACTAAGATAACACTGTATGTTAATTATACTTCAGTGAAAAAAGAAAAAGGGAATTGTATTATGTGGTCTTTCAGGTCATTATAATGGTCAGGAGTCTGTGAGTTCCATTAGATCACAAATTGTCACACCAGCACACTGGCCTTTAATCCTGAGAAATCCCCAGTAAATAATGGGATTTGTCAGTTTTACCAGAGTTGCTCCTTACCCAAGGTAATAACTGGATCCTAATGTTATTGATGGAATGAATAGATAAAAGGAGATGTGGTTTATTTTTCTAATTGAAGTTGTTTTAATAAAAGTTGTTATATTGGACTTTAAAGAAATTAGATAAGGCATGAAAGAAACTAGGTTGTGCAAAGTGTTAGTGTTAATAAAATTTGGGAGAGCAAACCATTATATTGGCAATTACTGCACTTATTTCCCTGGTGTATGTGGGAAAAGGCTGTAAAAATATTTTAGAACCCTGTAAGTTTCTAGATTTTAGAAGATTTTAGAACTTAACTGGTAAGTTAAGGTGAGTAAGAGTCTAAAGTCTACCTTTTAGGTAGCTATTTGTGTACACATATTATTTATATTTGAGCTGAAATATTAAAGAACTTTGAATATGATATGAAATTTAAAGATAGTAGTTTTTAAGTAGAAAGGTGGAAAAAAAATAGTACATAGGTCTGAGGTGCAGCCTAGAGAAATTGGCATTTATTAGAATCATAGTGTGTGTATTCAGTTAGGTGTTCAATTAACATATTCCATCAATCCTAAAATGACATCGTTGGTGCAGCACACCTTTATTATATGTAATATTGAGTAAGAAAATATGTTGCATGTTCAATTATGACATAATACCTTAACGGTAGTCTTAGCTCGAAGGATGCGTTTGTCTCACTAGTGCCCTTATTTCTTCCCAAGTATCTGGTAATTTTGGTAAGTTCTCCTGGCTTTGATTGTGTTTCTTGAGTACATGATAAGCAATTTATTAGCAAATCAGTAACAAAACAGCTTTAGTAACTTGTAGGTATCTTCCTTTCTTAAGTCACATAAAATATTTGGATACAGCTTTGTAAGAAATAAGTAATTGGAATCCTCTCTCCAGAGATGAATATTTACTTCACTGATTTTAAAATTATATCCTGTGGCTCTGTTTCTTTTTCTGGATACTCAGTAACTGTTTTCAACACCAAATTATAATGTAACATTTTTAAGGTAATTTAAACATCATTTAAACTCAGCATATAGTTGCAACATGTACATACTGTTGAAATGACAGAGGTGGGAATAGCTTTGACCAAGTTTGCACATGTGCTGGCAGTAAAAACTCTATCATCATTTCTAGCCAGCCCACGGCAGTTTTATAAGATGCCATCAGTTGTAAAAGCAGACAAACACAGAACTCTTGATTTCAGTGATATGAAAATTTGTAAAAATGTGAATCTTAGAATTGATGAATTAAAGTGAATCTTACTTGAGTTGGTGGTAGCCTTAACTATAACCTAGATCTGTTGGTTTAGTTATTTTTTTAATGCCACAAAGCCCCTGAAGATTCAATATCTTTTTCTTTAGCTTAAAACCAGAGATAGATATATCAGTAGCCTGAAAAAGAAATGCCAGAAGGAATCCGAACAAAACAAAGAGAAGCAGAGAAGAATTGAGACTTTGGAAAAGTATCTGGCTGATCTTCCAACTCTAGATGATGTACAGAGTCAGAGTCTACAGGTAACATGAACTAAAATGCTCATTTTTAAATAACATGAAAGCCTACTACTTTCTTAAATTGACCCTTTGGAAATTTCATAATTTTTTTATAATTTAAAATTTTTGTTCTATATTTGGCTAATTATGTTAAATCTAAGTGTTTAATTGCTATTTTGAGGATTAAACTTTAATTAGAAACTTTAAGCATGAGTTTATCTTTCTTATTTATTAACATATGATTACCTTCCTAAGAAATCTGTGTGTTAACTTTTTACTTAACATTGTACTCTAAAAGGCAGTTTCTAAACCAGTCTGACAGCTCCATTCCAAACACACAGGGGTTCACCACAGTTCTGACTTTACCCAATGTTCTCTATGATTCTCCAAGGCTCAATAAGACTTTTTTACTATCTTTCCAGATATTTGATTTGTTTTCTTCATTCTTCTTACCCTTTCCATAAATTCTTTTTTTTTATTATTTATTTTTTATTTATTTTCAGCATAACAGTATTCATTATTTTTTCACCACACCAAGTGCTCCATGCAATCCACGCCTTCTCTAATACCCACCACCCGGTTCCCCCAACATCCTCCCCCCGCTGCCACTTCAAACCCCTCAGATTGTTTTTCAGAGTCCATAGTCTCTCATGGTTCACCTCCGCTTCCAATTTCCCCCCAACTCCCTTCTCCTCTCTAACTCCCCATGTCCTCCATGTTATTTGTTATGCTCCACAAATAAGTGAAACCATATGATAATTGACTCTCTCTGCTTGACTTATGTCACTCAGCATAATCTCTTCCAGTCCCGTCCATGTTGCTACAAACATTGGGTATTCATCCTTTCTGATGGAGGCATAATACTCCAAAGTGTATATGAACCACATTTTCCTTATCCATTCGTCCATTGAAGGGCATCTTGGTTCTTTCCACAGTTTGGCAACCGTGGCCATTGCTGCTATGAACATTGGGGTACAGATGGCCCTTCTTTTCACTACATCTGTATGTTTGGGGTAAATAACCATGAATTCTTAAACTTTAGTCTGTGGTCTCCACTCCTCTGACCTATTCCAGCCATTTTTCTTTCTTAACAGTACCTCACCTGAGTCTTTCTACAACTCTGGTCAAGCCAGTATTCTTGAAATCTTATTTACAAATCTATTAAACCTGTTGTTTAGTCCTTTTTTCAGTTTTTCTCATCATGAAATTCTCAACCTAAGCATAATTGACATTTAAGGGTGGATAATTTTTTGTTCTGGGATTCTGTCCTGTGCATTAAAGGCTGCTTAACAGCATTTCTGGCCTCTACCTACTAGATGCCAATAGCACTGCTCCTACCCTCTTTCCTCCCCAAAACCAAAAATGTCTATAAACATTTCCAAGTATCTCCTGGGGTGGGGGGATCACTGTCAGTTGAGAATCATTGGTTTAATCCATGGAGTGTCATTATTGTACAGACTCTAGAACTAGAGTAGATTCTCTGTTTATATTAATTTATGCATTTAAGAATAAGAGAGGATAATGTCAGAAAAGAACTAAAGAAGTATCACAGGAGTTTGTATGAGCAGCAGCAGAGAGGAATACCGATTTAAAAACGTGTTCATATCACTTTATACCCATTAGGTTGATTAATATTAAAAAAAAACAGAAACCACTGATGACAATGTGGAGAAATTAGAATCCTCCTATACTGTTGGTGGGAATGTAAAGTGGTATAGCCACTATGGAAAACTATATTTCCTAAAAAAATTATCATCAACTTGCCTTCTGGGTATGTACCCAAAAGAATTGAAAGTGAAGTCTCAAACAGATGTTTGTACATGACATATGTTCATAATAATGTTACTCATAGTAGCCAAAAGGAGGCAACCTAAGTTTCAACTGATGGGTGAATGGATAAAATGTCACATATGCATATAATTCAGATATAAAAAAGAATAAAATTCTGAAACATGGATAAACCTAAATACATTGTGCTAAGTGAAATAAGCCAAACACAAAAAGATAAATACTGAACGAAGTTCCTAGGGTAGTCAGATTCATAGAGACAGAGAGTCGAAGTGTGGTTGCTGAAGGCCCCGGGCAGACCTGGAAGGGGAGTTGCTAATGAGCATACAGTTTGTTTTGCAAGAAGAAAAGAATACTGGTGATTAGTTGAACAATAATGTGAATGTACTTAAACAGTATGGAACTGTACATTTAAACATGGATAAGATGGTAAATTTTGTTTGCATATTTTACCATAATTAAAAATGAAAATTAAAAAATATCCCCAAATTGAGATTAATTACCTTTTTCTCTCTTTCTAGAAAATTTTTTTTTCAATATTTTATTTATTTATTTTAGAGAGTGAGAGAGGGAGCATGGTGGGTGAGGGACAGAGGGAAAAGAGAATATTAAGCAGATTCCACACTGAATGCAGAGCCTGAGGCAGGGATCTGAGATCATGACCTGACCTGAAACCAAGAGTTGGTTGCTTAACTGACTGGAACACCCAGGCACACCCTGGTCTTCTAGAAATTTTTGACCCCATTCTTCTCTGTAATCTCATTCTCTTAGCTCTCATTACACACAAAGGAGGAAATAAAGTACCCTAGATAAAGTATAGTGTGATTTTTAACCACAAGCCTGTTAATAATAATTGAAAACACTAACACCTTTAATATTCTATATGTTGTGAATTTTCTCCTTAGCTTCAGGTTCTAGAAGAAAAAAATAAGAATTTGCAAGAGACTCTCCTAGATATGGAAAAAAAGCTTGAAGAGATCAAAAAGCAGTGTCAGGAAAAAGAGGCACAGCTAATATGCCAGAAGAAGAAAGAAAAGGAGTTGGTAACTACAGTTCAGAGGTAAGAAAACCTTCAGTAATTTTTTCTGCTTACTTTTGTTACTCCTATTTCTCATAAAGCATTTCAATTAAAATGCATTAATATATAATTATTGCTATATTGTTATCTTAAAGATGTACTCTTTAGAACCGTATTATTTCATTGAAACATTGTATCAGCTGTGATTTCATGTTAATGCAATATCTTGACATGTTGCCAAAGGTTTTAGATGAGAATAATTAAAATCTACGCCCACCAAAAAAAAAACAAAACAAAACAAAAAAAACAACCCACCAATTGAAAACTGAAAGTATCACAGTCCGATAGCTTTGCTTTGCCAAAAATAATGACAAATTCTAGATAACAAAAAGGGGCAAATACTCAAACTGAACTCTTTGATAGATTAAAGGGACATAACTGACTCCCATTTTACCTGACTACAGAGCAACAGGTATGGCCATTTTGTCAAGTACCTTCCAAGTTTATTCATATAACTTGCCTCATGGTCTTCTTCCCTTTTAAATTAATGCAGTTAGAATGACCGGGAATATCACTTGTTAGTATATTTAGCTAATGTATTTAAGCTGGAAAATTAATACTGGATTTTTGAAAAACCTAGAGAACTATGTTGTATATGCATCTTTCATGTACTTTGTGTTTTATAAAACTTAAGCCTTAATAGATGATCAACTACTAATAGGTAAAACTATCAAGAAGAATAAGACAGTAAAGCAACAAAACTAAGAAATACACTCACCATGCTTTTATCAGTTGTAACTACAATCAAAATCCATTTGATAATTCCATGTTATTATTGCTTTACTACTTTGAAAGTCTTAGATATGCCTGACCTACTTTTCCCATAGATTTCAGTACAGAAAACCTCTGATTCTGGGACAGTTTAGTCTTCAGTGTTTCTAATCTCAGCTGCAAAAAATTCATATACTTTTAATTTTACTTTTATTTTCACATTATTTTCTGCTTTCTTGTTCTTTAGTTTTCCTCTCCATAACTCTGCATCTTCTATTGTCTAGTCTCAAAATAGCTTCCTCACTTCATTTACTCAACCATATATTCTTTTTCTTTGATCTTAGATGAAATGAGATTAGGTAATGTATCTGTTCTGTTTTATGGGGCATTTTGATCACCAACTCAGGCTGTGCCATTTTACGAATAAAATTGGAAACACCTGAAAATAATTTGAATGTTTGTTTTGCTCCATTGTGTGCTTTTATGTTTAATATGATATTATACCTTCTCTTGTATTTAGATTTTCTCTTTTATTGAGTTTTTAGAGAACATTGAGTCTAGTGCTGTTGATTAGATATAATTAGTACAGTACATTTCAGAATCCGTGTTCCATTTCTTTATCTCAACAGTCTCTAAAATGATAGCATCCTGGAAAATTTCTCTTGATTTCAAATAGACATAAAGGACCAAAGAAGGTCTTCTGTAATTCTCAGTACTTGTAAGGCTCTGGTGTCACCAGACCCTGGAGACCGAGGTGTTCATTTTCCGCAGCTATATGAGAAAGAATTCCTTGGGTCCAGAATAACTTCAGATATATATGTGCCTGTAAATTACATCATTACGTTTATCTGTGCCTATGTAATATTTCTAAGTTAATTACTTTATGAATATATAAGAACTTATGGTATTTAAAAATCAGATTAAAGTTTTCCATTAGAATTGAAAATGCAGGGCGCCTGGGTGTCTCAGTGGGTTAAAGCCTCTGCCTTTGGCTCAGGTCATGCTCTCGGGGTCCTGAGATCGAGCCCCACAATGGGCTCTCTGCTTAGCGGGGAGCATGCTTCCCCACTCCCGCCTGCCTCTCTGCCTACTTGTGATCTTTCTCTGTCAAATTAATAAATAAAAGTCTTTATAAAAAAAATGAAAATGGAGGTAAAATATGTGGATGGGGTCCCTAGTAATGCAATAGTGGGTACTTTCACTATTCAAGAGATTAATTTTCTAAGTGGGTATGCTTCAAAACAGAAATGAAAATGTGTATGTGAAAGATTTGTTTGGTATTCCTTTCATGACAGTACATTGTTCCCTTCTCATAGCGGGTTCATCTTTTTTAAGACCTTAATAGTTTTAATGTAATTTATTTCTCTTAGAATGTTATAAATATATAGAAGTAGTGGGTAGTGTCTTGACACTGAATTGAGAGAAAAAAAATGTATTCTCAAATAGTAATAATGTATTTTTCACTTTTAGACTGAAAAAGCAAAAACTTTTATGATAAGGAAAAAAATTACAAAGCAGTACACTGCATTCATAATACATAAAAAGCCTTCTCCGGTGCTGTTACTTATTAACATATTGGAAGCCCTTATTGTAAGCATTTAAGACTGGGAGTTCTTTATCCGGAATCTAGATAAGCATTTCTTTAACTTTTTGTTTTGTTTTGTTTTGTTTTGGAAGAGAGAGAGAGAGTGCAGGAAAGCTATAATACCTGAAAGAAGAAAAATAATGAACATAACAAAACTCCAACTATAAAAGTCTTTTTTAGTATTCAGCTTCTGAATATGATTATAAGCTTCCTAGGTATCTTTCTGTTTTGATTTTGGTCATTATTGTTAATGGTATAGTTCCTTTTAACCAAAACGTGACCATCCTTTCTTTCTCAAGACTAACACCTTTTAGGGCACCTGAGTGGCTCAGTCGTTAAGCGTCTGCCTTCGGCTCAGGGCATGATCCTAGGGTCCTGGGATGGAGCCCCACATCAGGCTCCCTGCTCCGTGGAAAGCCTGCTTCTCCCTCTCCCAGTCCCTCTACTTCTGTTCCCTCTCTAGCTGTGTCCCTCTCTGTCAAATAAATAAATAAAATCTTTTAGAAAAGACTAACACCTTTTAATCTTTTATTCTTAGTATACCAGAAGGGCTTCCTTTTGCTGTTTCCTCTTTTGCATTGCAGTTCTATGCCATGAATAGCATGAGAATCTATTAGGTCAAGTAGTAAATAAATTGTTGCTCTTACTAATGAAGGAGAAATGTAATTCTACTGGTTTTAGCAACAGCTTCCTTATAAACAAACTTCTGCTGCACTCAGAATGAAGCTAAAAGATGTGTGTTCTTATTCTTAGGTTCCCTAACACAATCCTCTTAATCAAGGAGCTCTGCTTCAGGGGGAGAAGGAAAGAACAGGATTTAGATTGCCGAGCTCACATTAGGTTCATGGGAACTTCATTAGGGCCTAAGAATGTCACACACTAAGTAACTTTTGATTCTGACTTCAAATCTGCCATTTTAGAAAAGATGATCAGCTTTCATTATATTTCTTACTTGTATGAAATACAGGTACTCAAGTGTATACATGTATAGGCTGTAGGTCTCAATTATTGCTTGGTTAAAAAGTACTACCGACCCTAAGAAAGGTACTTTATTTATGTTGAAGTCATCTACCAAAATCAGCAACAGAGTGGATTTTCTTTATCTAATTGTCTTTCTAAAATACATAGCTTGCAGCAAAAAGTAGAAAGATGCCTCGAAGATGGAATTCGCCTTCCCATGTTAGATGCAAAACAGCTTCAGCATGAAAATGATAACCTGAGAGAACAAAATGAGAATGCTAGTAAGGTCAGTTCATGTCTTTGATAATAAATGTGAAGTCTGTATTATGTTGGATATGTGTGTATAGATATATGTTATAGCTATTTTATATTTTTGTTAATAATAGCTTAGTTTGAACTTTTTATATGGAAAGAAAGTGACAGTTTAAGTAAATTAAATAAATTTTCGTAAAAGCCATGCTAAGGAAATTACATTACTTCTTAACAAAAGAATATCTTTTCCTTTCTAAATTATTCAGTGTCTGTTTCAAAGTTATTTTTATAAATTGCATAGAGTTTTATCAAGAACCAAAGGAAGACTTTTGCAGTTTTATGTGTGATCCAAATCATATGTCTATTTAAAGAATACTTGGTATGAATACTTTAATTTAAAAAAAAAAACACCCTGATTTTTAAAAGATAAAGTCATTATTTCTGTGCTTTTGTTTTTTTGAAATATTGGTACTTTTAAAAAGCAATAGCAAAAATTTTGATTCACCCTGATATATTTCCTGTGTTTTAGATAATAGACAGCCAACAAGATGAGATTGAAAGAATGATTTTAGAAATTCAGGTAAGGGATGTTTTGTGCATATTTTAATTTAGCAGTATGTTGATTTACTCTTAATGCCTGTATAACCCAAAAAATACTAAAACATATATATATTTATATGAAAAGATTAATAGCACTTGACATGAAGTTGCAAATTCTTTAGTATTAATCTTGTACTTTTTTTAGAATTAAACTGCTATTTGGTATATCAATTATTCAAAAAATCTTGGAAGATTGTTCTTCTCTTTTCTGTACGTTGCTTGTTTTTAACTTGATGTAGTCTACTGCTGGGGACACATTTGGTTAAGGTCAGCATTGATCTAGTTATTAAAGACAATGGACTGTTTTTAGTCCACTGTGACTTGTCAACACATCTCTTCCTCCTAGTGATTCTCTGCTTTATTCTTTGTATATTCTCCAAGTATAACACGTTGTTTTGTATTTGTGTTTTGAACTCCTGCTTAGGTTCTTAGGAGGAGAGTCTGTGGTAGTTCATATGTGTATCAAGAGCTTAAGAGTGTCTGATTCATAATCCACGACCAAAACCTGTGGATTAAATGTATTTTCATTTTTTATTAATTTCCCATTTATTAATGAGTACCTGCTTGTGTGCCAGGCACTGTTTCTGGCACTGGGGATTCATCAGTAAGCAAAGCAAGTCTTTAGCCATTCTGTGGGATGAGATGGAAAAAATTAAAATACCATGTCAAGGAATGATATGTACAATTAAAAGGTACAGTACAATGACAGACAGGCTTCATTAAATACAATGGTCATGAAGTTTTTCCTGAGGAAGTAATATTTGAACAGAGATCTGAATGATGAATAAAACCCAAGGAAAGTGCATTCCAGGCAAAGAGAGCCAACATTGCCCTGAAGGTGCCTGGTGTACTCCCAAGTCCAGCAAGAAGGCTGCTAGCCTGAAGTGCATTATGGTGACGTAGAGTGGTGAAAGGTGATGGTGGAAAGTAGCCTGGGGCTAGATCACAAAGGGGTAGATGTCTTTGTATTTTATTCTGTGTATAATGAAAAACCACTGAGCATTTTTGCTGAATAATTTTCTTATTTTTATACCTCCTAAAATTCCATTTTTAGGAAGTAAAACATAAAAACGATAAATGGTTTAAATGTCAGAATAATAGACCATCTGTTTTGATTGTCTTCTGGCCATATTAAATGATGTATCATTTTAATCAAATACTAGGCCAGTTCTACAAGTGGTGTGTAGCCCTACTGTATTGGTTCATCGACGTTATACTCTTTAATCTTTATTCCTATGGACATAATTTCAGTTGTTTTACTAGCCATTTGAATCACAAAATGATTAAGTTCCCTCACCCATTATTAACTGACTTATTATAGACCATAAGAAAAGGAATTTGTATTTTACTTGGTAACATTTTCCAAGAAATCATT
Source organism: Mustela lutreola (assembly GCF_030435805.1). Lineage (NCBI taxonomy): Eukaryota > Metazoa > Chordata > Mammalia > Carnivora > Mustelidae > Mustela > Mustela lutreola. The sequence goes on from NC_081295.1 coordinate 81,890,325, forward strand.
CAAATAAAGTTATCTCAATCCAAATTAAGGACAGTCAGCATTGTCCTTTGGCACTGAAATTGGGGATGGACAAGACTTGTAATTAGTTTTATTAGTTTATCATATACTGTCTCTCACCTTATAGATTATCAGGATTTATTTGTATCAATTGAAATGTGCCTTTTTCTTATTTATGGTGGCATCTTAATACAATTTATTCTTACACAAAAGCAATGTCTTTTAGTCACACTTCAATATGTCATGACCATATATAAATATGTAGAAGAATATGTAATTTATATGCCATTCTATTCTTTGATTTGAAAATGTTTGTGTGAACATTTCAAATTAAAAATTTCAAATTAAACTCCTTAATTCTATTACCTTATGTTTTGAAGCAATGGGTATTTAGGTCATTGTGGCCATCTCTCTAAGCCATACATCTAATATATGGTTTGCTAAAAGAGCAGATAGCAAATGCTGATAACTGGCCAAATTAGCTATATTTATTAAGATACTACTGAATAGAAATTATAGATGGAGACAAATATGCTTAAAATGGTAAGAAAATTTTTTGCCTCATGTTTCTTATTAAAACTTTTTAATTTTGGCCCTTCATAGTTAAAAAAGCTAGGTTTTTATTTGGTTATATGTGTGGTGCATAAACAATGAATGCTGGAACACTGAAAAGAAATAAAGTGAAATAAAATAAAATGGGGGAAAAAAAGATGTGTAATCTGTAAACATCTGAAAATATTGCCTATTTTAAAAAAATGGATACTAAATATTTCCCTAGCATTGGAAACCACAGGGAGAATCCTAAAGAGAACATTTTGGGTTGAAAAAGTATTCTTGTTTTGTACTACAGTTAATGGGTTTATTAGCAAGTTGATACAGATAAGAGAGCAGTTGCCTTCAATTACTAATTAATTAAAGCTGCCTAGTTTCCCCCCCCCCATCTGCTTACATAAGGGATGGCCAGCCTTACTTCTCTGTAGATTATGATGTCCTTCCTATGTGCTATAGCTCTGGTTTTATTTTCTTCAGATTCCTTTCTATAGCCAAAACACAAAATATCTTATGGTGAGTGATAACACAGAGCTTCCCAGCCATTTTCTAACATGAGGTACACATGTTAGCAGTCAGTATAAAATCAGTATAAAACTTACTGTAAAATTTCACTGCTGTTACAGTTTACATATTCTTTGTTCCTCCACAGTGCCAGGAAGTTGTTCCATTTTAGTAGGTTTAGTAGCCAAAACAATCATATTATTACTAGGATTTTCACTGCTTCTTTATGTCCTTTTAACCTACTGAGAAGACCACATTTGTTCAAAGTTCATTTGGTTGACTTTTGGAGTATTGCATTGCCTTGGCTATAAGCAGGTTATTGTTACAGTTTAAATTTTGTGACCTAAGGAAAAAATAAAATCCCTTGCCGTGTTCATTTTATGTCCAGTTTATAGGAGGTAAAAATAAGGCATTGTTCCGGCGTGAAAGTGCTATATTTAAAATATAATTGTGATTTACCACCCTTGTACCAGAAGTCAAATAAATATAGACCTGATTTAGGTCAGGGGCAGATTTATTGATTTACAACTCTGGAAATTGGAGGAGAGTCTTCTACTAGTTATGTTGTATTTGTTGTTGAATAGAGAAAAATAGTACTTCATGTAAAAGCATACACTGATATTGAAATTGAGTTCAGTGCTATACAAATACAGATTTAGCTACTGTTTTGTTCAGCTGACAAGAGGATATTGTTAACTGACATGAATAACTTGTTTATTCATTGATCCTTTAGAAATAATGACTTTGTTTGCATTTATGAAACTAGTATAGCTAAACTGGCTTCTTCTACAAGTTTTTCTTCTGTCGGTATACAGTATAAAAAGACGTTTTGCAGTAGAACATTTCCCATCATTTCCATAAATGTGGCTTCAGTCAGAATGTGCATGCGTTCTTCATTGGGCATTGCCTTCCTTCCTATTTATTCCTTAAAAGCATGTTTTAGTTACATAATCCTGTTTCCAGTGAGCTGTTATCAGTGTATGTAATCATTATAAGCTTTTGGCAGAGATACAAAGTAAAATAGTTTATTAGGTGCACTCTGTTTTCCCTAGCATATTAAAATTGTTTCCTCATTGAAAGAACTTTTGCCTTTAAAAGGCAAAACTCTTTCTAAGTTGACAGCAATCAATGAATGATCATTATGTCATAAAATACACAATGGTGCTTGAAAGGTCATTAGGACTGTTCACTTTTAAAGGCGTGATTAGAAGCCTCCAATCTCAAAACTGTAACAGTTTGTCCTATTTATAACACTTCAAGGGAACATGTTTTCATAGCCTCCAAAGATTTTATTTCGATTTTCAGCAAGTCTCTCTTAAAGCCTTCATCCAGCAGGTTTTCTTAGTAGAAATAGTGGGAAAATGAATCATAAGTCAGTAAAATGTCTTATAAGTAGAATTTAACTTTGCTTTACCCTAAATAAAGTGATTTAATGTTTTCATATTATTTTTATGTGATGTTTATTTCCTATTTTTGCTATCTTAGTTTTGTGATGTGTCCTGACATGAAGTTCTTTCTGCTTAGTTTTTTAATTTTTAAAAGTTTTACCTTTGTGAAATTGTTTTTACAATGCATGAAAAACTAAAAATATTCTTATCAGAAATTTATACTATTTTTTGAAAAAACCTATAGCCAAAAAAAAGTCTTCTATAACTTTTTTAAAAATAAGCTTTCTCTCCAGTGTTTGTATTTTAAGAAGTCTTTAATGTACATGTAATCCTGTTATATGCACAGTACAGTTGTTGCTTAATTAAAATATTGGGAAATGTATATAAAAGATAGACTTAACTTCTGAAAAGTTAGTTCTTTGTGTCTGAGGTGGGGAATTCAGAGGTAGAAGAGGGAGTCCACTCAGGTGCATCATGGAAGAATGTTCTGGAGCATGTCATCTGCCATGAATGATCACCAATCATGTATGAACATTCAAAGTATTTGTGATGCTTTTTAAAATACAAGTTTCTGGGCCCAATTATGAACCTGACAACTCAGTATCTCTGGCATGAAGCTTGAAATACACATTATTAACATGTTCTCCAGGCCATTCTTCTTAGCCTGGCAGTATCCCCATTCTGGAGCCATTAGGAGGTGCCATCATGGTCCTTAGGGGGCTCATTCACTGAAAATGGGAATTGACTGGGAAGACAAATTTAAGAGAAGAAGAGGAGGAGGTAGTTCTGAGAAATCTGGATGTGTTCTTGACACATTTAATCTGTTTTACATTGTATTGATTTTTAAATAACTTCTCTATTGAGATATAATTCCCATACCCTGCGATTCACCCATTTGAAGTGTATAATTCAGTAATTTTTAATAAACTAAGACCACAGTCAATTCTGGAACCTTTTTATCACCTCATAAACCCGTTACCTTTTAGCTATAGCATTCCCTTGAACCCTGTTCTCTCCCTATCCATAAGCAATCACTAATCTACTTCCTGTCTCTATAGATTTGCCTATTCTAGATATCTCATAAAAATTTAATATGTGATCTTCTGTAACTCTTTCTCTGACCACACTAGCAGTTAAGCTCCATTAATTGTCAGCTGATTATTCTGTTGTTTTCAGTGACGCCCTCTGGTATAAATTGCTTCAGCTACACAGACCGATGTGTCCTGGTTCCTCTGAAGGAAAAACTCCTTAGGTTAATGTTTGAGATTTTTTTCTGTTCCCAAGAGTGCTTTTCCCAGGTGTCTCACTTTTTCTCTTAGGACTCTAGCCAGCCAGTAGTCTGGCCTTTACCTTCAATGAATCTAAAAGTTTCTTCCCACCTGCTTTTTGCCACAACTTCTACTATTTCATTCTTTGTTTTTTATAAAGTATAAATTTGCTTAATTGTTTATTTAAATTCAATTTAATTAACATATACTATGTTATTAGTTTCAGGGGTACAATTTAATGGTTCACCAGTTGCATACAACACCCAGTGCTCATTACTTCAAGTGCCCTCTTTAATGCCCATCACCCAGTTACCCCATCCCCCCACCCACCTCCCCTCCAGCAACCCTCAGTTTGTTTCCTAGAGTTAAGAGTCTCTTATGTTTTGCTTCCCTCTGTTTCCTTATTTTATTTTTTCTTGCCTTCCCCTGTGTTCGTCTGTTTTGTTGCTTAAATCCGACAGATGAGTGAAATCATTGGTATTTGTTTTTCTCTAACTGACTTATTTTGCTTAGCATAATACCCTGTAGTTCCATCCACGTCATTGCAAATGGCAAGATTTTGTCCTTTTTGATGGCTGGTAGTATTCCATGGTAAATATACACCACATCTTCTTTATTCAATCATCTGTCGATGGACATCTGGGCTCTTTCCATAGTTGGGCTGTTGTGGACATTGCTGCTACAAACAGTGGGGCGCAGGTTCCCCTTCAAATCACTATGTTTGTATCCTTTGGGTAAATACCTAGGAGTGTGATTACTGGGTTTGAGGGAAATTCTATTTTTAACTTTCTGAGGAACCACCATACTGTTTTCCAGAGTGGCCGCACCAGTTTGCATTCCTGCCAGCAGTGTTAAGAGGGTTCCCCTTTCTCCACATCCTCACCAAGATCTGTTTTCTTCCTGACTCATTAATTTTAGCCATTCTGACCAGTGTCAGGTGTTACCTCATTTAGGTTTTGATCTGTATTTCCCTGATGCCAGGTGATGCTGAGCATTTTTTTCGTGTGTCTGTTGGCCATTTGTATATCTTCTTTAGAGAAATGACTTTTCTTTTTCAACATTCCTCTGGCTGGCTCCATACAAATTTTAGTATTGTTTGTTCCAGCTCTGTGGAAAATGTTGTTGGTATTTTGATAGACCTCTACAGCTTTTGCTATTGCCCCTAAGGCTTGTACTTCACAGTCTGTTGCAAATGAATTCAGGTCCTTTAGAGAGATATTTAGAGCTCTCTGTTCTGTGACTTGGTTCTCCCTGAGCAAAATCTTTGAGCCAGGCCAGTGCTGATAGGAACAATACCCTGCAGCCCCTCAGACTTCTGAGTGACTCACCATAAGATAAAATTCAGTGGCAGTAGCTCTAGATCTTAGCTTGCTTCTGCCGGTGTGGAACCCCTGCCACAGAAGCCAAGGCAAGGGCAGTCAGGTTTACAGTATTCTTTGTGGTGCTGTACCTAAAGTAAGGTCTCCATCCCAGTAGGGAGCTTAGGCAGAAGAAGGGGGCGGGGTTCCCCATCTTTTGGCTGTACTTGTCTGGAACTTTGAGGTGCAGGGAGCTGAGGGCAGGATAAGAAATGCTGACATCCTGTCCTTCCTGGGAAGGTAGCGTTATAACTCAGAGCTAGGGGGACAGGGACCCCTGTGTTACTGTTATTGGCTGTCCCAGTCTGGAGTGGAATTTCCATCTTGCTGAGCTATGAGAGCATAAAGATGGCCTGGATTCTGTTTCAAATACTATAGATTTTTCTGTTCTTACTTTCAATAGATTTTCTTGAATATAAGTTTATTAATTTTCTGTTTACTCATAGGACCATTTATAGAAACTTTAAATGTGCTCTTCTGAAATTTTCACTGAGGGGCCACACCTGGGTGGCTTAGTCACTTAAGTGTCTGCCTTCGATTCAGGTCATGATCCCAACATCTTGAGATTGAGTCCCGCATTGGACTCCCTGCTCAGCAGGGAGTCTGCTTCTCCTTCTCCCTTTTCCCCTTCCTTCTGCCCGTTTCTCTCTCTCTCACTCGCTCTCAAATAAATAAATAAATAAATAAAATCTTTATAAAATAATAAATAAGGGACTCCTGAGTGGGTCATTTGGTTGAGCATCTGCCTTTGGCCCAAGTCATGGTCTTGGGGTTCTGGGATTGAGTCTCATTCAGGCTCCCTGCTCAGCAGGACATCTGCTTCTTCCTCTCCCTCTGCCCCTACCCCCTGCTTGTGCGCGCTCTCTCTCTTTCTCTCTCTCTCTCTCTCTCTGACAAACAAAAACTTTAAAAAAAATAATAAAATTTCCACAGAGGAGTTGTCTTAAAGGCTCCTCATGCTGTTTTGCTGGAAACAGAATTCTCAGGCAGATCGTTCTTAAAGTTGTATCAGGTAGTGAGGTGATAGTTAATGTAGAGGAATTTGAGCTGTACAGTTGGATTTTTATAAACAGAAACCTAAAAAATAGCAACTTTTATGGTGTTTGCATGTTCCTTATTTTGTAATCTTAGTTTTTACAAACATTTTGAAAATTCCTTTTATTAATATGCAGAAAGGAATAAAGGGATTTAATATTTCTCCGCACTTAGGCTAAAGTGAGAAATGGAGCCCCTGTTAAGTGTAGAGGTATCAGTGATGATGCTGGTGATAAGCACATTACAGGAGCTGTGCTTTCTGATTATACTTAGTATTTCTAAACTTCAATAGTAAGCTTACAAGGTGAGAAAGAGCGTCTTTCTATATATGAAGCAGCCAGGATTTAAAAAGATGTGCCTAAGGTCTCAGCACAGATTCTAATTCATGTCTGACCTCAGAGTTTGTGCTGTTGGCATTGCTCCTTACTGCTTCAAAGTGAAAAATCCCAAGAGAAAGGCAAAAATGCACCAGAGAAGTGTTAGTCTGATCGCTTCCTTGTGTAAGCCTTAGGGGGGAGTTTGTTTTCAGTGTCTTCTCCTGGAATGAAAGATCCTTAAACTGGAGCATGTCGGAAAGCTAGTCTTGTGGAAAGCACTTGGCATTCAGTTGCCTAGAAGTAAAATTTGGAAATTTTGTCTCCAAAGTGAATTTTTTTAGTACATTACACTCTACAATATGGTAGAATTATTAGCTCCTTGAGATTAAATAAAATGCCTGGTTTTGCTTCCTGATAGATTTACGTAAGAGTTTTGTAATAAGTACACTAGGCTCCTTGAACAATCCTTATCCAGTTCAACACTTAGCACAGTGCTTTGTATATAAAAGATGCTCAATAATTGTTTTTGAATGAATGAACATAGCCTTTTACTTAAAAACTAAATTAGGTATTAATTACTTTTTCACGCTTTTTCATTCATTAACTGTTAACTGAGTTTCTACCATGGGCCAGGCACTCTTTCTGGGGATGTCTAGTGAACAAAAAAGACCAAAAACCTTTGCCCACAGTTCTGAATTTGGAATGGGCTTTCATTATTTTTTCTAGTTATATTTAAGTATAGTTGACAAAATTATAAGATATTTGAAGTGTACATCAGGATGATTTAAGAAATGGATTCTTTTTAATATTTAGTATAAGATGAAAAGAATTAGTATTGCATAAGTATTTTGTACCAGGTGAAAGTCATTTAGGCTTTTTGGTTATAAGCAACGGAACCAATTCAATTTAGCTTAAGCAAAAATAGTAGGATCTACTGTGTTACGAGGTTGCAGAGATACTGGGGAACCAATGTAGGAATAAAACCTGGCTTCAAGAAAGAAGAGACTTTGTCGCTTCTCTCATGCAGTGTGTTTCATTCTTTTCTCTGCAGACTCACTTCCTTTATTCTTTAGCTCACATGACAGAATAGAGCTGCCCTACAGCCCCTAAGTTCTATAGTTTATTTCCAGTTACACTCAGAGAGATTCATAGACTCTGGGTACCAGTTCCTCAGGTTTGGTTAAGTGTTCACTCAGCCTAGTCCAATGAGCAGTGCCCCAAGAGGTGCAGAATTCTTATGATATGATGCTTATGACTCACGGGGTTTGTGAACAGGCAGATACCACAAATGTCTGCATATACACTGCATAATTTTCACAGTGCCTTACAAGGTTGTAAATTCTTTCTGATGAATTTGGAACCCTCAAAGGTTGAATAACATACCCATAGTTGCACAACATGTAGGCTGTGGGCCCAGAACCTAGTTTTATCTGACTACGAATCTTGTGCTGTTACCATTAACTGTGTACATTTTTTCTTTCACCTGTGAACTTATTTCTTACTGATATATAATTGATTATATTAGTTTCTGGTATACAGTCTAATGATTTGATATTTTATATATTGTGAAGTGATCACAATAAGTCTAGTTTATACCCATTACCATATAGTTACAGGGTGTGTGTGTGTGTGTGTGTCTGTGTGTGTGTGTGTGTGATGAGAACGTTCAAGATCTATTCTTTCAGCAACTTTCAGATATATGATACAGTATTAACCGTAGACACCACGCCTAATACTCCATCCCCAAGGCTTATTTTATAACTGGAAGTTCATATACCTTTTGACCTCCTTCACCCATCCATCCTTCCCCCAACCCACCCATCTCTGGAAACCATTAATCTATTCTCTGTTATTTCTGAGGGTTTTTTATTTGTTTGTTTGTTTGTTTGTTTGTTTTGATTTCACAGGTAAGTGAGATCACATAGTATTTGCCTTTCTCTGTCTCACTTAGCATAATGCCCTCAGGGTCCATCCATACTGTTGCATGTTGTAAGATTTCCTTCTTTTCTATTGCTGAGTAATATGCCATTGGGTCTCACTGGGTTCCTTGTATTTGGAAGTCTAGATCTTGAGGTCTACTTCCTTCCCCAGGTTAGGGAATTTTTCAGTCAATGTTTTTTCAAAGAAGTTTTCTGCCCCTTTTCTCACTCTCCTCTTTCTGGGACCCTTGTAATGGTCCAAGATTTGCTTAGTAATGTCCTTTCGGTCCCTTCAGCCATCTTTATTCTTTTACTTTTTGCTGCTCTGATTGAGTGAAATCTGCCCTGCCTTTGAATTCACTGATGCATTCTTCTGCTTCATCCAGTCTGCTGCAGAACCCATCTATTAGATTTTTCAGTCAATTATTTTACTCTTCAGCTCCACAAATTCTACTTGCTACTTTCTTATAGTTTCTATTTGTTGAAACTCTCACTTTATTCATGCATTGTTTTGCTGACCTCGGTTAACATCATTATGACTGCTATTTGAACACACTTATCTCTCTTTCATTGAGGTCTTTTTTTTTTTTTTAGAACTTATTCCTGTGTGTTTAAAAAAATTTTTTTTTACTCTTCTCTGTTTCTGTGCATTAGATGAATAATCTTGATGGACTTGCCTGTTTTGGGAGATGAACTTTCTTAACTACATTTTTAAAAGGTGTTGAGAGACGGTATCACTAAATTTCATTCAAAGAATCCATCTCCCTCCCTGAAAAAAAGAATGTGTTCCCCTTGTTAATGCTTTCTAAATATTTATTTTTAAAAAATATTTTATTTATTTATTTGACAGAGAGAGATCACAAGTAGGCAGAGAAGCAGGCAGAGAAGGGGTGGGAGGGAAGCTGAGCAGAGAGCCTGATGTGGGACTCAATCCAAGGACCCTGAGATTACTACCTGAGCTGAAGGCAGGCTTAACCCACTGAGCCACCCAGGTGCCCCTGTTAATGCTTTCTAAATGCCATTATTACCTTACCTATTAACTGTGCATGTTCTTTATTGTTATTTCTAATGCCAGTAGCACTTTTATCTTTTTTAGAGTTACGTTATTTCAAGAATAGTGTATTTGTATTAATAGAATCATAACAGTATGAAACCTTTTATCTGTTCTCAGTAATAAATTCAAAGTGATTGACTTATACCTTGTTTCTAGATCATTGAAATATATACAATAAAATTTTAACCAAAAAATTTCAAAAGAACTCGTATTAAAAAGGTTTTTTGTTGTTCTTGTTTGATTTATTTAACTAGAGACAATAAATTTAACACCTTTGGCACAAATCCTATTATAATAAAGATTCAGGCAGGTTAGTAGACAAACTTTTGTTAGTATACAAAAAATGGAGAAAAAACCTTATTAGAAATTTTTCTGTCATAATTTAGGGTAAGTTTAATTTCATTTGTGATATTTAAGTAAAGTTATTTTTGAAGACATGTAAAATGTTTTCAAAAAATTATATTATACTTCAAAAACGGGATTTGTTTCTTTCCTAGAATTGTCTACTGAAACATGTCTTAGTGATCTTACCAAGTCTCGTGGTTTTACGTATAATATGTGTGCTCACTTCTCCCTTTTTCCAGCTATAATTCTCCCCTGACCTTACAACTTGTATATCCAACTGCCTACTCAACAGCACCACTTAACACATCAGACATAATATGTCCAAATTGAATTTCTTACCCTCCTCAGACAGAAGATAGTAAAACCTGCTCTACCTTCCATGTTTTCTTTCTTTATTAATAGCAAATCTGTCCTTCCTTTTTCTCAGTCCAGAAACATTAGACTTATCCTTGACTTCTCTTCTGCCTCACATTTGTGAACAAATCTTACTATCTTCAAAATATATCTAGCATCTGACACATTCTTCTGACCTCTGTTGTGTTTCTGGTCCACCACATTTTTATTCTTTGTATGAATGATTTCTGCCTGCTTCCATCTTTGCATGCCTCTGGTCTATTCTTATTAGCCTAAGTGACCTATCAAACAAAAACCAGATCATGTCTCTTCTCAGAACCTTTTAGCAGTTCCTCATTTTTTCCAAAGTAAAAATCAAAGTTTTCACCCTGGCTCATGAGGCCGTACACAATCTGTTCTCTCTACCACCCGCCTTCTCTGACTTCATCTTTTTCTATTTTCTGCCACCCTGGCTCTCATGCTTTTTCAAAACACAGAAGACACCATCTGCCTGAGAACCTTTGCACTGACTGAAACACTCTTGGGAGATGTAATCTTTCACCTCCTTCAAGCCGTTGCTCAAATGTCACTTTTTCCATGACCCTCTACTCTACCCCATTTGAGATCTCAGCCTCCTCTCCCTTGCCATGCTCCTGTTTTCCAAAAAACTAGTCACATTCTAATATGTAATACTATGTAATACTATGTAATTTACATATCTGTTATATTTTCCTTAATCTTTTATCTCCTAGTAAAAGTTCTGAAAGGGTCAGCAGTTTTGACTTTTTTTTTCACTGATTCATCACGCAATGCACAGACTGTACTTGGCTATAATTTTTGTTGGTTAAATAATTGCATGAAGGAATGTTTTTATGAAATTCTTCATAAAAAAATTTCATGCGTGCATGCATGCATACATGTACATGTATAGGGGGTTGTGTGTTTATATAGTAAAATAACAAGTTAACATAAGTTTTCATAATAATAATAACATAAGTTAACATAAGTTTTCATCAAAATATTTTCTCTTAAATTGGGTTTATGGAGGGCGCCTGGGTGGCTCAGTGGGTTAAGCCGCTGCCTTCGGCTCAGGTCATGATCTCAGGGTCCTGGGATCGAGTCCCGCATCGGGCTCTCTGCTCAGCAGGGAGTCTGCTTCCTCCTCTCTCTCTGCCTACCTCTCTGCCTACTTGTGATCTCTCTCTGTCAAATAAATAAAATCTTTTAAAAAAATTGAGATTCTTCCTCATATTTAGATTTTATTTATTTGACAGACAGAAATGACAAGTAGGCAGAGAGGCAGGCAGAGAGAGAGGAGGAAGCAAGCTCCCTGCTGAGCTATCTTCTCTTTTCTAGTGAGAGATAATATGAGGGGGGAGAACACCTTCCTCGTGAATTGTGTTTTAGGTAGTCAGCATTCTGAAGTAGTTTCAGAATTGAGACTAAATAAATACAGTCCTGAGGAGAAAATAAAAGAAATCTCTTGTTATATGTTTATTGATCTTGTGATTTCACAAAAGGAAAAAAGTGTTGATAGAAACACCTAGAAATCACTGATATCTACAGAGTTTATGATGAGTTTGACCCAAGTACTCTTAAGATATCCTATATACTGCTTTATGCACTCAGGATATTCTTAAAATAGTATCTTGTTCTGGATAATTCATAATTTTATAAAGAGTTAAGAGATTCATTTATTAAACCTTTGGTTTGAATTCAACATCATAACTATTGCTTGGAATACCGTACACTGAGAGAAGTGTGTTTAGCTATGTTTCAAATGATGGAAAATGAGGATGGTCTTACATTACGTTGTTTTATCTTATTAACCATAAGAAAAAAGTGGGGGTATGGATTCGCTAATACACTCTGAATGCATAAACAAACAAACAACAACAACAAAAATAAGAACTATTTGTGAGATAGCATTAAATAGCAGCTGTTTAGGCTTAATATGTTTTACCCAGATTAAAAACTTTCTTGGTAAAGGTGGTTCTTGTTTTTCCTTTTGCTGACGTCCACTGTAGAACAATATGGGTTGATTTAAAAGTGAAGGCCTCCATCTTCCAGGGGATAGGGAGGACAGATCCAAAGTATTCAGAGCCCATATTCCTAGTTACCCCTCTGACTGTGTTTTGCTTTTAGCATTAACAACATGCTTGCTTTCTGATTCTCTTTATTTTAGTCTATGCAGGGGAAACTTTCTAAAGAAAAATCAACTACTCAAAAGATGATGGAAGAGCTGGAAAAGAAAGAAAGAAACCTACAGAGATTAACAAAAACTTTGCTTGATGTGAGTAGAAAAAATTCAAATTACTTTCAAAGAATGATTCAGTACTTACTTAAGTTAAAGCAGATACTTATTTTGTACATATTCATAGAATATTTTTTACTTGAAGACTTGATTTCGGTGTGCCAATTAATTAACTCCATTAGGTTTTTATAGAGTTGAGTGTATAATTAAAAGGCAAACTTCTGTTTTTCTTATGTATCTGAATATAATTTCACAGACTTAACTGCAACATAGTCAAATATTATATAGAGATTCAGTCCCAAAGTAATTCAATAAAGCATAAATTGAATATAAATAAAATTACCTTTGAAAATCCTTAAGGAAGGTACAATGTGACATTTCATCATTAGAACAGATCACATTTTCTTCATTTAATTACAAGATGGCACACTTGGCCTGCATTTAAGGATACGTTGTACAAAAAAATAGTTATATTAGTTTTTTAACTCTCATCATGACATTTTGCCTCTAAATACCCAGAATGCATCTCCAAAAATCAGGCACATTTCCCATATAACTGCACCACAATTGTCAAACCCAACAAGAATAATATTCCTCAATATTCAGTAATACCATGAGTTGCATTTCATTTTGTCTTACGAAGTTTCTCACTTTTTCCATGTTAGTGACTTGTTGATAAATCTGGGCCTGTTGTCTTAAAGACTTATATATTGTCAGGCCTTCTAGATTTGTCTGATTGATTTCTTATGGTGTCATTTATCTTGTTCTCTACCCCCTCTATCTCTTATAACCTAGAAGTAAGAGCTAAAGATATCATTAAGTCAAGATAAACATTTTTTGGCATGAAGACTTTGTAGGTGTTGTTCATGTCCTCAAATTATTTATGTTTGATTATCCCACTGTAAGTGACAGAAATACTGATCTCACTGGTTAAAATGGTAACAGACTAATTCTTATGGCCTCTGCAAATAGCAGGTAATCTGTGGAATGATACTTAGGTAACACTGAATATGTAGTTTATCAGTACCCTTTCCCTTGATGGTTTTAGTATTTACTGGTGATCATTGTCTAAATCATTACATGATTAAAAGAATCATATTCTTTTCTAATTATATTTATATTTTTTAGCTGGCATTCATCTATTAAAAAATCTTTTCCTCATCAGTGCAGGCTGTTTGGTTATTTTGAAATACATTGAAATACAGGTCTAACTAGAAAGCTAATTAAATTGCCTGTAGCAATTTTCACAATGAGAAGTAGATGGTGACAGTTTTGGGGATGAAGTGAAGGTAGCTTTTTCTGAGTGTAATAAATTATGAGTTCATATTGATAATCCCAATTTAAATTTCACAATTCCAAATTGTTAGGGTCTTTTTCTTTTGGTTTTATACTTGTATTTCTTTTTCTCTTAATGCTGAAAATTTTGGTTCCTATCAACACTAACATAACATATATACTTTTTTCTCAATATGCAACAGATAGTTTCAAAGTAAATAAATCACTACTGTTGCTAACAGTAAAACTATAGGGTAGGGTTTAAAATTTCTTCATAGTTCTTTTTGTTCTTTGGATAAATTTTATTATAGAGGATTACATATACAACCAAGATGCTTATTATGTGACATTATGTAGCATGAAATACTCCTCGAAAGTAAGTCTGGGTTTGTTGCCTCTTTCAGATTTACCCTAGGGCACGAGATGGCACAGAGGAATCCTGGAGTCATTTCCACTATTTTAAATGCCTTTCCTTTTTCTTTTTTCCTACTGTATGTATGCAGTTTAATTTGGTTAATGTGTATGTAATATGACTCTAACGTTTCATTAATAAATGGGGGGAAATATTCAGACAACTGCATGGCTTTGAATACCTTTTCACTGTTCTAACAACCTGGTTTGTGTTTTCTTTCTCTCTTGCAGAACCAAAGGCAAACAGAAGAGACATGCTCCTTATTGGATCAGGGCCAGGAAGCAGACCAATCCAGGCAGCAGACAGTACTTACCAAATGGCCACTATCTGATTTGAGTGTGATTGATCAGCTGTTCAAGGAAATGTCCTATTGTTTGTTTGACTTGAAGGCATTGTGTAGTATTCTCAATCAGCGAGCTCAGGGCAAGGAGCCTAATCTTTCATTATTACTGGGAATCAGATGTAAGTCGTTGATGCCTTGTTCTTACTGTATTGCTTAGCAATTAGAAACTTGTCTTCATGGATCAGGAACCTCTTACTGCCTTTTCCCTATTTGTTTTTATATCCTTTCCTACTTAGATTTATAAATCTCTGAATAAATCTGTAGGTCTGTGAATACATGTTATTACTTGATTGCTAGGACTTACCTCATACTTAGAGAAGTGAGCAGTGTCATATTGGTATGGACTGCCACTTGGAAGAATGCCTACAGAGCTTCCTGTGTGGATGAGCTGTGCTGGATCTGCTAATATGTGATTGGAGTGGTAGTTCGATGTGATAGTCCTGATTACTCTTCTAAAAGTAATGATTCTATTGGCTTTCATATAGTAATTGTCTAAGGTAATGATCCAGCCATCTGTCTGCTGGTAAAATATTTAAGAGAAGATACTCCTTTGCTTTTCCTATGCAGTGTATGTCTAAGACAGTTGCTTAATGTAAGTACCAGTGCTGGGGCACCTGGGTGGCTCAGATGGTTCAGCGTCTGCCTTCGGCTCAGGTCATGATCCCTTCCTGGGATCGAGCCCCAGGTGGGCTCCCAGCTCAGCGGGGAGTCTGCTTCTCCCTCTCTCTCTGCCTTTCCCTCTGCTTGTCTGTTTTCTCTCTCAAATGAACAAATAAAATCTTTAAATATATATATATGTATATATATATATATATATATATATACACACACACACACACACACACACACATATATATATATAAAATAAAAAAGAAAATATATATTCTGTATCTATGTCTGTGCTGTCACAAGAGCTAATTTTCATGGCCTGTGGATCTATTGCCCTTTTCATGCATTCACACTCTGGCCTTATCCCTTTCAATATGACACTCCGTCCCCCCATTGTTCCTCAGTTCCATGTTCTTCCACACGTAGTTGTAAGAGCTGCCACAGGAATATCCTAGTTTCTCTTCTGTGCTGCTTTTGCAGAAACACACATCTCTGCATGTGGTTCTAAATTACTATAATATTGACCTATTGGTCTCCTCTTAATACAGAAGAAATGAGCATAAGGAAGGAGATATGATTGGAATAAGACCATAATATGGTTTATGCACTTTCTATGTTGTATTGAGAAATTGCCTAATAATATAGTTAATGTGTGACTAGAGTGGAGTCTAGTTTTATTTACAGTTTCATCAAAAAGATCTACCGATGGGCGTCATGATAGTTATTTTGGCAAACCAAGTAATACTTTCCACCAAAGTATATCCCTTGTTAAATGAAACATGTAACTGTGCTCAGAGAGATCAGCAGAATTTTCCCTTCCACTTTGTAGATGTTTATATACATATGTTTGGGTATGTAAAAAACACTTTAAAGTGTAAATATGTTGACTTGTAAGTAATGCTTTATATGGTCCAGACACTAAGGTGCAGATAATGCAGTTGTACACAGCCCTTGGCCACCACACAAACTCGATTACTAGAGCATTGTGATAAGTACTATAATTGAGATGTGGATGGAGGAAAATGGGGGCCCAAGGGGAAAACTAACTAAATGAGAAGGGCTGTGAAGGCTCTGATGTTTAAATCTCTGGAGGAGAGGTTTGCCAGGTCATGGGGCGATTTAGTCAGCGGTGATCTCTTGAAGAAGTAAAAACTCACACACAAAAGACTGAATTCTCTTTACCATTTTAGAAGTAGTCACCCCTTCAGTTATTTTGTAACTTTCTACATTTATAGTCTCCTGTATAGTATTTGTCACCTTTTCCAGTAATTAGATTAAGAGAGCTATCCAAATGTGAATATAAAGGGAGATTTAAGAACTTTGTCACATCACCTCCCAATATATCCCTCTTTCAATCTTTCAGGTTTAACCCCATATCCCTTACCTTGTATCTTGGTACTGTGAAAATTTGACCAGCTAGGTAATTTGTCAAAAACCAGTGTATTTTGAATTCTTATCTCCTCACTCCACCCATTGTTCATTAACACTCTTTACCCCACCTTTCTTTTTTTAAAAATGCTCTGCTACCGTGGTTTCCATGGCTTTGTATTCTAGGTTCTGCTTCTGCCTTTATGACTATTCAATCTTAGTGTTCTCTGGAATTCTCTGCCATTTAAATTATTACTGTTCCCCAGAAACCTTTTGTTGCTCATTTTTTTTCTTTTTTAAAATTGGATTATTTGTGGGGTTTTTGGTACTGTGTTTATAAGTTCTTTATATATTTTGAAAATTAACCCTTTATCCAGTATATCATTTGCATATACCTTCTCCCATCCTGTAGATTGTCTTTATTTTGTTGATGGTTTTTGTTTTGCTGTGCAAAAGCTTTTCATTTTGGTATAATCCCAGTAGTTTGATTTTGCTTTTGTTTCATTTGCCTGAAAAGACCTATCTAGAAAAATGTTTCTATGGCCTATGTCAAAGAAATTAACACCTGTGTTTTCTTCCAGGAGTTTTTTAATTGGTTTCAGGTTTCATATTTAGGTCTTTAATCTATTTTGAGTTTATTTTTGTGTATAGTCTAAGAAAGCAGTCCAGTTTCATTCTTCTGAATGTAGCTGTCCAATTTCCCCAACACGATTTGTTGAAGAGATTGTCTTCTCCACGTTGTGTATTTTCGCTTCCATTGTCAAAGATTAATTGACCGTATAAGCATAAATTTATTTCTGGTCTCTCTTTTCTGGTCTGTCGATCTATGTGTCTCTTTTTGTACCAGTACTATATTCTTTTGATTACTGTAGCTTTGTAATACATCTTCAAATCTGGAATTGTGATACCTCTACCTTTGTTCTTTCGCAAGACTGCTTTGGCTGTTTGGAGTCTTTTGTGGTTCCCATACAAAATTTTAGGATTGTTTCACAACATTTGTGAAAAGTGTTGATATTTTGACTGGGATTACATTAAATCTGTAGATTACTTTGGGTTGTATGGATATTTTAACAATATTAGTCCTTCCAATCCATGAGCTTGCTGTATCTTTCCAATTTGTTGGTGTTCAGTTTCTTTCATCCATGTTTTAAAGTTTAGGGCCTTCATTTCCTTAGTTAAGTATATTCCTTGGTATTGTATTCTTTTTGGTGCAATTGTAGATGGGATCTTTTCTTAATTTCTCATTCTGCTTCTTCACTATTAGTATATAGAAATGCAACGATTTCTTTATACTTCTATAATTTCGTGTCCTGTGACTTTACTGAATTCATTTATCAGTTCTTTCATAAGTCTTCAGGGTTTTCTGCAAAGAGTGTCATTTACAAACAATGTAAGTTTTACTGATTCCTCAATAATTTAGGTGTTTTTGTCTCTCTTTTTGTATATTTTCTCTTAGTAATCTTACCCATGTCCTTTTGCTTTCTTTTAGTGCTGTCCCTCTGACCCATACAGACATTTATCTCTTTCCTGCCTAGAATGCCCCCCCCCCGGCTCTTGTTTATACTTTCCTTATATTAGAACCAGTTATTCTGTAGGCATCATAGTACTCACCTATGTCCAAAAGAGAACCTGCTTTCCCTCCCTCCCTAATCCTGCCCCTCACTAGTGGTGCTAGTGAGTAGCACCACTATCCACCTGTCCACCCTAATCCAGATTTTTCTCCACCCTGCTCTTTCCTGCATCTGGGTATGTCCTTTGCCTAGGCCCTAACCCCTATATAACTTAGGATGGTTGAGCTCTATCATTTCTACCAGTTCCTTCTTAGCATTCATTCCTTCCATTACATCTCCATTGCACTGTTGCCTTAAATGAAGCTTTCAAAGTCCTTCACCTGGACTGGTCTCTCTGTCCACTGTCTTGCCTACTTTCCCCCACCAATCCATTTTTTTCACAATGCTGCCAGAGTGATCTAACCTAATGGTAATTCTGATTTCCAAATATTTACAGTCCCCTAAAATAGAGATAGGTAGGTCTCACATGCCTCTTTAGCCTTATTTCTTGACCCTTGCCTTCATAATTTGTGCTCTGCCATTTTAGAGCCGGTTACTTACTTTCTTGAAGCTTCTCAGATTCTTTGGTTTTCTGCCTTTGTGCCTTTTTTCATTCTGCATCTTGGCCCATCTGATGAAGCTGCACCCTCTCCAGTTGGCTGATTGTTCTCTTCCTTGTGCCACTGCAGTCTGTGTATGGTGGTAGGACACCTATAATACTTAACTGTGCTTACTTGTTTATGAAGTAAATCATTAAGAATAAACCACTGCATCCATTATTTTGCTGGCCTTTCCATCTAGCATAGTGCCTGGATCATGGTAGGTGTTCAGTTAGTGTTTGTTGAATTAATTTAATCTGACTCTTACACCTCCAGTAAGCTACCAAGGCCAGTAAAAGCATAAGGAAAGATTTATTTATTTATTATTTATTTATTTATTTTTAAAGATTTTATTTATTTATTTGACAGAGAGAGAGAGATGACAAGTAGGCAGAGAGGCAGACAGAGAAAGGGGCGGGGGAGGCAGGCTCCCCACTGAGCAGAGAGCCCGATGCCGCTAAAGGCATCTGAGCTAAAGGCAGAGGCTTAACCCACTGAGCCACACAGGTGCCCCAAGGAAAAATTTATTTTACAATTATTGACTCCATCTGCTTTAATATTGAGATGTGCTGACAAAGAGAGGAACTGAGGTAAATAATTAACAGCCAGCTGACTCAGGGCCTCACCCTCCCCACCCTAGGTCATTCAGCGATTGGGCAGCTAGCCGTCAGCCCAATTGAATTGCATGCGGTTGTAGCATTCCATATATATATATGTATATATATATATTTCACACACCACACATAAACATACATATACATACATATACACACACACTTACCATATATTTTGGAAATTTATGCTTTCATGCTAATAAACCCATTTTGCAATCTATAGAAATTAAAGCTATCACTCCTTAATACAGAAGTGATTTTCCGGTTTTTGTCAAGTCAGAATGAGTGCTATAGTTGAGCTTGAGAGTTATTAGAGCATGCTTTTTCTTACTTTTGGAATGTTGTCATGCTTTAAACATGTTGAACATGTGTATTACAGTATGGATTTAATGCAATTTAATTAGTGAAAATTTTAAAGGAGCAAGTAAACAAGATCTATTTAATACTGAATGATACATTTAAACCTGAACCTGATTTGTATTTAGGATACAGCATTATATTTCTAATGATAATTAAGTTAAAATTCCTAAAATGCCTTTGGTCAAAAAAGTGTGAGACATTCTCCATATTTTATTTCCACAGCAATGAACTGTTCAGCTGAAGAGACTGAGAATGACTATAGCCCAGAAACACTCAGTAAAAAATTGTCAGATGTATGCCAGTTACGGAGGGACATCGATGAATTAAGGACTACAATATCCGACCGCTATGCTCAGGACATGGGAGACAACTGCATTACCCAGTGATCAGCTCTTGGTCCCACAGCAATAACGACCTATTGTTAAATGCTGCTGTGTTACAGTTCTTCATATTTCTGTTTAGGAGCCATAATGGAAAGTCACAAGTGATATATAGGACTTTTTTTTTCTGTGGATTTGTTTTCCTGGGGGAGAAAGAGGATTTGATGAGGCTTCAAAGGGGGCTTATCTAATCAGGCCAAAAAACCAAATTACTATTTGAAAAATGTGATGAAGTATACAAGAAAAACAAAAAATCTGTCTTCTCATACTACTGATTGTAGGACCAAGCTGTGAATAGTGCCCTTCAGATAAATGTATAGGATTTCTTTTTATCTGTAGCTGTGTGTGTGCGTGTGTGCGCACATGTGTGCACATGTGTGTTTATTCACAAAATTATAAGGATTTCTGGGGTCAAAGCAAAGCTTCCGAGAAAGGCACACGCTGTTTATTCCTGTATTTCTTTTCTTTCATTAGAAGCTTGTGTTGTTCTTTGGGGTTTTCAAGGGCTGGCTGAACAAGAGTTCCAACAACAGGCAAGGTTTTAGTAGGAGTACAGCTGGCAAAACCATTTGTCTTTTGAACAACCACTGTGCTGCGATGATGAGGTTGTAGGTTTGGGTTGATTTAGTACTGTGGGTAGGTCAGCTATTTTTCCAGAGTGATTATGGGTTGCCTTAGAGGTATGAAATTTTGATGTGATAATCTTTTCATTAGCATTGCAATTTATATATCACAAGGCAACTTAACATAATTTGAACTAATTTTAACATGTCCCTTACTATTAACAATTTTTCATTTACAATAATCAATGTAAACAAAGCCAAAAAGAATTAATGCTAACCATCTAAAGCCATTGTTGTAAAAGAAGGATTAACAAAGTCACTCTGGAGCAATAGTTTATTTATCCATTTCTCACGTTTACATTTTAATAGTTTTGTATGTTTTAAAGTTAAAACTACTTTAAGAAAAAGCCAACCTGTATTCTTGATATCTGAACTATCACAAACATAAAACAATATCAAAACCAGGTGATATTTCAATTATATTTATTAGGTAAAGTACATTAAAAACTGGGTTTTTCATATAATACAAGGTTATTTCTTCTTCTGGAGTACAGGATATCATTATGAAATGAAACTGATTTTTAAGTAGACATACAATTATTTAAACTTCCAAACAAGTATTTTCCTGTTTTATTTGGAATTTTGGGAGGATTATGTTTTATTACTTTAGAACGTTTATTCCTTTCTTTTGAATACACTTAGTTATGGCAATCATTGTTCTTTACACACTGGTTTGTTTTCTTGATGCAACCAGGTCTCAAGTAGGGTAAGACCAAATAAGAGGTAGAAGAAATAAGGGGCATGAATTCAACAGGATAATACTGTTTGGGGCAAGAACAGATCACATGTCTGTTTCTGTTGCCAGGCTTATATACTGGTATAAAGATTGCTCCTAGAAAAGATTTTTCTTAAATATTTTCAGATATTTAAGAAAATATGTGGGATAAAAACTTGAAGGAAACCCCAGGAAGACATTCAGTTCAGAATTTGGCTAATATGCAGCACTCAGTAAGTTACTCTGTGGTTATGTTACAACAGTCAGTTATAATACATTGTAAGTACATCCAACTGTACTTTTGTTTAGTGCCTGAGTCCTCCCTACTCTTACTTCTTAGGATCTGGACACTAAGAAATCAGTGCATGATAGTGATTTTGCATTCCAAGTACCTATGCTCATATGGAAAAGTCACTTGTAAGAACATGGCATTCTAATGTGTTCATTTGTTTTTTAACGTTGGTGGTTTGAAGACAATCAAGGAGTAGTAAATTTAATACCAAAAATCTGAATCAAAGAACTCTGCCTTGTAAAAATATCTGTAAAAATGGGCCTTTATATTAAGTAGATACTAGCATCTGAAAGAGAGAAAACACAGTGCAACACACAACTTTCTTAACATTCTCTCTGAATAGAAACTCCAACCCCTCCCTCTCAACTTCCACAGTTTGGGAAATAAAGGCACCCTAAGATGATAGTACTGATGTGCATAAATAATCACTGATTGCGTCACTAGGTTCTTATTGTCTTCTAGGTTTTTAGTATATGTTTTTGGGTTTTATGGTTATTAGTGTTGTTTTGAACAAACTTTTGGTCATTTGCTTTAATTTACTGTAGACATATTTTTGTTTTCTGACTTAAGGTAAAATATTTAATTTTTAAAATAACTTTTCTTTTAGAACTTACAGAATTTGACTTAATTCACATGTCTTGAGGTAAAAGTGTGTTAATTTAGAAAATTGACTACTACTGGTGTATTTCCATTTCTAAAATGTCTACCTCCTCATAAATAAAAAAGGAAAATAAGATGTGATAGTTTAAGTATAACCCTGAGTTACAAAATTAATCTCTTGGAGTTTGGAGTTTGTGAAGGGACCTAGATAATAAGTAGACAGTCTTGGAGGGAATATTTTTGGGGAAATGAAATAGTAGTATTCTATTTGTCAGCATTTAATTTTAATTTTATTTTTCAGGAAATTCCCCTTTCCCAAGATAACTTCTTCTGTTAGATTGCAAATAATACTGATATCTCATTGAAAACAAAGATTTGACTGTTAGGTCAAGTAAGATGGGCAAATAGAAATACTAAGTGTCTTACTCTAGTTTGAACTAGGATGTTCTCAGATGTTATTATACTGATATATGTCTGAGATGAAAATTAACCTAAATTTTGAAGTTAAATCTATTTGGGTGATTTCCTTAGATGTGAAAACTTTTTAATTATGCTTTTGTGAATTAAATGCTTATCTTCTTAGGAAGTATCTCATGCAGTGTTAACATTTATTATTGGTGTTCTGGATTTTGAAGTTGAGATTATTCTGCCTCAGTCACACAAAAGCAGGGATAAAGTAACAGTATCTCAGTAAAAGACCCACTTACCTGTGCAGACAAAAATAACAGAATCAAAGGCACAATAGTTGTCTTTTCTTTTGATGTCTGAAGGATACTTTAGTTAAGCTGTTAGTAAATTTTCAGTGGCCTCTAATTTTAAAAGCTTAAGTAGTGACTAGATCAGTCATGCCTGGATTTCTTTTTTAAATAAGTATTGTCCCTTTTTATATTTGAAATGGGATTCAGTATTTAATATTAACAACATTATTTTTGTGTGTAATTTATTTTGGTCATGACAGTTTAGTCAACTGAATTAGGCTTCTTTCAATAGCTTCTTAAAGACAATCTCAAGGGCTGCAGTGTTGCTAAAGTGGATATTGTACATTTCTAACTCAGTAATGAGCTTATAAATTAATTTTGTCATAGTTCAAGACGTTACTAGAAATTCCTTAGAGGATATTTTTAAAGGAACTACTTTATTGGGAAAATGTTCTTTCGATATCAGTAATCGTTCATTGGATAACTTAGTAACCAAGAGTTTGGGACTGTATTTTTACATAGCATAGTTCAGCTCAGGCACACTTTTAGTTTGAATTATTGGCATTCTCTTAAGTAGATTTCTATCATTATAGATATGTAATAATAAGCAATTCTCATAACCATGCTCACTCAGACTATATCATTTGAAACTGCCAGTAGCTGTAGCTCTCTGAGCCAAAGTTTAATTCATTTTGTTTCCGTTTTTGACAATTTTCAGTGTTCACAAAACAAGAAAAATAATTTCCTATTTGGTGAAAGAGTATAATTTCCAGCTTTACCCCAAGATGCCATGGTGATATATTGCTGTATGATAATATTATACATTTAATCATGAAAGGGGAAAGCTTTTGGATTTTTTTTTCTTACTTAAAAGAAGTACTGAGTATATTAATGTAGTTTCAAGTCGGTAAGTCATTAACAACACTATAGCAGCAGCATACAGAGAGAACCTTTTGTGCCTTTTTGCCTGCAGTAAGCGTTCATTTCTGTTTTACATGAGTTTTAAGAATGTTGATGATTATTGCACCTTGTTCTTCTGTAAATAGACCTGATTAGGGATTTTTTCTTAAGCAAGGAGCAGGTTTTCATTATTAGGTTAGATACCTTAGGTTAGGAAACGTGAGAGGATATATGTTTTCCCCAGTGTAGTAAGCAGGAAACTCCTCCCAGAATGTAGTTATTTGTGTGTATATGTGTGTACATATATGGATAAATATTTAAATACAGAAACATAAAGTTTGGCATCACAGTGGTGTGATGACAAGAAGTAGTAAGGTGCTAGCTAGGTGGTTACATTAAAAGCACAGCAGAGTGTATAATCAGTCACTATGACTGGTGGTTTTTGTAAACTAGGTTCAGTTTTTGAACCACCCAGAATACCTCATGTGTAAATACAGAGTGGTCGTGACTTAATTGAAATACAGTTATTGTAAAAGGAATGTGAAGCCACTGGTTGGCTTATGCCTTCTGATCTATCATTCTTGCCTCTTTTTTTGTAAAGGGGTTATTTTTTGTTTTTTAATAGGGTTTACAGCTAGAATTTTGAATGCCAAAGTTCTATTTATTGAATTTTAAAAAGTTTTCAATGTTAATGGCTAAGTATTTTTCCACTGGACTATTGTTTGTGATGTTGGAATTTGTATTTACAGAGAAATAAATTTTTTATAAAAAGATATATGTCTTTGGAAGTGCCTAATCTTAATATAAGAATGTATTCAAAATTTCAGACTCCTCTGAATTCTCGAGGATAAGAATATGCTGACTTGACTTTTAGGTAAAAGCTTTCTATGAATACACGAGAAGAATCTTTGACTAGAATACTTCTGCTTTTAGTCTGTCTTACAATTTCTTTTCAGTTACTGAAAAGCTTTTTCTCAGGGTCTTCCCAAGAAGGGCACTGAGATTTTCTGATGACAGGTGCCATAAATACCAAGGCATGCCTGTATTTATTTTAGCAAATAGTGCTGTGTTGCTTTTTCAGTTTTTAAAATCCCTGTTTAAATCAAGAGTTTTCTTTCTAGTTTTCCAACAGACAGCATTGGTTTCAGTACTACCAGAAGGTTGAGCTGGCAAGTTAAATTTTTTCTGTTTTTCCCCCTTTTAATCAGAGGTTGAAACCTTATTGAAACATACACAAATACAGAATTGTTTAAACGTTATTACTCTGCAGGGGTCGTGACATCTCAGCTTTAATGGTTTGCTAGCCTAGGCCCAGAGATGCCCTGTGGATGGCACCCTTGGTCCTTGCTTTAACACATATGGATGGTGATAGCCTCAGTGTCTCTAGGAAGTTGGTTAATTTTTGGATTAGCAGTATCTGTTTGCAGTCCAACTAATTTGGCATGGCTATCAGTCTTTTGTGAGACATCTAATTCAGTTAACAGGAGAAGGACCACTTTGGAAATCATGCATCACAAACCATTTCGGTTGCAAGCAAATGTCTTACAAATAAAAACAGTGGATAAAATCCTAGACTATTTTTTTTTATTTTATTTACTTATTTGACAGATCACAAGCAGGCAGAGGCAGACAGAGAAAGGGGAGGGAGGAAAGCAGACTCCCTGCTGAGCAGAGAGCCCAATGTGGGGCTCTATCCCAGGACCCTGAGATCATGACCTGAGCTGAAGGCAGAGGCCCAACCCACTGAGCCACCCAGGTGCCCCAATCCTAGACTATTTTTAAGGTGATTAGTAAAGAGGTCTCTCCTTCAGAATGAAAGATACGATTACTTTTGATCTGGTTTAAGAAAGTATTTTAATGGGGGGAGTCAGCAAAGAGCTTTTGATAGTGTGCATCCCAGTGATTTTCCCAATGGTTTGGGCTTCTCTTTATGCCAACTTCCCCTAACCAAACAAAACCATTCTGTGTGGAAACATAGAAGTCCGTTTAAAAGAGGCGTGAGATACCTTGTTAGTATTGGCACAAAATGGTGGGGTGTGGATCCAGCAGAGCAAACATCCTTTAAGAAGGAACAAAATCTTAACTTAGAAAATGAATGCTATTGCATCTAACTTTGCATATATACACAATTTTGAAGAATAGTAATTTAAGCAGAAATAGTGTATACAGTCACATCCCTTCTAAACAAGCAAACAAGGTAATTTAATTTACATCTTCTATTCCTACACTGATCATTTAGTCATAAAACAAGTGGTTAAACTTGTTTAATCGCCTGTACTTTAAAAATAATGCACAGCCTTCTATGCCTTCTGTATCATCAGCATCAGCATCCTCATTAATCAACATTTGAGCACATGCCAGACAAGTATAAGGACCTTGCATAAATCATCTCATTTATTTCTCTTTATAATACTCTATGGAATAAGTAAGGTGCTATTTTTATTCCCACTTAGACAAAAAAATTGAGCCAAAGAAAGGTTTAGTATCTTGAACAAGTTTGAACAGCTTGTAAGAGACAGAGCCATAATAAGAACCAGGTCTCTTTAACTCCAAAACGTGACTCTAGACCACTCAATAGACTTCTGTTGCAGGTTAATGCTCAAAATTAAACTATTCCTTCCAAAAGCTTCTTCCTAGTTGAGCTGTTACATTTCCAAAAGTTACACCTTTATTCCAAGAATCATTTGTGGTGATTTCTTCCTTTTATACCCATCCATATTAGTTTCCTATTCCTTCTGTAACAAATTTCCACAAACTTACTAGTTTATTGAAATGCAATTTATTAACTTACAGTTCTGGGGGTCAGAGCTCCAAAAAGGTTCTCTCCGGACTAAAAATCCAGGTGTTGACAAGGCTGTGTTCCTGTCTGTAGACTCTGGGGGAATGTTTCTTTTTTTTTTTTTTTTGACTTTTAATTTTTTATTTTTTATAAACATATATTTTTATCCCCAGGGGTACAGGTCTGTGAATCACCAGGTTTACACACTTCACAGCACTCACCAAAGTGCATACCCTCCCCAATGTCCATAATCCCACCCCCTTCTCCCAAACCCCCTCCCCCCAGCAACCCTCAGTTTGTTTTGTGAGATTAAGAGTCACTTATGGTTTGTCTCCCTCCCAATCCCATCTTGTTTCATTTCTTCTTCTCCTACCCACTTAAGCCCCCATGTTGCATCACCACTTCCTCATATCAGGGAGATCATATGATAGTTGACTTTCTCTGCTTGACTTATTTCGCTAAGCATGATACGCTCTAGTTCCATCCATGTTGTCACAAATGGCAACATTTCATTTCTTTTGATGGCTGCATAGTATTCCATTGTGTATATATACCACATCTTCTTTATCCATTCATCTGTTGATGGACATCTAGGTTCTTTCCATAGTTTGGCTATTGTGGACATTGCTGCTATAAACATTCGGGTGCACGTGACCCTTTGGATCACTACGTTTCTATCTTTAGGGTAAATACCCAACAGTGCAATTGCTGGGTCATAGGGAAGTTCTATTTTCAACATTTTGAGGAACCTCCATGCTGTTTTCCAGAGTGGCTGCACCAGCTTGCATTCCCACCAACAGTGTAGGAGGGTTCCCCTTTCTCCGCATCCTCGCCAGCATCTGTCATTTCCTGACTTGTTGATTTTACCCATTCTGACTGGTGTGAGGTGATACCTCATTGTGGTTTTGATATGTATTTCCGTGATGCCGAGTGATATGGAGCACTTTTTCATGTGTCTGTTGGCCATCTGGATGTCTTCTTTGCAGAAATGTTTGTTCATGTCCTCTGACCATTTCTTGATTGGATTATTTGTTCTTTGGGTGTTGAGTTTGCGAAGTTCTTTATAGATTCTGGAAACTAGTCCTTTATTTGATATGTCGTTTGCAAATATCTTCTCCCATTCTGTCAGTTGTCTTTTGATTTTGTTAACTGTTTCCTTTGCTGTGCAAAAGCTTTTGATCTTGATGAAATCCCAATAGTTCATTTTTGCCCTTGCTTCCCTTGCCTTTGGCGTTGTTCCTAGGAAGATGTTGCTGCGGCTGAGGTCGAAGAGGTTGCTGCCTGTGTTCTCCTTAAGGATTTTGATGGATTCCTTTCTCACATTGAGGTCCTTCATCCATTTTGAGTCTATTTTTGTGTGTGGTGTAAGGAAATGGTCCAATTTCATTTTTCTGCATGTGGCTGTCCAATTTTCCCAGCACCATTTATTGAAGAGGCTGTCTTTTTTCCATTGGACATTCTTTCCTGTTTTGTCGAAGATTAGTTGACCATAGAGTTGAGGGTCTATTTCTGGGCTCTCTATTCTGTTCCATTGATCTATGTGTCTGTTTTTGTGCCAGTACCATGCTGTCTTGATGATGACAGCTTTGTAATAGAGCTTGAAGTCCGGAATTGTGATGCCACCAACGTTGGCTTTCTTTTTCAATATCCCTTTGGCTATTCGAGGTCTTTTCTGGTTCCATATAAATTTTAGAATTATTTGTTCCATTTCCTTGAAAAAGATGGATGGTACTTTGATAGGAATTGCATTAAATGTGTAGATTGCTTTAGGTAGCATAGACATTTTCACAATATTTATTCTTCCAATCCAGGAGCATGGAACATTTTTCCATTTCTTTGTGTCTTCCTCAATTTCTTTTATGAGTACTTTATAGTTTTCTGAGTATAGATTCTGTGTCTCTTTGGTTAGGTTTATTCCTAGGTATCTTATGGTTTGGGGTGCAATTGTAAATGGGATTGACTCCTTAATTTCTCTTTCTTCTGTCTTGCTGTTGGTGTAGAGAAATGCAACTGATTTCTGTGCATTGATTTTATATCCTGACACTTTACTGAATTCCTGTATAAGTTCTAGCAGTTTGGGAATGGAGTCTTTTGGGTTTTCCACATATACTATCATATCATCTGCGAAGAGTGATAATTTGACTTCTTCTTTGCCGATTTGGATGCCTTTAATTTCCTTTTGTTGTCTGATTGCTGAGGCTAGGACCTCTAGTACTATGTTGAATAGCAGTGGTGATAATGGACATCCCTGCCGTGTTCCTGACCTTAGCGGAAAAGCTTTCAGTTTTTCTCCATTGAGAATGATATTTGCGGTGGGTTTTTCATAGATGACTTTGATGATATTGAGGTATGTGCCCTCTATCCCTACACTTTGAAGAGTTTTGATCAGGAAGGGATGCTGTACTTTGTCAAATGCTTTTTCAGCATCTATTGAGAGTATCATTTGGTTCTTGTTCTTTCTTTTATTGATGTGTTGTATCACATTGACTGATTTGCGGATGTTGAACCAACCTTGCAGCCCTGGAATAAATCCCACTTGGTCATGGTGAATAATCTTTTTAATGTACTGTTGAATCCTATTGGCTAGTATTTTGTTGAGTATTTTCGCATCTGTGTTCATCAAGGATATCGGTCTATAGCTCTCTTTTTTGGTGGGATCCTTGTCTGGTTTTGGGATCAAGGTGATGCTGGCCTCATAAAATGAGTTTGGAAGTTTTCCTTCCATTTCTATTTTTTGGAACAGTTTCAGAAGAATAGGAATTAGTTCTTCTTTAAATGTTTGGTAGAATTCCCCCGGGAAGCCGTCTGGCCCTGGGCTTTTGTTTGTTTGGAGATTTTTAATGACTGTTTCAATCTCCTTACTGGTTATGGGTCTGTTCAGGCTTTCTATTTCTTCCTGGTTCAGTTGTGGTAGTTTATATGTTTCTAGGAATGCATCCATTTCTTCCAGATTGTCAAATTTATTGCCGTAGAGTTGCTCATAGTATGTTCTTATAATAGTTTGTATTTCTTTGGTGTTAGTTGTGATCTCTCCTCTTTCATTCATGATTTTATTTATTTGGGTCCTTTCTCTTTTCTTTTTGATAAGTCGGGCCAGGGGCTTATCAATTTTATTAATTCTTTCAAAGAACCAGCTCCTAGTTTCGTTGATTTGTTCTATTGTTTTTTTGGTTTCTATTTCATTGATTTCTGCTCTGATCTTTATGATTTCTCTTCTCCTGCTGGGCTTAGGGTTTCTTTCTTGTTCTTTCTCCAGCTCCTTTAGGTGTAGGGTTAGGTTGTGTACCTGAGACCTTTCTTGTTTCTTGAGAAAGGCTTGTACCGCTATATTTTTCCTCTCAGGACTGCCTTTGTTGTGTCCCACAGATTTTGAACCGTTGTATTTTCATTATCATTTGTTTCCATGATTTTTTTCAATTCTTCTTTAATTTCCTGGTTGACCCATTCATTCTTTAGAAGGATGCTGTTTAGTCTCCATGTATTTGGGTTCTTTTCAAACTTCCTTTTGTGGTTGAGTTCTAGCTTTAGAGCATTGTGGTCTGAAAATATGCAGGGAATGATCCCAATCTTTTGATACCGGTTGAGTCCTGATTTAGGACCGAGGATGTGATCTATTCTGGAGAATGTTCCATGTGCACTAGAGAAGAATGTGTATTCTGTTGCTTTGGGATGAAATGTTCTGAATATATCTGTGATGTCCATCTGATCCAGTGTGTCGTTTAAGGCCTTTATTTCCTTGCTGATCTTTTGCTTGGATGATCTGTCCATTTCAGTGAGGAGAGTGTTAAAGTCCCCTACTATTATTGTATTATTGTTGATGTGTTTCTTTGATTTTGTTATTAATTGGTTTATATAGTTGGCTGCTCCCACGTTGGGGGCATAGATATTTAAAATTGTTAAATCTTCTTGTTGGACAGACCCTTTGAGTATGATATAGTGTCCTTCCTCATCTCTTATTATAGTTTTTGGCTTAAAATCTAATTGATCTGATATAAGGATTGCCACGTGTGGGCTTTGTCCCGGGTAGCCTCTGGAGCGATGTCCCTCAGCGGAACAGACTTTTAAAAGTCCTGATTTTGTTCGCGGTTGCTCCGCCGCTTGCCGGGTGCCGGCCCCTCCCCCCAGGGTCTATCTTCCCGTCGCTTTGGATTCACTTCTTCGCCGGTCCTACCTTTCAGAAAGTGGTTGTTTTTCTGTTTCCAGAATTGCTGTTCTTCTTCTCTTCGATCTGCCGATGGATTTTCAGGTGTTTGCAATCTTTAGATAAGCTATCTAGCTGATCTCCGGCTAGCTGAAGTAGTCTCAGCCTGCTACTTCTCTGCCATCTTGACTCCTCCCCCTGGGGGAATGTTTCTTTGCCTTTTTTTTTTTTTTTTTTTTTTTTTTTGTCTTCTAAGGCTTATTACATTCCTTGGTTTATGGCCCCATTCTTCTCTCTTCAAAGCCCACAATGGCAGGCCAAGCCCATCTGACACTGCTTCTCCTCTGCTGCCCTCTTCCTCTTTTAAGAGACCCTGAAATTAGATTTGGTCCACCCAGATAATCCAGAATAATCTCCCTATTTTAGGGTCATAGTTGATTAGCAATCTTAATTCTACTTGGATGTAGAATGCAAGTAGACATTCTACTTCTCTTTGACATGTAATCTGACATGTAATTTCATAGGTTCCAGGGAATATGATGTAGATGTCTTTATGAGGGCTACTGCTATTATACCTTCCACACCATGTCCTAAACAAATCAATTGTCAAATCTTTAAAATCCTATTTTTTCCATTCTTTCACATTTGTTTTGGGTACTTCATTTCTATTAATCTTGTTTGGTTTAGTTGAGACTCAAAACTACTATAAAATAGATTTCAAATACTTGAGCTTTAAAAAAAATTAAATTGGAACCTCCAAAGTCTCCTTTTAAGTTATATCGTTAATGATTCAGGTATTTGCTTAATCAAGAAAACACATGTAAGACCCCTGGTTTAGCTTCTAAAAAAACAAAAGCAAGTATTGTCTTTTTGGAGAATTTCTGAATTTTTAGAGCATCAATATTTGTCAATATCTTATGTGCCACAGTCTGGATTTTTCTGATTCTTTCTCGTGATTAGATAGAGGTCAAACATTTTTGGCAAAAATGCTACTTGGATGGTGTATATTTTTTTATCATATTTGGAAACTCATGATATATCATTATTGGTGATGCTAAATAATCATCTTCAATTTTAACAGTCAAATAGAGGACAGGTGGCAAGGCTTTTGACCATATAAGATAGTTAGCTGGGTGCCTGGGTTGATCATTTGGTTAAGTGTCTGACTCTTGATTTCAGCTCTGGTCATGATCTCAAGGTTGCAGGATTGAACACCATGTCAGGCTTAACTATTTGTAATAATGTAATTATCATGTTATAAACAGAAAATACTTTATGATTAAATTTATGTAAAGTGTTAGACCATGAAGATCTCATCTATGAGATAGTGACTAGAAGAGGCACAAGGGAAGTTCTGGGTTTCTGGGGTTGCTCTATTTCTTGATCTGGGTGATATTTACACAGATGTGTTCACTTTGTGAAAATTAAGTGTACTTTTATAATTCCTGTGCTTTTCTATATGTGTGTATAATTAAATAAAAAGCTTACACTAAAAAAGAAGCAAGGAAATTTGGAAAAAATCAAATAGAATTTTTAGAAAGGAGAAATATAATTAAAAATTAAATGGGGGGTGCCTGGGTGGCTCAGTGGGTTAAAAGCCTCTGCCTTCGGCTCAGGTCATGATCCCAGGGTCCTGGGATCGAGCCCTGCATTGGGCTCTCTGCTCAGCGGGGAGCCTTCTTCCTCCTCTCTCTCTCTGCCTGCCTCTCTCCCTACTTGTGATTTCTGTCTGTCAAATAAATAAAATCTTTAAAAAAAATTAAATGGAAAAATTAAATAGCATATTAGATATCAACAAAAGGAGAATTGTAAACTGGAATATAGTCAAGAAGAAATCATCCAGAAAAGGAGGTTGCAAAACATGAAGGGTGTAATGACATAGCCTAATAAAAAAATTAATTAGAATTTCAAAAGGAGAAGATTGAGAAAATGGAGACTATGAATTATTTTTTAAATATTTTATTTATTTATTTTAGAGAGGGCATGAGAGGGGGTTAGGAGGTGGGGAAGAGGCAGAGGGAAAGAGAGTCTCAAGCAAGACTGCTGCACACAGAGCCCGATGTGGGGCTTGATCCCACAAACATGAGATCATGTCCTGAGCCAAAATCAAGAGTCAGACTTTTTTTTTTTTTTAAAGATTTTATTTATTTATTTGACAGAGAGAGAGGACAAGCAGGCAGAGAGGCAGGCACAGAGAGAGGAGGAAGCAGGCTCCCTGCTGAGCAGAGAGCCCGATGCGGGGCTTGATCCCAGGACCCTGAGATCATGACCTGAGCTGAAGGCAGCGGCTTAACCCACTGAGCCACTTAGGCGCCCCAAGAGTCAGACTTTTAACTGACTAAGCTACCCAGGTGCCCTGAGAATATGAAATATTTAAAGAGATCATACTTATTTACCTGGATAGTAAGTTTTTCAGGATGGTACATTATATTAATTTTTGTATATTGAACCATCCTTGCCTTTAAGGAAGAAATGCTACTTGGTCATTGGGGTATAATCCACACCTCCCACCTCAGTAGTAGTAGTTTTGTAGTATAATGCTCCTAGGAGTGGTTTTGCTTGTATTGTTCCTGTTTAGAATTTTCTTTTTAAGATTTTATTTATTTGAGAGAGAACAAGAGCAAAAGAGATCACAGAAGGAGAAGCAGACTCACCACTGAGCAGAGAGCCTGAGGGTTCCATCCCAGGACGCCCATGAGATCATGACCTGAGCTGGAGGCAGATTCTTAACCAACTGAGTCACCCAGGTGCCCTGTCCCTGTTTTGGTTTGATAGGTTCTTTGAATCTGTGAGTTGATGTATTTCATTTTGGAAAATTCTCAGCTTATTATACCTTTACATATTATTTCTGCCACATTTTCTCTCTTCTATTTGTGACTCTTAATTATGTGTATCTTCTCTTTTATCCTTTATGTTTCTTATATTCTTTACTAATCTTTCGTTTTTCTTCTTTCTGAAAGTTCTGGTGTATCTTTCATTACAATATTTATGCTCTTAACTATTTTACCTGTGAAACCTATTCATTGAGTTCTCCAATATATGTTATTATATTTTTCAGTTCTAGAATTTCCATTTGGTCCTTCCTTAGAATTTTCAGTTTTCTGCTAAAACTCTCAATTTTTTTCATTTATTTCTTGGGTATATTAAGTATATTAAGTATAACTATTCTAAAGTCCATTATTTGTATCTTACCATCTTTTTAAAAGTCTTTTAAGACTTTTATAAAGTCTTATTTCTTCACATGCCTGATCATTTTTTGCCTAAGAGCTGAATATTTTATATAAAAAATATAGACATAATTTGAAGCTCTTGATAATGTTATATTTCTTCAGACAAGATTTAAATTAGCTTCTGGTGGGCCAGGAGAACTAATCACCTTAACTCAGAGATTCAGATGATTGAGAGCAAGAGTTTGAGCTCCTGGGAGAGCCACGCTACATCTGGCTCACCTAGCAGAATCAAAACCCAAAGCCATGGTGCTTGGGTGGCTCAGTGGGTTAAAGCCTCTGCCTTTGGCTCAGGTCATGATCCCAGGGTCCTGGGATTGAGCCCTGCCTTGGGCTCTCCGCTCAGCGGGGAGTCTGCCTCCTCCTCTCTCTCTGCCTGCCTCTCTTGTCTGGCAAATAAATAAAATCTGGAAGAGATTATGCTGAATGAAATAAGTCAAGCAGAGAGAGTCAATTATCATATGGTTTCACTTATTTGTGGAGCATAACAAATATCATGGAGGACAAGGGGTGTTAGAGAGGAGAAGGGAGTTGGGGGAAATTGGAAGGGGAGGTGAATCATGAGAGACTATGGACTCTGAAAAACAATCTGAGGGGTTTGAAGTGGCGGGGGGGTAGGAGGTTGGGGTACCAGGTGGTGGTTATTATAGAGGGCATGGATTGCATGGAGCACTGGGTGTGGTGAAAAAAATAATGAATACTGTTTTTCTGAAAATAAATCAATTTAATAAATAAATAAATAAATAAATAAATAAAATCTTAAAAAAAAAAAAAAACACCAAAGCCAAGGCACTTTACCAGGGCTTGCCTTCCTGCAAGGGCTATAGTTTCCAATTTTTACTCTATCCAGGAATTAGTGAGTTACAACCCACAGGCCAAATCTAGCCTACCACCTGGTTTTGTAAATAAAATTTTATTAGATCACACTTATGCCCATTTACTTCTATATTGTGTAAGGCTATGTCTATGCAATAATGACAAAGTTGAGTAGTTTTTAGAGACAAATGGTCCCCAAAGTCAAAATTATTTTTTATATGGCTCTCTATAGGAAATTTTGCTAACTCCTGTCTACCTAGGTCCATAAGTGTGAGGAAAGTTCTGTCTAGTTCCTTAGCAATCTCTTCCAGAAATGGCAGGTAGCCCTAAAGGAAAAAGAGCCCCTAAGTCTATGGTAACCTCTCTTAACTCCTTTCTTCTACAGGCTCATGGGCCTATGATTTTTTTTTTTTAATTGCATCATTAGCTTTCTGATGTCTTTGAGTTGATTTTTTTTTTTTTCATCATTTCCTAGTTGTTCACTGTGGGTGGGTTGATCTGATCTGAATTTCATGGATTGTGAGGAAGCAGACAGAAATCTTTGTTTCTTGTAAGACAATTGTACAACAGTTTTAAAACAAATTCAGCCTGACAGTGGGTATTCCAGCACCTCCTTTTCTTGGTTAAAGTATTGTTTTCTAGGGATATTTTCCTTTGTTATCTTTGATCTCTTCTAGTTGTTTGCTACAGTGATTATGGTGCAGTTATTCTAGAGTTGGTTCTTATAAGAACTGCTATCACCACATAAAATGAATCCCTTTCTAGACTAATTTTTTTAAAGATTTTATTTATTTGACAGAGACACAGCAATATGGGGCACACAAGCAAAGGGAGTGGGAGAGGGAGAAGCAGGCTTCCCGCTGAGCAGGGAGCCCAACGCAGGGCTTGATCCCAGGACCCTGGGATCATGATCTGAGCCAAAGGTAGACACTTAAGGACTGAGCCACCCAGGCACCCCAGACTATTTCATAATGTATTTACTATTCATATATACTAATGTACTATACAAAATATATTCACTATAACATTTACATAATAATTTTCCCCACTTCCAGTCAGTCCTACCTATCTGCTTCTGAATTACCTTGAAAATGTCTCACAAACTTTCAGTTATTCCCCATTGTCTACTAAAGAAATTCTTAACTTGACATTCAGTGTTCTTTTTGTTCTCTTTTCCCTGGTCCTATGGTTCAAGCTTTTCCCTCCTGCTGATCTGGTATACCTACTTTGGTCAAAACAGACACTCAGCTCTGCTTAATAAATACCAAATTATTCCCAGCCACCTTAATGCTTCTTTCTCTTTTACATTGAACGTCTTCCCATTTCTACTTTTCAAAATTCAATTGAGATGGAATTATGTCTAACCACATCTTTCTTATCCTTGTATGTCTCACAGTGGCATGTACCTAGTGCACAATCAATAAGTATGTTTTATTTTCATTGTTTATAAATTGGAAATAAGAGTTGGGTTCTACAATATTTGCTTTGAATAACTTCTCTTTCTGAACACTTCAGCTGGAGAAGCAAAGATAAACTTTTTTTTTTTTTAAGATTTTATTTATTTATTTGACAGAGAGAGATCACAAGTAGGCAGAGAGGCAGGCAGAGAGGAGGAAGCAGGCTCCCTGCTGAGCAGAGAGCCCGATGCGGGACTCGATCCCAGGACCCTGAGATCATGACCTGAGCTGAAGGCAGCGGCTTAACCCACTGAGCCACCCAGGTGCCCCAAAGATAAACTTTTTAATAGGGGAGTATTGTCAGTCGTTTATTTTTTTTCTACAGATATTTAAATTATTAAAGTAATTGTTAAAGTTGATGAATTATTTGTATCATTAAATTGGCTAGATGATAATTATTAAATAAAGGCTGTTATCAGATATCTCATTGAAATTTTTTTTTCTTAAAGATTTTATTTATTTATTTGAGAGAGAGAGTGTGTGTGTACACAAGAGACAGCATGAACAGGGGGTAGAGGGAGAAGCAGGCTTTCCACTGAGCAGGGAGCCCGACATGGGGCTCAATCCCAGGACCCTGGGACCATGACCTGAGCCAAAGGCAGACACTTAACCGACCGAGCCACCCAGGCACCCCCTTTTTTTTTCTTTTTTAACTTAAATTCAATTAATTAACATATAGTATATTATTAGTTTCAGAAGTAGAGTTTAGTGATTCATCAGTTGCATATAGTACGCAATGCTCGTTACATCACGTGCCCTCCCTCATGCCCATCACCTAGTTACCCCAGGCGCTTGCCCCCCTCCCCTCCAGCAACCCTCAGTTTATTTCCTATAGTTAAGAGTCTTTTACAGGGGCGCCTGGGTGGCTCAGTGGGTTAAAGCCTCTGCCTTTGGCTCAGGTCACGATCCCAGAGTCCTGGGATCGAGCCCCTCATGGGCTTTCTGCTCAGCAAGGAACCTGCTTCCTCCTTTCTCTCTGTCTGCCTCTCTGCCTACTTGTGATCTCTGTCTGTCAAACAAATAAATAAAGTCTTTAAAAAAAAAAAAAAAGAGTCTTTTACAGTTTATCTCTTTCTCTGATTTCATCTTGGTTCCCCCCCCCCCTTCACCTATGAACTTCTGTTTTGTTTTGTGAATCCCACATATGAATGAAATCCTATGATAATTGTCTTTCTCTGATTGACTTTTTTTTCTTAGGTTGGATTGACAAATCTCTTAAAACTTTTAAACTGTTGGTAACAATTGAATAATGTGAATGCACTAGTCCTTTTTTTTTTTTTTTTTTTTTTTTTTTTACTAATTCCTATTTTAATTCAAGTAACAAGGTAAGCCATGTTACCAGTATCTAAAAATCCTAATATTTTAAATATTTAGACCCCTTATTAATTCTGCTAATCTCAAATCTCTGGGTAATTTTATGAAAAAATCATCAAGAATAGACATGGGTTAGTTAATTAAGAATCTAGAGGATGAAATATGGTAAGTCTACTTGAAAGGATCTGTGTTTTAAAACTTTCAGAGCTAGACTGAAATGTTCAATTCCCTAATGTGTGTAAAATGGGATAATTATCAATCCTTTCCATAAATATAACCTTTGTGCAATATTTAAAACTGTGATGAAATCTGTGGTGGACTAAATTCAGGTGCCTGGGTGGCTCAGTCAGTTAAGTGACTGCCTTCAGCTCCGGTCATGATCCTGGAGTCCCAGGAGCGAGGTCTGCATAAGGGTCCCTGATCAGTGCAGAGTCTGCTTCTCCCTCTGACCCTCCCCTCTCTCCTGCTGTCTCTCTCATCCTGTCTTTTAAATAAATAAATAAAATCTTAAAAAAGAAAAATAACTATATTCTATTTGTTGAACAGTTGCCCTCAACAGTTAAGTCATGTTGGCAAGTAGCAGGCAGTATAGAAAACAATAACTAAAAAGGTCAGGTCCTCCTGAGCCAGAGCTAGAAAAAGTGCCTACAATAAATATAATGAAGAATGAAGAGTGGTATGTAAAACTGGACCCTGAGGAGGACATCACAGATTGGTGAATGTTTTATTGGTGAATGCTCCTGTTGGGATAGAAAGTGTTTTTGAGTCCAAAATAAAGGTAACTTTTATGGGCAAATGGCAAAGGAAGTGAAATGTGTAGAGATTTAAGACTCGGTGCTAATATTTGTCCATCAGCGAGTCTAAGCAGGAGTAGACAAAAGGAATGGTGCTAGAGAAAAAAAGAATGAACCAAAATTCTTCCAGAGTATTCAGGAGGCCAAATTATGACAGGAAGAGTGCTTTTATTTAATGCGATTGAAGAGATGTTGGGAGAATAGCTCATGACAAAACACCTGCCAATATTTCACAACTTGTGATTCACACTTCTGTGTTAGACATTTTATTCGCCCATTCTTTTTTTCATAGGTTTGTTTTTAGGGCACTTACAGGTTTACAGGAAAATTACATTGGAAGCATACCTATTCTCCCTCTACCTGCATGCAGTTTCCTCTGTTATTAACATCCTCGTGATCATATGGTACATTTCTTATAATGGGTTAACTAGTATGGGTGCATTATTATTAATTAAAGTCCATGGTTAACATTAGGGCTCATCTTTGAACAGCTTTGTGGGTTTTGACAAATACATGGCATCACGTATCTACTATTGCAGTATTTTATAAAACAGTGAAAATCCTCTGTGCTCTACCTATTCTTCCCTCCCCACAAACTCCTGGAAACTGTTGATTTTTTTTTTTTTTTTAACTGTCATTATAGTATTGTCTTTCCCCAAATGCCATATAGTTGGACTCATACTGCATGGAGCATTTTCAGATTTGCTTCTGTCACTTAGCAATATGCATGTATGATTCCTCCATATCCTTTCACGGCTTGACAGCTTTATTTCTTCCAACCACAGGTTATTCCATAGTATGGATGTACCGATTTTATCCATTCACTTATTGAAGGACAGTTGATGGTTTCCAGGTCTTCACAATTATGAATAAAGTTGTTATAAACATTCAAGTACAGGTTTTTTGGGTGGACAAAAGTTTTCAACTCCTTGGGATATGTATACCTAGGACTACAATGACAGGATCATATGATAAAACCACGTTTAGCTCTATAAAACACTGCCAAACTGTTTTTCAAAGTGACATTTTCCATTCCTACCTACTGCTCTATGTCCTTGTCAACATTGGTATTAACGGTGTTTTGGATTTTAAGCAGGCTAAAAGGTATGGAGTGTCATCTCATTATCATTTTAATTTGCACTTTCCTGATGACATATGATGTTGAGCATCTTTTCATATGTTTATTTACCATCTGTATATCTTCTTTGGTGGGGTATCTGTTCAGATCCTTTGCCTGTTTCTTAACTGGGTTTTTTGGTTACTTATTCCTGAGTTTTAAGAGTTCTTTGTATATTTTGGATACAAGTCTTTTATCAGATATATATTTGGCAAACATTATCTCCAAGACTGTGGCTTCTCTTTTCATTCTCCTAACAATGTCTTCCTCAAAACAGAAGTGTTTAATTATAGCGAAGTCCAACTTTTCAACTTTTCTTTAATGGACTATATTTTTGATGGGGTTCTCTAAAATTACCAAACCCAAGGTCATGTAGATCTTTAATGTTATCTTTGAGGAATTTTATAGTTTTGTGTTTTACATTTAGGTCTGTGATCCATTTGGGATTAACTTTTTGAAAGCTTTAAGGTCCCTATCTCGATTTATTTTGTATATGGATGTCCCATGGTTCCAGCACCATTTGTTGAAAGGACTATCCTTTCTCCATTAAAGTGCTTGTGCTATTTGTCAAAGATTGGTTGACTATATATGTGTGAATTGTGATTCTCTTTTAAAATAGTGTTCCTCATGAGTCAAGTCATGTTGAAAGTTATGAATATTTTATTTATTTATTTATAAAAGATTTTATTTATTTATTTGATAGAGATCACCAGTAGGCAGAGAGGCAGGCAGGGGATGGGGAGCAGGCTTCCTGCTGAGCAGAGAGCCCAATGCGGGGCTTGATCCCAGGACTCTGAGATCATGACCTCAGCAGAAGGCAGAGGCTTAACCCACTGAGCAACCCAGGCACCCCCTTTTTAAAATTTTTTTAACTTTATTTAAATTCAATTAATTAACATAGAGTGTATTATTAGTTTCAGAGGTAGAGTTTTGTGATTCATCAGTTGCACATAACACCCAGTGCTCATTATATCAAGTGCTCCCCTTAATGCCCATCAACCCAGTAAACCCATATCATACCCCTACCAACCTCCCCTCCAGGAACCTTCAGTTTGTTTCCTATAGTTAAGAGTCTCTTATGGTTTGTCTCCCTCTCTGATTTCATCTTATTTTTCCCTCTCTCCCCTTATGATCCTATTTTGTTTCTTGATTTCCATATATGAGTGAAATCACATGATATTGTCTTTCTCTGATTGTCTTATTTCACTTAGCACAATACCCTCTTGTTCTAACCATGTCATTTCAAATGGTAAAATTTCATTTTTGATGGCCGAGTAATATTCCATTGTGTGTGTGTATTGTGTGTATATATGTTGTGTGTGTTTAGACATAAAATCTATGTATAGATACATAACATCTTCTTTATATTTATCTGCTGGTGGACATCTGGGCTCTTTCCACAGTTTGACTATTGTGGACATTGCTATTATAAACATTGGGGTACATATGCTCCTTCAAATCACTGTGTTTGTATCCTTTGGGTAAATCCCTAGGAGTACAATTTCTGGTTCATAGGATAGCTCTATTTTTAACTTTTTGTGGAAACCCCATACTATTTTCCAGAGTGGCTGTACCAGCTTGCATTCCCACCAGCAGTGAAAGAGGGACCTCCTTTCTCCACATCCTTGCCAACATCTGCTGTTTTGAAGAGTTATTAATATTTTCACATGAAAATTTACTCAAGTCTTATTGACAACAGAGACTGGATCACAGAATATTGGCTGTTGAGGTAGCCATAAGGGGTTGGCAGCTGAAAAACAGCAACGTTGTATTCTCCAACGTATTCTTAATTTTGCCTGGGACTTAAGTTTATAGGAGTGAGATTATCTGCGGCCAGAATTTTGGTCCAGCTGGGTCTCCCTCCCCTATATGAAGGATTAGATTGGAGGATATATTCTCTTCCCTGCTCCTTCACTTATTCTCTGACATGTAAATTGTGAAGTTATTATTCAACTATTGTAGCTATTGCATTGTCATCAAACGGTTATTTTTAGAATTATATTGCTGTCAGTCTTAGCTTTGACTAAAGCAAGCCAAATGAATTAATATTTTCTATGGCTATATCCCAGCTTTTCCTTAGCCCTGGATCAGAGTTGGTCTGAAAATTTTCCAGGCAGAAGTCATCAAAAATTAGAATACTATGAAAAAGCAGTGCACTTAATAGCCTTGACGTGGTAGCCCATCTATGCAGGAATTAGTGCTTTCATACAAGAGTCCTATTCCAAAAATATGTAACAAGAATATATAGATTCATTTAAATTTAATCTAATGGCAACATTCAATTTTCAGTAAAAATTCAAGGCTTCTTTTCAATCTGAAAATGGTGGAATATTTTGTTTGATAAATCTGTTAAAGGATAACATTCAAGAAAGCATGACTCATACAAATATAAAATGAACATGCATCAAAGATTTTATGTGACTTATTAAGTGAGGGAACCAGAAAAGCTATTATAACTAATTCAAAGGAGAATCCAAAGAATAAACATATTTATAAATCAAGAGTACTGAAATGAATTTGCAAATGTTGTTCCATCATGAGGAAGGGAAGTGAATTGAAACTTCACTAGTCAGAATTTATTGCATATTGGTAAATAAGAATTGTCAATAGACAATTATTTTGCCTTATTGTCAGTTTTATCTACAACTTATAAGAATTGTAAATAGCTCCAAGGGCAATAACAGACTTACATCAGATAAGCTAGAATGTACTCTATTTTTTCTATGTTTTCTATTGAAGGTACTCAGTAAACATTTTTATTTATTCCGGATTTCCTTACAAATTTTTCTGTACTTCTGTTTTCCTTTGGCTTATGGGACACTTGTATCATGTCAAAGATTATCGAGGCTATAGGTATAGGCAATATTTATAAATTCTTCCTGAGCCCAAACCAGATAATGAAAAGTTTGTTTCATCTCTAGGCTACCTTAGGTAAAACAACGTAGGACTGAAACAGGGATAGATTTGTAAAATACGACCAGAAATATGTTTTATTAAAATATATTTATTCAGAAAAAATATTTTCACTTTACTCTTTCTCTTCCTCCTCCTTCTTCTTGAAGCACATTTATTGTTCTCCCCTTATTATTGATTGTATAGGTTTTTTATCATTTTATTTTTTTCATCATGGTATGTATACACTAATATGTATATGTTATGCTAATCGCCATTTCTCTAGGTCCTCAGCACCCCACCCCCACCTCTCCACTGGTAACCATCAAGTTGTTCTCTCTAGTGAGGAGTCTGTTTCTTGGTTTGTTGCTCTCTTTTACTTTCTTTTGTTCATTTGTTTTGTTTCTTAAGTTCCACATAGAAGTGAAATCATGTGGTATTTTTCTTTCTCGGACTTATTTCGCTTAGCGTAATACTCTCTGGCTCTATCCATGTTGTTGCAAATGGCAAGATTTCATTCTTTCTTATGATTGAATAATATTCCTCTATGTGTGTGCGGACGTGTGTACGTGTATATATGTATACATATATACATCTTCTTTATCCATTCATGTATCAGTAGACACTTGGGCTGCTTCCATAATTTGGCTATTGTGAATGATGCTGCAGTAAACATAAAGGTGCATGTATCCTTTGAATTAGTGTTTTTTGTATATTGGGGATAAATGCCCAGTGGTGAGATTACTGGGTAGTAAGGTAGTTCTATTTTTAACTTTTGCAGGAACCTTCATAGTGTCTTCCACAGTGACTGTGCCAGTTTGCATTCCCACCAACAGTGCACAAGAGTTCCTTTTTCTCCACATCCTTGCCAACGTTTGTTGCTGCTTGTGTTTTTTTTTTTCTTTTTTTTTTTTAAT
Source organism: Mustela lutreola (assembly GCF_030435805.1). Lineage (NCBI taxonomy): Eukaryota > Metazoa > Chordata > Mammalia > Carnivora > Mustelidae > Mustela > Mustela lutreola. The sequence continues at coordinate 81,933,438 of NC_081295.1, forward strand.
TTTTTATTTTTTATAAACATATATTTGTATCCCCAGGCAGCTGACTTATCCACAGAGACCTGGCAGGCCAGAAAGAGCTGGCATGATATTTTCAGGGCTGCTTGTGTTTTTTATTTTAACCACTCTGATGTGGGTAAGATGACATCTCATTGTAGTTTTGATTTGCATTTCCCCAATGATGAGTAATACTGAGCATCTTTTCATGTGTCTCTTGGCCATCTGGATGTCTTCTTTGGAGAAACGTCTGTTCATGGCTTCTGCCCATTTTTTAATTGGATTATTTGTTCCTTGGGTATTGAGTCATATCGGTTTTTTGTATATTTTACACACTAACCCATTATTGGATGTGCCATTTGCAAGTATCTTCTCCCATTCAGTAGGTTGCTTTTAGTTTTATTATTTCCTTCATTGTACAGAAACCTTATTTTGATGTAGTCCCAATAGCTTATTTTTGCTTTTATTTACCTTGCTTCAGGGGACATATCTGGAAAGAAAAATCTGCTATGGCCAGTGCCAGAGATATGGCTGCCTATGCCCTCTTCTAGGATTTTTATGGATTCAGATCTCACATTTAGATCTTTAATTTTGAGCTTATTTTTGTGTATGATAGAAAAAAGAAATCCACTTTCATTCTTTTGCATGTAGCTTTCCAGTTTCCCAACATTATTTGTTTAAGAGACTATCTTTTTCTCATTGTATATTCATTCCTCCTCTGTTGAAGATTAATTGACCATATAATTGTGGCTTTATTTCTATTCCATTGATCTATGTGTCTATTTTCGACAGTATAGTTTTGTAGCTTGTGACCCACTTTTTTTTTTTTTTTCAGCTTGTATAACTGATACTCGGGCAATGAGTGTGTGAGAGCTCTCTTTGATGAGGCACTACTTTATTTTTATTTATTTTTTTATTCACTTGAGAGAGAGAGCTACAAAGAGAGAGAGAGAGAGAGCATGAGCAGGGAGAGAAGCAGAGGGAGAGAAGCAGTTTCCCCAATGAGCCAGGAGCCTGATGCGGGGCTCAATCCCAGGACCCGAGGATCATGACTGAGCAGAAGGTAGGTGTTTAACCAACTGAGCCATCTAGGCACCCAGTACTTTTATTATTAATATATTAATTAGTATTTGTTTTTTCCTCTGTATTCTTTCTTCATACGGGTCTAAATGTTTAGAGAGGATATCCCCTAAAGAAGCCTGCAAATATGGGTCCCTGGATATCCCTCCCTTTTATTCTGGTTCACATATTCTTTAATGAGTTTTTAATTCCAATTTTTTAATAATTTTATTTATTTATTTGACAGAGAGAGATCACAAGTAGGCAGAGAGAGAGAGAGGAGGAAGCAGGCTCCCCACTGAGCAGAGAGCCCGATGCGGGGCTCGATCCCAGGACCCTGGGATCATGACCTGAGCTGAAGGCAGAGGCTTTAACCCACTGAGCCACCCAGGTGCCCCTAATTCCAATGTTTTAACTGGCACTTGGGGAAGCTTGTTTCAAAGGACTGAAGGCTTATGGTGTCCTGTCAGCGCCTGAGCTGAGTAGGTTCTTCAGGGCAAAGTGCAATCTTCCTAGAAGCTCTAGAACTCCTTTTCTCTCTGGAGTCAGGGCTTTCTTACAAACAGGGGCTACAACTCCCCTCCTGCCTCCAACCATGTCTACGAAATGGACACCTGAACTTCTGCACAATGTGCCCTCATTGATAGAGCCTGCCTAGTCTTGCTCTTCTCTCAGATCCGAAGATCTGTGGTGCTCAGAGTCATCCTGAGTTGTACATGGATCTCCTGAGTATTTTCCCCATGTGGTGGGATGTTCAAACTCACAGCTGTAATGTCTAGTGTAGCCGGCACACACATCAAATTTGCTAGGCTTTATTCAGAACATTGTCAACAAACATCCATGCTCCTGATCACCGCATAGAACTTGGCTGAGGGAATACTGCTTCCTCACCTTGCCTAAAGAAGGCACAAAGAAAAGTACAACTAAATCCATTTCACCAGCTTAGGGTACAACTATTTTTCTATTTTCCCTATTAATGGCTAAATTTTAGCAGAGTATAGCATCTTCCTTTTGAGCTTTCCTCCCGCTGTGGAGTGGTCTGGAAATGTGGAGCTAGTTTGAATTAGTCGAGAGAGGGTGAGTTCTGTCTTTATACCAAGCAGGACACTGGCAGGTTAGCCAGGTGTGGAGGGATCGGAAGCGACAGAGCGCAGGCTCTGCCAGGCCCTTGATGTCTCACACACCCATGTGCCCAGTGTTAAGATGGGGCCACAGGCCTTTATCCCTGCGACTGCAGCCGGATTCCCCTTTCGGGTCTGTAGTATCCTCTCTGACCAGCCACCTTTGGTCTGAGCCACTTTGGCCCTCCCTTTTTTAGAAAATACCTCGGGATTTTAGGAAAGAGGTTTGGAATGGGGCTTTCCCTTCAGAAGTATGCAACTTCCCAGAGCTCCAAGGGGAGAGATGGGACCTTGTCTAAGCCACAGAAAGTAAAAAAGGTTGGTGATAACTTGTTCCCAGGGTAATGAGTACTTGTTCAATTTTCTGAAATAAAAAGATGACTAACTGCCCCCCTTAACCCCCCCCCACTTTAGGTCAAAAAGAAGCCAAATTTGAAAAAAATTCACCTCACTTCTTTTCATAACAAAGAGTCACTGCTCTTACTCAGTTGTTATCAACACATCATTTGTTCTTTTAAAAAATACTTCTAAGTTTATAAAAACGGTATGTACTAATTGTTGAATATTTGAAAAATGATCATGTATTTTCAACGTGAAAAATCCAGGTGACACTGTGTCAGCCTGATTTCCAAACCACTACCAGGGCAACATCCCTCACTTTTTATTTGGACTGAGCCCAAAGTGGGGGAAACATCCATCCTCTTAAATGTCCAAACCTGGAAAGAACCCCTGCTTTCATCTGCAAGGAGAAAATTAAATTCATAGTGGCTCCCTGGTGGTAAGAGAGAGAGAATAGAGAAGCAAAAGCTCAGGAGGCAAATGGCTAATGTAATCATCAACCTGTGAGAGAGAGAGAGAGAAGTCATGAAGCTTGCATAGAATAATAATTGTGAAACTCCAGGTGGTAGAAATCTTTGATTGTGTCAAGCATTCTCATAAATTTCAATCTTCAAATGATTTTTCGTGATAAAGATTCCAGTGAATATGCAAAATTATGATCCATTTTCCTTATCGATTTCGGGTTTGTATGGAAAAAGGACTTGGTCATCACAGATAATATCACTAGATAAGCTCTGTTTTCTGGGGACTCCAGGTTAAGTCAAGCAGTTACTATGTGCTGGGCACTGTTCCAGACCCCAGGGATACAGGGAAGAAAGGCTACTGAAGTTTATCACCCAAAGGCTGATATTATGATCTTTATTAAGAATGCAGAAACACAAATTGTAGCCTTTGTTTACATGCAGATATTTTAATTTATTTTTAAAATATTTTTTCCAGCCATCTCTGCTGAAAGAAGAATTGAGGAAAAAGTATTAGGCTATAACAATAAATAAGCTGTATAATACATAATTAGGGCATATGGAGCTATGTAATAAAGGAAAAATAGCAAACAGAGGTAGTGGCTTCATTGAATAATCTTGGGTACTGTGGCCGTAAGTTTTTCCCAGAAAGTATTTTATTTCTCACCTTTTGTTTCCGTTGTACATATTTCTGTCTGGATTCCCATGCCACATGTCAGCTCATTTTCCCTAAATAATAATTTTTTCTTTTAAAATGCCAACTGGTAGTGTTTACGTAAGGTTATAACCTTCTTCACAGGCCTACAATCAGCGTATCAGGGTGTCTGATCATTGGAGGAGGTTTTAGGAAGACTGGGCACCCACTCAAAGTTAAATCTCAAAACTGAATGACATTTTTACATATTTTTAATGCTTAGTGGCTTAGATTTCACAATTCCCATGCTAATGGCCTTATACATTTTTTGTTAAGCATGGGAAGTTGACAAAGAACTGGTTTCACCACTGAAGGCTCTGAAAATATGTCAAAAGGAAGATAGTTCACTTTCATTTTATTAGTCGTTTTAAAGCACTCCACAGGGAAGAAAGAACACACACTGTTATTTTTGGTATCCCTGAACAATCTTCCCAGCCTGCATGGCTATTCTGATCTGAATGTTTTAAAAACACAACATCCCACCTCTTCCAACTCCACTTTTTTTTTTAAATCTCCTACTCCCCAGTTTTGTTTTCTCAAACAAGAACCTCTTCTACACCCACCTTGGCAAGTTTCTGCCTGAACGTGGCCAGTCCTAGGGAACACCACGTAAGTGTTCCTTTCCCCAGGGACGACCTCGGCCTGGAGTCTATTCATCACTATGAAAAGGCAGACCAGAAGACCGTGGAAACGCTGTTTAACCGGGCTGCTCTTGCTGGAAGCAGCCTCTGGTGACCATTCCAAATAATCTCCAACGTTATCCAGTCATGCACTTAAAGAGAGGCAGGTGAAAAGTCACGAGACACAGCATAGGGAATACGGTCATAATATCATAATAACTTTGTATGATAACAGAGAGTAACCACGCTTTTATGGAGAGCGTTTTGTAAAGTATGTATGTAATTATCGAAGCACTATATTGTACACCTGAAACTAATACAACATTGTATGTCAACTATATTTCAATAAAACATAAAAATGAAAAATTTTTAAATGATTAATCTTAAAAAGAGAAAAGGATAGGAGGCGTTTCTACAACCAGACTTCCTTAGTTTGTTCTCAGGCAAATGTGGCATTGATCTATCAAAAATGTGAATGGCTCATCTCTAGATAAAACAACCCAATGTTACTTTCTTCTCTGAGGCTACAGGTTGGCTGGGTTTTGATGCCAGTTTTAAATTCTGGCTCTTGGCAAAAAAAAAAAAAAAAAAAAAAAAAAAATCATCTTGCAAACGGAAATGCTTTCATCTCAGAAAATAGCAAATTGTTCTACTTAGAAGGGAAGGATTCTAAAAGACTAAATTGTGGTTGCCACCTTAAAGTAGAATTTAGAATTTAATACAATATTTTTTGGCAAGAGTCTGGCTGGTTTCTATCCTGCCCCCAGCTGTTATTGGCTGCACCTGCTTTATTCTTAACGGCCTTTTCAAAGCAGAGCCCTTTCTGGGTTTTGCAGCACTTGGAAGGCAGGGGTCCTGTTCTTTCAGCTTCTTGAACGGAGCTGGAATTTGTGGTCTGGCACCAGGAAATGTGCTTTCTGTATTTTTTTTCTTTCTGAGAAGTATAACAATGAACTGCAAGTTGACATTTAAGTCTTAGTTGATTTTTAGTACTCCATGAGCACTTCCTGAAGAAGCACTATAGCTTTGTAGAGAACTACTGGGGACTCATTGTTCCCTAAATGCCATACTTCTGCACAAGGCCCTTTGACTAAAGGTTCACATTTTTAGGGGGTTGGGATGATTGGGGAATAGCCAGTTTTCAATGATAAGGGTTGGAGACCCTTTAGGAAATCTCTGCTGATGGAATGAGAATTGCCTTGAAATGATTTCTGTTGCCCTAAATACGGTTTTAAGTTCTGGTGGTAACCCCATGGATCCATGAGTCATTTGAATCTTCCCTTCCCAAATGACCTCCACATTAGCACGCTTGGGCCCTATCACCTAGGTCCCCCTTGGGATGGGAACTCTAGTAAAGTATAGGTCACTGGGCAAGCCTGGGATTTGTCACCTGTCCAGCCTTGGGGCTCGGGACTGTATTGTTCTCCCCTGTTACACACTCAAACCCTGTCTTTTCAGCTAATCCAAATCCTTTTCTGTCCTGAAGACTCTTAGCAGAAGTCTCATTTCCACAAGAAGAGAATTGTGCACTTTTCTTAGGTACTTTTTCTTACTCTTGATGGAGGAAAGATGTTAGGGTTTGGCGCCAACTGCCAAAAAAGAAATCTTGAGACACATGTGGTGCAAAAATTTGGCTTTATTAAAAACGCAGGAATGGGACCCATGGGCAAAAAGAGCTGCACTGGGGTCATGAGGAGTGGCCCGTTATATAATTTTCAAGTTAGAAGGGGGTTAGGGATAGTGTAAGTCTCTAAGGAATTTTGGAAACAAAGTTTCTAGGGACCGTGAGTTCATTTATTACTGTCTAACAAAACCTTAGTCATGGGGCCCTTCAGTTGTATATCAGTGGGCCATAAGCTTGGGGGGGTGACTGCCAACATGCATCTTGGGGGGTAGAGATAAAGGAAGTTTCCAAAGGAATTTTTATATGTTAAAGTAGACATACAGGATCCTTGGGGTAGGACGAAGATTGCATCTTGCCCTTAGCAGCTGAGTTCCTTGGGGAACATCACTATGCCTGTTTCAAGGACTTGTCAGTGGGCTGGAAGTAGTAAGGAAATTTAATTTTTCTTTTGTCTTTGTTTCCCACATCACTGTGATTGGACACCTTCCTCCTCTCCATCTTCTTCTCCCCTTCCCCTTGGGAGAAGGAGGGGGCAGTCTGGCTGGAACTAGACATCTGCTGAGTCTGAGCCAAAGCAGTGGGCGGGAGAGTCAGGCTCTACCCATTCGTTTCCTCTCATTCATCTGTTTGGATTCAGGGCATCACTTATTTCCCTTTCACTCCTTTCCCCAACTAGGGACAGGAGATGCTCTTTTGCTTTCTGTCCTCAATCCATAAACACGTCTCCATGGGGTCAAGCTCCATGGTAGATGGTCCTTCCTTTTACAGTGACTGGGACGACAGCATTCAAAACCCTCCAAATGTACTCCTGTCTCTTCAGGCAGTCCTGAGAGTGTGAGAATTATTTTAACTGGATTCACAACAGCCCAAGAAAGCCCACTTAAGCCCTAACAGACGCAATGTGTTCCAAACTAGCTTTTATCAGAGAGTCCGACCCTGGAGTTTCTATGAGGCTTTCACAGATTCAGAAAAAAAAGAAAAGAAAAGAAAAAGATACATGTTTCCTGTATGGCAAAGATATATTTGGGTTGTGTACTTTGTTGGTCAGATGCTTAATGCCCTCTTTGGCTTGATCCCTCTTTGGGATATAATTGCTCCATTGGCATTTTTTTTTCCTACTTCCATCCCAAAAGTCGGTATATATCCTATACCATAAAGGGCCCATGCTTCTTTCTTTATTGGTAAAATATCATTGATATTGATAAAAATCCAAATTGAAGCCACAAGGTAGCAGTGATTCTAAGTGCCAGTGGTTAAGCCATTTTAGCCTACTTCCTTAAAACCTCATCTCCATCCCTGGTTGTATTTCAAAGTAAAGTGGAGCAGAATTTGGTCCTAGCATTGGAACACAGAAGTCCCAAGTAGTAGCCCTAACAACGGCAGCAAAACCACTTACTCATTTACTCCCATAAAAATGCTTTATAGCTACATTCCTGATTAGTCAATGAAATTTAAAAGGAATGTTACTAAAAATTGTTTTTCATTCTTAATGCCTCTCTTCAGAGGTTCTGATGGCCCTGAGATGAGCCTTGCCAAGATGCGGTGGAGACCTTGTCCTCGGAGTCCTTAAGGAAGTCAAACCACTACCTTGGTCTAAGCTCCCAGGAAGACCCGCTCTCGAGTACAGGACTGTATCTCTGTACACACAAGAACATTTCCTCTCACTTAGTCTTAGCTTCTAAAAAAGCTTATCCTGATTCTAAAACAATTCCTTTTCTCTCTAAACAAGTTGGGTCCATGCCCTAAATTACGAAGCAAAGCTATAATTAATACTCAAGCTTTAAAGCTTGTGGGATTGAGCCAGTTTGTCACCAAAAGCCCAAGGGCACCAGTGGCAGAAGGCCATCCAAAGCGCAGGGGTCCCCATGTTCTTTGCCCTGCAAATACTCCTTCTTCTCTCTAGAGGTAAGTTTTCCCACCAAAATACCTGTGTTGGTATTTAGTGCATAGAGTACCAATCACCTACTAATGCTACCAATGAACAGAGGCAAAAAGCAGTCAAAGGCGCCTTGCACTGGAGTCAGTCTTGTTGGCTTGGCAGCCCCTGAGAAACAACATTAGATGGGGGAGCTAAGGCTTAAGTGAAGGTCAGAGTTTCCTCCTTTCTTCCTGATCTGGGCCTAGTGCCTTATCACAAGGGAGAACTATTCCTACAGAGCACACATCTTCCCCAGCTGCCTGTACAGAGAAGTTTGACGTTGAGAGCCTGGTGACCAGAACAGAGAGAGCTTGCTGAAAGTCGGGCTGGTAGGTTTTCAGTGTTTCAATGCCCTGCCTCCTCCCAACCCTAGTCAGCTTGGAAATGATATGTCAGTTTATCTGCTGTCTCACCAGACAGATCTGCTTTTATTCCAATGAAGAAGAGTGAGTAAAGGTGCAGAGAGAAGATCCAGAAGTATTCACCCGGTTCTGCTCCTTCATCTCCACAGAAATGTCAAAGGGGAAGCAAATGCTCCCCTGACAACTTCCAACTGTGATGAGAACATGACTCTCATTTGCAAGGAAAGCATGCTGGTTGGTGGATATGAGATATATTAGACAAATAGTTCTAAAACTTCAAAAGCTTGGTTGTAGCTTGAATTAACTTTGCAAATTGCCAATGGATTAACTTTTTAAGGTTTGTTATAAAACAGGATAGTGTTTCTCTTGCTTGGCTCCTTTGAGCCCAGAGGGCTAGAAATGGGAAATCTGGTTTATACAGAAACAATTTAAGCTCTCAAGGTCAAACAGCATATTGATGAGCTAGAATGTCTTTATTTATTGAATCTGCTTCCTCTGCCTCACATCAAACAGCGTCGTCCATATGCTTTGCTCACAAAGAAAGCTGTGGGGTGTTGCACAAAACTGCTGAATCATCAGCCCTGCGCAGCTGAATGCACAGCCTTCAGGAGACAGACAGCCTTTCTCTCAACAAAGATTTCCCACGATGTTTCCTACCATTTTCCACATGATGCTTGCGTTGCAACCTCATACATTTCCACAAAATTCTGGTTGATAAACACAATCAGAACTCTTTTTAATGAACATCCTGTCAGTCTACAGATCTGGTCACAATGTGGATCTGGTTGCAATGTCCATGTGCATCTCTGTCACTAGAACCCAGAAGTACTGAGAGTGCTCTCCATACCAGTATGTCATATCATATGGCTTTTTACCGGAGTTACTTGAGGTAAAAAAAAAAAAAGTGCTGATTGGTCATACAGGCAAAGCTCAGGTACCTGGGAAGTCCAAGGGGGCATCTGACTTCAAGCAAATTTCAGATAATGTCTCCAAGGCCCTGCTTCTGCCTACACATCATCGCGTGTGGAAAAGATAGCCAGTGGCAACCTCAAGCCTACATTTGCAGCTCCTAATCCCAGCCAGCAGCCATCCATTACATTTTAAGGAGGTCTCTGTTTCAGGTTGGCTCCTTTGTTCATGTCAGAATCAGTCATTGTAGCCAGGGCTCTGGAATAGTATGTTTGGTCTAACCCAAGTCAAGAGCCCACTCCTGAGACCAGGAAGGGCTGGGGACTTTGGACGCCCATCTATTGGCCCAACTGCATTGAATGAGAAAGATGTAATTCCACAGAGAAAGGAATGGTGGTACAGGAAGAAGGGGAAAATGGTGCTAAATGGCAAAAAAACGAAAAGTGTTTAAAGCAAGCAAGTCTCGAATCTACTTCCATTTTGAAATAGCAAGGTTCCTATGCTGTTAGGTAGTGGCGTGCTAGTAAATGTTTGAAACAGTGGAGGTCTGGAGAGAAAAAAAAATGATTTGTATCATATGTGAACTTGTATGGGATAAATACTCCGACAAGACCAATTTCAAGCTTCTAAGCTCACAGGAGTGCCCAGAGCCAGGAAGAGGTGTATAGTACCATGTCCCTGGAAAGTATTTCTACCACGCAGACGTGGAACATGTAAATTACCTCAAAACCATAGAGAATAGGAAACTGTGGTAAAACCATTAGGCAGTGACGAGGCTTGTGTGTTTACTACTTTGGGTTCTGATGTATTTAAGAGCAAGTTCATATCACATCATTTTTAATAACAGGTTTTGTAACCTAGCTTGTATTGCCCAGCTATTCTGCTTTCCAATCCACACCCAATGGTCACTCCTTACCTGGGGGCATTTACATTTTTACCCGTCTGGACTCAAAAGGCTCCCATCAAGGGCGGTGTAATTCCGCCTGGGGCAAAGACACTTGAGAATCACTACAACAGGCCCCTCCCCCAGAAGATCAACAAGAAATCCAGCCGAGACCAAGTTCACCTACCAAGGAGTGCGGTTTCAATACCAAGGAGAGCAGCAGAATTCCAGAGGAGGAGAAAGCCAAGCACGGAACTCATGGCTTTTTTCCTGTGATTTTTTTTAGTCTTGCAGTTAATTTAATTTTTTCTTTTTCATTTTTTTTTTTTCTCGCCTTCGGGTAAAATTTTTTTTTAACTGTTACCTTTTTCTTTTTTAACGATTTTTTACTAGTTTATCTAATATATATATATATATATATTTTTACATTTTTCTTAGGTGTTTTCTTTCTTTAAAAATATTCTTTTCTTTTCTTTTTTTTTTTTTCTTTTTTCTTTCTTCCTTTTTGAACCTCTTTTTATCCCCTTTCTCCCCACTCACGATTTTGGATCTCTTCTAATTTGGTTAAAGCATATTTTCCTGGGGTTGTTGCCACCCTTTTAGTATTTTACTTGCCCCTTCATTTACTCTTATCTGGACAAAATGACAAGACGGAAAAATTCAACACAAAAAAAAGAACAAGAAGCAGTACCGAAGGCTAGGGACCTAATCAATACAGACATCGGTAATATGTCAGATCTAGAGTTCAGAATGACAATTCTCAAGGTTCTAGCCGGGCTCGAAAAAGGCATGGAAGATATGAGAGAAACCCTCTCGAGAGATATAAAAGCCCTTTCTGGAGAAATAAAAGAACTAAAATCTAACCAAGGTGAAATCAAAAAAGCTATTAATGAGGTGCAATCAAAAATGGAGGCTCTAACTGCTAGGATAAATGAGGCAGAAGAAAGAATTAGTGATATAGAAGACCAAATGACAGAGAATAAAGAAGCTGAGCAAAAGAGGGACAAACAGCTACTGGACCACGAGGGGAGAATTCGAGAGATAAGTGACACCATAAGACGAAACAACATTAGAATAATTGGGATTCCAGAAGAAGAAGAAAGTGAGAGGGGAGCAGAAGGTATACTGGAGAGAATTATTGGGGAGAATTTCCCCAATATGGCAAAGGGAACGAGCATCAAAATTCAGGAGGTTCAGAGAATGCCCCTCAAAATCAATAAGAATAGGCCCACACCCCGTCACCTAATAGTAAAATTTACAAGTCTCAATGACAAAGAGAAAATCCTGAAAGCAGCCCGGGAAAAGAAGTCTGTAACATACAATGGTAAAAATATTAGATTGGCAGCTGACTTATCCACAGAGACCTGGCAGGCCAGAAAGAGCTGGCATGATATTTTCAGAGCACTAAACGAGAAAAACATGCAGCCAAGAATACTATATCCAGCTAGGCTATCATTGAAAATAGAAGGAGAGATTAAAAGCTTCCAGGACAAACAACAACTGAAAGAATTTGCAAATACCAAACCAGCTCTACAGGAAATATTGAAAGGGGTCCTCTAAGCAAAGAGAGAGCCTACAAGTAGTAGATCAGAAAGGAACAGAGACCTATACAGTAACAGTCACCTTACAGGCAATACAATGGCACTAAATTCATATCTCTCAATAGTTACCCTGAATGTGAATGGGCTAAATGCCCCTGTCAAAAGACACAGGGTATCAGAATGGATAAAAAAACAAAACCCATCTATATGTTGCCTCAAAGAAACACATTTTAAGCCCGAAGACACCTCCAGATTTAAAGTGAGGGGGTGGAAAAGAATTTACCATGCTAATGGACATCAGAAGAAAGCAGGAGTGGCAATCCTTATATCAGATCAATTAGATTTTAAGCCAAAGACTATAATAAGAGATGAGGAAGGACACTATATCATACTCAAAGGGTCTGTCCAACAAGAAGATTTAACAATTTTAAATATCTATGCCCCCAATGTGGGAGCAGCCAACTATATAAACCAATTAATAACAAAATCAAAGAAACACATCAACAATAATACAATAATAGTAGGGGACTTTAACACTCCCCTCACTGAAATGGACAGGTCATCCAAGCAAAAGATCAGCAAGGAAATAAAGGCCTTAAACGACACACTGGACCAGATGGACATCACAGATATATTCAGAATATTTCATCCCAAAGCAACAGAATACACATTCTTCTCTAGTGCACATGGAACATTCTCCAGAATAGATCACATCCTCGGTCCTAAATCAGGACTCAACCGGTATCAAAAGATTGGGATCATTCCCTGCATATTTTCAGACCACAATGCTCTAAAGCTAGAACTCAACCACAAAAGGAAGTTTGGAAAGAACCCAAATACATGGAGACTAAACAGTATCCTTCTAAAGAATGAATGGGTCAACCGGGAAATTAAAGAAGAATTGAAAAAAATCATGGAAACAAATGATAATGAAAATACAACGGTTCAAAATCTGTGGGACACAACAAAGGCAGTCCTGAGAGGAAAATATATAGCGGTACAAGCCTTTCTCAAGAAACAAGAAAGGTCTCAGGTACACAACCTAACCCTACACCTAAAGGAGCTGGAGAAAGAACAAGAAAGAAACCCTAAGCCCAGCAGGAGAAGAGAAATCATAAAGATCAGAGCAGAAATCAATGAAATAGAAACCAAAAAAACAATAGAACAAATCAACGAAAGTAGGAGCTGGTTCTTTGAAAGAATTAATAAAATTGATAAACCCCTGGCCCGACTTATCAAAAAGAAAAGAGAAAGGACCCAAATAAATAAAATCATGAATGAAAGAGGAGAGATCACAACTAACACCAAAGAAATACAAACTATTATAAGAACATACTATGAGCAACTCTACGGCAATAAATTTGACAATCTGGAAGAAATGGATGCATTCCTAGAAACATATAAACTACCACAACTGAACCAGGAAGAAATAGAAAGCCTGAACAGACCCATAACCAGTAAGGAGATTGAAACAGTCATTAAAAATCTCCAAACAAACAAAAGCCCAGGGCCAGACGGCTTCCCGGGGGAATTCTACCAAACATTTAAAGAAGAACTAATTCCTATTCTCCTGAAACTGTTCCAAAAAATAGGAAGGAAAACTTCCAAACTCATTTTATGAGGCCAGCATCACCTTGATCCCAAAACCAGACAAGGATCCCACCAAAAAAGAGAGCTATAGACCGATATCCTTGATGAACACAGATGCGAAAATACTCAACAAAATACTAGCCAATAGGATTCAACAGTACATTAAAAAGATTATTCACCACGACCAAGTGGGATTTATTCCAGGGCTGCAAGGTTGGTTCAACATCCGCAAATCAGTCAATGTGATACAACACATCAATAAAAGAAAGAACAAGAACCATATGATACTCTCAATAGATGCGGAAAAAGCATTTGACAAAGTACAACATCCCTTCCTGATCAAAACTCTTCAAAGTGTAGGGATAGAGGGCACATACCTCAATATCATCAAAGCCATGTATGAAAAACCCACCGCAAATATCATTCTCAATGGAGAAAAACTGAAAGCTTTTCCGCTAAGGTCAGGAACACGGCAGGGATGTCCATTATCACCACTGCTATTCAACATCGTACTAGAGGTCCTAGCCTCAGCAATCAGACAACAAAAGGAAATTAAAGGCATCCAAATCGGCAAAGAAGAAGTCAAATTATCACTCTTCGCAGATGATATGATACTATATGTGGAAAACCCAAAAGACTCCACTCCAAAACTGCTAGAACTTATACAGGAATTCAGTAAAGTGTCAGGATATAAAATCAATGTACAGAAATCAGTTGCATTTCTCTACACCAACAGCAAGACAGAAGAAAGAGATATTAAGGAGTCAATCCCATTTACAATTGCATCCAAAACCATAAGATACCTAGGAATAAACCTAACCAAAGAGACACAGAATCTATACTCAGAAAACTATAAAGTACTCATGAAAGAAATTGAGGAAGACACAAAGAAATGGAAAAATGTTCCATGCTCCTGGATTGGAAGAATAAATATTGTGAAAATGTCTATGCTACCTAAAGCAATCTACACATTTAATGCAATTCCTATCAAAGTACCATCCATCTTTTTCAAAGAAATGGAACAAATAATGCTAAAATTTATATGGAACCAGAAAAGACCTCGAATAGCCAAAGGGATATTGAAAAAGAAAGCCAACGTTGGTGGCATCACAATTCCGGACTTCAAGCTCTATTACAAAGCTGTCATCATCAAGACAGCATGGTACTGGCACAAAAACAGACACATAGATCAATGGAACAGAATAGAGAGCCCAGAAATAGACCCTCAAATCTATGGTCAACTAATCTTCGACAAAGCAGGAAAGAATGTCCAATGGAAAAAAGACAGCCTCTTCAATAAATGGTGCTGGGAAAATTGGACAGCCACATGCAGAAAAATGAAATTGGACCATTTCCTTACACCACACACAAAAATAGACTCAAAATGGATGAAGGATCTCAATGTACGAAAGGAATCCATCAAAATCCTTGAGGAGAACACGGGCAGCAACCTCTTCGACCTCTGCCGCAGCAACATCTTCCTAGGAACAACGCAAAAGGCAAGGGAAGCAAGGGAAAAAATGAACTACTGGGATTTCATCAAGATCAAAAGCTTTTGCACAGCAAAGGAAACAGTTAACAAAATCAAAAGACAACTGACAGAATGGGAGAAGATATTTGCAAACGACATATCAGATAAAGGACTAGTGTCCAGAATCTATAAAGAACTTAGCAAACTCAACACCCAAAGAACAAATAATCCAATCAAGAAATGGGCAGAAGACATGAACAGACATTTCTGCAAAGAAGACATCCAGATGGCGAACAGACACATGAAAAAGTGCTCCATATCACTCGGCATCAGGGAAATACAAATCAAAACCACAATGAGATATCACCTCACACCAGTCAGAATGGCTAAAATCAACAAGTCAGGAAATGACAGATGCTGGCGAGGATGCGGAGAAAGGGGAACCCTCCTACACTGTTGGTGGGAATGCAAGCTGGTGCAGCCACTCTGGAAAACAGCATGGAGGTTCCTCAAAATGTTGAAAATAGAACTGCCCTATGACCCAGCAATTGCACTATTGGGTATTTACCCTAAAGATACAAATGTAGTGATCCAAAGGGGCACATGCACCCGAATGTTTATAGCAGCAATGTCCACAATAGCCAAACTATGGAAAGAACCTAGATGTCCATCAACAGATGAATGGATCAAGAAGATGTGGTATATATACACAATGGAATACTATGCAGCCATCAAAAGAAATGAAATCTTGCCATTTGCAACAACATGGATGGAACTAGAGCGTATCATGCTTAGCGAAATAAGTCAAGCAGAGAAAGACAACTATCATATGATCTCCCTGATATGAGGAAGTGGTGATACAACATGGAGGCTTAAGTGGGTAGAAGAAGAATAAATGAAACAAGATGGGATTGGGAGGGAGACAAACCATAAGTGACTCTTAATCTCACGAAACAAACTGAGGGTTGCCGGGGGGAGGGGGTTTGGGAGAAGGGGGTGGGATTATGGACATTGGGGAGGGTATGTGATTTGGTGAGTGCTGTGAAGTGTGTAAACCTGGTGATTCACAGACCTGTACCCCTGGGGATAAAAATATATGTTTATAAAAAAAAAAAAAAAAAAAAAAAAGGCTCCCATCAAGAACTTGATTATCCAAGTTCTACTTTTGGTAGGACAAAGTGCTTCGTCCCTTTTTTCTATTTTTAAATACAAAATATTAAGCTGTGTTCTGAATTCGTAACAATTCACTTTCTTTGGCTACCCATTTAGGTTTACTGAAAAAGGAGAGAAAATTTGTTCATAATTTATCTACTTTTAGATTGACTTAAAAAAATCCATACAAAATTTATTCCTTCAGTAGATCAAACACAAACCACATCACATTAAATTAGCAATATATGGTTGTAGAGAAACAAAAAAAAATAATAAAGTCACATCACCAAGAACTTAGCTAGGTATGCCAATTAAATAAAAATCAAAGCAACCTGGGGCAGAATGGCTCTTTAAAATTCAAAGAAAAATGATACAAAAGTTCAAAGACTTGCTGGCAAACAACTGCTCTTCTCCTTCCAGGGAGAAGGCCAGCAAGAGGTCAGAAAGATGTCATTTCACATTTGATCTACCTCTGAGATAGCTCGTTCTTCAAATTATTGCAGCCCAAGTGGACAGACTGGAAGGACTCAGGGAAAGAAGAGTCTATGTTGTCAAGTGAGTTGTTTATAACTAACGTGTGTTGGGATAAAGGTTGTGCAGTGAAACCAAATCGAGAATGAGAGGAACTCTGTTCTAGAGAAAATTCTCATCCTTCTCTTGCATCAACACGAGTTGCAAATTATACCAAATAATTTTCACAGGCAAAGGAGAAAGTGTGGAGCTTCTCCTTGTCAGTAACCAGTAATTTCCTTAGGGAGAAAATTCATAAATCACCATCTTACTTTGGGAGTCAAGTGCTATTATCTGGAAGACTTCTTCTTTAAAACAATGGTGTTACACTAAAGACAACAGAAATATTTCTCTTTAGTTAATTTTAACTGTGGTCATTTTTGACTGTTGATTACAGACCAATGTTTAATCCAATTTCCCTACCAGTTGTGGGTTTGACTTTCCCTGATGTTCTGTTTATGGCTGCTAAGTGTGTTGCTTGGAAAATGATGAAGTTACAAAGATAGCTTTGTGACTTCACCCAACACAGGAGGAAACAAAGAGGTGGCTCATAAATTAGAAAATCATTTTGAAGTGTAGATGCCCTTTTAGAAATGGGCAAAATGGCAACAAGCTGAAACAAGCCGCCCCCCTTGTCACATGGGGACAATTAGCTTGTTCAAATGAATTTATCTGTTTCAGTCTGATGGATTACAAATACTCTTCATCTCTCTTCACTAGCTTAATATGTATTAAAAAATTCCCATGCTTCCTTAGGTCTTTATTACAAGCTGTGAGAAATCAGTGAGAAATTAGGATACTATGAAAAGTTGACTGTTTCTGAGACCAAAAATTTATCCTTGTATATCCAGTGCATCCTTATTCAGAAGAATGTGTCTAGATGGGAGTTATGTTTTATTTCACAGTTCTGGGTTGTCTTACTTATTCCACCAAAGTCTGCAAGGTGTCGTTTGAAAACGCTGAGGTTGAGGAAAGGGTGCCTCCTTCCAACTAAAGGTAGGGACTTTTCTCCCTGATGAGCTCAGAATTCTGGGCATCAGTTGGGTACAGCCCACAGAGCAAGGAAAGAGAGGTGGGGCCATGTGAGGAAAGAGGACAGAGCTGTCACTTGGTAGAGGAACTTCATATTCTGTGAATTCAAGGGCAAAGAAAAAGATCTGAAAGAAAGTAGGAAGTAGGGCCACATCAAACTGTGTAAGAGAGTGCAAGGAGGTGACCCAAGGTAGATCCCTGGATTCAGTTCTAGAATCTTGTTTTCTGTTCTCATAGGTCCTAGAGACCAGCAGGCAGGTGAACTTCTTTCTTTCTTTCTTCTCCTTTCTTGCTCAGGTTAGTTTAAGGAGGACAGTTGAAGGAGGGCTGTTAACTCCAGGTCATAGGAATCAGGCAATAAGCCCATGCATGTAAGGAGGCCATTTGTATAATAGGGTCTGATGCCATCTTAGGAAAGACATGAAGAAGGGTGGCACGTGTAGAGGCTTTAGAATGGATGCATTTAGATACTGCTAGATGCCGTAGTGAAGGTGCTATATGTTGCCACGATGGGATTGGTGGTTTGCCTATAGCCAGGCTTGCTTTAGCCTTGATAACACAGCAAGAAGTAGGAAACAAAAGCGCATACTTGCCATGCAGCAAGACTTTTTTCATGAGTTTGTAGGTGAATCCTTGAATACTGGCAACAAAAAGGGCTAGGCTTTTGTGATCTACTGAAGTCCTTTCTCCAGAGATGCTGAAGTTCACCTTCGGGTAGGCCTGTGAGGAATGAGGGACATCAGGAACCACTCCCACTCACTTCTGTCGGTTGCTTAGTAGATTCAAAAGAACTTGCTGTGGGTCAGGCACTGTTCAAGTCACTAGAAATATAGAAGTAAACAAAATGGCAAAAATCTCTGCCCTCTAGATGCTTCTATCTGGCAGGGGAAGAGAGGCAATAAACAAAATAAGTAAGTCTAGTGTAAAGATAAGCAATTAAAATCTTTTTGTTCGGGAATATGTGTACCTGTGGTAAAAGCATAAGGTAGAGCAAGAGACTATGAACAGAAAGTGGCTGGTTTTGCAGTCACCTGAAGTGAAAGTAACCACAGGCCTGTCTCGAGGTCACTCTCAAGCTTTCTCAGCCTGGAGGACTGGGGTTGGATTTTGATAATTGAAAAAGTCCTCCTAGTTAGAGAATTTGTGTTGGGGGAAATTAGGTATAGACTAATGTCTCAGAAATAGTCCAATGGTCTAACCTCTGCCCTAGATGCCCATGATGAAGCTGTGAGCCAACTTCCCACTGGGGTATTCGGGGCGTGGAGGAGGCCCGTCCTGGGCACTTTTGTTTTTGCACCTATTCTCGGATCCCTTGCTTGCAGTCTGCCTAGTGCGCTCTGAGATCCTTAGAATAGTTTCCCCACAGACCAACAAGGTAAAGCTGATGCTTTGGTCCTGTTACTTGCATCCTCTCCTTATAAAATTCATCCATCTGCTACTGGGCTTCCTTTTAAATTGATGATTTATTAGCTGTTTTTATTTTTATTTTGTACTGGACCACAGCTACTCCGAATGTGATTAATCCTTTCTGGTTCATTATACTCTTAACATTGCTCCACGAATGGCCTCTTTTATTTAGTACTTTGTTAGTTGGTTTCCTTTAATAATGTCATCAGGAAGTGAGGCTACATTAAAAAGCTTCTGTAAAGCAAAAGAAATAATCAACAAAACAAAATGGAAAGACAATCTACGGAACGGGAGAAAATATTGGCAAGCCACAGATCTGATAAGAGGTTACTATCCAAGATATATAAGGAACCCTTACAACTCAAGAGCAAATAAAGAAAACTGATAATCCAATTTAAAAATGAGAAAAGGCCCAAGTTGACATTTTTCCAAAGAAGATATTCAGATGGCCAATAGGCACAGGAAAAGTTGTTCAACATCACTGATCATCAGGGGGATACAAAGCAGAACCACAATGAGACACCACCTCCCACCTGTTAGAATGGCTGTTATCAAAAGGACAAGGGATGACAAGTGTTGGTGGGGATGTGGAGGAAGAGGAATCTTTGTGCATTGTTGGTGGGCATGTAAATTAGTGTAGCTACTGTGGAAAACAGTATGGAGGTTTCTCAAAAAATTAAAAAGAGAACTGCAGTGTTCCTGTATAATCCAGCAGGTCCGCTTCTGGAAATTTATCTGAAGGAAACAGAAACATTAGCTTGAAAATGTACCTGTACCCTCATGTTCATTGCAGCACCCTTTACAGTAGTGGAGGCATGGAAACAACATGAGTGCCCATCAGTGGATGAATGGATAAAGGACATGCGGTATGTATATGCAATGGAATATTATTCAGGCATGAGAAACAGGACCTTCTGCCATTTGTGATAACACAGATGGACCTTGAGGGCGTTATGCTAAATGAAATAAGCCAGACAGAGGAAGATAAATACTGTTTGATCTCACTTATGTAGGGAGTTAAAAAAAGAAAACAAATTCATAGAAAGTGAGAACAGATAGGTGGTTTCCAGGGGCAGGAAGAAGGATGGGTAAAGGTGGTCAAAAGGCAAACTTCCCGTTACAAAATAAATAAATCCTGGGGATGTAATATACAGCATGGTGATTGTGGTTAACAATACTGTGTTGTATGGGGAGAAAGGAACCCTCGAGTACTGTTGGTGGGAAGGCAGACTGGTGTACCCACTGTGGCAAGTGGTAAAGAAGTTCCTCAGAAAATTGAGAATAGAACTAGCTTATGATCCAGAAATAGCGTCACTGGGTATTTACCCAAAGAATACAAAAACAAATTCAAAGGCATACGGACACCCTTAAGTTTATAGCAGAATTATCTACAATAGCCAAGATGGACATTTGATGTCCATTTGACAGGTCAAGTGTCCATTGAGTAAAGAAGATGTGGTGTGTGTGTGTGTGTGTGTGTGTGTGTGCGCGCGGGCATGCGTGTGTGTGTGTACAATGGAATATTATTCAGCCATAAAAAAAATGAAACCTTAGGGTGCCTGGGTGCCTCAGTTGATTAAGTATCTACCTTCTGCTCGGGTCATGATCCCTCAGGTCTTGGGATTGAGCCCCATGTAGGGCTCTTGCTCAGTGGAAGCCTGCTTCTCCCTCTTTCTGCCACTCCCCCTGCTTATACTGTCAAATAAGTAAATAAAATCTTAAAAAAAAAAAAAAAGAACGACATCTTGCCATTTCCAATGGCATGGATGGAGCTAGAGAATATAATGCTAAGTGAAATAAATCAAAGAAAAGACAAATACTATATGACTTTACCCATATGTGGAACTTAAGAAACAAAACAAATGAGCAAAGGTGGGGAAAAAAGAGAAAAAGAGAGATAAATCAAGAAATAGACTCTTTTAACTACAGAGAACAAACTAATGGTTACCAGAGGAGAGGTGGGATATAGGGGGTGCGGGGGGGGTGGTGGGAAATAGGTGATGGGGATGAAGGAGGGCACTTGGGATGAGCACCAGGTGTCGTGTGGAAGTGTTGAATCACTATATTGCAAAGTTGAGATTAATATAACACTATATGTAAACTAACTGGGATTTTAAAAAAACTTAAAATTACTGTTAAGTAAGTTTAATTACTGCTAAGATGGTACATCTTAAAAGTTCTCATCACAAGAAAAAAATTTGTGACTCTGTGCAACAATAGATGTTAATTAAACTTATTATGGTCATCATTTCACAGTATGTATATCAAATCCCAAGACCAGATGTTTATGTTTTCTAAAAATATTCATGTTAAATCTGTAGAATGATCTTAAGAGTTATCCCTGTGTTGCATTTGAGAAAACTGAGGCTCTTTTGTCCCAGATCAAACAACCAGTTGATCTGAGAAAAATCCAAGAACTTTTTTTTTAAAGATTTTATTTATGTGATCTCTCTGTGTGTCAAATAAATAAATAAAATCTTTAAATTTAATTTAATTTAATTATTTTTTAAAATAAGATTTTATTTATTTACTTCACAAACAGAAATCACAAGTAGGCAGAGGGGTAGGCAAAGAGGGAGGAAGAGGCAGGCTCCCCTCCAAGCAGGGAGCCCAATGCGGGTCTTGATCCCAGGACCCTGGGATCATGACCTGAGCCAAAGGCAGAGGCTTAACCCACTGAGCCACTCAGGTGCCCCAAATCTAAGAACTTTTAAACTCCAAAAAGCACTTCCCTCTGCTGTCCCACATCACACAAAGGTATAAATTCCTATGGGGGAAGGCTGAAGAATATCAGAGAATGTTATGAAGCAGTTTACTCCAATCCAATAATAAGTTCATATCACTTAAAAATAAAATTGTCTATATAGTGATGGGATTTTTTCCCCTTTGAACAGTGAAGATTTAAGTTTATAAATAAACCGCTGCTGATGGTGATGGTTTTGTTTCTGAAATTTTCCAAACACCTTTTCACATACAACACAAAATATAGATGCACGAAGAGTATGGGAGAAGAACTAAATTAGTCATTTAAATGTCAATTCTGTGAATGTCATTTTAATCAAAGCATTTGAAATCCCCTTGTGATTCTTCACAGCATCTTGCATAATTAGAAAGAGCTTTGAGCCATTACTATGGGGTTAGAAAAATTTGTAATTGACAGTATATAACTGAAATATCATCCATAAAAATATCAGACTGTAAATCATTGAGAAGTTCTGCCTTCTAGCAAGTTGGCTTCTACGAACAAATCACCACAGAGATTCTATCTTTATCCCAGGCTTTATTGGATCTACTGAAAACCACAGGACTTTAAGATAGGGCTGAAGATATCACGAGAATAGTTTTTTTCATGAGGTGATTCTTCTCATCATTGTACCAAATTCTCACAAACAGTTCTTCGTCAGAGGTGTGGTGCTTGAGGCCACCAAGCTTTCAGAAGGAGCCCCAAAATGAAGCCAAGTGTGTTGGAATGGAAACCAAAGTTTTTTCTTTCAGTTTTGGCCAACCACATTTCATACAAGTGCCAGTGTTTCCACAAGAAGATCTCCTTTACGAGGACAGCAGAAAGCAGCTATCTCACATCACCACTGAGTCTCCTGTGTTACAGAGAAACCAACCTGGGCTGGTGCCTTCTATGGGGTGGACGCCATGATATTTATCTTCCATAGGCTATCTCATTCGTTCAGTATGATTACTCCTCTCTTATACCTAGGACACTGAGGCTTAAAGCTATTAAGTGACTTACACAGCTAGTCAGTGGAGAGGTCAAGATTAGAACTCATTTAAGACTGCCCCCACCCAAATCTAGGCTGCTTTCATAACATTATGTCACCTCTCAGAGAAATACATTGGCTCATCAAGGAAGAATGTTATGAACATGAGAATGGCCTAATTCTTGTTATACAATGTAGTTCCAAAAAGGGATTTAAAAGACGTGCTGAAGAATTTATTCTATTCGAAAATTAAAGATATTCCTATTTGTACAGTTTGATAATCCTGATAAAATATTCTTATTCCTCATTCTTTATTTGTTCAAGAAAAAACTGCTAGTTCTTTTTCCCATTTGGTTCTTATTCTCATTCTTCCCCATGGGCAGAGGATGACCACGGGGAGGTTGCTGAAGGCATCACATCCAGTGACCCTCCCCCCAGAAGCCTACCCGGTGTGATACAAGTACGTCCGATGCTCAGACCTGGAACAAGTTTTCTCTGCCCATCTGCATAGCCGGCTCCTTCGCTTCCTTGATTTCACTCAAATATTGCCTCTTCCTTGAGGGCTACCTGGACCACCATATTCAAAGTCACCAACTGTTTGTCACCGCCCCCAAACCTCACTGTCCTCCACCATTTTCTTGTCCAGAGCACTTGCTATTTTTCTGGCATATACAAATTACTTATTATAATCTCTGCTTATTGTGTTTCTTACCAGCTGGAATATAGGCTCTTCGTGGGGTTAGTTCATTGATGCATTCCTCGTGCCAGGGACGCCCTTGATTAATGCACGAACAAATGAAGGAACATGAGACAATACATTTCCATACTTTCTCTGTTTCCTTCCATCACTGCTTGAAAACCAATCAATTATTTACTGAGTTCTATGTTTTTTGTAAACCATGCTAAAAACAGCAAGGCACAGGCAGCACGCACAAACCGTTCTCTTCAGGCACATTCCTTCGCGCTCCTGACGAATGTTTTGTGTGGTCTACAAAATATCTCCAGCTTGCCAGCTTCTAATACCCCCTTCCTTTCCTCGGTACTAGAGTGAAATCAGAAAAGATAAACAACTTTAACTTTTCCTGTTAAAAATGTTCAGCTATGCCTTGTATTTGGAGATGCTTGCATAGACTAATGTCAGGAAAAGAAAAATGGGTTGAGAAAAGACTTGGAGAAATGATCATCCTAGTGCAGGCCCTCTTAAAATCCTGAAGTGTTTTTTTGTTTTGTTTTGTTTTGTTTCAAACTCACTCCCAAGGAAACGAGAGTCATACCTTCTTTTAAGTTTATCTAGACAGAAACTCTATGATCTTCTTCAATAGCTCATTCCTATCTTCACCTCTAATTTCTGATGTCCATGTGCAAGTCATTCTGTTTTCTATCTAAAATCCTCATGTTGCATTTTAAATCTACTGGATTTGTCATTTGTTCATAGACATCGAGGGTATTGTTGATGCTGGCTGGCCCTTGTATTCGTGTACCTACACTTACAATTCTGACTAAAACAACAACCAACACCACCAGAGTTGGCCTAATAACCCCGATGCTCCCAGCTGTATTGATTTTTTCCTTTTAATTTCACATAGGTAAGATAGATGTTGCTACGGTTCCCTCTTCCATTTTCCAGATGACGAAACACAACTTTAGAGAGGTTAAATGATTCACCTAAAGTAACCTCAGCTATTGAATCAATGCACCATGATTCAAATTTTGTTGGCCTGACTCCAAGTGCGATGCTTCTGTTGGCTACAGCAGAGATTTTCAGCTACGCACCCAAATCCGCACCTCCCATTACACACTCCCTGTGTTAGAGGTGCAGAGTGAGCCTGCGCCCAGCCGGGTAGAGGGAGGACATAGGTCCCAGTCCTTCTTGCCGTCAGTTATGGCCAATGCTACTAGCGTGGTGGGGTGTGGGCCACTTCCTCTGTGTGGTTTCATGCTTTTTCCCTTTTCCAGAACACTGGGATGGGGATGTCCAGAACAACTCTGGGATTCTTGAAGAATCACTAGCCTGAGTCCCTCAGTATCTGCTTCGGACTATTACATGAGGAAACAAGAACAGAAAGGAAAAAAAAAATCATTTTTAAGGAACTGATTCTTTGGGGTATGTTTTGTTACATCTGCTTAACTTTCCCAATTTTTTACAAGCCATTTTGCTTAAATATTTCCAGTGCTAAGGGGTTTAGTAGTTTTCAAGGTAGTAAAGACTTTTTTTTTAATGTCAAGTCAAAAAATTTATTATCTCTTCTAATTTTTCCCCTTGGAGTAATCAGTATTTCAGTATAGTTCAGAATAAGCCTGTAAGTATTTGACCACAGCTCAACACATCATCTTCTCTTTAGAACTTGAAGTTGTGTTTTGTAAACCCAGAATAATCACTAAAACTAGAAGCCATGTTTCTCCCCAAATGTGCTATATTGTATAGCATTTGGATCACTTTTTTCTTCTGCTGCTGCTTTTAAGACTGGCCAGGGAGAGTGAAGCCGTGGAAGAAATTCTCCTCAGAGAATTTTGGTTTAGTCCTCTCTCCAATGTAACCTTGATGTCCAAACAGACTCGGAGAAATCTGATGAAATGGAGGTATTTGGGGGTCACAGGGTCTCCGCCTACTTTATATTATAGGTGCACCTTGAAGAACAAGGAAGTGGGTAAGGCAGGGTGAGCACAAGTACAGAAAATGGAAGCTTTAGGAAGATCCATGAGAAAAGAAAGTGGTAGGGGGCTGGAAAGGCAGCAAATGTCTGGAAAGCTTCCAAGGAGGCATTAAATGCCTTTCCTTGTTCTGTGCCTTTCTCGGTACTACTCAGAGTCCGTGACACTCAACAGGACCTTTTTTTTTTTAAGATTTTATTTATTTATTTGACAGGCAGAGATCACAAGCAGGCAGAGAGGCAGAGAGAGAGAGAGAGAGGAGGAAGCAGGCTCCCTGCTGAGCAGAGAACCCGAGAACCCAGGCACCCCCAACAGGACCTTTTTTTATAGGCGAGATCACTTTTCCCCTTTCAATTTGCCAAACACAACTTCCAACCAGGGCTTCTGCATTTCTCCACAGCTGGGATATATCCACCTACACATGTATGGCTAATTGTTCATTCTCTCCCAAATTTAAACACTTTGACTAAACACCTTTAATGTGACTAATACAGATGTGTCCCCTGACTGGCTCACTCAGCTCAGAGATGTTCTGCTGGCTTGATTTCTATCAAGAAAGGGTTGATCAGGGACGCCTGGGTGGCTCAGTGGGTTAAGCCTCTGCCTTCGACTCAGGTCATGATCTCAGGATCCTGGGATTGAGTCCCACATCGGGCTCTCTGCTCAGCAGGGAGCCTGCTTCTCCCTCTCTCTCTGCCTGCCTCTCTGCCTACGTATGATGTCTCTCTCTGTATCAAATAAATAAATAAAATCTTTAAAAAAAAAAAAAAGAAAGGGTTGATCAAGTATAATGATGATTTGGAGTTCTTAAAACACACAGTATTAAAATAGAGACTTGGCTTTAGTCTCAAAACCTCAGGCAGGCAAGATCCATTAACAGCAGACATAATTTTTTCATTTTTAAAAAGATGTTATTTATTTATTTGACAGAGAGAGAAAGAGTACAAGCAGGGAGGAGCCAGATGTAGGACTTGATCCAGGAAACTGGGATCATGACCTGAGCCAAAGGCAGTTGCTTAACCAACTGAGCCACCCAGGCACCCCAGACATAGTTATTTATGTTGATACGGTGGTGATTTCAGCCAGAAAAACTGCCCGGACTGTCAATGAGAATCACCTCTGTAAGATTCTTCATGGGAGAAGATGGTGGGGGAGCAGGTGAGACTGCAGAGAGAGGGAGCCAGACCTGACCGACCTGCTGACCTCACCAAGAACCATCGGCAGAATGTCTGAAGTTATAAACTGTGGACAGGGCTTGTGACTCTGTTGGCTGTAAAAGGATGATTGTCTCGCTTAATTTCACCCATCCTCCGACCCCTTGGACTTGCTTTGTTCATCCTGCCTCAATTCAGTTCTGATTCTTGATTCTTCTGACTACATAGATCCTTGTCCAGAGCCTCCAAAAAACACAATAACAGCAGAGAGCATCTAAGGTCTCTCTGTCCCTCAGAATCATCTGGCTTACACCAAGAAAGCAATTCCCTCTAATGGTCTTTCGTGTTTTCATTAGCAATAGTAAAATGGCATTTTGTAACTAGAAAGCACACACATGTGCACACGTGTATACACACACACACATACACATGCACGTGTGCACGCACACACACACACACGTGAAAGAAAAGCTGGACCATGTTTCCCAACACAAACCTGGGGCTAAGCCGCAGCCAGTTCTTTTTACTCAAAAGGTCAGTAATCGAAAGCAAAAGGTTATCCCTGGCTTCTGCCGGATCTGAAGTCATTGTCAAAGAGGATATCGACTTCTTTCTGTGAGCCACGGCTCACCCTGCCCTGTCTCTGTGAGGTCTAAAATGACCTCTTGGTCTTCATTAGGGCAGTAACAAGAGGTTAGAAAGCAGTAGAAGAATGCAGAAAGAAGACTGATGAGTTCGATCCTCTCTGAGAAAAGCACAGCTTGTCCCAGGGGTACTGGCCCCATCCTTGTAATGCGCAGCTGCAGATGCCGGAAAGCTTCCCAGACATGGGAAATCAGCCTCTTGGGGGATGCAACTCTCTCTCCTTTGCTCCTTTTACAGTCACTCAGGTAACAGACTGGAACTGACTTCTGCATCTTCCTTCACATTCTCTTCAACAACCAGTTCTTTCCCATTCTTAATGTCTATTTTTAGGCCTATGTAGAAAATTTCCTTTAGCGCTTGTTAAACCTACTCTTGCTGTCCACATTTCCCCCCCAATAGTATATATCTGTAGTAAATGCTTTGAAGACTTCCTACTGACTTCTCCTCTCTGTGCTCTCAGAAGAAATTCCCCATTTGCCTTTCGCTGTCCAGTTTCTCCTTTCCTGAAAAAAAGGAAGTTATGTAGCTCTGATTAAAATGGGATGAGCCGGGATGCCTGGGTGGCTCAGTGGGTTAAAGCCTCTGCCTTCGGCTCAGGTCATGATCCCAGGGTCCTGGGATCGAGCCCCACATCGGGCTCTCTGCTCAGCGGGGAGCCTGCTTTCTCCTCTCTCTCTCTGTCTACTTGTGATCTCTGTCTGTCAAATAAATAAATAAAATCTTTAAAATAAATAAATAAATAAAATAAAATGGGATGAGCCTAAAATGATGGGTCTTGAGTTTGGCTCTTGGGTCTACGTGTTATTATTTGAATAACCAAGTAAGCCATTTAACTTCTGAGAGGCTGCATTTTATAGTAAAAGATCGTAATGATGATACCCAACCTCTAGGCTCAGCTGGATGTGTCCAGGGAGAAAGCTGGGGTGGCAATCGGGGTCGGTTGGG
This sequence comes from Mustela lutreola, assembly GCF_030435805.1. Taxonomy (NCBI): domain Eukaryota; kingdom Metazoa; phylum Chordata; class Mammalia; order Carnivora; family Mustelidae; genus Mustela; species Mustela lutreola. The sequence continues at coordinate 81,961,234 of NC_081295.1, forward strand.
GTAAGATGGTGTAGGGACAACCACATGGCCCACAAGAAGCACTCAATAGGTTTATTAAATATTAAGGGACAAAAAGGAAGATGTGTCCCAGTGGCCATCACTCGCTCTCCGTAAGATTCTGAGATATGCTTTCATGGAATCCTAGAGCAGGAGAGGACCCCTTGAGGGGAACACCATCATTTACAAGAAAGGACATGAACCCCAAAAGAGGTGGACTGATATGGCTGTCAGGCAGCACATGTGGAGGCTGGTTCCCAAGACTGTGGCCAAGAGTCTTTGCCCCATGCTGCCTCTGTCCTAACCAAAGAGGTTTTTTCTCTACCAGATTTATTTTTTCCCTATTCCAACTTACTTTTTCACTGAACCTAGCACTTTACTATCTCAGTTCTTTTTAAGCTTCTGTGAATCTTTGAAGGAGCCAAACTTCTTCTTTCCTAAGTCTCTGAAAGGTATTTTAAAAAGAACCACACTTAAAAAAAAAACCAAGAAGAAGAGGAAGAAGAAGAAGAAACAAAAGAAACACATCATCTCAGCTTCCTCTTCTTGAGAATGTTCCCTCATGCTCCCAACAAGCACACACACAGCGTAATCACAATGGGTCACGCCCTTGCAGCAGGGGCTTGCGATTGGAAGCTCATGGACCAGAATGGTTGGCCACCTGGTTTTTGTAAACAAAGTTTTGTGGGTTTTTTAAAAATATTTTATTTATTTATTTGACAGAGAGAGACACAGCAAGACAGGGAACACAGCAGAGGGAATAGGAGAGGGAAAAGCAGGGTCCCCATGGAGCAAGGAGCCTGATGTGGAGCTCGATCCCAGGACCCTAGGATCATGACCTCAGTAGAAGGCAGATGCTTAAGTGACTGAGCCACCCAGGCATCCCAACAAAATTTTATTAGAACACAATTTTGGGGTGTGGATGGTCTTCGGCTGCTTTCTGGTGACAATGGCAGAGTCTGTGAGTTTTAAAAAACAACAGAGACCACGTAGCCCACAAAGCCTAAAATAGTTTACTCTCCAGCTCTTTACAGGAAAAGTTTGCCAACCCACACACTTGGAACCCACTTCAGCTTTTGTCAAATTCCCTTTTCAGGAGCGCCTGGGTGGCTCGGTGGGTTAAGCCTCTGCCTTCACTCGGGTCATGGTCTCAGGGTCCTGGGATCGAGCCCCGCATCGGGCTCTCTGCTCAGCGGGGAGCCTGCTTCCCCCTCTCTCTCTATGCCTGTCTCTCTGCCTATCTGTGATCTCTGTCTGTCAGATAAATAAATAAAATATTAAAAAAAAATTCCTTTTTCAAATGTCTTCCGAGAAACTGGTTTCCACAAAAGCTGGGATTTACTTTCCCAGAACATTTTTAAAACTTTGATTATTTATTTTCACCTACATAAAAGATACTGGTCTAAAATTTGAAAACTATGAGAAAGTGCAAAGAAAAAGAAGAACACTGCAATCAGCTGTAATCTTGGAGGCACAGAGAGTTGCTGCCGCCTCCTCGTCGTTGCCTGTGGCTTTGGCTTGCTCGGCCTCAGAGAGCCAGACCTTGGGCTTCGGAACTCCCTCAGTGTTGGGTGAGCCAAGTAGTTCGAAGCTGAGCTGCAAGGGAGGGCATGGAGATAGAGAATTATTCTGCATAATATGGTGGGGCATTTTTTAAATTTAAAATTTGATTTTTTTTAATTTAAAATAATTTCTTTAAATTTTTAAATTAAAAAAGTCCCATCACGTTAATTTTTTTTAAATTTTAAGTTTTTTAAGTTCTTAGGAAGAGAATGAAAAGGAAAAAAAAAGGTAAGACAGATGAATAAGAAAATGGAGAGGCCAAGGGACTTTGAAGGAGACAGGCAAAGATAATTTAGCTTTAAAATTGTATGAGTTGGGGTGCCTGGGTGGCTCAGTTGGCTGAGTAGTGGCTACTACTAGTGGCTGCCTTCAGCTCAGGTCATGGTCACGACGTCCTAGGATCAAGCCCTGCATCGGGCTCCCTGCTCAGCAGAGAGCCTGTTTCTCTCTCTTCCTCTGTCTGCTGCTCTACTTGTGCTATCTCTGTCAAGTAAATAAATAGAATACTTAAGAAAAAAATTGTACGAGTTGCTCTGATGCAAACTTCCCATCATTTCCCCTAAACCTTTAGGAGAGTTGCCTTCCCATCCAAAGAACCCTGAGTGAGTGGTTTGTTTGGCACCTCTCTTTCTGGTGTGGACCAGGTTCCTCCCATTCAGGGCGGTGACTCCACACACAAAACAGCCTGGCTAAAGACAGAGATCAGATAGAGACCACTGCTACGCGTTAAGTGATCTGAGAAACGCAGATCGCTTTTGGCAAGGCTATTGGACTTCCCATAATTGTGGAGTCAGGATACTTGACTGGATCACAGGCACAGGGAAAGCCTGGCATCATAGGTAGGATATTCTAAAAAAATACATGCCCGTCCTCAGAACATACATGTACGTGGGCATGCACGTTGTATGTGTGTATATATACATGTGTACACATATGTAACCTTGGTACATATAGACTAGTTTCTTCACCCTTCCCCCTGAATAATGAAATGACATAGCTAAAGTTCCAGCAGGTTATTTCTAGAAACCCATACAAGAAGATACAAGTTGTCTAGCTGTTTTCTCCAGGACAGGAAGTGGGAGCAAATAGCCAGGAAAGAGTGAAGACAAGCTACATTATTCACCCTCCGTACCCTAAAAGCCAGTAGCGGAAAGCCACCCTGGAAAAGGCTTCTCTCCCCTGGAAATTCGCCATAACATTATCACCATCCCGTGATGATAGAATAGCCCTCTTAGAGCTCCCACGCCCCCTTGTGCACAGTCTACCTGGGCGTCTCGGTGATGTCAATGTGGGCCACACCATATACTTCACAGGGACACAAGCCTCCATCTGCCAAGGGGAAATCGCTCCCCAGGAACGTGAGTGGAGGACAATATTCTCTTTGATCACCGCAGAGTTTTCCTTTTCCCCCTCAGTGCCAACACAGGCCCGCACACAAGCCACAATGAACACAGTGCTAACAGATGATCCTTTCCACAGTGTTTGCTTCAATCTTAACACTTTGTTCCAATTTGATAAACATTTGCAGATGCTCCATGTTCCTGAAATATCCTGAGGAAAAGCTTTCCTTTTGTGACTCTCAAAAGGTGAAGACTGGACAGAAATCTCACCCGGTCAGACTGGTGTTGACTGAAAGGGGAGCCCTTCGCACGTACGAGCTGAGGGATGTCTGCCCCAGTGCGCTGCACACAGGCTTGGGGAAAGCTCACTGTGCCCCTCTTTTGAATTAAAGCTTGCTAGAGGCTCTCCAGGCTCTCAGGCAGGGGCGAAGTCCTTCCCCCAGGGCGGGTGTGGTCTTCCGCTGGCCGCCCCCGCAGCAGCTGGCCTGGGACTCAGGAACTGGACTGAACCCACTGAAGCGCACCCTTTCAAGCCAGTGCCAGCTCCTGGCACTCTACCCTCCCTCCCTGACAGCAGGGCCATCTCCTCTGCCACCTGGAGATGAACCAGAAGATTAACTCAGCTCAGCAGAGAATAGCGCCCCCGCTTGGCACAGCCTATGTGTCTTTACTCATCCGGCTTCTGTTCATCCCCTCTTCCTTTGCGAAGTAGCTAGCAAAGCAGCCCAACACGTCAGGCGTCCCGCGCACCACACCCACCATTTTCTCTTCCTCCCAGCTATTAGCGGCCACCTTCCCCTGCACAGCCTGAGCTTCAGTCCCAGGGCGTTCTGTGGGTCCCAGGATGGGCTCTACCCTCCCCTGCCCCCATGCATTCGAGCATTTTTCTTTGTATGGCATGCCCACCCACCCTGTCTGCATGTAAAACTCTTACTCAACCCCTAAGGCTCTGCTCAAACACCATCTCTGCCCTGCCTGGGTGGAGTGAATGACTGCTGCTTCTGGGTTTCCATTAGCACCTTGAACAAATTCACAAAAGCACTTACATTGTTGTAGGTTTTGTTGTTGTTGTTGCTGTCTCCTTCTCCAGATCTAGGTACCTAGTACAAGAACCACAATCATCTTTCTATCCCCCAGAACCTCCAGTAGTGTCTGGTGCCTCATAAGTACTGGCTGAATCAATAAAATGTCATGATTAATTACACTCCAGAGAGAAAGGCTCTGTTATAGCCCTAATGGGTGATGACTAGCTCTAACTAAGATTTTCCCTTCAAAAGTGAAGTTAGAAAATAGCCACCCCAGAATGTTCTCGAAACTCCACATTCCTAGGTCTGCTTGTGCTGACTAATAACACTCTAGAAATTTCGAAGAACATGCCCCAAACAGAATTCCAAAGTATATCCCCCAATCCTGATTCTTCTGGTTTGCCCACTACAGTTAATGGCAACTGAATTCTTCCAGTTGCCATATCTTAAGAAGCTAGCATTGTGGAGGAGTTACTCCCGGCTCATCCTTCCTCTTATATTTGCATCCAGTGCCTTAGCAAATCCCATTGGCTCTTCCTTCAACATGGTATTCGCTTCACTGCTACCTTGGTGCAAGCCACTGGGCTTGCCTCTCTGGGCAGCCATGACCTCCTGACTCCTTGGCCTGCTTCCCCTCTTGCCAGCCTCTCCACTTGCCTCATGGTCTATTTTCAACACAGCAACTGGAGTGGTCCTTGAAAATTGTAAGTTGGATCATAGCACTGCTCTGTGCAAAACTCCCCAATGGCCTCTTATTCCCAGCTTTTCCCCAGTATCTGAATAGTGCCTGGCACACAACAGATAATAAATATTTGCTGAATGAATAAGTCCACATTGAAGTCTTAGCATAAAAACCCAATGCCAAGAAATTGCAACTTATGATACGATTGTTTACCTAATAAGGTATCTGCTATGAATTTACTACATTTTTGATATAACCATGTTTTCAGAATGACCCAAATGTTCCAGAAATATCTGGGTACTGAAGATATTTTTTTTCTGTCTAGCAATAAATTGACTATAGAATGACATTTGGTCCTGGCCAGTCACATAGTTCTCAGGGAGTTGGTTTCTTCAGCTTTGAAAGAAGGGAATTGAATATAAAGATTTTCATAACCCACTGCAATTTGAAATGTCTATGATTTTCTTATGAATGTTCTCTTTCCCTTTCTCAAAACATGCATGGACTTACCCTTCCTGAATAGTCCTTCATTTGATCTGGTTTTTAAAATGTACTTATTTCTCAGAGAAAACCTGCAGAAGCCCTGGGAGATTTCAGGCCCGGTGGGGGATAGGGGGAGGGTGCGGAGAGCAGCCCTAGCAGAGGCAGAACCAACTTCCCAGCCAAATGGGGCAGAAGAGAGAGAGCAAGTACAGGGCTGTGAGGACAGACCTCAGCTACTGCCAACCTGTGCCCTTTTTCTCTCTTGAGATCAGGGCCAGGGGACTTAGAGAAGTGTCCTTGACTTTAGAGAGTAATGACAAGGACTGAATTTCAAGTGCAGCTCATTCACACTTGTTTGAGAGATTAGGTTTGTTCAAAAAGCTGTTTGAACATTGATGTTGTCTGTAGAAATTTGCCCTGAGGTATATTTAGACAGAAAGCTAATACAGGATGAAGTCATTGCTGTGAACTCTAACAGGATTTTAAGTGATGCGGTGGAAAGGTTGCTCACCCAGCCTTTGGGGAGAAAATTACGAAAACAAATCAACTATGCAAACTGTCTTTACAAACTTCACCTTTCGGTATTTTAAAATTAAATTGAACTCACTTTTCAAAATATTTGTAGTGTGGGTTTCAGATACAACTCCTTATAAACTGCAGTTATTTGTGTGTGACTTTTAAATAGATCACTTATGAATGGGAAAATTCCCTGCTTCTGGAATTCTAGACTTTACTAATTTCATATCTCACTTATAAAGAGAAGATAGCACACGGCACACAAAAGCAAGCCAGTTCAAATTTTCCAGCCTCGACCCAGGCACTAATGTTCATCACAAATTGTTCAGAACAATTTTCCAACTCATTGACAACGTTCTCCAGTTTCTGCTGAATGATGTTGCAAAATGCTTCCGTCACCCCTGCTCCAAGTTTCCCAAAACAATGTGCTTTCCATGAGTAAACATTCACTTCTTGCTTATGTCATGCCCAAATCCAAAGTGAATAAAACTCGAGGGTGTAATAAGTAAAACTCGAGCTGGTAAAGACCAGATCTAGATAGAATCACTTGTAGAATTATGCCTTAAGTTACTACAATAATACATAATAATATATTGGTAAAAATTTAAGAATTACAGAAGTGTATGGTGTCTGTAGTAAAAGTTCTTCCTCTTCTCCTTGCTGCTGCCCCCTAGGATCACACCTGGGATAACTAAACTCATCAGTTCAGTATCTTTGAGGAATTCTTCTCTATTCATAAGCACCTAAACACAAACACACACAGCATACAGAAGTAGGAATTCCCTTCTTCCCTTTCTTCCTTTCTTTTGCTTTCCTTCCAATAATGAGGTCTTACTCTAGTCATTATCTCGCCAATTCCTTTTTTCTTTTTTAAACCCAATTATTATCTTAAAGATACTTCTGGATGCACATTTACAAGTTCATCCCCTTTTAAAAATTGTCTTGTTGTGTTCCAAAGCACAAAGATACTATGATTTAGGTAAATATTCTCTTACTGTTGGCATTTAAGTGGTCACCAATAATCTTGCAGGTGTGGAAAGAAGGCAGGGAGAAAGCAGGGGTAAGGGGAAAGACCAAGAAGAACATCTATCTGTGCCATTATATCATCTAAGACCCAGATGTCACAGCATTGTCAGAATTGTGTTCAGTCAGGCCTCTGATAATCGAGAGCTGACCTCAGGCCATTACATTTCAGATATCATGCTGGCAGGTGCACTTGTTGGCTGAAGGTCACTGCCTTGTGGGTGTTCAGAAACTATGTCCAAAAGAGGTCATGGTGCCTCCAAACTCATTGTCCCCAGAAGAACTTATAAATGATGCTACTTCTGAGCCTGCTTTCAGTTCCACTCAAAACCTTGGGGTCAGTTCATTCCCCAGCTTCTCATCCTTGTCACTGACACAGCCCCAGACGCAAACCGCTCTGTTCACCCTGTCTTTGTGTTCTGCCTCTGATTTCATCCTTCCATGGCTGTCCTCCTACCCAGTCTGTCCCACGGCTCCACTTGTGCCCATACAAATTGGAATCAGAGTCCTCTTCACCCTCCACTTCTTCACAAGCGGTTCCTTCTACTTTGTCTTTCCATCTTGACCTTTGACTATGTGAAGAAAGAGCATTATTAATCTGTCATCCTTCAAGGGTCATGGGGAAGCCGCTATCCTCGTTCATCTTCACCATTTCTGCACTTGGGTCTGGGGACGGGATAAGGAAGAAGAGATTGGAAGTCAGAGGACAGTTGATATTCCAAATAACATTCTTATCCTCTTACCTATGAACTCCTGTCATCAGGCTGTCCCATTGTCTTCCCATCCTTGTCATTTTCATCTTCTAATCTCTTGGCCATTCCTCCAAATTCATGGAGAACTTTGGTTCCTTGCGTACATCAAAACCTTAAGTCCCACCCTCATCCTGGGAGACTCCACTCACAATGTGGGGCCTCAGTGAAGATGCTGGTCCTCTAGGCCCCTGACTTCTGCCACTTTAGAGACTGTCATCTCCACTCCCTTATTTCTGTCATCCAAACCCATGCACACACTCCCATCAATCAGAACTGCTCCCTCTAAGAGCTCAAGTTCCCACTTCTTACTCTCCTCCAAGCCCTTACTCCCTTACACCCACCACACAGGTTATAAAGCTTCACGCCAAACGAGCAGACTCATTAGACTATAAAATAAAATGACCCCTTGAACCTCCACCTCATCCTCACCCTCATTTTATTTTATAGTCTAAAGAGTCTTTGCTCGTTTCATCCCACCTTTCCTATCTTCTTCTTCAAACAGTGTTGAATCCATGTCCAAAAGCCAGCTTTCCCAAACTGTCTTAGTATTCTTTGGAAGGGCCTCCCCATTTCTTGTTTTTGCTTTGCACATTCATCTTAACTTAATTCCCCAGGATACTCTCTTCTGTGGCAGGAAGACATGGCCCTTCTCTTTCCTTTTCTCCCACATGGTGGAAGACACTCTCTAGTTTACCGACATCCACCATCCATGTGTCCTCTGTTTTTTCATCAGTCCAGGCTTTGAGCTTCTCCTCACTTTTGTGGAGATCTAGAGCTGTCTTTCATCCTGGAACATCTTCATTTCCTAGATCCATGGTTCCTTTAGAGCATATTCCAAATTATTCTATAATATTTAATGTATTGAACACTGAAATTAAAATGGGACAGAATTACTTTGGCAATTACAGTCATCAAACCAAGCAATGCTGCACACAACATAGAAAACCTAGGGACATGAATACTTATTATGATAATACCCATAATATATGAATATACCCAATATATATGGATAATACCCATAATATATGGGTATTATCATAATAATAAGAATCTGTTATCCTATGTGACCCTTATACTAGTTCTAGGAAGTAGCATTCTTTCCTTTTTATAGATGAAAAACTGAAGCACAGTGATAGAACTGACTTCTGTTTGTTTATATATCTAGTTTAGGAGCAGTAGGTGTTATCAGAGCACAAGACTCCTAAATATAAATCTTATGTTTTCTTTTACACCTGTTGGCTTTTTAGAGATGTGTGTGTGTGTGTGTGTGTGTGTGTGTGTGTGTGTGTGTATTCCTGACAGAAAAGAAGATCAGCAAGGCTTGGAATTGAAGCCTAAGGCTTTGCAACCCAGAAAACCCCTTGTCCTTGGAAGTAATAGTCTAGGGACATCATGATTTTCCACTATCCTTTAACCATCCTAAAGTTCAAGCAAGGGCATGGCTATCGAAATACCAGCTCTAATTTTAGTAGGGACGAGAAGGGGAACATGGAGAGATGTGAGGTTTAATCAAAAGTGCTATCATTTAGGGATGTTAATAAGCCAGTTATCAGACTCCCAGCGGGTCTGGCACATTTGACCTCATTATCTGGACAACACATGATGTTGGATCCCAGTTTCTGGTCACCAGGCAGATGACTCAGAGCCACGGCTGCTGAAAGCCTGTTGGAAACAGAATTCCAGGGTTCAATAGGAGCCAAGGAATCAATCCACACACTCTCTAAATAGCATGCGATAACTACTTGTATCAAACCAGAACAGCACCTGGGGTTTTGTTTTTGGTTTTTGTTTTCTTTTTTGGCCCATTAAGTGGAGGAGCTCAGAGATTGGAGTAAATGTCTGATCAAGAAAACATGACATTTTTCCTGTTTTCAGAGTCTTTTTAAAGGTGCTTTTAGAAAGCAACATCTATCATGTTTTTAAGGCAAACCTTGTTATAAGAAGTGTAGGCTGGGAGTAAAAACAGTTTAACAACCCATCTGAGAACTTAGGCCTTGGTCTGAACAACAGGATAGGCAATCTTTTCCTTATGTCTGATCTCAAAGAACTCCCAAAGCCAGAGCTGTGGGGGTCAATACCCCAGGTGCCTTGTGCCAGAGAATTCCAGATGGCTTTAACCACAACTGTGTAGGAAAGCCTCATTCCCAAAAAACATGACCACTTTTTTGGGTTGTCTTGGACATATATTAGCTCTGGAAATGTGGATCCAGTCTCAGAAAGTTTTGGGGTCTTTTTCAGCTCTGAGATGGTTAAGAAGCCAGGTCCAAACTGGATACTGGTTACTGCCAGAAAACTGGACTCCCCTTTAATCATCATGGTAGTTGGTTTTTGCATCAGGAAGTTTTTGGGTTGTCACTATTTTCTCTGGTTTCTTAAAAACTTCTCTGGGCCTTCATTATTAAGGACCACCATTCTTGGATCCTTCCCATTACTCCGTAGAAAGGGAAATGCTCCCAAGAATGCTTGAAGCATTCTTGGGAGCATGGGACAATGGGACAGTGGGACAGTTCAAAGGTCTTAGTAGGTTAATTCTATAAGAAGTTAGAATATTACTTGACTAAACATCATTGACTAGAGAGGCATTCTTGGGAGCAGGGGACAATGGGACAGTGGGACAGTTCAAAGGTCTTAGTAGGTTAATTCTATAAGAAGTTAGAATATTACTTGACTAAACATCATTGACTGGAGAGGCGTATGAACATGAGACTTACTCAGATCTTGACCAAGTAAAACTATTCAATCTTAAAGGGAAATAAACATTCAAAGGGGCCCCCAGATGCTACTAGTATCATCTCCCTATCTAAAAAAATGGCTATTAGTGGTAGGAAAATCCATCCTCAGATTAGACCTTCCCCCTGAAAGCTCAACTTGTATGCATGGTACATGATTAGTTGCTTCATTTTCTCTGAGGCACAGCTTCCTGCATCTCTCCAAGAGCCTGAAATAGCCCCAGGCATGTGCCATTCTTTATCTATGTCAGAGCATGGGCCAAGAAGCTCAATATAAAACAGAACCCAGGCCATCTTTCTTGGAATATTGGCCTCTAGTTGCTGCTCACCAAGAAAGCACATGGTGGAAAAGATTAAAGCATTAGTTGATTAAGGGAAGGGCACAGTGACTTCTCTCTGCTCTGGCGAAGTGGATCATCAGGCTCTCTTTGTCCAAGTGCCAGAGAAACAAAGGAGTAGGGCTTGGATGAGGAGGTCTGGGGGATTGGGGCTTCCTTCTGAGCTCTCTTGCTTATTGTACTTTATACTATATCTATTGACGTGTATTCCTACGGATGACCTCTAGGTATTTGACTGACTAATAGTTTCACAGTGCAGTTTGAGGAAATTAAAAGTGGATTTTTAAAAGGATACAATCACTCTGGACAACCATTTGACAATTTCTTAAAAAGTTAAACACACATCTATCCTATGACCCTCATATTCAACTCGTAGCTATATATTCAATTAAAATAAACATGGATGTCCACGAAAAACCTTGTATAAGAATGTTTCTAACAGCTCTACTTGTGAGCCAAAACTTAGAAACAGCCTAGATGTGCTTCAGTAGGAGAACGTGTGAGACAACAGTGACACAGCCATACATGGAATGCAGCTCAGAAACAAACAGAGATGAAGAACTGATACAGGCAACCGCAGGAGGAAACACCAAAACCTGTTGAGTAGGAGTTGGACCCAAATAAGGATGATTCCTGTTAACTGAAATTCTAGGCAAAACAGAACTATGGTGATAAAATCAGATCATCACTTCTTGGGGGCAGGAATGAAAAGGTGACTGGGAAGGGGCACAGAAGAACTCTCTGGGGGGATGGAAATGTTCTGTGTCTTCATGTGGATTAGTCAAAACTGCTCCAATGGTACACTTAAGAGACAAAACTTTCAGATCTTACGTTATAGCATTTCAGATCTATATAGACAAAAAGAAGATGTGAATTTAAAGATTGGAGGGAAAGTGCTCCCAGAAGTTGCACAGAACTGGCTGCTGCAAGAGTCTAAAAGTTTCCTTGAGAATATCAAAACTCATGCTGTAGATCCCAGGGGGGCACTTTATGAATCTAGGATTAATTCATCCCTTCATTCCATGGAGGCATCTATTAGCTCCTGCTCTATGCCAGGCACTGTTCCCAGCACAGCAAAAAAGACAAGGTTCTTGCTTTTATGGAGCTTACATTCTGGTGGGAGGAGGTGGGAAAGAAACAAGTTAATAAAAATGAGCTAAAGATGTATCTGGGCCGTGCAGTCAGCTAAGCATCTGACTCTTGGTTTCTGTGCTCAGCACTCAGTGCAGAGACTGCTTAAGATTCTTTCTCCACCTCCCTCTGTCCCTGCTCTTCCTGTGCTCTCTCTCAAATAAATAAATGATTAAAAGAGAGAGAGAGAGAGCGCTAAGTTGGTTTCAGATAGTGAAAATGGTGACAAAGAACATAAGGTAGGGTGATGTGGCAGAGAGTGACTGGAATGGGAGATGGCACATTTAGGTCAGGTGTGAGGAATGGTTCCCTGAGGAGGTGATACTCAAAGGATCAGGAGCCAATCATGCAAAATGGGAGGCAGAACATGGGACATGGTAAATAATGGAGTGAACTCCAATAGCCCACATGCAATTGGCCCAATTGGTTCCAGTTTCTCCAAACCCTCACCAACACTTGTTATCTTTTGTTCTGTCATTTTGTTTTCTTTAGTTTTGCTGATATTAGCCATCTTAACAGGTGTGAGGTCAATGTGTGTAAAGTCTGAGTTATGTGAGATGAGTTCTAAAAATCTGCTGTCAATACAGTGTACTCTGTTGCACACTGAAAAATGTGTTGGGAGACTATCTCAAATGAAATGCTCTTACCACACAAGCACACAAAAGTGGGGACAGGAGGAAGCTTTTGAAGCTGAAGCTAGGTTTATTACTTTGTGGCGATGGTCTCATGAGTGTATGCTTACATTCAAGTTCCTCAAGTTGTATATGTTAAACATGTGCCATTTCTTGGTATGTAATCACACCTCAGTGAAGACTTTTTTTAATGCAGAAAGCAAAAAAGAAAGAGAGAGAGAAAGAGAGAAGGAGGGGGAGAGACAGAGGGAGGTAGGGAGAGAGAGAGAAGGAGGGAAAAGCAGAGGCTTTGAAATAAGACTAAGTTAGGTCCAAATTCAATCTTTAAGATTTATTCTGTTGCAGACTAGTTAGGGGAAATAGCTTAAATTCCCTTGACCTCACTTTGCACAACTACAAAACAGGGATCATTAGTACCTCACGTAAAGATGTTATATGGCTTGTGATTATTACTTACAGAATTTTTAGAAGAATGCCATAACCCAGTAACTGTTCAAAAATGGTGCTATACATTATCAAAGAGCAATAGTTTTAATCTTAGAGGCATGGACATTTGGATGCATAGATTTTTGTATCTTGACCAAGATGGCGCAGCAAAATTTACAACTGATGCTTGGAAAGGTTCTTGCCTGAATGGTGAATTTTCTGGAGGCAAGGTGCTTCTCGGTGTTCTGAGGTCATTTTTTGGCACATTCTGATCTGAGCAAGAATGTTAGGTCTGCGAGGATGTTGCAGATGAGACCATTGGAAATTCTTGTCTCTGGTCACCATTTATTTACTTTATCATTACATAACCAGACTTCTTTTGGCTTGCTGAGAGAAGCTTCCTAACATATTGCCAACAACAATAACAAATATATCCATATCCATATCTATATCATCTCCAACCAGATCTCACATCTTTGGGAAACATCAGCTAACCTCAGGACATGAAACCCCACAGTGGGTCCTTCAAAGTCAGGCCAAAATCTCCAGAGATTCCCTGGAGGGCACTTTTCTGATTTCTTTCGGTTGAATATGTTCCAATTGATGTAAAAACAGTTGTAGGTTTGATCAGGGAGCCCGAGTTTTCACCAATGATTTGTCTGTGTGTTAATTAGAGGATAAGACGGGGAATTTTGAAACCATTGATGGAAGAGTTTCTAATTAAGTGGTGCACCATCGGCAATGCCATCTTTGTGAGGGAGTAGCCAGACTCCTGAGAAATACTCAGTGTATTTCAGGAAAAGATGCCAGAAGCCTTCCCAGACATCGTTTCCCTAACCCTCCCAAACTGTCAGTCTCAACAGTCTCCCTCCAGGAGCCACAGTCAACCTTATCTCAAATCTCCATCTTTGCAGAGAGCTGGCTTAACATTTTTTCCTTCTGTATTCTCTTTACTAATCACATTGTGCACAACCTGTGCTAGGGAAGCCAGCAGCCAACCAAATATTTCATTCCATTTTTTAACTAATAGTTATTGTTACAATTTTTATAAATATCTATCGGTATACTTTCGCTTTTATTTGTGCTCAGGACAGTCTTATCTCTTTTTCTGCATACAGCGTTTGCAATAAGGAAGAAAAACGGGCACAGCTTCATTAGGACTGGTGAAATAGTCATTATGCACTAAAGGCAGGCGGGAATCAAACCGTAAGTCACTTTGAGGGCTCGGTCATCTGTAAATGTTCCGATGACTAGTTTTTCTTCTCCAGCAACGTAGAACAGGTTTAGTGAATGCTAGAGAGGTTTATTAGCTGCTGAATAGAGATGTGGGACTGTGGAGTTTAGTATCTGCAAAAAATGAGTGGCTGTATCATATTCCTTGTCTAGACAGAGCAAGGCTTCTGAGATCAGTCTCCTCATATTTCTTTGAGACAGAAGAAGGCAGATCTTCAGGATACAACGTCACAGGAGAGGGTTGAAGCTGTGGTTTCCCAGGGAAGATGAATATTAGAGCATTTACCTCTGAAAGACTAAAGATTCCTCCCTCCCTTCTTTCCTCCTTCCTTTCCTTCCATTTCTCTGTCTCAGTCTCTCTCTTTTCTAGATCCTAATCAAAATAGATTGGGGGGGGGGGCGTGCCTAGCAAATAGTAGGAACACAGCAAGTAGCTTTTGAGAGATTCTAGGGGGCAAATGAAGACCTGGTCAGGGATGACATAGTGGTTTCAAGCTGAATGCCAGCTTCTTTTAGTTGGTAGAGCTCTGTGTGAAAAAGAGTTTTAACCAGACTCAGTTAAGAAAGAGGGCCTTAACCAACCAATTTCTGAGAAGTGTCAAGGGAGGAGGAGGAGGCCATTGTGGAAGGGAGATCCAACACCACCCCAGGAACTGCCGTGAAGTGTAGTGGTTACTGTTGTGAAAGCTGGGCCAGATGCCATGGCTCATATCCTGAGTGGATAGATCGTTTCCCAGTTGGGTGATGCTGAGCAAGTCAAATTTTTCTGTAATTCAGATGTTTGGCCTATCTAGAAGTTTGTCTTTTTTTTTTTTTTTTTTTTAATCTTTGCAAAGGAATAGCTTTGGGCTTCATGGATTGTCTCTCTTGTTTTCTTCTTTGTAATTTCACTGATTTCTGCTCAAATTTTTATTATTTTTCCTCTCTGCTTGCTTTAGGCTAATATTATTGTTCTTCCTCCTCTAGTTCCGTAAGGTGGAAGCTTAGCTTATTGATTTTAGATCTTTCTTCTTTCTAATCTATGCATCTGATACTATAAATTTTCTTGTAAGCACTGTTTTTACTGCCTCCCAGTAACTGATAACTGGTATTTTTAGCTCAAAATATTTTAAAATTTAATTTTGAGAGTTCTTTGACTGTTTGTTATTTAGAATTATGTTGTTTAACATCCAAATACTTTGGGGTTTTCTTGCTATCTTCCTGTCTTTGATTTCTAGTTTATTTCCATTGTGGACTAAGAGCACACTTTGTATGACTTTTATACTTCTAAATTTGTTGAGTGTGTTTTATGATCTAGAGTGTGGTCTAGCTCGGTGAATGTTCCAAGTGATCTTAAAAAGAGTGTAGAATCAGCTGGTAGTGGATGAAATAGTCTATAAATGCCATTTAGATCCAGTTAATTGCTGGTGCTGTTGGATCCAAGCATATCTTTACTGAATATTCTAATTCTTCCCTCCCACCGCTTATTATATTGCTGTCATTCATTTAACTTCTCCAGAAGCGATAGTTGCCAATATATCTTTCAACTGTTATTTTGAACAAACTGTTATCTTTAGATTATATAAGAATAAATAAAACTTCTGTTTTATCTTTATTTATTCCTTTCCAAATGCTCTTCTTTCCTTTATGTAGATCTGAATTCTAACCTGTATCATTTGCATTCCCTATGAAGAATTTTAAATTTTTTTCACATTTCATACAGGGCAGGTCTACTGGCCACAAATTTCCTCAATTTTTGTTTGTCTGAGAGAGTCTTTATTTCTTCACTTATGAAGCATAATTTCACTAGATACAGAATTCTAGGTTGGTTTTTTTTTCCCCTTTAAACATTTTTAATATTTCACTCCACACTCTTCTTGCTGCCTGGTTTCTGAAGGTTAAGTCTGATATAGCTCTTATTCTTATTCCTCTATAAGGAAGGTGTTTTTATTCTCTGGCATTTTTCAAAATATTCTCTTTGTATTTGACTTTTTTGCAGCTTTAATTTTATTTTAATAATATTCTTAGGTGAGGATTTTCTGTATTTCTCCTGCTTGATGTTTTCTGAGATGTCTGGATCTATGTTTTGGTGTCTGTCACTAGTCTTGGAAAAACTTAGTCATTATTAATTTAAGTATTTCATCTGTTCTTTTTCTCTTTCTTCTCCTTCTGTTATTCCCATTATATACATGTTACATGTTTGTAATTATCTCACAGCTCTTTGATACTTTGATCCCTTTCTTCTTCTTCTTCTTTTTTTAATCTGCTTTTCAGTTTGGGAAATTCATATGGATGTATCTTCAAGCTCATTGATTTATTTCTTAGTTATGTCTACTCTGTTGATAAGCCTGATGAAGGCATTTTTCATTTCTGTTACATTGTCTTTATTTTCTATTTTGTTTTATTGTGGCAAAATATATGTAACATAAAACATATTTAACTACCTTTAAGTGTGCATTTCATTGACATAAGTATTTCACAATGGTATGTATTCATCACCCAGCATCAATTTCCAGAATTTTTTCATCATCCCAACAGCATTTCTGTACCCATTAAATAATAATTTTGTTCTTCTTCTCTCCCAGGCCCTGGTACTCTCTATTCTTTTTTCTGTTTCTGTGAATCTGCCTATTCTACGTATCTCCTATAGCGGATAATAAAATTTTTGCTCTTTTGTGTCTGAGTGACTTTGGAATCTATCCTGGATACTGTGAATGTTATGTTGTAGAGACTCTGGATTCTACTATGGTCCTCTAATGGATGTTGACAGTTTTGTTCCAGCTGCTAAATTAGTTGATTGATCTTAAACTTTCTACCTCTTGGCAGCCACTCTAGTCTTCAGTCTTTTTATCCTTGGCTGGTTTGCTTGCAGACTGGCCCACCCATGCATGGTTCAGGGCTTAGCCAGAGATTTGGACAAAATTTGTGCATAGAACTTGTGGCTCTTTCCCTCTGGGTCTCTGTTTTCTATCATCCCCTCTTCTCACATTCTAGTGGCTGTGGTTGTCCTGAACTCTGTGCTCTATGACTTTTGGGTTTTTAGGGAAGTTTTAGCTGCCCTTTATAGTGCTGACTTCAGTGTGACCAATCTGACCTAAATGCCATAAAAATGAAACAGAAACCCCAGCATAAATGTCAAATCCCCCCCCACCCGAATCTACTTGCTTTTGTTATTCTCCAGACTCTTTGAGTAGTTGTTTGCTCTATTTTGTCCAGGTTTACAGTTATATGAGTAAGAGTCAATCTGATAAAAGCTTACTTCGTGATTCGCTCATGACTTTGAATAGAGAAATAGTAAGAAATAGTGTCTGAGTTACTCCTTGGTTTACCAAATCTCCTTGAAGATACTAATCAATGCAATCCATTATATATGCAGATTATCATTCCCCCCTCTAGAAATTTTGATTCAGTAGGTCCGAATTGGGAACTAGTAATTTGTTCTTTGTTCCTTAGAGGCTCCAGGTGATTCTAATTTTCAGGAAAGTTTAGGCAAACACTCCATCAGGCTCTTGCTACTCAAAATGCAGGAGCTTGTTAGAGGTGCAGAATCTCAACCTTCTCCCAAGGCGTAATGAATCTGAATCCATATTTTAACAAGACCCCAGGTGATTCGTATCAATATTGAAGTTTGAGAAACACTGGTTAGGATATTGTGATATTTTAATATAGAATATGAAATGGGTTTCCTTTCTATTACGCATTCCATCATCAGATATTTTTGGTGTTGAATAAAATTGGCATCAATCCTGCCTTTAGAGCAGACAACCCATAAAAAAATAAATAAGCGCCATGTCATCATAACTACGACATGCTATGAAGGAAACAAACCAGGCAATGAGATCTAGGCCAGTAGTTCTCAATCTTTCATGCAAATCAGAATCACCTCAGAGGCTTTTAAAACATCTCAAATATCAAGGCTACACTTCCAGACAAATTAAATCGGAATCTTTGGGATGGGACCCCAGCATCAACAGTGTAAAATATCCCCAGATGCCTGCAATGTATACCTAAGGTTGAGAAGTGATTATTCAGGCTAATTGAAGATAACTTTGAGATCAAGAAAGGGCTCCTTTAATCTGAGACCTGAAGGATTAGTAAGTATCCAAGGACTCCAGGGAATGGCATTTCTGGACAGGGGATCAACATATACTTCAATACTGAGGAAGGAAGAAGCTTAATGTATTTGAGGAACTAAAAGAGGGCCAGTGTGAATTTAGTATAATGAATAAGAATGAGGGCGACATAAAGCTGAGCCAGCGCCAGGCTGTAGGTCCGCATCCACAGGCCATATAATGGGTACTTGGTTCATTTAGGACCACCAATTTTAGGTATGTTAAAAATTGTCACAAGTGTTTCAGGAATTTTAAATTAATAATAGTAGTGTAGTAGTTTCAATATGTTGGTTTTCATCTGAGGTTCCTCTCTCTGGCCCAGTGAGACGTTCCCTATCTAAGCTGTGGTTTCTGTGTTCAGCTAGTTTCTTCTCTCATGCTCTATTTTCACTTAATAAGAAGATCCCAACTTGTCACCAGGAATGGCAGCAAGGGTTCGATGGTTCAGATAGATGCTTTGGGATATTCTGATGGAACATGGACAAGGAAATTATAGGATAATTGCCCAATAATGATTACTTTTAAAAATTTCATTAGACTCTAAGTCAACAAGTCTTACCTGGGTTGTTTGCAGTCCATTATCCTATGCTGGCCTGGCAACAGGACTTTCCTTCTTGTTGCAAGTAACTCCCAGTTGTTCATAAGCAACTGATCAAAGTTCGATTTTGTTACATCTGTTCAGATCTACACAGATATATCACAGGCTGAAGTTTCACAATTTTTATCTTGTAAACTCCTTGCTACGGCTATAGAGGCACAAAGCTTGGACCATTGTGGCTACTTCCCATTAGCCTACATTTTTCTTCCCTTTTACCATAGGTCTCACTTATGGTTGCAAAATTATTTCCTGAGAAAATAGTATTAGTCCTAAAATCATTGGGTCAAAGGGCATGGCTTTTACTTCACGACGTAAATCAAATCGATGAATTTCTTTACTTGAAGTTTTTGCAAATTTTCACAGGCCTCAGGGTACGGGAGTCTTGATGCTATTCATTTGCAAATCGTTTGCCAAGTTAACAGATGAAAATGGCATTCATTTTGTTTTATTAATGTTTAATTCCTTATGTTTTTGGTAAGGCCGTTCTTTTTTTGTACATGTATACTTTCTTTCCTGTCATTTGCTGATTTTTTCCTGGGTTATCTTTTAATTTTTAAAAGCTACGTTATGCTGAAAAATATCAAGGGGCTGCCACATGAGTTATGAATATTTTCTTTTCTTTCCTATTTTGTTTAACATTTTTATGGGATTTTTTAGCATATTAAAGTTTTAAAAAAATTATTTAGTAAACTGTATTACTCTTTTCCCTTAGGTTACTTTATTTTTGTTTAACAAGGAAATATTCAGCTTTTCCCCTAATATTTTATGCTTTATATTTATCTTTTAATTTTGTCACATAAGGAATTGATTTGTTTTATAGTGAAATGTTTTGTACTTGTCTCCGTATAAAGTACATCTCTAGTATTCTATGTATAGTTATTATGAATGGTGTCTTTTTTCTGTGTATGTATGCATAATATTTAATTTTTACTGCTATGAAGGGAAGCCTTTTTAAAATTTAACTGTTTTACTGAACTCTTGTAATTAGTTCAGTTTTTCTTGATTTCAGATATAGTTAAGTTGCCACTCCTAATATACAAACAATTGTGATGTCATACCCTTACATCTAATAACTGTCCCTCTTATTTCTGTTTTCTCTTTTATTTGTGTAGACTAAAGTTTCCAGAACACGTTAAAATAAACATAATAAGAGTGGGCAGCTTTGTCCTGCTTCTCTTTTTTAATGCCATACCTTTCGTGTTTCACTGTCATTTGAAATGTTGGCTGTTTATATCTTTTTATGTTGTTAAGATAATATTTTTATTGCTACTTACTAGGAGGTTTTTTTTTTTTTTAAATCAAGAATGAGTGTTGGTGCCTTTCTACAGACTTAATTTAGAATGCTTAAGATAAATGAATCCAACAAACTATGTTTAATCTTATTTCACTCGTTGAAATGATGAATTAATATATCTCTTAAACGCTTATCCTCTCCAGGGTAAATACTACTTGATTTTAGATTGTTATTTTTTAAAATGTGTATTTCAGGGGCGCCTGGGTGGCTTAGTGGGTTAAAGCCTCTGCCTTCGGCTCAGGTCACGATCCCAGGGTCCTGGGATTAAGCCCCACATCAGGCTCTCTGCTCAGCAGGGAGCTTGCTTCCTCCTCTCTCTCTGCCTGCTTCTCTGTCTACTTGTGATTTCTCTGTCAAATAAATACATAAAATCTTAAAAAAAAAAAAAAAAGCATTTAAAAAATGTGTATTTTGAATTTGCTTTCCTAGTAGTTTATTAAAGATATTTCTACCTCGTTGGGGCACCCGGGTGGCTCAGTGGGTTAAGCTTCTGCCTTCAGCTCGGTTCATGATCTCAGGGTCCTGGGATCGAGCCCCACATTGGGCTCTCTGCTCAGCAGGGAGCCTGCTTCCCCCTCTCTCTCTCTCTGCCTGCCTCTCTGCCTACTTGTGATCTCTCTCTGTCAAATGGATAAATAAAATCTTAAAAAAAAAAGATATTTCTACCTCGTTCAAAAATGTGAAGGATCACACAATACAAAGAAAACCCCGGATCAATCACAAGTTTTAGAATTCAGGAAACCCTAGTTTCCTATTACGTGCTAGTAGGTTTTCATCATCTTGTTTGCCCTCCATCAGATACGATGTGGGAATGAGTGATTCAGTGGAAGTTTGGAAGAAGGTGCCTGTCAAATAAACATAGCATGGAGCTTCTGAGGAGTAAGGCCACGATTGCCTTTTCTCTCTTTGTCATTGGCTAGTTTAAGTTTCCTATCTCCTAATTCACCGCTGATGATTTGCATTTTCCATGAAACAGTCCTTTTCACCAAGACATTACAATGTTTAGCAGTAGATCACGCACAGTGTGCCCTTTCTACCTGCGAACTACTCACGCTCATTGTTAGACACTCATTATCCTTTTTAGTTTCATTAGGGAGCTTTCTTTTTCAGAAGCAAAAGGAAAAGGATTTACTATATATTTCTCTATCTTGTTATTCTTCATTCGAGTGATATGTATTTGTCAACTAAGTTATTTCTGGTTCTAATTTTTATCCCTGAGGTTATCTTCATCTTTTTGCCGCACTAGAGTTAATCACTGCCTCCCTCCCCACCACCCACCCTCTCATTCTTCTTCATTTTAGGAATTTCTCAGGATAGTCTGGCTTGTGAATTTTTCTCAGAATTATCTTTTCTAGTTAAGAAGATCCTGGAAGTATTTGTATTGAGATTGTTTTATTTATGTAGATGCCAAGACCATGGCATGATTTTCTTTTCTGTTTTTTAAAGATTTATTTATTTATTTGAAAGACTGAGAGAGAGAGAGCAGGGGGAGGAGCAGAAGGAGAGGGTGAGAAAGAGAATCTCAAGCAGACTCCTGCTTAGTGCAGAGCCCAACATGGGGCTCAATCCCAGGATCCTGGGATCATGACCTGAGCCCAATC
Source organism: Mustela lutreola (assembly GCF_030435805.1). Classification (NCBI taxonomy): domain Eukaryota; kingdom Metazoa; phylum Chordata; class Mammalia; order Carnivora; family Mustelidae; genus Mustela; species Mustela lutreola. Next base: position 81,982,688 of record NC_081295.1, read on the forward strand.
CAGAATTGGATACTCACCCAGCTGAGCCACTCCCATGCAGGTGGCCCAAGCCTGGGATGATTTTCACTCATCCAAGTCTTCCTTTGTGCTCCTCAGTAATGGTTTAAAACTACCTTCTTCAACATTTTAGATATAACCTCTTCACTTCTCTTTATCTTTTTTTATTCCCATTATCTTGTTACTATTGAAAATGAAGACTTTTTCACCCCATGATATGTCCTACTCAGTTTTCTTGCATATGTTGAAACCGTTGATTTATTAGTCTTATTTATCCATATATTAGTGAATTTCCTTATTATTTGAAGTTGATACTTAGGTTTCTTGGAGATATAATGACATCATCAGCAGGTGCTGATTCTTTCCAATTTCTATGTCTATGTTTTACTATCCATCTACCCATCTCTCCATGTAGTCATCTACTATCTATATTTTCATCTAATTCCACTAGCTCTCAACCTCCAGAACAATGTCAAACAGCAGTGGTGAAATAGAGGTAACTTTCTCCTTCCTGATGGTAATGGGAATATTCAAGGTAGTTTTCTTATTTAGCCTAATGATGGCTTGTGGGTTGTGGTAGCTGTATTTTAAGTCATGGGCATTTTAACGGGATGCTGGAGGTGATTCAGTTATGTTTCCTTCACTGCCAGTTTGATCCAGACAGCTGAGGGATTTAAACTTATACGACGGCTCTTCTCTTAATTTATAAACTGACCTCATTTCTGCACCCAATTTTGAAAAACATGCTTTTTAGGGGAAAAAAGGGGATATATAAGTAAAGTAGATATTTATGAAATATAAAATTTGGACACTAGGCAAAGTAGAAGCTTTCTATTTTATCTGCTATAAAAAAAGAAAAAAGTCTCATGGGATGTAGCCAGGTGAAATCACTCAGGCTGATGGATAAGAATGAATAACTGTTATTGTTTTTAAGCTGCTTAATTAATAGCACTATAAAAAGCATATCAGCTCTGGTGATCTGTTCCATTTTGTGCAGGCTATTCGAAAAATGATTGTTAATGACATATGCATTTATTTGAACTTAGAGTTCATGCTGTTGCCCTAAATCAGTTCAAAACTAGCAGCTACCTTGCTGTCTTTATCCTTATGAACTTTGATCTTGTTATGGACTATATCTTCCCCATCCCCCCAAAAAAGTGAATCAGAGGACATACTTGATAGTGCTGTGGGTACACACGTTATATTTTATCTGGCCATTGTCTTGGGTAGCCATGTTATATTTGAGGATGTTCCCACTTGAGTCCTGCCTCCCTAACATGGGAATCTGGATTCTGTTTCTCAGCCTTTCTTGAACTAAGATGGCGGCGTGTGACCCAGCACTACCACTGAACCCGTCCGCATGAGCCTTCCATTTAAAGCAATTAAGATGTGGAATTGCTTTTCATCAAGGCAAGAGACAGCAGCTTCTAGAGCGCTGTCGGCCATGTTCCTGGCAGTGGGGCCCTGTACCCTGGACTGTGCCTGCAATTAGTCCACAGTCTCATCCCCTCATCTCTCTAGGAATCCTGGAATGTTACCATGTACCCTATAAGAAACTGCATTTCTGCTCAAGCTCAATATGGTGGACTCTGCTTTACCCCCGAGAACCTAATCGGCAGCTGGTCTAGAAGGAGGAAGATCCTGAGATCACGGTCCATCAAAAACACAGTGGGAAGCTGAATTGTAAACCCTGAATACTTCTGCCTGTTTGGTAGACTCTCTAGAAGCATGTCTGTCTGTATAATTCCTGAATACATAAAAAGAAAACCTCAGTTGGCCAGCTGTACCTTTGTTGGAACATGGTCTGGGTATAGTTTTATACGATATGTAGCTGATTTGTTTGTGGTCATTAAATCTGCCCTTTGTTTTGGCACCTGGGCCACACAGCCTACAACGTAGAGCACTCTGTAGATTCCTAATGAGCTTCTGAAACTGGACCAGGAGAAATTTTATAAATGCAGATAAACAAAGCCCATCTACTTACAATTTGTGTGTTACTGAAGTTTTGTATCTTGAATGTGCCATAATTTCATGCTTCTTCATTTTCGAAGTGTCTCGGAAGAAGCATGGGACTATATTTATGATACAATGTGCAGTTTCCAAAATGTAACCCTCTTAGCATCTCCTGGGGTTAGAACCGTTCCTTTATCTCCTCGCTTTAAACAGAACACATCCGTGATTTTCCAGTTTATTTAGTGATATTTTGATATGAAATCAGAGAGTCGATCAACTAGGATTAGAATTCCCAAGGGCTTCCTACCTGTTGGAAGGTAAAAATCTCCTTTGGTAGAATTTGTTACATAAAATGCTATCTGTAAAATAGGATATCTAACTAAACCAGATTGTTTCTTTTTTCTTTTTTTTTTTTTAATTTTATTTATTTATTTGACAGAGAGAGAGAGATCACAAGCAGGCAGAGAGGCAGGCAGAGAGAGAGAGGAGGAAGCAGGCTCCCCACTGAGCGGAGAGCCTGACGTGGGTCTCAATCCCAGGACGCTGGGATCATGACCTGAGCCAAGGCAGAAGCTTAACCCACTGAGCCACCCAGGTGCCCTAAACCAGATTGTTTCTAACTTGAGAGAGTAGCATGTGGATCTAGTTTGGGCAGGGCCTGGAAGAAGAAGGGACCAGACCTTTTCCAGTAAGGAAGTATTAGCTCCATTTTGACTAGATAGAGAAGAGGTTTAGCGAGGTGGGGTATTATGGCCCAGCTGGAAGATAAGCAAGTAGCAGAAGCAGTTCTTAAACCCAGGTCTGCCTGCCTGCAGAGCCCATGTTCTCTGGGCACTGCCAATCCTCTTCCATACTCCCCCCTTCTCCCCTACCCTCCCCCCCACCCCGCCAAGGGTTGCCATGTTGGCTCTGGGAAAGGCCATGCTGGCCTGGATATGGGCCCTACCTCCCCATGGCCATTTGCGGTTCATTGAACCCGTGGCATGTTGACTGGGAGCAGATTCAGCCCTCTGTCTGCTGAACACCAATTTGACTCTTACATCTTTAAGGCTTTCTGTGCATTTCCAGGAAACACATTTCTGTGGGATAGCAGTATCCCCAGGACAGGCTTCCTAGAGAAATGGATCCTCTGGGTTTCAAATAACCACAAATGACAAGTGAAAATGTCTAATTCAATTTCCTTTTCAAATTTCTACGACAGGCCACACCCCTCATTATCTTCTGACCAGTCGGAAAATGAAAATGTAGCAGCTTCACCATCAGAGAAGGTGAGCTTTTAAGATAGAGCAAATCTTTTTTTTTTTTCCTTTTTAATGAAATGAATTCTTCCCCTTCTTTGCAGTTTTTAATTTCAACTTCTAATTGTAAGCAGGCAGAGATGTTGTAGAATTTGACAAGAAACAGCGCAGTTTCAAATGCATTGGACTCTGAAGTCTAGAGGACTCCAAATTAAATAAACCGTCTTTTAAATTACTTAATCAAATCACAAATCACTTAATCAAATCACAGCTTAACAAGAACATGGTTATTAATGAGAACTGGGTTTTTGTATCTGAGTGAATCAGGACAATTATATCTTTTTTTTCCCCCAAGAGCTAAACATTGCTCAGCTTTTGAGTTCGTGGCTGACCTAGGCACGTTTTTTTCTTCTCCCCAGAATTTTCACCCCACAGCAGATTTCAGGAGATGCAGCCACCCTTGCTGAGATCAAACAGGGGCTCTCCCTTGCCCTGCCTAGAGACTATGGAAATCTTCCTTTATGTCTTTACAGCTTTGGGCAGAGACCATTTCCACTCACTTTTCAGCCCTAACCCTTTGATGTCTGTGCTTTACTATTTACTCAGTCTCCCTGGAAAACCTGAGCTTCTTGCCTGGAGGATCTATTTAGTGAACTCCCCCTCCCCGGGCAAACCCTCTGGCCCCTGGAAATTCAGCCCTCTCAGCTGGGTAATCCCCTCTTCTCAATCACTGCCTTGGTTCAGGCCTTTGTCATTTCTCACCTGGATGTCAGGGAGCCCTCAGAGTGGTCCCTCTCCTCCTCATCCCTCTCTAATTCGGCCCCTCCCTGCTGCAGGGTTGTTCCTTCATGCGGGACCTCTGCTGAGACTCCATTAAAGGCTTCTTATAACTTTAAGGATGAAATGCAAACTCCTTACCTTGCCTCCCCACCCCGCACCAGACAAAGACCTTTTCTTGCCCTGGCTCCCACCTTCTCATCGGGGCCACCATTCCTTGTGCCTTGCTCGCTCTTACCAGCCATGTCCCAGGGCTCCCTCTTGTTTCCATCACTTTCTTACCCCTTGCCACCTGGCCAGCACACACCTGCGTTCGCAGCTCCGCTCAGCGTCAGCCGCTCTGTGAGCCCCCCTGGGCGTGCCCCACTCTGCTGTTATGGCACCGCTCCCTTTCCTGTGACACACGTCTCTCCACCCTACTGGACTTTGAAGAACTCAGGGCCCCTGTCTTTGCCACCCTTGAATTCCAGAGGAAGCACAAGACCTGGCGTGTAGCCGGTGCTGAATCGATGCGTGAAGGCACACTGACCAGTGGAAGCTAGCGGGACTCCCTGCATCTCGGACTCTGTTCCTCCGCTCCTCTGCCTACAGATCCCAGGCCCACTGCAAAGTCAGTCACTCCCATGGGATCGCTTACCCACATGAAGAGAGGACTTCAGACTCCCCTCCTGGCTCCTTTCCTTTCCCCTTGGATTAGTCCCAGCTGACACTTCATTCTTCAGACATTTCTAGCCTGTGGTCTATTTGAGCGACTTTATCATAGCACAAGACAGGCTCATAGAAGACACTCAGTCAGAGCTCAAACACACCTTCACATCCGGGGCGAGGAGTCCAAGGTCCAGACAGGCTACCAGCTTACCACCGATCACACAGCTGCTATCTGGAGTGAACCCAAATGTTCTGACCTTTGTCCCCAGCTCTGTCCACTACAGAACCCTACACCATTGGGTGTGTGATATACTTCATCATACCAACATTCATCTCTGAGAGAAGAGCTGGGAGTTTTTCATAGTGGACATGAGTGAGGTTTATACAAACGTCAGCCTCTTTGTCCTCCTTCCTTTCCACTCATTCTCCTGACATTCTATCCGCCTTGCAAATACTTTCCCAGAAAGCGAACATGTGTATTTTAGGTGTCCTTGTCTTAATGTTCTACTAGTTTGTAAAGCCTTTATCATCCGGGTGACTCAGTTGGCTGAGTGGCTGACCCTTGATTTCGGCTCAGGTCCTGATCTCCAGGTCCTGGAATCGAGCTCCGCATCAGGCTCCACACTCAGTGTGGAGTCTGCTTGAAGATTTTCTCTTTCCCTCTCCCTCTCTGTACCCCGACACCCCTGCTTTCACACACACTCTCTCTTTTTCTAAAATAAATAAATTCATCTTTAAAACATCCTAAATAGAAAACCCAGAAATGGACCCTCAACTCTATGGTTGACTAACCTTCAACAAAGCAGGGAAGAATGTCCACTGGAGAAAAGACAGTCTCTTCAACAAATGGTTTTGGGAAAATTAGACAGCCTCATGCAGAAGAATGAAACTGGGCCACTTTCTTACACCACGCAAAAAAAAACAAAACAAAACCTCAAAATGGTTGAAAGACCTAAATGTGAAACAGGAATCCATCAAAATTCCAGAGGAGAAAATAGGCAGTGACCTCTTTGACTTCAGCTGCAACAACTTCTTGCTAGAAATGCCTCCAAAGGCAAGGGAAACAAAGGCAAAAATGAACTATTGGGACTTTATCAAGATAGAAAGCTTGCAAAAGAAACAGTCAACAAAACCAAAAGACAACCTATGGAATGGAAGAAGAGATCAGCAAATGTCTTACCAGATAAAGGGCTACTATCCAAAATCTATAAAGAAGATGTGGTATGTATGTATGTGTGTATATATGTGTTATGTATGTGTTATGTATGTATGTGTGTATATATGTATATGTGTATTCCATATATAATGGAATAATACTTAGCCATCAAAAAGAATGAAATCTTGATTATTTGCAATGATGAGGTTGGAACTAGAGGGTGTTATGCTAAGCAAAATAAGTCAAAGAAAGACAAATACCATATGATTTCACTCATATGTGTAATTTAAGAAACAAAACAGAGGAACACAGGGAAAGGCAAGGAAAAATAAAACAAGAAAACAAAGAGGGAGCCAAAAACATAAGAGACTCTTAACTCTAGGAAACAAACCAAGGGTTGCTGGAGGGGAGGGTATGGTAGGTTGGGAGGATGGGGTAATTGGGTGATGGGTGTTAAGGAGGGCATGTGATGTAATGAGCACTGGGTGTTAGATGCAACTGAAATCACTAAATTGTACTTCTGAAACTAACAAAAAACATTTCTGACTCGGTTCGTAGGGTAACTGTGTTAGTCATGAGAGACTAAAGTACTATGAAAATAGGGCCAAGAAGTAATGGATCAAACACAATAGAAATATTTTTTCTACTCCTATGATGTCTATGGTAGATGTTCCAGATCCGTGGGAGGTAGTTAGGTGGCTTCTTCTCCTTGTGGTGACTCGGGCTGACATTTGGCACTGCCGTCTTCAAAACATAGCTTCCAGGCTTGCTATGTTTGTGATATCTCTTTCTCTAAGGAGCTGGAAGGAGAACAGAAAACATGAAGGAGGCAGGCAGGAGGTTTTATAGTCTAGGCCAGGATGTAAGGTGACCAACTTGACCTGATTTTTCCTGAAGTATGCTTGTTTTAAAACAGAAAAGCTCATATCCACAGAAACCCTTCTGTCCTAAGAAAACTAGGGCAGCTGGTCACCCGCCATGAAAGAGGCATATCTGACTTCTACTCACATTCCAATCTTCCTCTCATCAAATGGTCACACCCGACTACCTAGGATGCTGGAGATATGGTCACTCATGTGCCTGGGGAGCAGCTTCATAGGTAGCTTTCTGCATTGACATTTACTGAATGAATGTTTCATATAAACACTAACCCCAAGGAGCCTGAAAATTCATTTATAAAAGGAAATAGAAAAAGGAGAGTGGGAAAAGGACCCAAAATCTAGACCAGGAGGTGACCTGAACAAAGCCTTTGTTGATGTTTAATAATTATGTGAGGAGCAGTCCACACATTTCCTACAACCTTAACTAGGGTTTAGACTATAGATGTTTGTAAGAGGAAATACAATCCTATTTCAAAATCTCACCTCTTCACCCACTTGTAAGTTATTGAGAATTCATTCGTGGTGGCAAAACAAAACAGCCTTCACTGGACTGCATCCTCTTACAGCTTTCAGGAATACGTGCTACCCCCATTCCTGGAGAACCTTCTAGTAGACTCGAATACATCCTCTCCTAATCATAGCATCCTTTGTCGTAAGCTTTCTGTATGCCAGGAATCATGCTGATTGCTTTACTTATAATATCTTATTTTATCCTGGTAACACTAAGGTACTTTAAATTTCCCTCTGTCACAGATGAGGAAACTAAGGCAGATCTAGGTAGAGTGCCTGTTGCCTCACTACAGAGCTCTAAGTTGTAGAATTAGGATTTAGTCCCAGTTCTGTCTCCTTCCTTTGCCTGATAGCATACTCTGCACTAGAGACTTCTAAGAGAGGATTACGTTATTAATTTGGGGATGAGCTAAAATCTGCCCCCAAGGATACAATATTTCTCTAGAGTGGGACGGAAGGGTAGATAAGAAATACATACTCCTTGGGGCACCCGGGTGGTTCAGTCAGTTAAGCATCTGACTCTTGATTTTGGCTCAGGCACTGAGGTGTGATGTCCTGATGCCCCCTTTCCAGAACTCAGATACTCATTTCCCCCATTTCTGGGGATGGTGGCAGCTAACAGCTCTTTACTCAGTTTTTCTCTGGGACTTTCCTCAGCTAACAAGAGATTGCTTGCCGAAGGTCTTAAATCCCTCCCTGAGGATACCCCATGCCCACTATGACTACTTTTGTACAAGAGCACAAATCCCCTGTCTCCTTGCCCCAACTTAAGGCAATTCTATGATGGTTAATTTTGCTCCTTAGGGAAGTTTCCCCAAATAAACTTCTCTGTGCACTGAGCTCCATCTCCGAGTTTGCTCTGTGGGAAACCCCGTGCAGTCTTCATAGTCTATACAGTCTTTATGATAAAACGGAAGCTTTTCCACAGCCGCGCACACAATGCACTCCTTCCGTGTGCAGAGACAATTGTCACACGCATCATTTGCTGAATGCTGCTCTGCTGTCCCAGCTGCAGAGGGGCCACGGAGAAAGGAGAATCTGGGGCCTGGTGTGCCTCTCCCTGGGAGTGAGGGTGTGAATTGGCATAAAACTGTTTTGTTTGAATTTTCTTTCTTTCTTTCTTTCTTTCTTTCTTTCTTTCTTTCTTTCTTTCTTTCTTTCTTTCTTCCTTCCTTCCTTCCTTCCTTCCTTCCTTCCTTTCTTTCTTTCTTTCTTTCTTTCTTTCTTTCTTTCTTTCTTTCTTTCTTTCTCTTATATTAGTTCTAGCTCGCCCCCCCTCCCTCCTTTCACATTTTTTTTTAAGATTTTATTTATTTGTTTGACAGAGAGAGATCACAAATAGGCAGGGAAGCAGGCAGAGAGAGAAAGGGGGAAGCAGGCTCCCTGATGAGCAGAGAGCCCAATGCGGGGCTTGATCCCAAGACCTGGGATCATGACCTGAACTGAAGGCAGAGCCTTAACCCACTGAGCCACCCAGGCACCTCTTAACATTTATTTTTATGTGGTGAATATAAACACAGACATAGAGTCAAGGAAAGAGTGGAACTAGGCCAGCAAATACGTGGTCAGAGGAGGGCTGTACTTTAGCAGACCTGGTTCCACCTCCCCTTCTCCTTCCTTGTCATTTTCTCTTGCCTGTTGTAGCCCACCAGCCTTTCCTATATTGCTACAGCGTATCTCCACCTTATGTCCTGTCTCCTGCCTGATCCCTGCCAAACACATGTCCGTGGTGCTGCCGGGGACCTGCAGGGTCAATCTGACCTATTGGGCCCTGGCATAAACTCTTGAGTGGCTGCCTCTGCTCCAAAGTTCGTGCCTTCTTCCGTAGGATGGGGTTTATCATTAGGAAGCAGAGGCTATGTTTGATAGGCTCCCTTGTTTCTAGATGTGACCATGTGCTTAGCTCTTGTCAAAGGAATGGGAGCAAAAATGGTGTAGGTCGTCTCCAGACTGTGAGCCGTAAGGAGTAAATGTGAGTTGTCACGCTCGCTTCACATCCCTTTGGGCTGGAAGCAAGGAAGACCCTTCCTTGCTTGGAGGGTCCTTGATGGAACCACAAGGCAGAAGGAGCCTGATTTCCTGAATCACCATATACAAGAGAGCTGCCACTGACCAGAATCTTCTGCTTCCAATCATTATATGAGCAAGGAATAATTTTTTGGTAAGTGTAAGCAAAGATATATATATTGAAATCTAACTTGTACAGTAGCTAGCCTACCCAAATGAATAGACAACTTATTAGTCCCATGAAAAATGTAAACTATATAACATGGCTAACAAGGTCCTGTGTGATTTAGCTCCTTTTTGCTTCTTCAGCTTCATCCTTGAGGTATAGATTATAGGCTCTGGAGTTTATCCACATACATCCGTATTCTAGCTCCTTTGCTAGGGCCTTGGGTAAGGCACTTCATTTCTCTCAGTCTCCATTTCCCTTCTAGAAGAAGGAGATCACGTTTGTCAAGAGTTCTGAAGAGCCTGAGATTTTACTCTACTTGAAAACCAGCTTACCACACTTTCATGGATGCTGGCAGAATACACGAGGCTCTGCTCAGAGAAAAAGGACTTTATCACTCACACACACACAGCAGCTGGCATAAACTTCATGTTTGTATCGCTTCCTCTTGTCCTCCAGGATCCCCCAGGTGATAAGGGTGCAAGACCAGGTGGTCGTTGCCCATACAATGGGTTCAAATCATGGCTACCAAACTCTGAACTTGGGAATTCTAACACTTTTTAAATGGGTTGTGAGCAAATCTATCTAAACTTAGCCCCAGCAGGAAACATTATCTTTATTATAACAGACAAATATGATATAGTAATCTGTCTCTATCTTCTCAGAGAGATATCTCCCTAAAACATCACCTCCGCATTGGATTGTTGTGTAACTGATCATCATCAGTTACCACCTACAATGGCTTGGTATGAAATAAACCTGGTAGGAAAGAAACGCTCCTTAAAGAGCTGTTGTAACCATGTTTCCCCGTTTTACCTACTTCTCTCTGTGAAGCATCTGGGTAGCTTTCATTTGCTCCAACATGCTATGCTTTCTTTTGCCTGGGGGCCTTCAACCTCCTGATCACTGTGTCTGGAATATTGGACCCCACTCCCACCTCATTTCTGCTTCTCCCCTTCTTATGGTCCCAACCCATGAGCTTAGGAACTCCTGCTCTGTGCTCACACAGTTCACTCACTTTCCAAGAATTCTTTCTTTTAGAACACTTAGCAACCCTAAGTGTTGATGTTGTTTAAATTTCTTAAACCTCTTGGAATGTAAGCTCTGGGATGTTAGAGATAATATGAAGCAACAGAAAGTGGCTCTGGCTAGTGTAAGGAACAGGGAGAATTTATAGGACGGTTTCTGGATTATCTTATTGAATCAAAGTTGGAATGAAGAATCAAGAGCATGGAAAGGGAAGGAAGATGTAGGGGCTAGCGATTTGTGGCAGCTGCCTGCAGATTAATTGCTGGACTCGGATCTATGAGCCCAGATTTTAGGTGTATCTTTTTCAAATTTCAAAGACTGGAAAGAATCTGGATTCAGCTCGGATTTAGGTAATCACCCATATAAATCAGCTGTGGTCCGTGGAAGGAATTACATAGAACAAGCAATACTTCGGGGGACCATTCCCTACGTAGAGGTAGCAAACTGAACCAGTCCCCTCCAAGGACCATCACTGAGAATATGCCCAACATGGACTTTATTCCTGACTCCAGTCTTGCCTCCTCCAGTTCCCCAGCCCCCAATTGCTGTAGGACTACTGTGGTATTATTATCTCTTGCACACTCTGCCGTGTGATGGCTGTGACCCTGTAGCCACATTCCTGCTCGGCTAGATGGATTTCAGTTAGGCTCTGGCAATGGGGACACCAGAAGAAGCATGCAAGGTTGGAGGCGGGAGAAGGGATTTGCTCTTTCCTGGCAGCTTCCTGTTTTTGTTAGTATGACTCTCCCCCCTCGTTTCTTCACCCAGCAATGCCAGTTCATTCCCACAGCAGCACTGGAGTCCAGTTTGCAATCTCTCTCTCTCTCTCTCTTTTTTTAAAGATTTTATTTATTTATTTGACAGACAGAGATCACAAGTAGGCAGAGAGGCAGGTGGGTGGGGAGCGTAGGTAGGCTCCCTGCTGAGCAGAGAGCCCAATGTGGGGCTCTATCCCAGAACCCTGGGATCATGACTTGAGCCAAAGACAGAGCCAAAGAACAAATATTTGTTCTATTCCATTTTCCTGTTTTTCTTTGTCAGATTCCCTTTTATTTCTCTATCTATTTCATCTATCATGTATCTTGTTGTTTCTTCTTCTTCCTTGTTTATATTTCATTTGAGAGAGAGTGAGAGAGAACATGAAGGGAGAAGGTCAAAGGGAGAGGCAGACTCCCTGCAGAGCTGGGAGCCCGATGCAGGACTCAATCTGATCCTGGGACTCTGGGATCATGACCTGAGCCGAAAGCAGTGGCTTAACCAACTGAACCACCCAGGCACCCCCCAGTTTGCAGTCTTCCTAACACTCAGCAACAGCAAGAAATGCCCACCCCTCCCCCAGCATAGTGTGGAGTCCCAGCCATATGGGTCCTCTCCTCTGAGCTTGGAGACACCAACACCAGCTCAGCAGCGTCCCTCCTCAGTGTTGGAGGTCCTGTAACACAAGTTCCCCCCACAAAGCTCAGAGATGTCAGCTCTAGTCAAATGGCAACCTCTTCTCAGAGTTTGGGGTTTCAGCCCCTGGGAAGTCCCCTCTGAGTTGACATTAGAACCAGCTGACCTGCTGCAGTCTTGCCTCCAGGAGAGTTTCAGCTCTCAAGAGAGTTTCTGAATTTCAACCCCATGAGGCTCCCTTCTCTTGGTTCCTTCTAAGGCTTCTTCTCAGAAACCTTAGACTCTCTCTGTATGCCTGACCCCAGGGGTAGCAACTGTTTTCCACAGTTTCTGCCCCTGTGATAACAAATTATTCTCTTCCTGGCTTTTCATTTCCCTGGTCAATAATTCTTTACAGTATACTCTCCTTATTGTGTAATTCTTGTGGTTTCTGTTTCCTGACTATGCCCTGACTGATATAGGGGGTCCTTTTCCTAAAATAGAAATCAGATCACATTACTCCTTTGCTTAAAATGCTTCAGTGGTTATACTGATGTTCGTAGCAACAGTATTCACAATAGCCAAAAGGTGGAAACAAATGTCCATCAACTGATGAATTGGATAAACAAAATGTGGTATATCCATCCATAATGGTTTATTGTTCAGCCTTAAAAAGGAATGAAATCCTGATACATGTTGCCACATAGATGAACTTGGAAAACATTATGCTACGTGAAATAAGCCAGACACGAAAGGACAAGTAATGTATGAAGCCACTTATATGAGGTACCCTCAATAGGCAAATTCACAGAGACAAAGTAGAACAGGGTTTACTAGCGGTTATGGGGCTGGGGGAAACAAGGAGTTGTCATTTAGAGGGTACAGAGTTTCTGTTTGGGATAATGAAAATGTTCTGGACATCAGTAGTCGTGATGGTTGCACAACCTTGTGAATGTGCTTAATGTCACTGACTTCGCTGAATTGTGTACTTAAAAATGGTTAAGATAGTAAATTTTATGTTATGTACATTTGACTACAGTGAAAAATCACCTAAATTGTTTCAGGGGCTCCCATTGACTAGATACAGGATCAGTGAGGAAAAAGATGGGTTGAACTTTTCCTGAGCAGTCTCCCTGGCTTGTGCATCTGACACTCATAATGGATGGGACCCCTGTTTTCATCCTGGAGGCACCGCACCATATTTGGATGATATCTGTTGCTGTGATATGGGGCATTGTCAGCAGTCCTTTCTGTTTTAGCAGTGTTTTTAGGATCTCCCAAGATAGACTTGCTCAATGACCAGACAGGATATTTAATGCAATTGTTTCTCTCTACATTGGCCTCCCACTGGACTTGAGCAGGAACATTCTTATCAACTCACTTTTTGATTCAAGATGGCCATCCATCTGGTGTTTCTCTTTCTGTCACATTGTTGAAATCTTAGGTTCCTATGGTCAATAATCTCCTTACCATGATCTGAAGAAGTAGGAAGCACAAGAATCATGTAAGTGAAATACCTCTAGCATAGTGCTTCGCTTGCCTTTTGAAAGTCAACTTTAACACAGAGGATTTCACACCTTCCTGTGTCCTAACACCCTCAATTGACAGAAGATAATAGGGTGATAATTGATAGATCCAGGCCAAGAAGACCTTTTTCCTCTATTATCAATTCAATTTCAGTGAAGAAAGTTTCAGTGGCAATCATATTTCTCCCTCTCTTTATCAAGGAACGAGTATAATTTAGATAGTTTGCCTAAGAGTAAAATAATATCCACAAATGTGAAACCAGCCTGATATTCTCATTTTCTTGGCGAAGCGTATCAAGATAGGCTAGCAAGCTGTCAGAGTCTGTAAATCTAGTCTCCCTCGTAGCTATTTCTAATCTTTCTCTTCAGCTCCCTGAAAAACCCATGTCCCCTGCTAATTCTGTGTTAGGTTAATTGGATTGGCTGTGTAATATTCAACTGAGATTACCTCTATAGAATTTATTTATAAATTTTATTCCCTAAGTAGTGACAGAGTGAGATGATACTTTTTTTTTTCTGGACTACTGCAGTTAACATCCCCCAAGGAAGAAAATGTGTTTAAGACATTCGGATTTATTAAGGAAAGAAAAATATAGTCACAAAACAGAAAAAGAAGAGGGGCGGGGGCAACACCATTTAACTTCTAAGTGAGGGCTAGATATTGAATGATCTGTGAGGAAACGACTCCCTGAATCTTTTTATCACCGACTCCCAGTGCCTTAAGACTTGGTGAGCGGCATGAATGACAAAGGAAGGAGGAGTTGCGTTTTCAGCACGTTATCCATAGCCACTGCCAGGCTCCCCTCACGCTGTATTAGATGACTTGTGATGGGCAAACAGAGGGACTCATGCAATGACTCTTGGGGAGGTGTTCATGCATTGTTGTTCAGCCCTAGGACCCAGTGGCAAGGACTGTGTGGAGAGGACAACACGATTCCCATGCAGCAGCCCTGTTGCAATGCCTGGTGGCTATGAGCCCAGACACTGGAGCCAGACTCTAGCTCCAGTAGGCAGTAAGGTCTTGGGCAAGTTACATTGTCATCTTGTGTCTCTACTTTCCTATCTATCCAGTGGGGATAAAAAAATGCCTGTCTCATAGGATTATTTTGAGAATTAAATAAGATAACGTACACTTAGACTACTACCTACCATATATGAAGCATTTAATAATTGTTAACTATTTTTATTGACACTCTTCTCTCAAACTCAGAGTCTCAGGGACTGGTGTTGGAGATGGCCACAAATAGTCTCATGAGGAAGGAAAAGTGAGTCCATGCTGGGGTCTTGGAGAGAAGGAAGAAAGCACCACCATCCCACCTTGGGATGGGTTGCTACAGGTGGTTGAACCTACACAGAGCATGCTCATTTGCCAACTAATTTCTATCTCTAAACTCTCAAAGCAATGGAATCTAATGTTTAAAGTATGATTAGAGCTGGTGTGGCTGGGCAAGGAAAGGCACCATCTTTATCCCACTTGTGTAGGTGTGGTAGCGGCATAGGGTAGGGGGCTAATGGGACAGACTTTGGAGCCAAAGTGTGTAGCTTTATAACCAGCCCCACCAATTACTGGCCAACTTCATTGGCAAGTTATGTAACATCTCAATGCAGTGTTTTCCCCTTCTGAAAAATGGGGGTACTGATAGTAAAGTCTTGTAGTATTTTTATGAGGATTAAGTGAGTAAATAATTGAAAGCAGTGTAAATTTTTTTTTGGAACATAGTAAGTATTATGTAAACATCTATAGCCTAAAGATTTTATAGTAGTTGTCATTTCCATGTGAGTTTAAGTCCATTATCTACCTGTAGCCTCAGATCTTTGGAGGAATTTAGGGTGGTTGCATTCACCAATGCAATAGTATTTCTGAATTGCTTTGAGTTTGAATTTCAGACCCTAGAAATATGAACATAGTGAGTGTATAAGATTCACTGGTGAATGTTTAATGTGTTTCTCAAAGGGGGAAATAGAAAGAAAGAAGAGACAACCTTGCTCAGTGAAAATGAATCAGATGGGTTATAAAAAAAAATTAATAAAGCACTTTTAGGAGGCAGAAAAGGAGAAAATTCAGAGGAGAATCGGTAAGAGAAGATGGGTACCACAGCTGGGCAAGGGATGTTTGGTGAAATGCCTTCAACCAGTTTTGGATGCTGCAAGAGAGAGTTGTTAATGAGATGGTAGCATACGCAGCAAGGCACATGTTTGCCCCTTTTCCCTCCTCCCTCCCATGACGCCTTTATATTTTTAGCCTGTGGGTTTGGAATGATGAATGCCCAAGTGGAAATAATGCTGGAAGGAGATTTTTCTTGGCAAAATGGCAGTAAGGCCTGCCAAGTGTTTTCTAAGATGTAAACAAATCATCCACCTTCATCAGGGAAAGATTAACACATATTATTCCCTAGTCAGTGTGGGATTTTCACCTTCTGTAGTTTGCAATTTGAATTCTCCCCCATCATCGTGAGTTTTTACAACCTGATATGCATTAAGCACTCCACTACTCTGAGAAATCGTTGGTGTTCCAGCTGCTAGAATCAAACAATCAGGCACAAGTCATGAAATAAGAATCTTCTTCTACTTCATATAAACAAGTTATGAGGGTACAGTGGAAGTGGTACTGACTAGGGGATTCAATTTTCTCTTGGTTATGTCACCAACTACTCCACTGTGTAGCTCTACTTTTACAGTTATAAGAGAAGCATGTGAGATTAGATGATATTTAAGATTCTTTCCAGCTGGGCGCCTGTGTGGCTCAGTTCGTTAAGCGACTGCCTTCAGTTCAGGTCATGATCCCAGAGTCCTAGGATCGAGTCCCACATCGGGCTCCCTGCTCCTTGGAGAGTCTGCTTCTCCCTCTGACTTTCTCCCCTCTCATGCTCTCTCTCAAATAAATAAATAAAATCTTAAAAAAAAAAAAAAAAAGATTCTTTCCAGCTCTGATTCCCATGATCTGGTATTCCATGTCAGTCTAGGCTGCTCTTGGCAGAAAGTAGCTCTGCCTTTACATTCATGATAAAAACTTTCCAGAATTTCAGAAACCCCCCTCCCATCTTTTGGAATGTCCTTTTCTCCCAGGGTCATACCATAAATGCTTTTACCATGCCTTCTAGAAACTTATGGCTTGGAGCTCCTGGCTGCTCAGTGGGTACAGTGTGTGACTCTGGATCTTGGGGTTGTGAGTTTGACACCCAAGTTGAGTGTAGATATTGCCTTAAGAAAAAAAAAGTCTTTACAAGCTCATGGCTTTCCACTAGAGTATATGGATTCTCCCTCCCACCAGACCCTGTAGGCTGGCTATCTTCTAGAATGAACCCTCTTTGAAATACTGTCTCCGTTTCTCAACTTTAGCTACAACCCCAATTCACCTATTTTATAGCTCCCTTCCCCAGAGCCACATTCTTAGTAAGATAGCCTTAGAAATTATACATTCCAAAAATATTTCTCTTTTTGGAGAAGATATCTGCCTTTTAATATGGAGTAACCCAAAGGAATGGTAGGAAGTTCAGTAAGCACAAATGATGGGGAGATACTTACCAGAACCTTCAGAAACCTCAAATCATACTCATAAGCAACTGCCTACATGTAAAGTCTACTTAGATCTTTAGGAAACTCAATTCGAGAAACAGATCAAACCCCAGATGTGTGCTCTTTTTACTATTGTAGGCCCTGGTGGAGTGAAAGGAGCAACACAAAGATACATAAGACAGTTCTTTCTTTTAAGAAGCTTAAGATTTAATAGAACTACAGAGGTTTCTTTTTATCTTAACAGATAGTTTTAAAAATATATTATTGTGGTAAAATATACGCAACATTTCTCACCTTAACCATTTTCAAGTACACAATTTAGTAGCATCAAGTATAGTCACATTGTTGTGATAGTATTTTTATCTACAATAACTTATTTATTGAGAGCTGTAAGTTTGAACATAGATATAAATAAGTTATAGTTTGTACCTTGGAGAACTTACCTTTTAGGTGTGACTTAGCTGAACATCTAATCGGTCAAGAATTTTAAGACAGACTGCCTGCCTGCCTGCCTTTTCTCCTTCCTTCTCTCTTTCCCGTCCTTCCATTTCCATTCTGTTCCTAAAGTGACCTGAAGTGAATTACAAAAACACATACCATCTAGCCGGCTGAAATAAATGAAAATTTGTCAGGGTACGTGAGGGTAGGAAAGTGAGGTGGAGACACGTGTGAGGTTAGTCCAGAAGACTCAAGCCTTGGAGTTCTATAACCATGTTAGACACAGGCTTCAGATTTTATTCTAAACCTTCCCAGAGCCAGTTTAGTGGAGAAATTTGATCCGTCACAAGATTTAGTGTCCTGCCTGTGACATAAAACAAGAAAGCAGGTGCTCAAAGGCATACAGCTTTTCTTGATCCTGAGATCAGAGAGAAAATTCTCCTGTGGGCTGTAACTGAGAGGATATGCGTGGCTCAAGGACCAGCCATCTGTAGAGCCCGTACAGTAATGAGTCATTCTGAACTTCTCTTCTTAATAACCTTCCGTATACACTAAGGGCGTGGCCTAAACAATCAGTTCGGTAAAAACAGTGTGGTTCCAGGGCTCGGGTCTCTGCTAGTCAGGCCAAATCCAGGGATAGATTTCAGGGTGTCTAGGGTGAAGTCAGGTGAGCTAAGACGTAGATAGGCACGGTTGTGAAGGTGGCCTCAGCCAGATGGAGCATCTGGGCACATCCCCCAGATCGAACGCCTGGAACCCAACAGCTGCATCTATTTACTTCCATGTGCCTTACAAATGTTAATGTTATCTATCCGTGTCTGTGACTTTAGAAAAGTGGGGAGGTGTTGTTTAGGACGATTGTAGTTTGCGAGGCTGAAGCCCCGTTGCCTGCATCTAAGAGATTGCTCAGCTCTTTTTATGAAAGTGGGAAGGCTTAATGGTGTGATGTGTTCTTCCAAACGTGATATTAACCATAAGCTAAAAGGAGAACCAGAGCGTATGGCTTTCTAGCTCAGTGGGAGTATTTATCTAATATACTTCTTCCAATCTGAGTGTCAGTATAAGTGCTCTTTAAGTTCTAGATTAGACAGAAATGACCAGGGTCCCTATAGAAGATTAACCATTTATTATGATTTTTGGCTGATATTTCTGGGATAGAGAAATCCCTCATTGTTTGAGTCTTGGTGGGTGACAAGAACCATTGGAGAAGCCTGGAGTTTGCAGAACACCATTTTTGCTTGCACATGACTTGGCTAAATACACATTCAAATTTTTTTAAAATTTATTTTTAATGATTTAATGTATTTTAATAGAAAACTGGGTGGCTTAGTGGGTTAAAGCCTCTGCCTTCAGCTTGGGTCATGATCCCAGGGTCCTGGGATTGAGCCCCACGGCTGGCTCTCTGCTCAGCAGGGAGCCTGCTTCCCTTCCTCTCTCTGCCTGCCTCTCTGCCTACTTGTGATCTCTGTCTGTCAAATAAATAAATAAAACCTTTTTTTAAAAATGCTGCAGACACCATTTAGCTGTTGTCAATAAGAAATGTAGGTGTTTTTAAAAAATCCAAATTCTGACATCATCCCAGAAAATTTAACAGGTTTATTTACAATTGTTATACAGTGGAACTGCGGAAGCATGTTCACTGAGTCAGCCTGACTTAGATGAATGCTTTATGTCTGTGCATTTATATTAAAAATTCACATACCCACGACAGTGGAAAAACTGCCAATACCTGATTTCTGTTCCCTGTTTTTCCCCTTGCAATCATATATTTAGGTACTTCTCGGCCCCATGGGGAAAAAAGTAATGTACTGTTCAGAACTACTAATAACAGGAAGAAGACGAAAAAAATTTTCTTAAACAGCACAATGTTTTCCATCGTAGTGAATTCTTAAGCATGTTCACCAGCAATGCAGTGTGCCGGCGGGATGTCTCTTGGCATAATTGTTACACATTTTGCATGGGTAGCACACAGGCTGGTGTCTTCAAAGAGACCCACCAGATAGGCCTCCCTTGCCTCCTGCAAATTAAACTTTAAATCCAAGTACGCAGCATGCAGAGGAAGGGACAAGTAAGATTTGTTTCTCAGTAGTTGTGGTGGTGGGGTAGCAGCATCGTCTGTGGCTGGTGACAACGTCCAGTGGCGGCTGAGTGGAGGGACCAGAGCAGTGTTCAGCGATGACGGCAGTAGCAGCTGACTATGACTTCTTCTTGAGTTTTGCCTATTTTGCAAGCCTAATTCTCCAGCTTTCTTATCAGTCTCCTGAGTTACTTAATATTGTTTTCCAATAATTCCTTTTTTGCTTCTGGTAGCCAGGTTGTAATAAAGAATCTGGAAGATATAGGCCACAGCTGATTCCTCTTCATGGAAATAAAAACTAAGGACAAATTCACTTTAGCCTGGACCAATTTCTCCTGAAAGAAATACTGAGGTCAGCCATGATCCAGGAGTTTGTACCAAATTATTCTTGCCTGTATTAGAAATCTAATCCTATAATAGGATGAGGAATACTTGAGATAGGACATTTAGTTATCCAGTGGGTCTTTAATTTATGAACCTTTAGAAAATCAGATAGTTTCTTCTCTGTGTAGAATTTGAGAGGTCCACATCTGGAGAGCTGGTAGAAGTGGAACAAATGATCACAACCAGAATCCACATTGACAATTGTCCCTGAACACTTTGGGAGGCAGAAACTTGTCCTCCAGAAGATTACAATCAGCTTGAGCTTACTAGTCAAGTAGAAAATCCTGGACTAGAGAACAAGTATCCTGAGAATCTGATGGCACTCAGGACATCGTGTCCACAAAAGATGACCGTAACATAGTAGAGATATGGAGCTGAAGGAATTTGAGAAATGGCTTGTGCGGTTAGGGCTCTCTGACCTTCCCCCGAAGCAAGTTATAAAACCCTCATGTGAGACGTACCCTCCACTCATCCTCAAACCTAATATTAAAAACACTCAGGTTAAGCTGTTACTTTGGGTCATTATTTCCTTACGAAGGCTTCTGTATAATGTAGAATTGATATTAAATACATTTATGTTTCTTCTCTTGTTAATCTGTCTTTTACGATGAGGGGTCCCAGTTAAGAACATAGACGGAAAGAAAAAAGATACTTTCCCTCTCCTACAAATCATGGCCTCCGGCTAGTTGGCCTTAATTTGTGAAGCTGAACAAGCAATTCTACCAAGTATAAACTGAGGCCTGAACTTCTAAGAACTTAGGTCCCATCTTTACAAAGATGGCCATGGCTGTGACTCCAGCCAAAGACTCTACTTTCTCATGACTCTCTTCTTTGTCTTCTGTCTCCTGTGAGGACATTTGTCATTGTATGTAGAGCCTACCTGGGTATCCCAGGATGATGGCATCTCAAGACCCTTCATTTAATTCCATCCACCAAGAACCTTTTTCCAAATAAGTTCACATTCACAGGTCATGGGTGAATGTATCTTTTGGAGAGGCTCTTTTCCACCCACGACTAGGCCATTGGTCCCTCAAGCCCAGGCCTCCATGAGAACACAGGATACTGTCTTTTGACATTTATGCTGACCTAAGAACGCCCTGGAGCTGATGTTGGCTGTTCGGGTTCAATGGCGGCTGCCGGAGGCTGCTCTTCTCCCTCTTTCCAGGTCCCCACAGCCAGGAAGGGCCAGGCCAACGCAGAGCCCTGGGAGCGGGTAGCTCATCCTATTTTCATCCCCGGTGGAGGCTTTTTATTCTCAAGTCCCTACATGGCAAAATAGAATGGAAAGCTCCCATGTCCTTATTTTCTAAAGGCTTCCATTCCTGTTTTATTTACAGCCTTAAAAATAAACTTCTAGACCTGGGGATAAAAATATATGTATATAAAAAATATATGTTTATAAAAAATAAAAAAAAAAAAAATAAACTTCTATTAGCTTTTTATCTCTATGGTGGCTTATTTTAGAAGTTCTTCATATTTATGCACAGGAAGAGATTCTTTCAGCTTCTCAAACATTTTAGAATTAATGCCAACCTGCCACTATTATGTTGTTTTCCATTATTTATGAGCCCTACCCCTTTTTTACTTTTAAGCATGGTCTTACCTGGCTCTGTTTCTCCTCCACCCCCAGGTTGTAGTCCTATTTTTTCTTTATCTTGGAAGTAACTCTTAAAGAATGAGATTGACTGTGATGTGCACTGACTTTCACTTTTTTTTACCCAGAGGAAATTGCAATATCTGATGTCTTAATATGCAATATGAAGTGTTCCTTCAAGTATTCTCTCAAGAAGCAGAAGAGGATGAGGAAATTACAGACAGCGCTTGACTACAGACCCCCCGCGTGCGTTTCCTGATCTCCAGAAGCTGTCAGGGGTGGGCTGAAGAAGGGAAAGGAATCCAACCAATATCAGCCAACTTTGCTGCTTGCTAGGCTCTCTGGAAAAATACCTTGGGAGGGAAAGCCCAGAGCTACTGACTAACATGAAATGTTTAGTGTGGTCTGTGAATATTTATCCTTTCTGAACGATTCACATCCTGTATCTCAGATGACAGGAAGTGAAGCATCACTTTGATAGTCTAATTTTGAAAATTCCTGGAGGGCCCCAAAGTCAGAACATGAGACATTATGAAGGACTTGAAATTATGAACGGTTTGCCCATTATTTATCTCCATGCTTTCCTGGTCTTTTGTGACATTCGTTACTTTTCTTTTTATTCTGGGAGACAATGACATGATGTCGTCAGAGTCTCTGGGGGTAAAAATTGATGAACCACACTATAGTGAACATGCTTTTCAAAATTCATATTTTGGTATTTTTGAATTTTTATTAAATATTTTATGGAATCTTATTTTCCATGTAAGGGTATTTTATTTCAAAATGAAAGTCAAGCTGACAACCCCTCCCCTGCTTTTCATCAATACTGCTAGAACATTCATAAAACTAGGAAATCTTGTTTCTTTGAGCTTTTTTTCTCAAACTTTGTCCCTTAGGGAAAAGATTCAGTGCCAGCCTAACCGGATCTCAAACCTTCTATGACAGGACCATAATAATTAGTCTTTAGCATGAAAGACTGTTTGTGTTCCAGTCATTGTTGTTTCCAGAAAATATGCTGTGTTGAAAATCAAGACCATCTGAAAAGAGCTGCTAAATAAGGACATTTTGTATGGTGTTCAGGAAAACCTTTATTATTTCAATTAAATTTTGCATTTTTTTATTTGAAAATAGATTATAACTCCAACACTGACAGTGTTCAGAACATGTTACCCCCCAATATGGCACCTTGATATATTGAATATTTTAAGCTGAAGCAGTTTGAGAAGATGCCAGAAGCACTAAGGTCTCTCTGACCTTCGCCTGCCCTTCTCCCCTGAAGCAGTTCCCAAGACGCTCCTGTGGGAAGTGTCCTCCGTGTACAGGGAGGAAAGGAGCAGGCTTTTCTCTCAGATGGAGGGAGAAGAATCCGAATCAACAGGCCTCACTGAATTTCTCCAGCTTATTGCATTTAGCTTATACCCCTTTGTCCTATCGTATTTCCTCATGACTGTTCTCTCTTCATCCAACCTGGCATAAAAACACAGGTTTAACCATTCTTTCAATTCTTCATTTCTTTATAAGGGCTCCTGGGTCATGTAAAACTTATATTAAATAAATTTGCATACTTTTCTCCTGTTAACCTGTATTTGCCAGTTTAATTTTCAGACCCAGGCAGGGTCCCTGAGAGAGTCAAGAAAAACTTTTTCTTCCCCTACACTATCAAGGGTTAGTTCATGTTTTATTAAGCCAAAGCTTAGAATCCGCTGCCCCCAGGCCCCAATCAATTTTCTGATTTTCTTTTATTTTGGTGTCTATTTTCTAGCTGAATAATTTATCTAAGAGACAGGGTTCATCATCATTGTTGTCTGATTCTTCGTATTTTTTATAGAGGAATTTTTATCCCTTCTCTAGAGATTGTTCTTTTTTTTTGGCCCAGATTTGGATAAATGATCATGAGGCTTCAGGTCCAAAGTTACTCATACACCTCCCTGCTCCTGCTATGTATTTGTGAAGGGACTGAATGTATTTTAAAATGTTATTTCTGATTTTTTTTTAAAAAAATGCTTTTTGGTGATTATATGCCATGTTTTGTCTTTCAAAGAAAAGTCAGGTAGTACCGGGAGCATAAATGCTTTTTAAATTTCACCTCAAAGAGTTAGAGCTTTCTCAGTGAATTTTTCTTTCTCCTTAATCTGGTCAGAGCCAGTTTCTGTTGCTTCAAACAAAAATAACTACCGAATATTTTTTCCAGTCTTACAAAGTATCTGCTCTCGTGGAGAACGTGGTAATGGAACAAATACATTCAAGGGTTATTTTAAATAGCAGGAAATGGCATGAAGAAACTCGAGCAGGGTGAGCCCAGGCTGAGGCTAACCATAACAGTCCCTTTCAGCGTCTGAGCTGAAACCAAAGGAGATGCCCGAGAGCTGTGCTGATTGAGGGAGCGCACCTCCTAGCCTGATGGCCGTCAAGACCTTACTCTGTCTGTGGGAGGAGGACATGGTACTGTGTGGTCAGTGAGTGAGAGGACAGGAAAACATACAGTTGTAAGGATGGGTGGGGTCCAGGTCTCATGGGACTTGAGAACTATGGTAAGGCACTTGAATTTTATTCCCGTAGCCATGGGAAGTGACTGGAGAGGTTTGTGCAGGGATGTACATTTTTGTATAGACCTTGCTGTGCAGTGAAAGGACTGTAGGGCGGGAGAAAGGGGAGAACATCAGGTGGCAGTTTCCATAGCTCAGGATAGAGAGGAAGGCAGACGGGACTGGGGTGGCCAAAGCACTGGGCAGGTAGTCAGACTCAGGAACCAAGGATAACAAGACTGGCTTGGGGATTGAATGTGTATCCTGATGGGAAAAACACAATGGAGCGTGATCTGGGGTTTCTGGTGCCAGTCATCAGATAGATGTTGTTGCTCTTAAGTGAGGTGGGGAGGCCGGGAAGAGAAGCAGATTTGGGGAGGAATCATGAGCTCTGCCCTGGATGTGTTAGGGTCTGAGAAGCCCGGTCGACTTCCAAGTGGCGGTGTGCAACAGGCAGGGAGAGGTCTGGGCTGGAGACACAGATGTGCTGTTGGCATGAAGCGAGGTCTAAAGTAGTGGTATTGAGTGCAGATTAAAGGACATGCAAAGGGAGAGCAGAGCCATGGGGAGCCCCGAGATTTACAGTTGTGGAAGAGAAGGAGGATCCAGTAAATGACATCAGGAAGGAGTTCAGAAATGCCAGATGAATGTGGTTCTGTGAACTTTAGGGGAAAGGAGTGTTTCAAGAAGGAGGATGTGGCAGGCTGTGCCAAATGCTGCTGCAAAGTTCAGCAGCTGGCAGATAAAGCAATTATCGTAGGACATGGCCTGGGGAAGGTATCTGTGGGGGCGGGGGGAGGGCGCATGGGCGAGACTTGCTCCTTGGGCAGGTGCAAATGGAGCCTGCTGCAGAAGCCTGGGACGTGGCCCTGGCGGCATCTTTCCACTTCCAGAGCAAGTCAGCATCTCTTCAGTCGAAGGGTGGAATTCTTTCTTTCCTTGAGACCATCTGTTGCTGTGGGTGTTGCACAAGGGAGAATCTACTTGTCATTTCCCATAAAAAAGATGAGCTATGAGTGTGGTTGGCATTGGTTTTGTATGTTAACTAATTTAATCATTATGATATTAACTGTTTCTCTCTTTGGATACAGAGTCACTTCATCTCTCTCACATGTTTCTAATCACTCCATTTTGTGGACAACTCCTCAAAAGTTTCATTGACTAAATAAATCCTTTTCTGAGGTATCAGGAGACATCTTAATACAATATTCTGATATCTTTGGAGTCTGATACATCTGAGTTTGAATCTTGACCCCACAATCACTTGCTCATTGTACAAACTTGGCCATTTTATATAATCCGTCTATGCCTCCATTCCCTCACCAAAATAACTAAGATACACTATACACTTCACCCCATAGGATTGGTTTGAGGATCAAAGGAGACAATTGCTACAATGTTCAGTGCCTAGCACACAGTACAATAAATGATAGTGGTTAGCTGTAGCTACATAGAAATTCCTAAGAGACTCAAATAAAATGCTTTGACCCCCCTAAAAATTTGAATGTAATATCCTTCAAGATTGGCAGAGAGCAAAGGCTTTCTAAAGGAAGAGACTTTGGGGTCTGACGCTCATTGCTGAACTTCATCCTCCCCTTGAAGATGTTATCCTAATTACTGTAACTCCACATCATTCACTGAGTGAGGGGGGGGGGGATCTCCATCCATTGTCAATTTTCAATATCAGAGGACCAGAGCCTGAGTTTATAAAGTGGGCAACTGGAGATGAAAATGGAAAAGTTAGGTTGGGCATGTTCCAAAGCTTCATTTGTCCAACTGAAAAGGGCATTTGGTGGAATCAAATCCTAAGCACCTGATTGTTCTGTTCGCAGGCATTCATCTCATCCTGAACCACATGTGCCATGGGATGCTAGGCAAAATCAATGTCTTTGGTCTTGTTAATAGTTGACCTTGGGCTTCCCAGAAAAACCTTCAAGATCTGAGTTCAAAACTTTGCTGGAGATTGATGGGTGGAATAAGATGTTCAAGTGATGAACATGAAGAGAAACAAATCTCTGTAAGGTAAAAATAGACATAGCTAGTAGATCAAGTTGCAAAGGAGTAGAGTTGGAAGAGTTTTTCAATTTCCTTCCCTGGAGAAAATTGTCATCTAGTGTACATAACCCAGATAGAATTTAATCTGGAAGCAAGTAACTGAAAGATGATCTCAAATTCTCACATGAAGATAGGTTTTAGAATATCCTACAGTAAGCTCAAATAGGAGCATTATCAGGAATATACATGACTAATACAAGATGCCCTGGATAGTTTCACTTGACTTGGATTCTTTTCTCACATCTTGACTTTGCCTCTGTGTGGGCACGTAGCTTTCCAACACCTGTTTTACCACACTGGCTGAACATGTGAGCCAAACTGAGTCAGGACTCATGTCTACACCTGTCCATCTGCTGCAAGTGAGCCAGTGAAGGGCAGAACCTGGTCGGTTAAAACATCTGAATGTAACCAAAACTTCTCTTTAGTTTGACTTGGGGGCTTAACTTTAATGCCTTATTTTTTTAGATTGTCATCTTCAAAATTAATACTTTTACTTATTAGTCTAAGAATAAACTATATAAGAAAAAAGAAAAGCATTTAGTTCCTTATAATCCTCGTAGCAGTGAGTGATTTGTATATATTATTATCTCCACAGGCAATCCTACCTGGCTATAACGTCTTCTTTGGATAAATGGAAAAATGGTGTAAAAAAAGTGTTTTACAACTTTAGAAATAAAAAAATACAAGAGAAAAATTAAATTAGATAATAACCTGAAGAAAATCAGCTTATTCCTCAGGATGGATGGTATGAACCAGCTTCACCAAAAGTAGGATATTTCACAGTGTTTTGCTAATGTGGGAATCTTGAAGTATAGTGTTGACAGGTAAAGATGTTGGAAAATATAATGATTTTTAATGTTTTTAAAAGCATGATTTGATTTTAAAGAAACTGTTATTTAGGACCTAGAATGTTTTAATAAATATTCAGAGTAATATTAAAAAAACCCAATTCTATTCTTTATTTTTAAACAAATGTGCATACAGCCTAGAGACAGCATCTGAGATATATGACCATTCATGTTCTTTTTCTTAAATGGTTTTAAAAACAAAAGATCAAATATAGTTAAGTTACGAAGAAAAAAATGTCTTTTCCCTGAAATGCTCCAAGAAGCAGTCATCAAGAATGAACTAGTGAAGTAGAAAAACCAAGCCGAGAAGATGGCAGCAAATGTGAAATGCTGCTGGAAAGCTGGGTCAATTATTTCAGGAGGTGCAGACAGAAATAATATGATTCCAAAAAGCAGATGCTTCTACCTTCTCAGTAGAAACAGATGGGACTTTTGCTGTACCCTGTAGAAGATATTCTACTTTATCATGATAATATCATTAATAGCATTGCATTAGTACATAAAAGTCTGTTTCTTTACAATGTCAAGGAGTGCCTGGCCGGTTCAGTCAGTAGAGCATGTGGCTTTTGATCTCAGGGTTGTGAGTTTGAGCCCCACACTGGGCATAGAGATTACTTTTTAAAAAATAAAAATAAAAAAAGAAGCAAGAAAAGAGGGCTGCATTACAAATAGAAGCAATACATTCAACCAACCACAAGAGAAATAGTAGAAGGACACTTTTACCAAAACCCCTGGTAGCTTAGGAGTAGGAACTGGTGGCCTCATAAAACCCCAGGGATCTAAGAGACCATGGTCCAGAATGAAAGCCACATGCACTCCTCAGGGAAGGCAGGAACAACTTTTGCTTTAAAATTTCAAAATTCTATTATCATGATCTCTTGTTTGATGACTTTTATTTCCCCACATCCTTGCCTCACAAGGGTCACTCAACCGAGTGGTTTGTGTTGTCCCAGTAGTCATGAGGAACGTAGAAGCTCCTTCACTTTAGAGTCAAGTCTGGTCTTCTTTCAAGAGCAGGTGACTTGTTTCTCAAGGGCAGTAGACTTCTTAGTGACACTAATCTGCCACAGGTCATCGGAGAATATAGGAGTGACAGTTAGTGGGTCTGGGTAAGATGTCTCCACATAGCAGCAGTGAGCTCTCATACCCAGGACAGCACTTACAGATGGACCATTGCAGCGTTTAGGAACTTGTCTGGTTTGGGGAGTCTCATGGGCAATGCCCATCCCAAAGACCCCTCTTAGACTTGAGGTTTGAGTGGGGGTAGCAAAGGAACAGTTTCCCATCCACACATTTGTCTTAATGGATTCACCACGGAAGGGCAAAGGCACATGCCCTTTTTCCTTTCTTTTCTCTTTGGGATTGCACTTACAGAGTTGGGTGGAAGTATTGATCCCCTTAAGGACCAGATTGTCTGAGCCCTGAATGGTAAAGGTCTGCATTAGCTCTATGACCCTGGTTTCCAGTGATCCCAGAACAACCTCTTTAACTGGGGACTCATCCTCCATGGTGCAATCATCAGAATTTTGCCAGGGTGAGCAAGGCTATATAGCTTCTCCAGACTAAAACATCTTTCTTTCAACTAAACCATCCCTACACTTATATATCAGAAAATGACTTGAGATTTTGAACAAAATGACTTCCAATATTCTTTCCAGGTCTCTAATTCTTCATCTAAGCTTTTGACTAAAATGAAAATGAACTCCATTGTTGTTTGGAAGTCATGATTATGGGTTGAAACTAAATGCTAAGTCAAGTCTCAGCCTTCAACTGTGACACCAAACTCCCCCACATTAAGTCATCCTCCATCCCTGACAATTTTCCTTTTAATTAAAATGCAGCCTGATAGGCAGAATCTTGGGGTGCATAAAGCAGTTATGTGATTCACTCAACCGTTTGTATGCATGTATGACCTATTTAGCTTTTAAAATCCTATTTAATGCCAAAAACTGCATTAAAGAATTCAAACAAAAGCTTGCAGGGAGTCCCATAATGAGACTGTTTTGATTATTCCAGTGATTAACCCATTTCCTTTCTCTTTGATAATTTCATTTAGAAAAGTAGTCATTTTAAGAACAAGTAGACTTTCTTTTTTGCTTTTCTAGTTTGCTGTGAAACTGGCAAGTGGCCAACGATCTGTGACACTGTAATTATTACAGTTACTTAAAATTTATCAAATCTCTTCAGGTGCAATGGAAATAATTCTCCTTGCCTACCAAGACAAAGCCAAGAAAGGCATGAACAAGACCCAACCTTGCTAAAACACAACAGAAATAACTTCTGGGGACGCTGTTGGAGAACATGGTGGTGCAGAATTGCTGAAGGGTTTTGAGCCACTGCCGCCAGGCATCGGTTCTTCAGCACCCAGCAATCTGCCTCTTCCTCCCATGAGGAGTATCATCCATTCAGGCATGCTTTCCTCACTGAACACTTTTTGAAACGTATGAGTGTCAGCTTCTAATCTAAGTTACTTCTAAATAACTATAGCAGTGTGGCCTCCTTTAGCCTCGGGCGCTGCCCTCCAGGAGCTTATAAGATTCAGCCTGGCCATCCTGGGCAGGGGTTGGGCTTCATCTATATGGGCTCCCGCAGACAGCGACATCTAGTGACCAGAAGAACTGGTTCTCCATTGTGCTGTCAGCTTCCCATCCTGAGGGATGGGCTGGTGTTAGCTCTTTTTTTTTTTTTTTTTTTTCTCCTTTCTTTTTCTTTTTGTTCCGTTTTTCGGTGTTAGCTCTTAAAATCAGGGTGAACACACGTTCAGGTCCGCCTGGGACACACTGGGTCCACACCTATTGTCTAGGCATAATTATTAATAGTGCCAGTTTTCACTCTTGGAAGCCTTAACAGATTGGATAATGAATTACACCGCCGATTTAATGCCTTATTGTAGCTCTCCCATCTATTAGGTGACTTAACACATCACTTTGAGGTAATAAACTCAGGAAGATTAGTCCCCATTGTGTAAAGTAATATTTATCTTTATCTAGACTGAAATTATCCTTCAAGCGTTATGGGATTTTTTTCTAGCTCTAACGCTGAGGCGGGGTGAACAAGCTCATTTGATAGATTTTAGTCTTATCCACACCAGGCCTTTGTCTATCCAGATGGAAGCCCCTAATTTTTGTCTATTCCCAGAGACCTGCTCCCTCTGATCATTAGTTTTCCTTGTTAATCAGCCTGCTGTATAGTGTTTGGACGCGACTGGTCTGGCTGTCTGAGAAGTGACACACAATGGCTAGTCCTTTTAGGCACTGATGTAAGGCCATCTGGTAGGTGTGGGATTTCCCAGCTGTATTATAATTTTTTTGAATTAAACATTTTTGACTACTTAGAGAATAAAGGGCAGAGACACTGCCTAGGCGGCCAATAGCTATCCTTCTGTTTATGCTTGCAGAAAGAAAAAAGACAGAAAAAAAAAGAAAAAGGGAAGAAAGGAATCAAAAAAGAAAGATCAGTGTACATAATTAAGAAGCAGAGCTATAAATTCAGAAACATTAATTGCAAGTAAAAAAATAACTTCATTTTGTTGCTTTTTTATCCCAGGGCCAACCTGAAGGGGTAAACATTTTAAGGGTTTATTAAAAAAAAAAAAAAAACAACTCCCCAGAAGGGTACATTTAAGTGGACCAGTGATTTATTCCTTTCCAAGAAAAGGAATTTTATAGAAAAAAAGTACTTAAGTAGTAGAAGAAAAAACCAGAACATTTTGTAATAGAAATCCTACACTTGTATTTTCTATTTTGAGTATAGAAGTTAGACTCCATTAAAAAAAAAAAAAAAAGGAGTACAAGTGCCTTCCCTGTGCAATGTGTTTTGCTAGACCAAAAAATGGATCCTGTCATTTCAATATTACAGTTTGTTTTCCTATGGAACATCGAGAGAACATAATAAATTACAGCTCTCGTGCTAATCTTACTTGGTTCTCTTTTTTTCTTCATGCTAATAGTCACAAAAATCACTCAAGTGCTGCCTTATCTTACCTTTGCAAGAATTTCCAAGCATTTAGGAAACCGAGTTCTTTCCCACAGGAAACAGAATTCGCACGGGGGAGACTGAGTAAACATGCCGCACGCATTTATCGCGTATAGTCTCTGGACTCCAAGCATTTAAGAACTGCTGGGCCTTTGGACAGATCCTGGGTTGAAGTTTCAAATATATTTCATCTTTGATGAAAGAACCTCCTCAACAAAGTGAACAGCACATTATCTTTATTATTTTTTCATCTTTGTGTTTTTTCAAGGAAAAGGCTTTTTCTTGAGCTAAGTCACATTTGGAGGCAAATTCTTAGTGTTAAGTGCATCGGGTTGTATTTATAAAGGTAGAGCATACTGGACCTCAGCTGACGGGTACGCTAAAGGATCGGTGTGATACTATTCCTATTCTCCTGGGAAAACAAAGGGGGTGTTTTTCTTTTAAAAATTTTTTAAATATGTAACTCAGGTCTTTGAAGCTCGCTTAATTTTCAAGGTCCGATTATGAACGCACATGACAGGAACACGTGAATTTATATACATCGTCTCGAAGTACTGAAGGGGTTGCTAGTGGCTGCGGTCAGAGGGGTAAGGACAATGACAAGATACCGTGTGGGTCCGGAGCAGAGACACAAAACAGCCCTTCTCAATAAACGCTGTGTTCTGGAAGAGCACTCCTCTTTTAAGCCTGGCATTGCGCCAAGGGCAGGATACACAGAACTTTCTCCTTTATAAGACCCTTGTTTCTTGGGGGAACATTCGTGTCATTCTACATATGTTTTAAACACAGGCTTGGAGGCCGTAGCCCCAGAGCCTTCTTAAGCGTTCAGATAAAAGAATGAATTTTGCAAATTACAAAGGTGCTCAGTTTGGCTTTTCAAAACTACAGCTCTGAGGCCAACTGTGCCCGTCCTAATTTGGAAATATTTTCTTTCTGGTTTTTATTTTGACATGGATCCTGCTATCTACTTTCATGGCTATTTCCAGCATCCCTTGGGAGCTCCTTCCACGGTCGTCATAGTGCAAACACTCAAGAAAACCAAGAACTCAGTGCTTTCATAAAGCATTTATTTTTATTTGAAAACATTATACAGGCATTACATTGCCACAGCCAGTCCATAGGGGAGCATGCAAATATCAAAAATGGAAAGTTTGTTCAACTTATCGGTGTAAATCTCCTTTTTGGTTCAGATTTTCCACTTTCGGTGCCTGGATTAGTGTGCTTGTTATGTGGCTTGACAATAGAATCCTACCCATGGGGTAAAAATCGGTCCTGGTAGCTAGCTGGGGACTACTAAGTGGTTATAACTCAAAAACAAACCCAAAACAAACAATACTACACGCTCGTCAAAAGGTTAATAGCACAAGTTAGCAATATCTAAACTAAACATTGAAACATTTTCATGGGACACAGTGGTGCAAATTTTTCCATTGCTTGGTCTACCTGGTTGTGTATTACAGAGTCTGGAGCCGTGGGAAGGTGTGACCAAGGCAAGGGCTGAACCCAGTGGCGCAGGTTTTCAGGGAGGAAGTGAGAACCAGCACTGATCCCTAGCGGGTTGAGGGGCGCTGTGGTTTGCTTATCCAATCCAGTTCTATACAAGTTGCTAAAGTCTCACTTGTGGAGGAGAGGGTGGTGGCAGGGGTCGGAGGGGGGGGGTGCGGCGAAAAGCTGAACTTTCTGCTGGTGTCTACTGAGGCTGTGAGATTTCAGAAATGAAAACAGCTAGAGTTAATGTTGCCCTATTCCCAGTTCCCACCCGCTCCCAAAGGACTAGTGCTTTTGCACAGAGAAGAGATCATTCTTTGTTATTTTCTTTTCTGTCCGAAGGGTCCATTCGGGACTCCTGATCTCAGACGGTACAATATGTTATCAGCTTTTTTAACTGGAGACAAACCAACACAGTGAAGGACTCCAGTGACGTGAAGGTCTTGTGCACAAGGACACTGGATGGTAAAGGGCATACAGCGAGTTCACCTTAACATTCACACTTGGTTTCCATACAATGGAGTCAATTAAAATATCCTAGGAAATAATCCAAATGGCCAGTTCTAGCCATCTGTTGATTGCAAACCTTTTCGAAATTTTAATTTTAAAAAACTTCCCAGTCCACTGAATTGACTTGGAATAGCTTCATCCACTTGTTTCTCATAAGACTTTACTAAGTGTCTACAAATTAGTGTCATAAGAATGAATAAAAAAGACTAAAACATTTGGCTTTAAAATAAATACTAAAAATGCAATAAATCAAGCAAATTATGCCAACCGAAGGAATGTAAACACAAAAATAAAACCACAGTCTTTAAAGGTCTTCAGATCTGAATGGACAAAATATTCAGAGAAAGGTATTTAATTGGCTTAAAAGGTAGCAGAGAGCAGACACTGGCAAGTTGTTATGACATTGTATTTTTTTTCCTCCAAAAATAAAGCATATTTCTGAGGGGGCTGAACAGAGATGACCATCAACTCTGCATATCTGAGGAGATAATTTTTCTTCCCTATCTCCAGGGGCAGGACTGCACCCCCTGGGTAGAAGGCAGGCAGAGGGGCCCCCTGCTGCTGACCAGCCATCAGGGGACCTGTTTGCCTGCCCAGGATTTAGGCCTTGGGCAGGCTCTATGGGAATCCTGATGGGGCTGCAATCTGTCCTACTTCACGCGGGCCCCTCTGGTGGTTTGCTTTGTTTGTTTAAGATGTATTGATCTGAACTGCCCACAGTTTCATAAGCATTTATTTTTCCTTTACAATCCCTGTACTCCATCGTGGATTTTTTTACATGGTATTGAAACCAGCCAAACTTAAAGACTATTTCACATACTGACACATGAAATTTATTCCAAATCGTAGAGGTCTGTGGTGCTTCTTGATTCTGTGTGTATGTGTCTGTGTGTTGAAAAAAATAGTTATTTTAAGGGCAACACAATTACACTAGTAACATATCCCTCAAAGCCTCAAAGCCTTATCAGGATCCTGTGATGTTCTCTGTATCCCTAAGCATATGGCGTTGATATATTCTGCGGTTGAAGGGATGCCAAATACGACCAGGAGGCCATGCTTTTCATCCACACCATCTTTATCACTACCAGTGGTCAGATCAATCCAGCCATCGTCACAGACTGCTCCACATCAGCACCTTGACTTTGTTGGGAGGCCACGCAACCGATGAAACCCCACAATGAGGGTGATGTCCATGCTGGTGGAGCTTAAAAAGGGTGTCACACAATTTAAGAGAGCAGGGGCCATGGCTTCTTCCAATGACTTGAATAATTTCCATAGTGTCACTAAAGAAATCTAGGAATTAAAGGTAAAATCAAATACATTTTTGGAAGAGAGGGTATAGAAAGGGGCAGAAAGATTTTATATATATATATATACATATATATGTATATACATATATAACCCTAAATGCACATGATATTATTATTTCTGGGGTTTCCTATGAGCCTCAGAAATGGAACATTCCTTATCCTGTTATTACAGGGACTTCATTAGCAGAATTATGTGGTACAACAAAAAGGCAATGGCCCGGAGTAATCAGAGATGGAAATATAAAAAGGCTCAAGTGTTTTATATCTATTCCTAGAATAGAGAATTATATGGTCAGTTGCCCCTCCCCACAAGGGTCCCAGCACAAAATTCTTATCGAGCAGGCAATCCAACAGGTAACAGAGGAAACCATCAGCCACCAGGTCCCTAGGCTAAGGAAACTTCTCAGGGGTGGAGCTCCTGTGGCACGCAGCGCTCATATAGACTGTGCAAAAAAATAAAGTATGATTCTTAAAAAGTGACTTGCCATAGAAAAGGGGGACTTCTGTTAACTACACGTGGGTCTGGCGATAGTTCTCGTCAGGAGTACAAAACAACCTCCTGAAAGTTAGTGTAATAACAGTAACAATAATAATACAAATAATAACAATACTTGCTTTTAATTCAAAAGTTTTCACAGTAATTAATGCAGGAGGGTCGCGATCAGGATACACACTAGCTAGGCGTCTTGCTAAGTCAGGTGGGTTGGAGCCCGTGTCTCCATGGATGGTTAGCTTGTGCCTCTCACAGGCTTTCAGATTTGCTACCTTTCAGTCCACCTGTGTACACACACCTAATAAATACCTTTCTCTATGTACAATACGGAGATGAAGGGCGAACAACGTGGCCACGGAGGTGACTTCAGTGGGTGGGAGGGCCTCGTCCTAGGCCACACGCACGTGGGGCTCCTCTTCGGTCTCCTGGCCCAGGCTGGTATAGGTGACCGAGGGCTCCACCTGAGCTGTGGCCGGTAAGTCCACGACGGGGCCCGAAGGATTGCGGAACTGCTTGTACACTCGGGGGTCCTGGGCTATGTATGTGGAGGTGGAGGAGTAGAGGACCAGCCCGATGAGGATGGTGAAGAAAGACAGGAGATAAAGCCCTGAAAACTGAAGAACACGACAGCAAAGTCACTCAGCCATTCAGAGCAGAGCTGCCCCCATGGGAACGAGGCCCCGAGGGACCCAGGAAGAGCATTTGCCCAGCCGAGCAGGTGCCTTGACAGGCTGGCCAAGGCTCCTGATGGGACATGTAATGTTCTCTTCCTAAACTGCCTCACTCCTATTGATTCTCCTTATCTTTTTCCTCGGCTCTGCAGCGAACACAGAAGAACACTTATCTAATTGTCCCTAAAGTGCCAGTCTGAGTCCCTGATGTGGGAGAGCTAGTTAAGCACAAATTAAAACACATTGAGTTGAAAGCAAACAAAACCAAACAAAACAATCTCGATATCCCTTTACAAAACCTTGGTTGTTTGTGGCTTCATTAAACCCGGAAGAAATAGAGATGTTCCATTTAAGGTTGTAATGAAGCCATAAACACCGAATCCCTCCCTGACACAGCTGCACTGGGTACTCTTGTTGTGCCTTCATCCAGTTTAGACACTATTTGTGTTCTTCATAGGAACTGCTACCGACTTTTGTAACTATCTTTGCAAGAAGAGATTATCCTTAGGTCGAGAAAAAGTAGTAAGCATGCCATCCAAGCTCCACTAATCTGGAAACAATCAGAGCTGCATATGTAGCATTCTGCTTCCTAAAGTATTTGCTTGAAAATTTATTGAGATTTGTGGGGGGGAGGGGAGAAAATATTGGTTTATACCAGGGCTTGAGAATTTATGTATGTTTTCAAAAAACTACAACATCTGGACCTTTTTTTTTTTTTTTAAAGAACTTTTATTTATTTATTTGATAGAGAGAGAGAGAGAGAGAGAGCATGAGAAGGCAGAGTAACAGGTAGAGGGACAGGGAGAAGCAGTCTCCCTGACAAGCAAGGAGCCAGATGTGGGCCCTGATCCCAGGACTCTGGGAACAAGATGTGACCGAAGGCAATCACTCAATCAACTGAGCCACCCAGGTGCCCCGCTTCTGGGCCTTCTTGAGCAGTTACACTGGAAGCTGTTCCTTGAGTATCTACTGAGGTGGAGGGGAGTAAGGTTACAACACAAGTGTTGTCATTTCCATTTCACTCATTCGTTCATTCATTCATTTGTTCACTCATTCAGCAAACAGTTTCTTTTATGCCCTTCTATAGCAAACATGGAACTATATACTGGGGAATAAGAAATGAGAACCTATGGCCAAGGGCTTAAACATCTGGATGGAGAGACAGAGGTACAGGCAGACAAAACACAATGCATTTGTGAATGCCAAATCCCATTTTAGTCAAGAGCTGTTGTTCCAGCCTTGACTACATGCTGCATCCATGGCAAACAGAAGACCAGTTTGATTGGATTTTCCTATTCATTTTTCATGCTCTTATTCTAACAGAACTGAAAACTGCTGAAAAGACAAAAATTAACTGGAAGCTGGAAGAACAACAGGAAGAGGATGCAGAGTCTATAAAGTACGTCGCAAGGCTATAATAGTTCAAAGAGAGCTACAGCAGAAAAGACATCCCTGAGGTGAAGAGTCCATTACAGTGGTGTTTTTTTTCTTTTCCTTCTTCTTCTCCTTTTCCCGGCTACTGCTCCTCCTCCCCTTCACCCCCTTCCCCACCCTTTCCTCCTCTTTTTTTCTCTCTCCTTCTTTTGACCCCCCTCCGTCTCTCTCTCTTTAGCAGCAGCAAGGTAGCTAGGACTAAAGACAGCTTTCTGATTTTCTTTCTAGATCATTCCTCACCCTGTCTTTCAATTCCTTTACTTGTAGTCAAACGATGTGATAATCCTTCCTCAGGTGGATTTATAGACTAGATTCAGCTTGTAACAACTTCACTTGAATAACTTGAAACAACCAATTCAGTTTTTCCCAATGAAAAGAAGTGCACTTTATTCTTTGATCCGTGAATTTGTTGGCAAGGTGAAATGGGAGGAAAAGAAGACCATCAGATCGATTGCAGGTGATCTCAGAAAACCAATTTACCCCACACCTGCTTCCTGAAATTCTACATTCAAGAGCGGCAGTCTTTACCTGAAACTCTGGTGAATGAAAAGGGTTTGTTCCCAACACTAAAATAATTTCAAATATTTTGTTAATGACTTTCATTTCCAAACTCCACAGACATGTCCCTAGTCTCAAGTGAAGAGCCATGCTGCTCGTAGGTGTGAGCTGGCCTCTACGTCGGCAGCCGAAGGCGGGGAGGAAATTCCACACTGCCTTCTACCCACACTTTGGATTCAAATCTCAGCTCCCCTACTTTCTAGCTGTCATTTTGGACAAGTACGTTAACCTCCTCAGGTCCAAGTTGCCTTATCAGTGAAGTAAGGCTAATAATTGTTATCTATATACAGGTAGCTATATAAAGAGTGGCTGTAAAGATTAAACTTGATAAAGCAGATAAAAACTTTAACCGATGCCTACCTTGTAACAAGCATTCAATCCTATCACCTTTGTTGTCATGAGTACTGTTTTGTCGTTAATGTCTACAGCCTTATCTTATAATGAGTGGTCACATATGAAACACTTTTATGTAATCATTGATTACATTGCCTTTCTCCCTTAACTATGGGACTGTGTCTTTCTCCACCAGTGTCAAGTGTAGAGCCTGGCATAGTGTCGACATCTGCTAAGTGTCCTTTGTTCTTTGTATTTTGAGTAAATGAACAAATTTAACCACGTAGAAGTTTCAGATTAAAGAAACAAACAGTAAAAAGTTAGCCTGTATCAGTGGTATACTTCAATTTTTTAACTTTAAACTGGATAATCCAGTGCCCTTTCTCATACATACAATGGCAAACAAAAATTCATTGAAAGGGAAGTCAGAATATTGACCCTTAATCATTAACTTCAAAAGTCATCTTCAAACCTAGGGTCAGTCAGAGGAGAATGACCAGACAACAAATGGGGAGGGACGATGCAAGAGTCTGGGTCAAAGATGGGGGCTGCTGATCAGTGGATTGGCACAGGACGTTTCATAAACTCGGGATGGACGGGACTTGGCAATGCGGGAGGAGGGACCGGAAAGGATCTCATGAGCAGTATCCTGCAACCAGGACGTGAATTCCTCTCAATTCCTCCTTTCAGTTCTAATTGTCTTCCTTGATCAAGACGACAAATATTTACAAATCCGTCTTTGTAAAGCTAATACTCTTGTCATTGTATGAACATATACCTGAATCATCTCTTCTGGACATGGAGCCAACAAGTTGAATGATACTTCCATTACCTAGGGTTCTCCTGGGACTCAGCTTTAGAATGACAGCACATATTTTACTTCCCATGCATTTCCATTTATTTCATGCAGAAGTCACTCTAACATTGTTCAAAATACAGATAGCATGGGATTTTATATGACAGAGGCATCCTGGAAGTCACCCAAGAGTTTTTATTCATAGATGGTAGACAAAATCTTATTTAGCATGCATGTCCAAAAGGGAACAGAAAGATATGCATTATGAGTCATCTGGATAAATACTGAATATTAGAAATCATGGAGGAAAGATCTGATTTTCTTTTCTCTTTTTGGATTGACAAAAAAAAAGAAAACTGAATCAGGATCCCTGATAGGATGATTCCCAGGTTTGTATGCTGCACTTAGCCTGATAGCGCATTCTTTAAAAAAAAAAAAAAAAATTCTGTATATTCTAGGCTGCCTATGTCATTTGGTACAAAGAAATACTCATGCCTAGTTGCCTAACCAAAGAACAAGGAGTGCCCTGGGCACTAGAGGAGGCCTGAAGTTACACACAGGACAGGGTTCAGGTGGAAGCTGGCTATCCCCACTGACGAGCACAGGCTGTTAGTGGATGTGTGCACGGTGGTCCCAGTCAGTGGTAGCCCATCAGAAGATGCTCTATGTTCCATGTTGTAGACACACTCACACCTGCGTTTACCCAACCCGAAGCTTTGTGAAGCTGAGAAGGGGTGGGCCGGCACTAACATGACCACGCTGCCCACAATGTTCACTTTGCTGCTGTCTTTTCCATCCTGATGGGTCTCTTTGCTAACAAGGGTCAGAAAACTCTCATGGCACATAATGAGAATGACTGTGTGTTGCTTAAAGCAATGTGCCTGGGACATGAGCCATCATCCAGAAAGGGGTAGCTTGGAAGACTGATGATAAGACTTTATAATGTTCCTCAGCCTCCAGTGAGGGATTAAACCTCGCTCTAAGGGGGCCTGGGTGGCTCAGTTGTTAAGTGTCTGCCCTCGGCTCAGGTCATGATGCCAGAGTCCTGGGATCAAGCCTCACATCGGGCTCCCGGCTCAGCAGAGAGCCTGCCTCTCCCTCTCCCACGCCCCCTGCTTGTGCTTCCTCTCTTGCTGTGTCTCTCTCTGTCAAATAAATAAATTCTTAAAACAAACAAACAAACAAAAAAACCCTAGCTCTAGCCACTGGCATCTCAATATGATTATTATTTAGCTAATGGGACATTCAGCATATCAGTTAAGGACAGACACAAATTTTCCTTTTGGCTTTGGTATTGAACATTAAAGCAGTTTTAATAAGCTAATGACATGAGTGAGTCTTAAGCCTATACCAGTAAGAAACTACATGGTTTGAAAGCCATTTCAGATTTTACTTACAAATATAGAATAATAGAGGAAGAGGGCAATTTTCAAGGGCATCTTTCCTTTTCTAGCGTGACCAAGAGGAGGGCAGGGGTGAGCAGAGAAGAATGTGGTCAATGCTCAGAAAGGTGGAAGGGTTCAAGGATGAAGTGACTTTGGGTTAAAGCTCTGCTTTTACTCAATTTATGTCTGAGCCACTTCTGTATGATGGGCCTGCTTCTTTCTTCTTCCCTGGGGGGTGCACTCTTGGTGCAGGCTTCTGTATAATATGGCTTTTCTAAGACTACTGATGTTGGGCTCTGGTCATTTTTGCTCAGCGACTGCACTGGGGCCTATTAATGACCAGAATGAATTTTTATTTCATAGATAATACAAAGTCAAAATAGATAATACAAAGTTAAAAGACTCTTTTAGCTCTTAAAGGGAGATATAGGGTAGTTCTATCTCCAGAAAAGAAACAGAGTCAATGGAAAAAAGGAACTATGTCGCTTGTGATATGTAGACGAAAGATCTGGAAACGAGTAGATGGTGAGGTTTCCTAGGAAACCGGGGTACAGGGGAATGAGATTTGGGTAGAGCTCCTGGAGTTATCTGACAAAAAAGGAGAGATTTAAATTTAGATCCAGTTTTGTCTAACTTGGAGAGCCAAGGAACCTCAGAGAAAATGCGATTGGAAGGAGGTAGAAAAGAAGGTCAAATTAGAAAGAAAAGAGACACAGGTCAAGAGAGTTCCTTGATAGCCAGGAGGAAGGGGGACTGCATAACTAGATACCCAGAAAAGGAATAATTCCCTAAATTAACCACCCAGCGTGTATTCTTTCTCTCTCCATCTCTCACTTTTAACCTCCATACACACACACACACGCACACGCACACGCACATGCATGCCCACACACCTGTGAGCCATGACTGCTGACCTGATAGGACCTGCTTTCTGAACTTGAGAGAAGATAAGTGGGGGAGAGAACACTATCCCTAAAGCCTTCTCATTTGTGGTAGGTGAGCAAAGGACAATATTTTCAAACCGTCGCGTGTTCCCAAGGCCATCTGTAAAGTGTGGAGGAAAGAAATAGCAGTATCTCAGACCAGGCCTCATCTTGAAGGCATTATTGCTAAAACATAAAAAGACATGTCTTGGGGCGCCTGGATAGCTCAGTGGGTTAAAGCCTCTGCCTTTGGCTCGGGTCATGATCCCAGCGTCCTGGGATCGAGCCCCACATCGGGCTCTCTGCTCAGCAGGGAGCCTGCTTCCTCCTCTCTCTCTGCCTGCCTCTCTGCTTACTTGTGGTCTCTGTCTGTCAAATAAATAAATAAAATCTTAAAAAAAAAAAATAAAAATAAAAAGACATGTCTTGCCCCAGAAAAGGGGCTCTATTGGATGCAAGGCTGCTGCTGCAAGAGGCATTCCATTTGGAAACTTGACAATGGTAATCGTTGAAAGTGGTTTCTGCACTGCACTGAAATTCAAGGACATTTCTAAGTGTCCTTCTCATGCATGACTTTTCACATACACAAAGGAAAACAAAAGATACGTGGCTACAATAATGATTTCCTTTTTGTTCTTATTTGTTTCTTTTTTGAAAGAGACACAGAGGTAATTAAATCTTTCCACATTTTTAACTCTTTAGCAGAAAATACCTAGGAGGATAGAGGTTGGGAATTTGCAAACTTAGCGGTTGCTTCAAAGGTCAATATAACCATGGGTAAGTAGAACAAGAAAGGGCAGTAACTGGTCATTCCCAAGGTCAGATGGCACAGACTGGTATATGTGAGGTTCAAAAGCTGTCGGGAAGAATTTCCATGCAGGGAGATTGGTCTGGCAAGTTCAGCAGCAAGTTGTGCCTGGGAAAAATTAGACTTCTCATTAGGTTTGTGAAAACTATCCTGAATGATCTACAATGTAAAATAGTGTTCTTTACTTATACCTCCATCCTCTGTGATATAAAATGCACACACAATGGTAAATCAATTGGCACATCTAACCGTGATTTCTAGAGACAGAACAAATAATTAAGTCCATTCTGATTCCAACAGAAAACCAGGTTATGCAGCTGGAGATCCTTGGTACCACAGTAACCGAAAGACTCATCAGGTACTAATGCAAATGCTAGTTATGAGAGAATCACAATTAAATATAATACTATGTAAATATAATGCCATAGCAGAGTTTTTAAATCCAAGTATTATGGGTTGATAAAATTGGCTTTTATAACTATGGGTTCCCATCTGAGATGTGAGTTGAAGAGTGGACCCTTTGGGCCACGACTAATCTGCCAGGTGCCCTGGGGTGGAAGGGAGAGGACCCCTCACCGAGGAGAGCTCATCTCTCGGCAGCTGTGTGTATCTCAGCCGGTTGTGGACCACACCTTGAGCTTGGGAGTGCCGTGGTGAGGAGCAGAACCAGGAGAGGCTGGTCCTTGCTGGGCAGGCTGTCAGCCACAGTCTGCCTGGGATCCTGTGAGGAAAGGCTCTCCCCTGGGCCTGATCTATTGCTGCTGGGTCTGAGCCAATTCTTATTCGGGCAAGGCAACTAGACAGACTTGGCTCCACAGAAATGCCAACATAAACAAGTTGCTGTTTGACCTCCTAATTCTGGCTCTGCATTAAACTAACAAGATCTTTTTTATTATTAGTAAGAGTATTACAAATAAAAAAGTTTGGCTCCTGAGTTTACTGAACTGGAAACACACTGCCTGGAAAGGCCAGAGCTTTTTCAAATTCTTTAGAACTGCCTTATTGCTGTTCTGTCTCCTACTCTTACCTCCTTGTATTTCTCATCCCCTCTTTTCATTCCTTTTTTTTTTTAAAGACTTTATTTATTTATTTATTTATTTGAGAGAGAGAGAGAGAGAGAGAATGAGAGGGGAGAAGGTCTGAGGGAGAAGCAGACTCCCCATGGAGCTGGGAGCCCAGTATGGGACTTGATCCCAGGACTGCTGAAGGCAGTTGCTCAACCAACTGAGCCACCCAGGCTGCCCCTCATTCCCCCCCCCCCTTTTTTTTTTTTAAAGAAAAGGGCTAAATTTTTCTGGTTAAATACTGCAATATTTCTTTCTTCTAAGTCATAAGTCATAGCATGAGAATTATCAAATGACAGCGTGGCACACGATCTACCCACAAACCCACAACTCGGTTGTCTTCAGAGACCACCAGCACTGACCTCAGCCCCTCCCTCCCGGTTCTTTCTCCGAAGGCGATAGCAAGTAATCCCCAATCTGTGTTTATCTCATTTCGACAAAAAATAAATCAGTGAGTGCCTCAGTCAAAATGACAAATGGTGTTTCTATCTATACCAACAAACCAGAGAATTGCAAAGGTTTAAATACCTGAAGAACAACTTTATCCTCCAAGCAGCGTATTCTTAAGGAGAGAAGGAGCGAGCAGGAAGACCCTGACACCGTCACAGGACAGGGCAGTGCTCGTCCCACTGCAAACCCAGTTCAGTTTATGAGGACTTCTGTTTGATTTGCGAAACCAATTCATCTGGCCCTATAATTCGTGCAGCCAATCACCTCTAAGGCCAATGAAGGTTTTTTATGGGCAAATATCTTCCCCTGTGAGTAATTTCACATAAGAGTACAGCAACAGGGAGCTAAAAATGGATTTCTGACATTA
This sequence comes from Mustela lutreola, assembly GCF_030435805.1. Lineage (NCBI taxonomy): Eukaryota > Metazoa > Chordata > Mammalia > Carnivora > Mustelidae > Mustela > Mustela lutreola. The sequence continues at coordinate 82,025,949 of NC_081295.1, forward strand.
TCTTGTAGATGACAAACAGACATTTTCACTTGGGTTGATGAACTGATAGAACACCTCATTCATGCAGATTTCTATTCTCTGCAGTCTGGCCAAAGAAGACCAGAACAGCCCGGCCAGACATGGAAGAAAGGGGGCCTGGTCTGTGGGAGTGTTTAATTATAGGCTCACTTACAACAAAGGCCATCAGATGGCTCATTTATGTCACTTTTCCGTGCTTCCTTCTTCTTATCACTCATCAAGAGGGGATTGCATTTGCGTGTGAGGGACGCAGAGAGTGGCCTTCACTCCCATGTTACGACTCTTGCATCATCAATCTATCTTCCCTCCACACAACACACAGGTCACACTGGGCTGCAGTGATTTTGCAGGAAACTGAATGTGAAAGCCAGTGAACGAGATTTAGTTTACAGAAGTGGTAGGTGTTACAGCTCAGCTTACCACAAAAGAATCTCTGTTTCATTACAATGGAATCAAGAGGCAGACATGGGAGTGGCACCACGCCCTATTTCCCCCAGTGATCCACCAGTAAAATTTTTGCTTTCCACTAATGTATTGCTCTGCTGATCTGAAAGTCTTAGTTCTAAAGGGAGGAAATGTTTCAGGGGCCCCTGGATGGGTTAGTTTGTTAAGTTTCTCTGGATTTCGGCTCAGGTTGTTATCTCAGGGTTATGGGATCAAGCCCTGAAGCAGGCTCTGCTCTTAGGGCAGTCTGCTTGAGATTCTCTCCCTCTCCCTCCTAGCCTCCCCACTCACTCTCAAGTACGGGTACTCTCTCTCTCTTTTTAAAATAAATAAAATCTCAAAAAACAAAAACAAAGGGAGGAATGTTTCTACCAGGAGACACAACCATGATTCCACTGGACTGGAAGTGAAGACTGCTACTCAGCTGCTTTCAGCTCGTGCTTCTCAGTTAACAAAAAAGGGAGTTCTTGTCACTGTGCTGGCTGGGGTGATCGATCTTGGTTACCAAAGGGAACCGGGCTCCTAATTCATGAAAAAGGTAAGGAATAATAGGTCTGGGATACAGGAGATCCCCAGGCATTCCTTAGTATGACCATGCCCTGTGATTATAGTTAACGGGAAACATCAACATCCCAATCCAGGCAGAACTACTAATGGCTCACATCTTCAGGAATGAAGATAGGGTTACCCCACTGCACCCTGCCCCATCCCTCCTAGAGACAGTGTGTGTGTGTGTAAACATATACGTATATGAGACTTTTGATGCAGTGCTTGGCACATAGTAAATGTTCAATAAATGTCAACTGTTGTTAGCTTTACGTCACTGAAACTCAATGCTAAAGCATGGAAAGGTCTGAAAACTTTCCTTAACAGTTCTTTCTAAAAAGTTCAGCATGAATCAAATTGAACTACAAATGCATGTAGAGAATTGGCAACTTAAAAGAAGGGCACAACCATCAGTCCATCTGGGGCGGAAGGCTTTTTTGTCGGTGCAAATAACAAACCGCTGCCTGATTGTTTGAACTTATTAAGAATCCTTCTAAGTTCCTATTCTGCTTTGCTCTATTAATTTAGAGCAACTACTCCCCAGCACCACAAATCATCTTTGAATATATTCAAGTTCAGCAATGTATTTTGCGTCCTCCGTGTGGTAGGCTGAAAAGGGACCCCCTCCCCCATCAAAATACATCCACATCTGAATACCTGCAATCTTTGAATGTTAAGGGTGTTTGATTACATTAAACATTTTGAGATGACAGGTTATCCTGTGTGCTATAGACTGAACTGTGGCTATCCTGCCCACCCCCCTTTGAAGCTGTGACCACTAATGTGTCTTATATTTAAAGACGGGGTCTCCATGGAAGTGATTAAGGTTAATGAGGTCATAAATGTGGGTCAGTGTCCTCATGAGACACCAGAGAGCTCTCTCTCCCAGATCCCTCACCTCCATGTACACACATGGAGAAAAGGCCAAGGAAGACATAGGGAGAAGGTAGACCTCTGCAAGCGAGGAGGAGAGCTCACCAGAAACTGAACCCTGATGGACTCTGATCTGGGACTTCCAGCCTCCAGGTGTGGGAAGTAAATTTCCGTTGTTTAAGCCACCCAGCGTGTGGTGTTTTGTTAGGGTAGCCTGAGCACAGGCTAATATACCCAGGCTGAGGTGGGCCTTAAATGTAGTCACATGTATCTTATTAGAGAGAGGTAGAGGGAGAAGGTAGACACACCCAGAAGGGTATGAGAAGATGGAGCAGAGGGAGACTTGAAGATCTCCACTTAGAGAATGGAGAGAGAGAACCACAAGCCAAGGAATGCTGGCAGCCATAGCAGCTAGAAAAGGCCGGGTACAGATTCTCTCCCAGAGACTCTGCATGGATCATGGCTCTGCTGAATTCTGGCCTGGCATATGGTACATGCTGGATAGCAGGGTTGTTCAAACATACCCTGAATATCCCTGTTAATCACGGTTTTGAAAATACAGAGATCTTGTCCTCCTTCTGTGTTCCCTTCAGATAGGATGCACGGCACAGTGTGTTGTTCAGGGTTCAAGGTCAGGGGCTCAGGGGCTGGCCAACCTGAGACAAGTGTCTCCTTTGCAATGAAGACTGTGCATGTGGCAGGCCTTTATTTTTTGGAAATGCTGGCCAGGCAAGGAGGGGAAGGGGTACTGAGAGTTGCAGGGTGAAGTGGCTCAGATCTACAAACTGGCTGCGTGTAGATCCTAGCACCAAATGCTCCCTCTGCACAAGGGAACCTGCATCCTGATCGCTGCCTCCAGGTGTCTTCTTTGGTGTCACTGGACCATCACCCGCCCTAGGCTGAGAGTTTGCTGGGGAGCAGCTGTACCCCACGAAACAGACTTTGGACTTCTGGTCCTCAGAAGGGTGAGAGGAAAATTTCTGTTGTCTTAAGACACCAAGTCTGTGGTAATCTGTTACAGCAGCCACACAGAACCAACAGAGTCAGCAGTGAATCATTCATTCAATAACTGAGCTTAACTGTGAGCTGAGACCCTTGTCATCACATCCCTGTCCATCAGGAACACTGAGTTTCTACTGTTTCATGAGCTGGGGATACAGTGACAAATAAGACAGATATAATTCCATTCTTAGATTCCAGTCTGTTGTTGGAGACAGACTGAAAACACCTGAAGGAATTAATTTGTAATATGATTTGGGGAAACACCATGAAGAAAATAAACAGGTGGCTGGATGACGTGAGTGTTCGGTGGAAGCTACTTAGATAGAGAGGAGGAGTGTTCTTTGCAGATGAAGCACTGGGGCTGAGACTGAAGCAGCCAGGCCAGGAGCTGGGAAAGAGCTGTTCGGGCAGGCGGACATCGAAACCAAAGGTGCCAAGGAGGAAAGGGCACAGCTAGTTCTAGAACTGGAAGGGCAGCCGATGTTGCTGATGTCTAACAGTAGTAATTCATGGAGTGCATCCTCTGGACTAGGCACTGTTGGATGCAATTTACACTATTCACCTTCTCAGTAACTCGTGAGGAAGCTACAATTATTTCCCCCGTTCTAAGAGAAAAAGAGGGAAACACAGTATGGTGAGCAAGTGTCAAGAGTGGAGACGGGAGCCATTAAAAAGCATAGGAACACTGTGTAAGCCATTAGAGGTGAGCACGGCATTGCTCAGAATGCAATGAGAAAGAAGAGTATTCACCAAAAGAGAATATAATCTAATTGGTGTTTTAAATGGACCACCCTGGCTGCTGGTGGGTGATTAATTGCAGGGACTAAGGGGAAGCTGGCGGACCGAGAGACTATTGCAATGGTCTAAATGAGAGAGGATGGTGGTCTGAGCTAAGATGATGTCAGTAGAAAGAGAAAAGAACGCATTTTAGAGGAGAATTGACAGAGAAAAATTAAGACCGAGTCTCAATGACTGAAGCTGAGTGTTTTGAGGTATGTGATTCTTTTCTAAACATTTCTCATGGTGCATTTATTACCCTATTTTCATGTATAATTTCCTTAAACAGAGAAGATCTACACTTAACATCTCTTACAGTACTAGGATAAACTCTTATGCTTTTAACCTATGAATTTTTAATCTTATGTATTGTATTATGTATTATGAACTTCTCCCATTTCTTCATTGGTCTCCATTCTTGCAACCTGAGAACTATTCTAAGAAGAGAACTGTATTTAGGAAAGCACAATTTTAAAAACACTACTTAAGTTTGATAATCTTGGCAAACGAACCACTGTCAACTTCCTCCAAAGTATTTTCATCTCTTACATTTATTTTAAAGAAACCAACCCCTCAGAGAAGTACAAAGTACTATGAGGAACATCTTGGAGCTAGGAAGCAGGAGGTGAGGCAGGTTTAGTAGGGTAGAGTGCTCAGGATAAGGTCTTGAGGCAAAAGCTGACATACTGCCTTGACCCTCCTAAGGTCTCCCAAGGCCTGACCCAATTCTCTCCCCATTTCCCAAATGCTTCATTAATTGCATTGCAACATAGTAATTCTTTTTGTCCTTCCATTCCTTCCTTATTTTTAGGCTTCTAAAAACAATCCATATCTCTACTGCATGGGCCAAGGATACAACTTTAATTCAACAGATCTTAGAATAACCTTAATGGAGATTTGATGAAGCTGGATCTGTTCTTTCTCAATTCATAGAAATAACCAATCATCAGGGAATATTATCATGGCTGTGGGAGGGGGAAGCCTTTGACAAAAAGAAAAATGAACTGCCCTTACAACCATACCTTATTTCCTTGTCTCACATGTACCTGGTAATGGCAGGAAAGACAGAAAAATGAGATAAATGGATGAGTAATTGATCATAAAGAATAACATGATGTCACAGATGTCATGGGGGAGATCATTTTATGGTTTTAATAATTAATCAATTCTTTTTCTAAATAAAAATGTTGGTACCTGGGGGTGCCTGGGTGGCTCAGTGGGTTAAAGCCTCTGCCTTCGGCTCAGGTCATGATCCCAAGGTCCTGGGATCAAGCCCCGCATCGGGCTCTCTCTCAGCGGGGAGTCTGCTTCTTCCTCTCTCTCTCTGCCTGCCTCTCTGCCTACTTGTCTGTCAAATAAATAAATAAAATCTTTAAAAAAATTTTTTAAGAATTTTGGTAACTGATGAATCGCTGCCACCTTCACTGAAATAACCCTCAAGACTCATTTCCCAGGGGCGCCTGGGTGGCTCAGTGGGTTAAGCCGCTGCCTTCGGCTCAGGTCATGATCCCAGGGTCCTGGGATCGAGTCCCGCATCGGGCTCTCTGCTCGGCAGGGAGCCTGCTTCCCTCTCTCTCTCTGCCTGCCTCTCTGCCTGCTTGTGATCTCTCTCTGTCAAATAAGTAAATAAAATCTTTAAAAAAAAAAAAAAAAAAAAAAAAAAAAAAAAAGACTCATTTCCCAATTCGAGAATATCACTAAGAAGTAGTGGCATTGGGCCTAGAATATTTGATTATTTCATAATAAAATCTCACAACGTTATTATCACTGTATTTCCACAGTATTGTCTAATCCTCAAAATCCATGGAGTGCTATCAAAAATGTGACAGACATTCAACAACACTGTCAGTTTCTTATTCCCCCTTTAAATTAAATTTTGTACTTGCTATAAAAATAAAATGACTGTCTTAAGACTTAAAAACATTCTGAACTTTGGGTTTATTACTATTATATAAACATATTTTTAAAAAATCAGATATCTAGAGGATTTGGCATCCATGAACCAACAGAACCATAACCATTTTTGATGTCTCTCCCTAAAATTTTGAAGGGGATGCGAACGGTGAAGTATCATCAAACTGTAGAGAGATTGGTCAATTGAGATGACCTTCTCTACAATCAAATCAGTTTGTGTGTATAAGGGCCTCTTTTCTCTGGATCTGTGATTCTGGGAAAGTTAACTTGGTAATATTGTCCTTATCTGATATTGTCCTATCTGATATTAGCTCTTCAGAGGTGCACTCTATGCGTACAACTTTTGGAATGCACTCCATGTCTACAGATGCCTTTGCCTCTGCCTGCTCTGTAAGTGATGACTTCAATATCCCTTCCCTTTCCCATCTCCGCTCAGGGCTACTGCTTTGCATTGGCACACCACTCATTCCTCTACATAAATGAAAACGATAAAGCAATACACTGAAGACATATCACTGTCTGCAGTCACACCATGGGTTTCTTTCTCACAAAACTAACAGATACGGCCTTCTATGCCACCAAGAACTAAAACAGAAGGCACATCCACCACTTACTCTAAAATGAGGTGGAAATTATTACAATTAGCCGTAAGAGCATGTCTGTACACTTGAAGTGCAAAGGGATTTGTACCATTTTGTGTACAGCTTTCAGCAGCTTTATTACTGACACACTTTGCAGAGGAGATGGCTGTTTCCTGGTGCTGAAGATCAGTGAAGAGTTTGCAAGAGTTTACATTGGGGGTCAGTCAACTAACAGATCTGGCAGCTGCCTGATTTTGTAAAGTTTTATTGGATGAGAGCCATGTCCACGGTAGCACTGAGCAGCTGTGACAAAGGCTGCTTGGCTTGTAAAGCCTGAAATATGTAGCATGTGAACCCTTACAGAACAGTTTGTGGACCTCTGTGCATGGAGACCCATCAATAATATATAGACAGACATGGAAATATAGTGTGTGATAATGACTCAGTTCCCAGTTTCACTGTGGAATAATATATGATAATAAATATGAATGTTAGCTATGATTTTCCTATGAATAGAATAAATTTCTCAGCAAGCTGTCCACCCCTGATGTGAACTCGACTCTCACACTCCCCCATGATACTGTAATAGCTACTGTGACATTGAACTGGTTTTTCTAATCTCCATGTTCCCTTAAGATGTTCTCTGAGCACTCCATCAATTCAGACAAAGGATGAATCAAAATAGTGGCTTGCTATTATGGATTTTTTTTTTTACTTTTCAGCTGGTCGCATCAACATGAGATGTAAAGCGTCCAAATCAAGCAATGGCTTTTTCACTTCTCATGGGAAAATTCTTAGATAATATTCAGCCTTGAAAACTGAAGTTTAACCTTGAAGGTTTCTTGTGGAGATAAGCCTTTCATTGAATAAATCATTGCCGGATCCTTACTGTGCCAGGCACTGTACTAGATATCGGGGATCTGACATGCTCTCTCTCTCTGTCATCTAGGCTTACTACTTAATTCTTACATAAGGTCAGTCCTTTTATCTAAAGATAGAATCATTAGCACATAGAGGAAATACCAAGGCAATTAATAACTGTGGAGACAGATGCCCACAGAGCAACAGGAAACAGCTACTCTCCTGCATGTTCATGCCTGGTTCCATGGAGCATCAAGAAGGACCTGGGTCTGAAAGCGCTAACCAAATTCACATTCAAGTTCAACTGAGAGACCTTGCTAAATTTGAGACTCCACAGAATGGTTTACAATGTATTTTTTTTTTTTTAATAAAACCACATCCCAAAAAAAGACTTAAATGAGATAGAGACTAAGCCTATGACTAAGTTAGTGCTTAGCAATATAATGAGCAAAGAGTTTTAGTTCTGTGAAAATAATGAGGAAAACAGACACAAAGAAGCACTTGCCCTTTGTGTTCACGCTTGTCCATTAAAACTGAAAATAAACCATTTAAACCTTCTAATCAGTGTCTGGTTGCAATTCAGTCCCATTTTTCAGTGGCAGAGATATGTATTTATTTGAGGGAATTGGAAGCTTTATGTATTTTCAAAGTAAAAATAACTTCATAGTTTTATGTTTATAAAAATAATATATGTATATCATTTCACCAATGCATAATTTATGCAATACTTCAAAGTGTGCAGAACATAAAATATCAGCACTCAAAATTCTACCATCATTAATAATGGCATTATTTATTGAGTGTTCAGTGTGTCAGACACTGCAGTTAAGTGATTTACATTCCTGTATTCATTTCTATAGAGGGAACTGGCTAGTTACACAGTATCTACTGTTATGACCCCCATTTGCTGATGGAGAACTTACAGATAACAGAAATTAAGTAACTTTGGCACAAGGCTGTATAACTGGTAGAATCAGGGATTCCTGTATCGAATTCAGGGGTGCTGTAAACCTAGGCAGAAACCCAGAATTTTGATTCTCACTGACATCTAACTGAAATCTAGCATTTCTTCATTATAAATGTAAGCGATGAGCTCTATTAGTATTAGCAGTGCCTTAGACTTTTAGCCAATAGAAATTACATATATTGGGGCGCCTGGGTGGCTCAATGGGTTAAGCTTCTGCCTTCGGCTCAGGTCATGATCTCAGGGTCCTGAGATAGAGCCCTGCATGGGGCTCTCTGCTCAGTGGGGAGCCTGCTTCCCCCCTCTCTCTCTGCCTGCCTCTCTGCCTACTTGTGATCTCTCTCTCTCTCTCTCTGTCGAATAAATAAATAAATACTTTAAAAAAAGAAATCACATATATTTTCATATCACATTAACAACTGCTGCAGAGAAAGATCTGCACTCATCACTGCTTTGAAACAATAGTAGTTATCAAGTGTGCTTCTAGATCTTGTGATTTGCATATTACTATATCATCTCATTTAAAAATATTTTGAAAACTTTATTTTAATATAATCAGCCTGCTTTGTAATGCTATGTGTTTTATTTTAGACATTTAAAAACATTGTGAAAGGGATCTCTCTAGGGTTTACCAGACTAAGAAAGGGACCCATAACACAGAAAAGATAGGGACCCTTTGGTAGAGGGGGAGCTGAAACTGACACCTGGGTGGTCTGACTCTGGAGCCTGGGCTCAGGCATATGACAACTCTCTTATTCTGTCTGCCCTTGGATGCATGTTCATATTTTGGTGAATATACTTTCAAGTCTCTAATTTAGAGAGAGTAGGTTAAGTGGTGATTAGGCAAACTCAGGAAAAAAATCAAGGAAACATTCTCAGGAACAAAAACCCTCTCCTACTTCCTCATATTCTCAAAGGAGGCGGGGTGGGCAAGGATTGGAATCTACCATTATCTAGGGCTCTTTAATGAACTGGGGATGGAGCGGGTAGTTCAAGGCTCCCAAGGCATTGCATCTCTGGGGGTGGGATAGGTCACAGACCAAGCTGACCTACAAATGTAAAGACATCAGAGATCTTCTCAAACAAAAAGAGCCCAGAGATATGACACCTGTAGGCTCCTTTTGAATGATAAAATCCAATAATTCAAAAGACTGAAAAGGACTAGAGGCAGTGCTCAATTTTTCAAAAAACAAAACAAAACAAATCCCAGTAACTATAAAGTTCTGAGAAAAAGAAAATGTAACCTAGGAAAATTATCCTTTTAATACAAATATATATAAGAAATGTTTTCAAGGAAGCAAAGACTTGGAAGATAACAGCCCCTGTGAACATTTCCTGACAGACCCACCACCAGCCCAATGGCACTTTTCCAGTGACTATGAAGTGTCTCTTTCTTCAAGGCACTTGACTACCATCTGCAGGGAAATATTCCCTAGAGATGGGCAAATTACATTGTGGACAGCCTGTACCAGCATATACTGCTTCCTGACATTACCAGTACTGATGAAATCCAGCCAAGTAAGAAATAAAGCAAAATAAAGAATTCAGGAAAGAAGGGTCTACATTTCAGGTAAATGGGGTTAAATCCCTAGGGATTATACTGATAAAAATTAACTATTAAAATCATGGGCAATATAAAAAGAGTACAAAGAAGTCAGGAAATGAGGGAGGGACAGTATTACCTTTCAGGGAAGGGGCCACCTAAAAACTCTCAACACTTTAAATACAGAGTAGAAAATAAATCTTCCATCCATGGGAGCCCCTGAAGATGTGCAGAGTAGTGGCCTTGCTTCAGCCCTCATGTTTGAGCCAACCTTTGTTCTTTATCTCAGCAAGCTGATGCTGTGATTTCTATGAACTTGTGTCATCAATATTCTAGTCCACGGGAGAAAGACACATACAGGTGTGGTGACAAAATTAGGTGTCTGAGTATGCTGGAGGGACTGGACTGTGCACCTGGTGACAAGCACATCCCATGCATTCTCTTGGGAAACAACGAGCTGGTTTTTCTTGGCCACACTCCACAGCAACCACAAACCTTTCCATTTGAAACTTCTGCAACTCCTCTAGCTCATTCCATTTTCCTCTACAGCTTGTGCTGATGATGTGAGTTCATAATCGTTGTTTGTGATATGGAGTTTATGAATAGATACACATAAAAGGAGTTTTGATTTCTGGCCATCAGTTTGGACTTGCTTCACGGTTTATCCCCAATTTCTCTAATCCTTCCAGTACTTCTAGTACATGGAAATTGCTAATGTGGCAGAGACTGGCTATGGGTTCACTAAGCCTATTTTCCATTCTTCCTCTACAAACAACTTGACTACATTTCCCAGCTTCCCTTGCAATCAGGTGTGGTCATGTGCTGGAGGTCTGGCCAAAAGAACAAGGAAGAGGTTATCTATACTACTCTGGACAGAGCCATTAAAGTCTCGAGGTTGGCTCAACAGATAGCCCTACAAAGGACTCCAAAAACCTAGCCCATGGGCTGGCAAATTTTTTCTTAAAGGGCTACATAGCAAATATTTTAGGCATGTGGGTCATGTGGTCTCTGTCATAACTACTCAACGCTATTGCTATAAAGCAATAGCAGCCATGGTTAATATAGAAAGGAATGGGCACAATTGCACTCCAATAAAGCCATATTCGCCAAGAAAAGGGGCTGGCTTGCAGATCACGGTTTGTTAATCCCTGCCTTTAAGGATGGCAGAGCCACAACATGGAAGGAGTCTGGGTTTCTGAATGGCTGCATGAGAACCCACAGAAGCTGGCAACACTTACCCTAACCAGTTTAGAAAGACGGTGATCTCAAAAGACACTACTGAGTTTCCAGGCAGGGGGAAACCAAGTTCAAATATTCATCACTCTCTCACCTCGATATTTTATGTGAAATGCCCCGGGGCCTCAAGGAGGCCAATTTTTCCAATTCTCTACTCACCAGTGACAGTTTAAAAAATATAAAAAGAGTCATAAAGGTTAAGTGTTAAAAATCTCCCATTTATAATCCTATTTTAGTACTCTAAACTTAAAAATCATAGCCTTTGAAGATGCCACTCTTACAAGAAGAAATACAACAAACTGCTTATGGGGGTATTTTTGTAAGGAAGACATGTACTATCACTTTTCTGCTCTGTGGCTGCCTCAGGCTGAGGATGCCTGACCTGGCTTTTCAAGTGCAGTTCCATTAATCAAATTGCTCATCACTGCAGAGGATCAACATGGTTGCTTGGCTCCAGATTCTGATCCACAGCAAATGAAAGATTCTGCTGTTAACACAATCTCTGTAAACCCTCTGGCATTGGCACTCAGATGTTCAGGATGCTTGAGATGGCTGGTCTATTCAAGTTTCAGTGGTTTGGAATCTCAGCCTTTGCATTAATCCACCTGGTGATTTTGGGTGTTCTTACCATCTTTATTTATAAATGAAAAGTTAAGGACCCAAACAGTGCCTGGCACATAGCAGGCATAGAATAAATAAATATTTGCTGGATGAAGTTCTTTTAAATTTAGTTTATAATCATATGTTATTAAATTATCCCCACATCCAGGGTTATTAAAGTTTTCTTGCCAAATCTCTTACAACAACAACAACAACAACAAAACCGGTAAGAGAAAATGGCACATGTGGGATGAAATTTTTAGTGGCTGACAGATGGGGTCAAGGGAGATCATGAGACTACACCTGTCCTCTGAGGATATAACCTGGATTGTTAGAATAAGTAGTTGACAAGGTAAGACACTTTTATGATTACTTGTCGAAAACAACTCCCAGCAATTATACAAAATGTATCAGATACACAGATGAGCCAAAACCATGCAGCATCTAGTCTAATGAAGTTCTTACAGTTCTTCATACATACATACATACATGAAGTTCATACAGATGAAATTCTAAAAAATTCTAAAAAATTCACATGAATCACATTACCCAGAAGAGATGAAATAGACTTGTTGGACACAGGACTTTGAAATTTCTCTCTCCCCCTTTTTTAGGAGTGAATATTTGGATGACAAAAACATTTTCCTGGATGTAAGTTTTATGGAGCCCTTAATTTCCTAAAATGTTAGTCTTCCAACAAGATCACCTGTGGTTTCAGGCTGCTCAGTGTGGGGAACCATATAAGACAGTGGCCTAGAGGAAAAGTTTAAAGGGAACTAGGAGAGAACTTACAATGTTCATTTCTTCTCTATCAATTTCATATTTATTTTGATACAGTTACAAAAATAACCTTATGAAATTACTCTCAACTTTATTATAGCTATTCTTTGACAGTATTAAGCCTTGAAAAACTAATAGCAAAATGTGTGAAGTAAACCATTTTCTATTTTAAATGTCAAGTAAACAGGAATATTCTGCATATTCAACATTGGCTGCTTTTTTCCTGAAGAATGTTCAGCGTATGATGGCATATTGTAAAAGAATTTATTGGCATTTTATTTTAACAGCTCCCAAATGTTTTGTATTTATGGCTATCACCTAAGAATTCTATTGTAAGCAATGAGGGAATTCAGCTGAAAATGATGAATATAATATTTTCTATATTTGTACACATGAGACCTAGTTTTGCCTTTTCAAACAAGGCATAAGAGGAAAAACTCACAAAAAATTGTTAAAAACTACACCTACTTACAAAAATCTTAAAATAAGTTAGTATCCTAAAAATGTAATGAGGCAGGGATTACTAGTTTTGAGGCGCACATTTAATCAGAGAAACTCATCACAATTTGGTCACGTTTCTATACATTCTATACCTGAAATGCACATATACAACATTTGTACATATGTATACATCTACACATTTCTATACATTCTACACATTATCTACTGCCTTCAAAAACTCCCTAAGGAAGGTCTCATCACCTTGAAGTTGGGAAAGAATAAATAACTGGCTCAAAGTACTTAAAGAGTAAAAAGAAGCCACACTTAAGGCTCCTTTGATGTGGCAGGCCATGCTCTGCTTATCACCCCAGGCTGCTGGATTCATACTTCACCCAAGAGACAGCCAGTAGCCCTCCTGCCCCATCCTTTTCCTCCACGCATGCCTGGGTATTCTCTTTGCTAAAGTCACATATGAGGAGGTGACCAGAACGACTTGAAAATCGGTTGTTAAAGTCAACAGAGTGCAGTGTCTGTCTGGGTGGAGAATGTGTCTTCATGACCAGATGCAGCTTCTAATGAGCACCAGCCAGTTGGCGAGGATGTGGAGAGAGGGGGGCCTCGTACACTCTTGGTGGGAATGCAAGTTAGTGCAGCCACTTTGGAGAACAATGTGGAGGTTTCTCAAAAAATTAAAAATAGAGTTTCCCTATGGCCCAGCAATTGCACTACTGGGTCTTTACCCCAAAGATATAGATGTAGGGTAAAGAAGAGCCATGTATACCCCAACGTTCATAGCAGCAATGGCCACAATCACCAAAGTGTGCAAAGAGCCAAGATGCCCTTCAACAGATGGATGGATAAAGAAGATATGGTCCATATGCACAATGGAATATTACTCAGCCATCAGAAAAAATAAATACCCAACATTTGCATCAACATGGATGCAACATGGATGCATGGAGGAGATTATGCTGACGGAAATAAGTCAAGCAGAGAAGTCAATTATCATATGGTTTCACTTACTTGTGGAGCCTAAGGAATAACATGGAGGACATGTGGAGATGGAGAGAAGTGAGTTGGGGGAAATCGGAGGGGGAGACAAACCATAAGAGACTGCGTACTCTGAGAAACAAACAGGGTTTTGGATGGGAGGGAGGTGGGGGGTCGGGTGAGCCTGGTGGTGGGTATTAAGGAGGGCACGTATTGCATGGAGCACTGGTTGTTATATGCAAACAATGAATCATGGAACAGTACATCAAAAACTAATGATGTATTGTATGGTGACTAACAGAATACAATAAAAAAATGATAAATAAGAACATATGCATAAACATCCATAAAAAAAGAATAATAATCACAGCCACATGTCCCAGCAGGCCCAGCGTGGTGCCAATATTCCCTCGTCTTGGTGTAATTATTAATACTCCTCTTGTGCTATAGGTGGAACAATGGGTCCCCAGCTCCTGTGGATGCATTACTCTTTGTGTAAAATAGACTCTGCAGATGTGAGTAAACCAAGAGCCTGGGGAGATGATCCTGGGTGATCTGGGTCAGCCCCATATGCTCACAGAGGGTCAGATTTGAAGATGCTTTACTGCTGGCTTTCCAGATAGAGGGAGGGGCCACAAGCCAAGGACTACAGACCACCTCTAGAAGCTGGAAAGGGCAAGGAAACAGATTCTCCCCTTGAGCCTCCAGAAGCCACAGAGCTCTGTGAGCAATTTTAACCCAGTGAGACTTCTGACCTCCGGTGCTATATGATAATAAATTTGTATTGATGTAAGTCACTAACTATGTGGTAATTTGTTTGAGCGGCCATAGGAATCAAATCCTTTCCATTTCAAAAGTGTCCTGTTTGTACAATAAATATAAGGGGAAAGAGTTCATAACTGATCAAGCTCTAACCTTGAAAAGTCAACACACCCTCAAGTTGTAAAGCTCTCATGGAAATCCCTTCCTGGGTTTGGTTTTGGGGGATGTCTGAGGCCTAATAAAACTAATTTCCTACACTTTCCACAGATTGCTATGGGTTTAGTGTTCTGGAGTCAATACTGTCATCAGGTAATAACAAAAGAAATAGATACCCCCTTCTCAAAAGTCTTGTAAAACAGAATTTGCCAGAGCGCTGCACCATGCAGGTGTCTAATGCAGAATCTAGTCATTTGCCTCCCTGGGACATGGGGCTTCATGTCTGGTCAGCACAAAAGGAAGAGAAGGTGCAGACAGTGGACTGATGGGTGGGGAAGGAAATAGTTTTTTTTTCCCCCAAGGGTGGAAAGTGAGAAAAAGCAAATAATCAATGTTGGGTAGGAGAGGTTCACTTTATCATTTAGTTCTGCCTCAGTAAGCAACATCTGGGAGGGCTATTTGCAGATATTTATAACCCTACCAGAAGGTTATCTGGAGGCGAGACATCATGATTAAGTGAAGGAGTAAACTGTATGTGCAGACTGTAGGAAAATCAAATGAGATCTCAGCAGTCACCTGTCAGTTCTCAGGGCTGAAGTGGGAGGCTCCTGCACATTGCCCCTCTCACGCTCCTGTCCAGCTTCCTCCAGCAAAAAGAGCTCCTGAGACAGTCAATTCCACTTTTAGACGACTAACTGCTAACAAGATGTCTTTATATTTAGCTGGAATCTTAGAATCTTCGCCCTTTGGTCCTAAGTCCACGTGCCTGCCGCCGCATAATAGGATCATCTTGGGAGCCTTGACAAATCTAAAGCCCAGGCCATCGTACTGCGGACAGCATAAATCAGAATCAATGGGAGTAGGACCCAAGCAGCACCATTTTTTAAACTCTTCAGGGGATTCCAATGTGCAGTCAAGGTTTAGGGTCACTGGCTTAAACTCATTTCCCCACTACACTCTGCATATAGTGACTTGAACTATATTTATATATATATAGGATATATATAACTTTATTATTATTCAAGTCACCCTCCCCTGAACTGGATTTTCTTTCCCTTAGGTGTGTCTTTCCTCCATCCCCTAAGAGCAGGCACTCGGAGGCAAGGGGCAACCATCACTGAGCAACCCTGGAGAGAGCCATTGTTGGGGACACCAGGGAAGACTTGGTGGCCCCAGTGTCCCTGGTGGGACTGGCCTGGCTCCTTTTACATCTTAAAAAGTATACCCAGATTGATACATTGGACTTCATCAAAATTAAAACCCTTTACGACCCCAGGGAAACTAACAAAAAAATGAAAAGCAACCACCGAGTGGGAGAAAATATTTATCATCATGTATCTGATAGGTGTACACTACCCAGCATATATAAAGAAATATCGCAATCAGTGATTTAAAAATTAACCAAATTAAAATGGGCAAAACATTTAAACAGACATTTCTTCAAAGAAGACATGAAGATATAACCACCTTTTCCCCAACCTTAAACACACAGACATACACTCCATCCCCTGACATCACCATTTTTGTGAATTTTGCAAAATTTACCAAGAATTTTCCACTGACTATAAACTGCTCATAATGATGAAGTTACCTCCAATAAGCATTCTTTAAAAATCAGTTTTCTGAGATGGCCCATCTGGCTGTCGTGGAAACCTCTTAAGCCACTCAGACACACCCTTCTCCCCAGCTCTAGAGCGCCTCCCATCTCTGGGCTTCCCAAGGGCAATTTCAGAGGCTGGCAAGCTGGAATCCCAGGAAAAAGAAAATCCTGAATTTGCCAAAGACTATTTGACTACAAATTCAAGCAGTGCTTGGAAGATTCTTTTAGAAAATAGGCAAGGGGAGGGGGCGCCTGGGTGGCTCAGTGGGTTAAAGCCTCTGCCTTCAGCTCGGGTCATGATCCCAGGGTCCTGGGATCTAGCCCCGCATTGGGCTCTCTGCTCAGCAGGGAGCTTGCTTCCGCGCCACCAACCCCCACCTCGCCCCCCCCCCCCATTTCTCTGCATGCCTCTCTGCCTACTTGTGATCTCTGTCTGTCAAATAAATAAAATCTTAAAAAAAAAAAAGAAAAGAAAATAGGCAAGGGGAAGGGTTTATTATTATTAAGATTAAAGTTGAGTATTTAACTTATTTTTTTGCAGATAATAAATACTATTGTTCATAAAAGAATTAAAGAACACTACAAGGCAGTGTTTATTCAAGAACTAAGAGGTAAGGAGTCAACTGTAAGCACACTGAGAGTAAAGGGAAAGGAGTAGAACATTGTCTATATTGTAATATTAGTTACCATAATATTAACGTATATACTATAAAACTGTACCAATGTATAACAGTACCTATCTATATTTTCTGACTTTTTCTCACAACGAATATGTATTTTTAATAAAAGACAATAGACCACTCTGGAAAGCAGTCTGGCAGTTTCTTACAAAACTAAACATGTTACGACCGTATGCCTGGCAAGTGGACTCCCGGGTGTTTATTTCAAAGCACTGAAAACTGTTCATAGAAGAACCTGTACATAAATGTCCAGAGCAGCTTTATTTGTAATAGCCCCAAAAAGAGAAAAGCCAGATGTTCTTCACTGAGGGAATGGTTAAATAAACTGTGGTATATCCATATTATGGAATAGCACTCAGCAATAAAAAGGAATGGGCTCCTGACATAGGAAACAATCTGTATGGATCTCTAATTATGCTGAGTGAAAAAGGTCAAAGCCAGAAGGTTATACACTGTACATACCATTCTTGAAGTGACAAATTTAGAGAAACGGGGAACAGAAACAAGATTCTGCAGCATTATGGAGGTGGGGGGGAGGCAAGTAGGTCTGGCGGTGAAAGACAATGTGAGCCCTTGTTGGAGGGAAATGTTCTGTGTGCCCATGGCCTCGGTGTTCATATCCCGATGTTGTGTTATAATTTTGCAAGATGTTACCAGTGGGGGAAACTAGGTAAAGGGCAAATGGGGATTTCCTTGTATTATTTCTGAAAACTGCATGTGTATCTGTTATTATCTTAAAAGCTTATTTTTAAAAAAGACAATAGGAATCAATTTTAATGAGATAAAATACTTGTTGCACTGAATCCATCGTTGCATTAAAGAAATGTGTTTGTTAGATAGCAACAAATGTATGTATGTAGTAAAACACTGCTTTAAGAAGTAAAAACAACCATGATATCTCCGAATTGATGACCACAAACATTCAATTTTCAGCTAACACAGCCTCCCTTCTGATGGCATGATATAGGGTTACTACACGGCTTCCTCTTCAGCAAACTCCCTTATCCTAAGTACGTAGTAACCCACAAAGGCTGGGGGAGGGGAAGGTGGGGAGAGCCCCTGGTCTAACCAGAAGTCTGTGCAAGTGCCAGGAGAGACACTCCAATAGGAATGGGTGCTCTTCAGGTGTCCGTCTCAGTTGTCAGAGAACATCAGTTTCACAGAGCAGCCTAGTGATAGCACAAACTCTCCCAGACAGTTCCGTGGCTGAGAAGTGTGGCCTGTGGATTTGAAGGGTGAGCCAGTCCCCCTGGGGAAAGGAGACTCTCAGGAATGCCAAGGGCCGGACTAGATCTTGGCAGCCTGAGAAGAACCTGCAGTCCTCAGTCACAACAACAGTTTTCAATCATCTTTCCTTAAAGAGAATTCAGGGGGATCTGTCTAATTCAGGAACTTCTCAAAACAACCACAGGAATCACTGCAGGGAATCCAAGTCACGCTTGGGAACACACTAGCTATAGATGTCTGACCACAGAGTAAGAGAAGGAAAATGGCGGCCAACGTGCCACACGGTAAGACCAGGGCTCTGGAAAATAGTTGGGTGTGTTGCTGGGGGCTTCTTGGGGAAGCTGGTCCTCCTAGCCTTGCAGTAGGGAGCAATGGGGTAATGTGCTGTGAGTCTACTTCCTGCCCTCGTGAGGACCAGGGTGTGCTCAGAAGACAGAGATGGGACCATCTAGACAAAACCAATGACAAACAATGTATAAAGGCTGTGCAGTCCCACACAGTTTCTTACAGCTGTCATTTCTGCCACCACACTGGGCACAGGGCTCCTTGTAAAACAGGAACTCGGCACTTGAACCCTGTGCTCTGCCATGGCCACTTTCTCCACCTCTTGTCTTCCAGATCTGCTTCTGGTCCTCTCTGCTAACCTTGTTTGTGACCACTTTTCCACCCCTGTCTGCCCTACTGAGTCTGGTCGTTGGCTATGACTTTAGTTTACCCAGTCATATTTCCAATTACTCACTTCTGCTGCTTTGCCTCGGGTTATTTCAAGTACAGGGAACCTCCAAACCTGGGTTGACCTGGTTGAAGATGTCCCGCCCACCAAGAGGCCCCTTCAGCTGGCCACACCGATGGGCTGGTGATGTTATCTGTAACATCACTGGTGAAGTCTTAGGCTGGAAGTGGTTGGAGTAATCTTTTTTTCTTCTGCCTCTTCTTTACCCTGTCCTAGTTTGGTCTTACCTGGTTTGGATACTTCATATTCATCCTTTTTCACCCTGGTCACAGTCCCCACTGACCCTTATCTAATAGGACTAGCTAAAGAATGGGAACTGGGTCTCTTCTCCTATACCAATCCTAATCGAATGTTAATGTCTGAAGTGAATGCCGTGTTTATAAGACAGCATCTGACTTCAGGGAGCCCAAACGGATGAGGTCTGCCTGCCGTGGGTGTGGGTGAGCGTGGGTCGTCTTGCATTTGAAGAGACTGCTATCTTTAGAACGAACACTTCCTTCTTTCCTTGGGCTGATATCTGAGCTGTAAATCCTTCACAAGATCTCTGCATTCATTGACTCCAAGCCCTAATCTTTCAGTGAAGAAACAGTATTTCTAGTGTGTTAGCATTTTCCATTCATGCTTGCTATGAAAATAGCAAAACAGAAATTGCAGGCACTAGATCACTGCTCCAAAGAGAATGTGCCCTGCCAGTGCCTTTGCTAGAATCCATTTTGTGGTTCTAGTTTGGGAATTGTGCCCATCTTCCTAGCTTTAGGCTGGAAAAAGAGTAGCTTCTGGGCTGAATGGTATCAGAAAAAAACTGTCTCCCATGATCCAAAAGCCCTTCCCTTATCTTTTTCCCTTTTAAGTGCCTGTAGTTACGGGTCTCTTGCCTCTGTGTTCCAGTGGAAATGTGAATATCCAGATCCAGGGTGGGGAGGCAGGTGGGGGGCACTGGCGAGAGTTGCCCTCCTACTTCCTTCCAGAAAATTGGGGCTTCCCACCACAGGGCATTTCCACCTGTATGTGTATTTCCCACCAACTCCTGTCTTCACAGGGGAGCAGTGGCTCAACTTACCTTGTAGTGGAAGAGAAACAGTCCGCAGAACAGGCTGTACAAATCTGCTGTGAGCAGGGAGAGGTTGACTGAAGTGGCACTGGTCTTCTTTATGACGACTGGCATGAAGCTGTAGAGGCCAAACATGCAGGCGCTAAAGCCCACATAGAGCAGTCCTGTGGGGAAAGGGAAGAGGGGTGATGGACAGCATCCTCTGGGGGCCTCTGAGGACCCCGGCACCGGGGAGAAGGGGGCTGGCTTGTGCCGTTTACCACGACACAGAGAGTTTTACTCCACTCTGCTAGTGGATTTTATTATTGGGTAATAGGCCGCTAAAACATAAAATAAAAAGTAAAAATCTTCATGTGGGAAATGAACTTTCTGCTTCCCACCACATAAGCAGATCTTTTGCTTCTTCTGGGAAGGAGTGCCTCCTAGTGGCTGGAGGCAGAATATGGGGTCGAGCCTTCTTAATTCTGTTTCCAATGGTGCTGTACTCTACTTTTCCTATCTATGTCTTTTAAAGCATTTTTTAAAGTCTCTTTTTTGTTTGCAAAATGGGAACTACTGGGTTCCATGTATTGTTCACAGTTATGAATATATATATATATATATATGTATATATATATATATATATATAGTCTTCAAGACTGAAGGGCTCACATGTCACAGTGATATGGACTAGGTCAGAACTGGAATCCTAATTGGGTGGCCTTGGGCAGACCACTTCATTCTCTGAGCACAAGACGACCTGTGAATTTCTTCCAGATTTGTGCATCCCTCTCAGTCCTACACCCGCTCAGTCCTACACCCCAATAAACAGAGTCCTACTTCCCTAGCACACTGCGGGTTCTCACATGTAGTAGGCTCTGCTGTTCTAGACATCGTTAACTAAATGCTTCATAGACTATCAGAGAGTTAAGTGTCATAAAACAAAGTTTTTTAAAAAAGTCCTTAAAGTGCTATAGGGTCAGACTCTCATCCTCTAAAATTCTTTCTCAATTTAACTAGACATACAATTGTTCATACTAATTCCATAAGTATACAATTTTGTTGGGCCCCAAGCAGGAGTTCATGGCTAAATGCAGAATTTGGTTCACCTTTTACTAGGTGGTGATACAATACAAATGTACAAAAGTAAGGCTTATTGTCTACCTTGACAGAATAAAGCATAGAATAAGCATAAGTAAAATAATTCAGTGGATCTTTGGGCATTTTAATGCAATTAAAGCTTCCAACCTTTCCAAAGGAATCTTTGATTAAATGTTTCTGATGTGGGCTGTGAGATGATCGCTTTATCTGAATCTTATGAATTGGGGAGGATTTTATAGATACTGGACACCTACTTAGTCCCTTTGACTATGAAGATTAGTGGTTCCTCCGAAGAGAAATTTGGTTTCCCATATGAGAAGTATGTAAGAGCATAAATCATCATCCTATACATTTTGGATTCTCAGTGTAAGGAAAGCCATAGCAAATCTATATGAAAAGATTATTCTGAACATTAAGTAAGCAAACTCAGTACAATAGCCCCCTCTAGTGTGGTGGAAATGCCCTAAGAGGAAACTAGAAGAACCACTTTCCTAGTTCAGTCAAGTGCAAGTCCTCTTCTGGATATTCTGTCATAGTAATATCAGATATCTTCTGACTCTCCATCACAAGTTTTAATTCCCTAAAAACAGTCACTTCTCCTGAAACTGGGTTTCATGCTACTTATAATTCATTTTCCTTTTAACCAAGTTACTAAAAGCATAATACTAAATAATTTAAAAACAACACAGGAAAAGACATAAATTTAGTGCAGTGTTCCTTCAAAAAAAAAAAAATCTGGGATTAAAAGACTAAGAAAAAGCTATATCCTGAAACTAATCTACTAAAAGTCCACAAAAATCAAACTTGGTCAGAATATAGTCCAGGTACCAGTGCCTTTTTTCTTTTTAAATTGCATCAGTGATTTAGATTAAATATGATTGAGCTAGAAAGTTCCAGAATCCTACCCTTCCATCACCTTACCTGGTACACCTTACCTGGCACTGATCCCACCTCACATGTGGGATCTGATGTTTTATATTCACTCATTATTCAAATGTATTCACTGAGTATTTATTGTACCCTCGCCTAGCAAAGCTATGGAAAACAGAATGGGTAAGAAGCTTAGAGTTGCTTTAGTGCTAAGAGGGGGGGTGGTCAAAGGGTTCATTTTAGGGAATGGCAGGGGGCTTGCTTCAGGAAGGGCGACTGGCTAAGTCTTCTTTGTGCAAGTGGAATTTACCTCGAATGCTGAAGGACTAAAAGGAAATGGCCAGGGAGGACCCAGGGCAAGAACATTTTAGGCAGAGAGCTCTGCAAATGAAAAACCCTGATGACAGGGCCCCATGTGTTCTTGGAGCTGCCATGGGCCAGGACATCTGGGGAGAATGAACAGAATGGGGCAGTAGGAAGGGACGAAGGTGGAAAATTAGGCAGAGGATGGATTATGCAGGGCCGTGTAGGTCTACGAAGGAAATTGACATCTTGTTCTAGTTGTAATAGGAAGCCATTAAGGAGCTGGTAACAAGGCTAACACCGGATCCACATCTTCAAACGAGAGCTCTGCCTGCTGCCAAGAAAGGACTGGCAGGAGAGAGCATGGCAGACCAGCGAGAGGTACAGTGTCCTAGCCCAGGCAAGGGATCCTTGCGGCTCTGTTCAGGACGGCAGTGGAGGTGAAGAAGAGTGGCTGGGTCTGTGGACACTCAGCAAACCCTGGCGATAGTCTGGGGCCATCAGGGATACCCAGGGGATCTCATGAGTTAGTTTAGAAACTGTGTGAATTATGGTGCCATTTACCAAGATGCAGAGAACTGAGAGCAGACAGGTTTTCAGGGGAAATAAAAAGCTTCCTTTTAGTTTTAGACGCTTATGCATCAACCAAGAGGATCTGTCCAGCAAGGAGTTGGGTATGTAATTAGCAGGCTCAGAGAAGTGGCCATATGGCTGGTGAGCCATGGAAGAGCGAACGAGACCCGCGGCAAAGTTTCCTTCTACTCGTCGGGCAATGTCAGGGTGCTTCAAGCTCAAACTCTCTAAACCTATTTTTTAAAAACTGCAGAAATTAAATTTAGGGAGACAGGGATGGAATATCTACGCCATCCCAGCTCACCACTTTGCTAGGTCAACCGATGCTTTTGCGTGAGAACATCCTGTTTTGAGAGCAGAGCGTGCTCAGCCACTGGGACTCAGGATCAGACGGAGGCAGGTGTGCAGGGTTACTGCAGTTTGCTGACATGCTGCCCAGAGGTGGACATGAGCTGGCTCGTGGATGTGCGCAATACACCTGAAGACCCAGCGCACTGTCTGTGCAGGCCTTTCCAACTGTCAATCAATGTGATCAAACAAAGGAACTGAGTGATTTTTTTGACTGACAGCTCTCTAATGGCTGCAACAACTGCTTTTGCAGACAAGGTGTGTGTATAGCCATTTCTTACTTGCCGTGCTTTCTCTCTCACAAAAGACAGCGTTCGGGAGCTGTTTTCCTCCTGCGCTAAAGAGATTTAAGTCAAAGGAATGAGAAAGAATACTATCGGTTCATATCGCTTGTGTGCTTGCTACATGCCCTGTACTTTAGATACGTTAACAAATATCTACAACCATAGAAAAGACCATTACTATTGTTACCCTATTTATATAGGAAAGGAAACAGGCTGAAAGAAAGTATCAGTTAAGAAACAGTCCAGGGACGCCTGGGTGGCTCAGTTGGTTAAGCAGCTGCCTTCGGCTCAGGTCATGATCCCAGCGTCCTGGGATGGAGTCCCACATCGGGCTCCTTGCTCGGCAGGGAGCCTGCTTCTCCCTCTGCCTCTGCCTGCCATTCTGTCTGCCTGTGCTTGCTCTCGCCCTCTCTCTCTCTGATAAATAAATAAAAAAAATCTTAAAAAAAAAGAAACAGTCCATACCTCAGGTTCAATAGAGGACATTTAATATGGGGCACAAGTCACAAAGGTGCTTGAGTGGGTGATGGGGGAAAAGGGGTGATGAGGCATCCCAGAGATTAGCAGTAGCAGGAAGTTATTCACACTCCTGGAGCTAGAGAGATCCAGGGAGGAGGCGATGTGCTCGGGGGTCAGAAGGTAGGAAAGCCCAGCAAAGGGACAGTCAACCACTCAGAGGGCACTCCGCCTTTTCTAGGGACCTGACCCCGAACAGAGGGAAACAAGGAGACGCGGCCTGATTTCTTTCTTCCTCCCACCCTCTGATCTCCTGCTGCCTCCCGTTGGCCAAATCTAGTTGGAAGCCACTTAACAGCACAGCCTGGGAAGTGTAGTTTGCATGAGTCAGCCTCTGCAGAGCACAGCAGAGGAAGGGTCAGAAACAGATCTGTGGATAAACAGGAAAACCAGCATACAGAGGCTGAGTAACTTGCCCTCAGGACACAGGCTGTCGGACTTTCAATTCTAAGCATATACCCCCAGTCCATATTGTTTGAATATTATGAAGAGAAACCGGGCTTCAATGGAGCATCTGATGTGATTCTAATGAGCATCTCATTTTATATATAATACATACATGATAAATACAGGAGGCATGACTTGTGACATACCTTTAGATATGATAGATATGACACACACGTGTATATAGTATGCGTCCGTGTATGCTGAATATGTTTTATCTCATCCCTTTGGGATCCCACTGATGTTCTGTCTTTCACTTTCCTTTGAGTATACTAGATATTTAAAAACATTTTTAATTCTTAAAGACGTCTTCTTAGCCCATGTGCATTAGGCTGAGTAGGCAAGCGCCCGAGGTGGGCGCTCAGAGAATGCGCAACCCTATCGGTCCCCACCCCCCACTCCCCGCCCCCAACACCTCCACCCACAGGCAGCCATTGGCCTCCTCCGTGGCCTCACCTCCCCAGATCTCTGATTCAGCCTCGGTAAAAAAAGGTACGCTCTTAATTATCCTGAAGTTCCTTCCTGCTCCGTGGTCCCATTACTCCATCTTCAGGGAAAGGTCAAATCTCTTATTTCGGCCTCCAGGAGAAAACCAAAACCAAAACCAAAACACACATCACCCACAAGAGCCAAGAAGGGACCCCTGCATACAGCGAACCTGTGCTCTCTGTCCCAACGCGCAGTTTTCCTTTCCTTTGACGTTTGGCTTTCACACCAGTTGGTATCTGCTCACAAGTCCTTTAACACAATATGGCAAACGGGATAAAGGGAATGTTGAAGCCATTTACTAGATTTCTGACGGTGGTTCGAACACACCTGCTCCACAGGACATTTGAGCTCTGTTAGGTCGAACATTTTACTGGAATTTAACGATTGCATACTCAGACCCAGGCTCTCCGCTGGGTAGGGCAAAACAAAGAAATGAAGCACACAACAATTAAGGTGGTCTTCTTGCTTTGAATTACTCTCTGCATCTTGCAAATGTGATAGGAAAATAATGGAATCTGTCTTAAAAAGTGCCTTCCAAGTACAGAAAAGATAAAATACATTTATTATCCCATTTTCTCTGTAGGAAAAAAAAACCTTTTTACTTTGATAAAATGTCAAATATAGGAGCTGTCCGAGAGACGGTGTGAGGGGGATTGCTGAGGTGGAGACAGGGGAGGGAGAGAAATGTTCTGACAGATGGTGGGAGAGGAAGAGTCTTGGATTTTGGTCTCTTACCTAAGATGCTGTGAGCTTTCCACCAGAGACAGCGATCAGAGCTCAGCACTCTTGGGTGACTTCCCAAGGAATGCTAGGGAGGACACTGACACACACACGCCCCCTGCCCTACCGCCACATCTCCCGACCTCTTGGTCCCCAGAACTAGTATGGCATCTCCCAGTTCCCCAAAATGAGAGGGCGATGTCAAGCCTAGACCTCTGGCTATCCCCCCACCACTCCCCTGTTCTCTAGGTTTTGAAAGAGGAGAGGGGCCGAACAGGCCCTGTCACCTTTGCTTGCCCTTCACTCATTTATAGTAAACATTTATTCACTGAACATTTTGTGCCCAGAACTGAGCTAAACCATGACACTGTGTAGTTGGTCAGGATAAGGTATTGAGGACGGAGGCAGCCCTTGTGTAAAAAAATCTCAAACCCAACCCTATCGATGTTTTGGAAAGAAAACGATGCATATCTTTCTTGCCCAGTTCAGCCTCATCTCCAGCCAGGAATTAAACTGATGGCTCTATAATGTATTCCTTTTATCCTACCTTCCATCAGCGTGGACTACAGGGGACTGACAGTTTAATGACAACAGGAGAGTTAAGAGTAAAACTACCTTTGGACGCCACATTTAACTAACACTGAATTAGAATAGAACCTCGGTGGAGATGCATATGACATCCATATCACTAGAGGACAAATTATTTTTGATCACTGCCGTGACTATCAATATGAAATGAATTTACACCACTGCGTGTGAAGTGTTAGCAAGCACGGGTCACGTTTTGTTTCCTGGCTCCGAGAGTCTCAAAGGCAAATGCCTCTGTAACCTGCAGCTGCTTTCCTTTCCCCGCTGGCCCTCCTCTCCTCTTCACACCCCCTCTCTTCTAGTGATTTTCACTGAATGGTAACATTCTAGAGCAAAACACACAAGAAACTAAATGGCAGGATTCTGTGACAGACACAAGAGGCGGCAGCCCTTGAAGTCACTAGTGATAACCCCTAGGGAGAGTCCTACATGATTCTGTAGCTGGCGGGGTGCCTTCTGAGGGGATCATGTCAGCAGCCAGCTGGCCTTGGACACTTCCAGGTCAGGGGTAGGTAAGGCGGTGCCGGGAAGCTTATGTCATTGCTGTCCCTGCTGGTGGAAGCAGAATTTGACTAAAGCCATCAATCTCATCAAAACGCACGTAAGCTGGAGGGGTCTCCAGCAGCCTCCTTCTGTGTGGGCGATCTGGCTTCAGCCCGCACTCATTCATAGTGTGTGTTTTCCAAGCACCCTTATAAGCCACGCCCTGTGCTCATTGCTGGCATACTGGCCTCATACCATGCATCTTGGTATAGACACTGAAGGGGTATCTAGGCAGAAGGTTTTAAATACCATTACCTTTCAGGGCTTGCTGTGTGATCTTTACAGCAATCACCTAGGATCTTAAATCCTTGTCCCAATTTTTTTTTTTTTTTTTTTTTTTTTAAAGAAAAGTGATTTTCAGAACAGGTGGAATCTGAGATACCCTGGATGACCATTAACTTCCTCGAGCGGGTCTGGTATTTTCCACCCAGTCTACTTGGAGATCAATTAACCGTTTCTTATGTGCAAAGTGCTCCCTTCTGAAAAGGTTTTTATGGGCTCAAAATGCCCATTACATTGTTTTCTTTTATGCCTTTTTGTTCATTTTTCCCCCTTTACTAAAGTGCCACTTTTTAATGATCGCATCAGTTTTGTGTCTCTTGGCTAGAGAAAATTGCTGTCAATTATGTCCCACCACTGCCTCTGAGCATTTTTTCTTTCTGGTTGGTCTTTAACCTAATAACATACTTCTGTGTGTACACTAATGGCATCTTGACGATGATAATGGGCAGTAGCTCAATTAGGAAACATTAGAAATCATGCAGGTTAGTCTCTCACCGTGTACACAAATTCCTAAAATGACAAGGGATTTCATTCTCCTTTGTCCTTTGCATTCTGAATCCTTTCATGTTTCCTGCCTCACACCCACCCACATCACTCTTCAAACGTATCCCTCGGATTTACTAAAAACAGGATTTTTAGGTGAGCAAAGCTCTTACCTATTTGCCAATCCCAGGGCACCTTTAACAGCTCCTTGTGCTCCATTATGGCTCTGCAAATTCAAAGAAAACAGACCCCATGAGCGAGATTATAATGCGTCCTACCCTTTTTATTTTTCCCTTATTTTTTCATTTATCAGATTTGTGCAAGTCACAAAACAACCACCAAATTGCAAAAACAACCTTGGGCCAGGGATAGGGAAGTCTGCTTTGGCAACCCGAGGTTCCTCCCGCAGGTGCGGCGAGGGCATGGTGGCATTCCAACCTCCCACTGGTTTTTTCCCCAGAGAGTCTGCCTGCAGGCCTTGATTTCTTCTTGCTTAGATGCATTCTGACAAGTCATTGGTGAGGTAGGGAAAATTTCTGTGCTTGCAGGTTTAATCAGGTTTTTTTCGAAGTCAGTTTTCTGATTGAGGGTTCTCTAGGGCAGTGGTTCTCAAACCTTAAGGTGCCAAAAAGCCATATGAGGAGCATGTTGAAACAGTTTCCCTGTTCCTTCCCCAGAGATACGAGTTCGGCAGATCTGGGCTGTGTGAGGGGGGCAAGTTCTCCTGTGGTGCGGCTGCTGCTGGTGAGAAAAACGCACTTTGAGAACCACAGCTCCAGAAGAGGACCAGGAGGGTAAACTGGCCCTGCTCCACCAGAAATATGTTGGTTGGGGCGCACACTCAACATACCCCATTTGACACACACAGCCCTGTGCCACTTTGATTTTGCCAGCAGTGGCGCTGAGGGGCTCTAGTCACTCAAATGGACTACAATGAAAACAAATGAGTGCTGGATAGCTGTGGATATTTTTTGGATTCAGGAATAAGAATCCATAAAACGAGCCCTCTATCTACAAAATGTTGGTTATGAATTGTTGAACAGGGCAATCTCTTTTCCTCTCACAAAGTTGAAGCAACAAATTTAGGAGCTTTAAAAATGCCATCCCACTTTCAAAATGAATCAAAAATAAATCCTTTTCAGAGACCCTTCCCATCTTCATGCCCCGTTTGCTATGGGGTTTTTTCCCCATGTCTTGGGATACGAAGATTTGGAGAATTCTTGGAAACAGCCTATTGGCAAAACATGTTTAAGGCAATGCCAAAATATCTTCCATAAATAATTTAAGATACTGAATTGATACAATGACAAGGCACTTGCCTTATAGAAAGGGATTGGGTGAAATCAGACTGCGGGCTGTACTATCTATCTTCACCCCTTACGTGAAACTAAAACATATGGTCTTTCTTGATGGAAAAGTGTGCTTCGTTTGACACTTATTCTCACGATGATTCTGAGGCACTAGTCTGTGGTAACACATATACATCAAGACAGGTGGGGTGTTTTGGACTTTCAGATGCTTGATGAATGTCTGTGTTTTATCTCCATATGTTTAAGGACAAGAGAACACCAAACTTCTAAGAGATGAATTTGAAATATGGTTCCTTCAGGCAAATCCTTGAGCAATAAAAGAATGAACTTGTGAAAGGACAAACTTACACTGTGAGCTTTCTAGCAGTTGTTGTCAGGAGTAAACAGGTGTCCCTCTTCAGAAGTGCATCCAATCATGGCATTTATGCTTTGCTATTCTACTTCTCTAAGTAAAACCACTGGCTGGTTTGGGAGAACCAGTGTACTTCTACTGCTTTCTTATAAATTGTGCTCAGAGTCCACTAAGTGGTTTTCTAATAATTGATAATAAACTTGTTTAGTTTTGAAGAAGTTTACTAAGAAAGATGCTGAGTTTTCAGATTTCATGGAGGTTAGTGAAAGGCTTCCAGTCTTGATTTTTATAAAATAAAGCAACAAACTGTACCCTAAATGAAAATAATTAGAATAAGCCCTAAGAGTATCTACTGTCTGAATTTCTTATCATTTTTACTCACAATTGAATTCCGCTGAAAAAAGCCCCAAAGAGTCCAATCATCCCCAGAAATTCCACTCGACTCAGGGTTCGGATGATGTATTCTTCCCAGACGTTGGAAATACCATATAACGTGGCTCCTCCTAAGACCAGAAGGTCCCCTACCAGCTTATTTTCCCCTAGAAATAAGAAACACAAATGCAGCTTCATTAAAATGTTCTTAATGAGAATCTGGCACCAGAAAATTGAACTTCCTTTGTCTATTCTATTCCAATGTTTTTACAAAAGTCCGGTAATTTGCCAACTGAGATCTAGTAAAGCGTGTTTAACTGCGCTCCAGATAGGTTCTGGTATAAAAATCTTGCCTGTGTATGCCCAACCAGAAGTCTTCTTTTACCCCAAAAAGCGACCAGTTGCTTCTAGGATGCACCATCTCTACAAAGCCCCGTGTCTACTGTCTATATATATGTCTAGGAATATATGCTAATACATGTACATGTTATATTTGCTGCAGGGTGCTTTCCAACAGTTTAGTGAACATGGTGTAGCACAAACAGAGCTAGTCTGAATTTTCACCCTCTGCTCTACAGGGAGAGAAGCTGTAACAGAAGTAGTCGGGATTCTTTATTTTGACTGTGGGCAAAATATGTCCTTGCTTAGAAAATAAGAGTGAAAGAGATTATGAGTTGAAACTTTCAACTCCCTAAAGTAAGTAATGCAAGAGTGAAAATATAGGAAATTCACTATTACATTAATATTTTCTTTTATTTTCATAAAAATGTCTATTTGGTTTTTTTTTTTTTAAGATTTTATTTATTTATTTGACAGAGAGAAATCACAAGTAGATGGAGAGGCAGGCAGAGAGAGAGAGAGGAAAGCAGGCTCCCTGCCAAGCAGAGAGCTCGATGCGGGACTCGATCCCAGGACCCTGAGATCATGACCTGAGCCGAAGGCAGCGGCTCAGCCCACTGAGCCACCCAGGCGCCCCAGAAATGTCTATTTGTTTTAAAACCAGTTTTGGTTGGTTTGAGTTTGGCCAATTTTTAATTAAGTGCTACACTCCACTATTTCTTATCATTAGGCAAATTCTATTCTAGGAAGTGTGAAACCAGGAAAAAAGAGTGGACTTGAGCAGCCCATGAGGGCTTGTACTCAAGTAGTCTCCAGCTCTGTCCTCCTGTACAGCTCAGCATATGGGAGCATGGCAGGCATGAAGCTCCGAGGCACAAGAGAGGCCAGATGGGAAGGGTGCTCTCTCCAGCATGATTCTAGGGAAGGGGCTCACACCTCAGGGTAGTTAGCCTTGGATTCCCAGGTTGGCTGGAACAACTAAAACCACAGAACCAGGTTTTCAGTGTTCATTTGGGATTACTGAGCATTCTCTAGGTAATGACTTCACAAAAAAGAATCTGTGCTGGGCTTGGGGAAAGACCTCTTCATTCATGCCTCTGCAGTGACATTGGGAGAGTCTATATTTACAGGCTCCCCTTGAACAATGCAGGAGATAGGGGTGCCGACCACTGCCCCCCAAACCCATGGTCAAAAATCTGCATATAAATGTTGACCTCCCAAAGACTTAAAGACCAATAGCCTACTGTGGACCAATAATAAGCCTACGGACTTACCAATAATATAAACAATTAACACATATTTTGTATATGTAATATATACTGTATTCTTACAATAAAATATGCTGAAGAAAAGAAAATATTAAGAAAATCAAGAGGAGGAGAAAATACATTTACAGTGCCATACTGTATTTATTGAAAAAAAAAATCCATGTACAAATGGGCCCTTGCATTTCAAATGAATGCTGTTCAAAGGTCAACTGTACTCTTAACCGTGTCACTTTTCCTAAGGCCAATTTCTACTCCTGGTAAGGATCACAGAGCGAAGAGTCACTGAAAGGTGAGAGAGCTTGCTGGAGTCAGCATCCTGGAAAACCACTACTTAAACACCAGATGGAGAAATAAATGGTGAATTAGACTATTCTGGAGTGTTGAAAGACTATTCACATAATTTATGAAAATGAACCCATCCCACTGAATATTTTTGAGTTTTAAATGTGACCAACTGCCTTGTTTTTCTGGTACTCTCTTGTTTTTAGTACCAAATTCCCTCAACTCAGGAAACTCTATCATACTGAGCAACCCGAGACAGTCATTTCTCCTAATTCACTGCAATAGAACAGCTGTACCTTTCTTATAAGGGTCATGATTATAGAGAAATGAGTACAAGTGATGTAGCAGAAAAAATACTGGCTAGATTCACGTCTAAGCCACACCATTTAGTACTGGTGTGCCCTTGCACACACTTCTCATCTCCATTAGCCTTGATTTCTTCAGCTGCAAAAGTGAGACTAAGAAAACTTTCTTTGCATATTTAGGAGAATTAAATGAGATAATGCATGGGAAAGTGCCTTGCACCAAAAAAATGGTCACTCTTTGTTTCTGATTTAATTAAAATGTTCCTCCTTGGATATGTTTTTCTCTTCCTTGAAATAACTACAAAATTATGTTTAATAATAAGAAAAAACGTCATTATAGGTATCTAACATCTTTAATAAATGAACTAAAAGATGCATTAAAAGTATTATAGTCGAATTATGATCATAGTGGAGAGCAAGAAATATATTTATCATAAGGAGCTGTTTTAATTGAGTTTCATCTTAGTCTTAGGACTTTCTCCCACTTGTACAGCACACTCCCCAGGCACCAAGGCAGAACCTCCTAGGGCCACAGACTGTGGGTGCCTTCTCTCCACTTCTGTCTGCAGTGGGCAAAGCTGTTGGCAAAGATTCCTCAGAAGCATGATTCCTGATATGGACATTTTGAGCCTGCTGCCATCTGTGACGTTTCCTTTAGCGAGGCTTAAATCAAAATGAGGAAGAAACATCCTAACAAGAAGAATGAGAGCAATTACTTAAATTATAATGAAGTCAGAGGAACTTTGAACAGGCCGTTATCCCTGTGCTTGAGGAGAGAATTTTCAAAATCCCAAGCTAAGGTGAACTGTGGATCAAGCAATAAAAAAAGGATGAAGTCAGTCTCTTTTCCTATGAAAAGCTCTTGATTGGGGGATGATGATTTATATTGAGTTGAATGCCTGACTGAGGTTCTGATGAGTGACTGAAGTATTTCAAAAAATTTCTGTCCCTGGTGAGTAATAACACTGAGCCAATTCTACTGTCAAGGTGAAAACAAATGGACTGTTTTGCATAGTGATGCACGCCACTGTTAATATTAGATTGTCCTTAAAACCAGACTGTTTTTTTTTTCTTTTTCCAAAACATTTTGCGTGACAGCTTAAATTGCTGCCTTATTTATTTTGTCTAATATATTTTATAAAATAAGCCCTTGATCCTATATTTGGGCTGCCTTTAGAATACCATACCATGTACTTGGGCCCCCTTACTTTAGCACAAAAGGTACTCGTGATGATAAGTTTTAATTGTTAACACGAAGACTTCACATATCACAAAAAGGAGGGTGCTGTGAGTCTTAAACAGATAAAACCTGCTCTAGTGTGGTTGAGCTACTTTGCATTGTTTTTTTAAAAATTATTTCTTTCGGAAGATCCTCAAATGGACTTACTTTCTTTTCTTTAAGAGTATCACTCCTCTCCTAATACTGTGTTTGAAATCAAGAAGATATTTTTTTGTCCCTAGGAGAAGTGAATACAGTCTAGTGAAATCAATTCAATTTAGCTTAAACATTCTGGGCTTTGAACATTCAGATTGTCAGGGCAATGGTCTTCCTTGACCAGGAAATGCAAGATGACAGCAGGTGGTCCAATGGCTAAGGTTCAGCAAAGCAGAATTTTCATAAATAAGGGCAGACGGTTCTGCTTAGTCTATGTTTCTGTCCTTCCAGTAAAGCACAGAAAGTGTAATTAAATTATAACTTCAGAACCACTAGCCACATTATATCAGACAAAAACAAAACAAAGAGATTATCCATATCAGGATCACATGGGCATAGAGCATGAAGCTGGCCCTTTCACATGATATCTATTGATATCCCATGAACCAGTGTTTCATAGAAAAGAATCTGGGAGAAGCTGGTGTGTGTATTTTAGCCCATCTGTTAAGGTAGGGTTGATTATGCTGTTTAGGCAGTGGGTTTGTGAGGACCCCAAGGCTTTCTCTCTTTTACTCCGTGTTGTATCTTTAGCTCCCAGAGATGTGGAAGAGGAAAGGAAGCCCCCCCCCCAGAGTTCAAGAGCCTTGGGTTCTATTCTAGACCGGCTCTGGTAGCTCTGTGACCTTGGCAACTTGGCTTCCCCGTATCTTAGCGTTCTTGTGGGTCACAAGAAGTTGCTGAACAAGGTCTGTTTCAGCTACAATGTTCTATGATACAACCTGAAAAGATAAAATGTATTTATTTTCTACACTTCCTACAACCTAGGCACTTCATACAACCTAGGTTCATTATGACAAACATCCCAATTTTGATTATCATCTAATTCCCTACAAGGAAGGACAAGTCCAAGAACTATAGAAATGGGAATACTTTCTATCCTATTCTTGATATTAACAAAGGAGGTCATTTTTTTCCCCCTGTTCTTCAAAACCTTATGTAGCATAAGAATTTTTGTACATTTTAAAGAACTTCAAGGCTTAAAAAAGGTTCCTCTGGAAACCATCCTCATCATCCTGAATCAGGATCCCCATCAGATTTATTGCAATTTGATGAGTAAATCTTGAAGCTTTACCTTATAGGTCTACAAGCTGTGATTGATAACCACAAATCCTTCCTACCAAAAAAATAAACAAACAAAAAAAATCATGCACAAGGAGACTAAATTTAGCTTCCCCTCCATAAAAATATTATGTATTCTCAATCTAGTCTTCAAACTTCAAATATCCACTCTTAGCTTATATACCAACCTTCACCCAGTGGTTTAAGAACTCAGTCTTTCCTTGACTTGAGAAAGAAAGAGTTGGAGGGTTAGGCTGGGGCAGGCCCCTGCACTTCAAGAGAGGACCACCAACACCATGTCTAACCAGCTGGTTTGGGCCAGGCAGTAAAGACCTTCCAAAAGAGCCTCCAAATGGGTCCTAACCCCCAATGTTAAACACCATCTGAATGTTTCTGAATATATGCAGAAAGAGCAGAAATTTTGTATTTTGCCTCTTTAATTTACTCATGAAACATGGATTAAGCACCTCCCACATGCCATATTCAAGGTGCTGAGGAACAAACATGACTCAGACACAGACACTGGGAACCCAGCTTCCTTGTTCCTACCCTACCACGAACATTCCACATCTTGTCTTGGCCTCACACATATGGGCACGTAATGGGGCAAACACCTAGGGACTCACCTGCTCCCTGATGTCTTCCCACGAGGACATCCGCTCCCGCCATGCAGCCCATTCCCAGGATGCAGACCACGATGCCGAGGAAATGCACAGCCTTGTACCGAATCAGCAGGAAGAACCAGGAGAGCAAAATCACCACCGGGATCACAAAGCAGTCCAAGAGCTATAGGGAAGGAGTAAGGTTAGCAACAATAGGATGTTCAGGAAGAAGTTTCCCATATAATAAAGAAAAATAACTCAACCCTGTAGAGAAGGTATTTCCCCTGAACCTGAGTGTCTGTGTAGACCCAGAACTGATTCAGTTAAACAGACTCTGAAAAAAGCGCAAACTACTTAAACATCTCCCCAGCTGTGAGGGAAAGGGCATAAGGCCAATGGATGACAGGATGGTGGTGAACAGAGTCCTGTTCACCAACTAGGTGAACTAGGTGAACTAGGCCAACTAGGTGGGGGCAGGTCTGCCTCCCAGAACACCTCACATGAGGGAAGAACACGCGGAGCCGTTTTAGGTGGTTCCACTATTTTAGGAGTAAATTGGGATGGGAGGTGAAGAGGCAGAGGTCTTACCATGTTTTATAAATTACTAGAATTTAGACAAAAGTTGAACTTAAGTTTCTCCCAGATAACTGTCTCCTTGCTACTTGTAAACATATTTCTCTAAATATAAACACAAAATGACTCTCAAGTTTACAATACTTTAAAAATTCTGTTGTAAAACAGAATAAAGAGGGGAGGGAATAAAGAGGATAGAAAAAGATTTTTATTTTGTTTCTTACATATTTTGTGCTAATAGTGAGATTCCACCTGACATGGAAGCCCCAGGAGTGGGTAGAGAGTCGGCCCTAATCATGGAGCAAGTTAACGTGGTGAAATGAGGAGCCCGTGGCGACTGGAGTCCAGAGATTTGAATTTGAGTACCGTATCCTTCCTCAGAGTATCGGGAACTCAGGCAAATTACAAACTCAGGAAGCCTCAATTTCCTGCTAGTATAATGAAGAGACTAACTCACTGACTTCCTCCAAAATGGACCGAGAAGCTTAGACATAAAACATGAGAAAACATTTTATAAATTACAAGGGTCTCCATGCTGGTCTGTAATCGTGCTTCCAAACACATGCTCTGGGCCCCCCAGAGCAGGTTGTTTCTACTCCATCCTAGTAAAACACAGTGATCTTTGGATGCTCCAGCAAGGCAGGATCTCCACTAGACAAACTACGTCCCACAGGACTTCCAAGTCCAGGTACCAAATGAGAAACTGATGATTCTGTCCCACCACCCTGTACCACTCCTCTGCTAGAATCCTAAACAAGTGACTTCAGCACCCCAAGTCAGATGCAGGGCAGTGATCCCTGTACTCCTCCACTCTTACTGCCTATATCCTGTCAATTACCAAGTGCTGCCAATTCCATCTTCTAAACATCTCAAGTGCATTCATGCCACTCTCTCCCATTTTTGCCACCTGGACTAAGCTGGCATCCTATCTTACCTGGAATAAGCCTTTCTGTCCTGTCTCAGGGTCTTTAATCATGCATCCCCCTTCCTCTGGAATGCCCCATCTGAATTCCCGAACTCCTGCCCCCTTTTCCTTCAGGCCTGCACTTATATACTGCCTTCTCAAGGAAGCTTCGTGGGTTCCTAGGCTAGGTCAGGTCCATCCATGCTTTCCTTGTGTACTGTGTCCTTTATAGTGTTGATTGCAACAATACGTAATGAGTACAGAATTATTGGCATGATGTCTGACTTCCTTATGTGTCCAGTGGTCTATGAGAGCAGGACTACATTCTCAGTACCCAGACCCTGCTGTGTTCATGAGAAGAATCCCAATGATAGTGACTGAACAAGTACATATAGGATTTTTGATGATCAGTAACATCCAAGATTCATTAAAGGATGAAAAATATTTGTATATTTGCAAAGCATGCCTGCCCATCAGCATGACTTTGGGGACCATAAACAGCACTCAGAATCCCCTCCTTCCTGTGATTGGCAGACTCTCAGGGTTCTTTGTCCCTTGGTCTCCTTTGCATCACAAGCAATCAGAATTGTAAGCTTTCCCTTGCCCCCCCCCTCCCCCCAGGAAGGGCCCAGTGAATGCTGAGTAAGAGTCTGTTGCCTGGGGTCTGAGTCTATAGGTCACAGCACTCCCCTGAGGGACTCTGTATTGGGGTGGAGGCTGCTAGCATTGCCCAATAGCACAGGCTTGCTTACTGCACAGTTAATTAGCAAGTTAATGATCCTATTTGATATGGTAAAATGCTCTAAGGCAGTTAGTACAACAGGCTTCAAATGCCACTGAAGTATATTAGGAAATTTGAGTTTGCCAGTGAAAATTATTCATTGGACAAAAAACCAAACAAACAAACAAACAAACAAAAACGTTGGCGTGTCTTGTTTTAAAAATTAGAAATGATTGAATCAATAGTTGAAATATTTAGCTACAAGCTCCACAATTTGGATTTCATTGTCCAGCTGGAAGCCCTTGGTCAGTGGAGCTGAGGGCTTCTGTTCCTGAATTATGAAAGGCTAACCAGGCCGTCGTTCAAACTTTGGGGAGGACTGAGTGAGCGTTTTTGGTTCTCAATGTCGTAAGAAACCCCAAAGAGCTGGATGAGTTCTGGGATCTATTCCTTTAATGGGTTGAACTGAAAAATCCTTATTTGTACATGGCTGGTGGTCCTATAGATGGGGAATACCTTTAAACGGAAAAGGAAAGAATAAAGAAGTATACAGTTCAAGCCAGGGTTTCTGGAATATTCAGCTGGGGAAGCTTGGTGCCCAGCATACAGTGGGGGATCAATAATGGGTGGCTGAATGAATTAATGAATGGACAGGTACTTGACTTGGTATCACTGATTATAGGAAGGACATTAGGACTAATTCAGGCGCTGCTGGCATTTTGGATGGGGCAGTGTAATAGGCAGGATTGACCCATGATCTCTGCAGGGCTTTCAGCATTGCTGGGCACTGGCCACTAAAACAAATGCTCATATATACTTACAACCGCCCCTCAGTTTAGAATCAACTAGACTCCCCCTACTGCCTTTATTTAAAAGCTGGGGACTCAGAAGTTTCAAGAGATGAAGTGATATGCTCAAGGTCACTTGGGTTGTTATGGGTCCCCCCATAACAACAGTATTGTCATGGTTTTTTTTTTTTTTTTTTAAACAACATATTAATGAGGGTCGATGACAGGAATTGCCACAGGTAGAGATCTCATCCCTGCATCTGTAACTACAGAAGGAAATAAACATTTGAGAGCTTCTGTTAGTAAACAGGCTATTACTTTTTGTTGATTTTTTTTGGCTCCAGCCTTTTCCCTGTGGTCATATAGCATGAAACATATCGACAAAATAATTCTCCAATAGTTTTCTAGTGGCTTAACTCCTTAGCAAAGTGGTTGTTGGAGTAATAAAAGAGAGAAGTGTGATAACAGAGGTCCACAATTGGGGCTGTTAAATAAAGCATAAAGAACAAAAACCCTTCTGATTCAGTCATTAATCTTTAGGAGACTTACCTTTCTTTGCATACATTTCTATATCCAAAAAGAAATGATAAAATATTAACAACCAAAAAATAAACAAATGAATAGTATTTCATAATTATCTTTTTTCCTTTCTCTCTTTACAAGTTTTTATTTAAATTCCAATTAGTTAACATACAGTGTAATACTATTTTCAAGTGTACAATATAGTGATTCCATACTTCCAGACTACGCCCGGAGCTCATCACAGCAAGTGCTCTCCTTAACCTGCATTGCCCGCTTAACCCATCCCCCCACCCACCTCCCCTTTGGAAACCATCAGTTTGTTCTCTATAGTTAAGAGTCAGCTTCTTGGTTTGCCTCACTCTTTTTTCGCTTTGCTCCTTTATTTTGTTTCTCAAATACCACATATGAGTGAAATCACACAGTATTTGTCTTTCTCTGACTGACCTATTTTGCTTAGCATTATCCTCTCTAGCTCCATCCATGTTGTTGCGAATGGCAAGATTTCATTCTTTTTATGCTCTGAAAAATCTCAACAGACACGAAGAACACCATGGAAAGAAAAGTGTTCATTACAACCTTGGATTTACATCTTTTTTATCCAAAAGATTTAAACGAACTCTTCCACATCATTAGTCTTTAGATGCTACCTGCCAGAGAGGTCTATGATCCCAAGTTGTCTGACTATTGATGGAGGCACTGGGGCATACCATGCTCAGTGGGTGGGGCACATTCTCTGAAGACAAGGTGATAGCTCCAGGATTATTATTTAAACTTGGTAGCTTTAAATAACATTTACAGTAGGTTTTACATGTTATTAATATTTTGCTTAGTTTGTATTTATTTATTATAAATATACAGTTTGCAAAACACATTATTTTTACTTTATCTCCAAAAATAGCACTTGAAAGGAGTTATGATTATACACTTTTTATGGGTAAGGAATCTGAACCTCCAATAATAGAGCAAGTTAGTGCCTCCAGTAATAGAGCAACTAGGGCTAAAATACTAGTATTTGCACTCCTAGGCTTCACAGAGTTAAAGTGCAGCTTCCAAAAATTATTTAATAATAACTAAAATATATATATATATATATATTTTATTTTTAAGTACACATTGGAAGATCACAGCATCATTTAACTTTTTCTCCTCTCTCAGCCTCCCTGTCTTTTCAGCTTCAGCCAATCTCTTAACACTGGATCTTTCCTGACAGTCTTCAACCACACATGGTTATGCTCTCTCCTTAACACACACACACACACACACACACACACACACACACACACACACACCCTCTTCTTGCCAATACCCACTCAAGCTTCTCTCTTCCTTTCTATGCTAACCCCATTTTCCAACACTCCCCAGACCACCTCTCTCTGGATTCAGACATGCTCAATCTGGTTTTTATGCTCACATGTAAGTCCCTCCTCTCCTCTAACATGGTCATTCCTCCTTCACTATATTTTTCTCCACCATCTCACTCAGAACCTGGGATTTAGTAGATGACCAGTAAATGCTTGCTGAATTAAAAACAAAACAAAACAAAACTAAACTAAAAACCTTTTCTACCCTTACTCTGTCCCTAATTCTGCTGCTCCCATGACTTTGTTGCTTGCCATCGCACTAATTTTATTTAACTTATTTCTTGTATGAAATAAGAATTTTATCCCTTCTACTTTACTTGATGTGTGTCTATCTTTGTCATGTGCATATTTAGTTGATATATATCTATGTCTCTACAATATCTTTGTGAGTAAATGTAAGTGGCTGAACTCAGAGCCACTATATAACTTGACTAGTTGAGTCCTATTACACATGGATGATTATGATGATACATTTCTGACTGACACAGAATTTCACTGTACAATCACCAGCACATTAATATAAGTTCTGATTGTTAAATGTAATCATGATACTTGACTCTCAAAATTAGTGCAAAATGATTAAATAAGGAAAATAATGTAAATCCTGTCCCCATGACATATCCCATAAGCACGCAAAGTACAACAATCTCACTTGTGGTACGATACACCGTAAGCCTGCCAATATCACATATACCATTGGATTACTGCATCCTCTCTCTGTGTTGTGTCTCTAAATCTATCTCACCTTCATTTATTTGAAAGAGAGAGAGAATGGTGCATTTGAGATGGGGGAGGCAGAAGGAGAGGGAGAGAGAACCCTCAGGCAGACTCCCTGCTGAGTGCAGAGCCTGATGGGGGACTCCATCTCCTAACTGTGAGATCATGACCTGAGCCAAAATCAAGAGTTGGCCCATCAGCCGACTGAGACACCCATGCACCTCTAGTATTTTTGTTTGTTTTAATCAAAACAGAAAATGTAGACAGTCACATAGCACCTAAAGTAAATGGTATACTTAGGCTATTGTTAAATTTTTCTCTTAGTTCCACAGTTTCACCAAATTAATCCAAAGTATAAACAAAATTAATTTTATTTTTAAAAATAATCAGTAGCTTTGCCTGGAGGTACAGCAAAAGGCCAGTAGGTTACTTCTTTCCACTAGAAGTGATTTCTTCCAAAAGACCAAATTTAAGACTTAGATTTTATCCCTTTCAAAAAGTTACTTTAATTTATGAAAAGGAACAAATACCAGAGCATCATAAGGGTCATAAAATTAACTTGTCATGCTATTTTATGTTTTCTGACTTGTGTGCTTACAAGCTTTGCAACATGATGATGATGAAAAATGTAGGTAACCTGGATGGGAGAATTGCTCTGCAAATCCAAAACAGGCATTTCAGGAATCTCCCTAGAATTTACATTTTGTTCTTATAGACTTAAAGACTCAACATGGCTTGTCCTTTAGCTCCATCTTATGGACCTTAAATATCTTCAGAAAAACTGAGTCACTCTGATAAAATATCTATATTCAGAGGCTTAGAGGTTGTCTTTTGTGGCTAACAAGCTACCTGTACTGTTTTCTTTAATGTTGAATATTTGTGGTTCCAATCACTTACTTCTGCTCTCCTCTAGAATCTATCTGGTAGAAAATAATAACTTGACCCATTTGGATTAGCTATTTTTGTAGGTCAAATTGGTTGAATATTGACAGTTCCTCTTGGTCACCTAAGATATCCAAAGAACCAAATGGAGATTAGATGCCAGCTGTACTAACATTAGATCTGGTGTGCAGAAGACAGTCTTGCCTCCTATTTCCCACTTCAATTTTAACTTAGCCTAATCTTTCTTAGGCAGATATACCGGGGAAAACAGCCACCAAGCCAAGGCCTCTTTCTCAGGGGTCCTTCTAGCATGGGACAATCCACAAAGCAGGCAGAAATGAAACATTAGGATGACAGTTTTTTTCCTCCTTTTTTTTTCCTATTAAGACATAACAACCCCACCAAGCAGTAAAGTTCCCTATTGGATATTGAATTAGCTATTTCCTCTTTAAGGTGAAGTAAGGAGGGATGGAGAAAAAAGACAGTTTTCTTCCATTCTCTCAGTGTTTAGAAGGGAATGGACGTCCCCCTGGGCCCGAGTGGTATCATAGGGAAAACAGGAGTTCCTGCATCTTCCTTCTATACCATTTTGGTTTGGCTCACATAAATGTTCATTCCTTGATCAAAGTTCTACGTATGGTATTATCAGTCACAAAAATCTCTAGAAGGAGAAAATCAGCATAAGATGTTAACAATGGTCATCTTTGGATAAGATAACCACTGTCACAATCCCACCATCTCAATTCTCTGTGGTTTCCAAATTTCCTCTCTTGAGTATATACAGCTTTCAAAATATATACAACAACACATGTTAGGAGAGTGTAAAAAACCTACAAGAGTCAGATCAGTCTTTCTCAAGGGAAGCAGATGGTTTGTAAAAAACTTAAAACAAAACACAAAACCCGCCACCCAACTGCTCCCATTCCAGCAGAGCATAATGAGGAGGTGATCTCATCCCTCTTTCTAATTGTCTGCCAAAAAGACTCCTCCGCCAGCCTCGGGCTCCTCATTAGCGCTCCCCTCCGGCTATTCACAGGGAAAAAGCTCCCCTCACGTGGCCCAGCTGTCAGAGGCTAAACCTGAGGCAACTACCGAGGTGATTCCAGGAAAGAGAACATTTCCCTACTTTCCCTTCCTCTGCTTCTAATTGGCAATTCTCCTGTGTTTCTAAAAGTGATATATATTATAAATTCATCTCCGGTGAGTAAAACTGAAGCATTAACAGAGAAAGATCTTAAAAAAGGACAATCTTCAGTATCACAGACACAACAAAAGTCCTTTTTTGGCAGACAGTCCAGCTGAAGAGAGTGTATAAATTTGGAAAATGCACATTCATACGAAATCAAGAACCACTTTAATTCAGTGGCCTGGACACGTACCCATCCCCGGAGCGTTTGAAAAATCCAACTGGGAATATCTTTCATCGGGAACAGGCTTTTCTGGTAGACACCCTCCTTCCCTCCACCTCTCGGATTTTTTTTCCTCTCAGAGTTATTCTATTCATAACACCTCCACCCCTATACCTTAGGACCTAATGTTTAGGTTTTATTGTCTTGAAATATTCATATTAGATGAAGACATATTTCCATCATGTTGCCCAAGAGAGCCAAACTAATAAAATGTGTCCTTGTGCTGATTATATGACAGCCCTATTCCAGGAAATGTCCTATTTTCACCAAACTACTTTTCTTGTTACTACCGGTAAGGATTTAAACGTGTGACTTTTCTACGTCTCCTTGTGCCCGTCCATCAGAAGAACTTCCTAGCTGTTAAAATACATTCACTTGCTTCTTTGGCTTCAGCTCTCAAAGACAGAAAGAAAGAAAGGGAGGGGGAAAAAAAGGTACTACCCTGCACTGAAAATCTGGGACAGGAACCTGGAAATCTAGGTGACCCCTGGAAAACAGATAATTAGGAGACATGTACTCCTTAGCTCTGCTGTAGGGAAATCTATCTCAGGTGAGAGCAGAGCTTGTCCCAAAGGACAAATTCCTTCTGGATGAGCATCACCGGACTTTGAATCAGGTTTAAGAATAAGCTGTGATTATCAGTAAACTGGATTTTAGAAGTAGAAAGCAAGGAGTTCACATTTACTGAATGTCTACCTTAGAACAGGCAGAATGCTAGGTTCTTATTTTTCCCATTTTACAGATGCTAAAACAGAGTACTGAAGTGATAGGTAACTTACTTCAGGTCACACAGTCTGAAGTGTCAGAGCCAAGATGATCCCAGGTCTGCCACTCTTCTTGTACAAAGTGAGTATAAGCAGTCAGGTCCAGGTGGGGTAGAAACTATATCGGATCCAGTTATAACAACACTGGTCTAGGCTGGGTCAGCCTTGACTCTTTCTAGCAGGCTCCTGTGCTCTTTCTTACCCTGAGAGCATGTTGGCAAGTGGGCAGACTCTGAGGGTATTGAAATTGTTGTCTGCATTTTTTATATTAAATAAGGTGCAGTTTATAAGAAAAAGTGTATGAGAATTAGAATTGTATCACCAGAATGGAAACGGCTGCTTTCCGTTCATTACAGCATAAACTATGGCTCTATTTTGCTGAAAATATCCATTCATCAATATCCACTTAGTAAATGATACCTCTTCCCAGGAAGACAATCACAAACCTAGTTATGATTTTTTTCTTACATATCCAACATTTTTG
This sequence comes from Mustela lutreola, assembly GCF_030435805.1. Classification (NCBI taxonomy): domain Eukaryota; kingdom Metazoa; phylum Chordata; class Mammalia; order Carnivora; family Mustelidae; genus Mustela; species Mustela lutreola. Next base: position 82,069,700 of record NC_081295.1, read on the forward strand.
CAGAAGGAAAAAAAAAAAGGAATTAGAATAGTTCGGGATTGGCGATGAGTCTTTGATACTGTGTGGCTATCTTGAGTGGTTTTTGGAGAAGCGGTTGCCTTAAGTCAGCCATGCACCACTAACTTGTATTTCTTATTTATAAAAATCATCAGACAGAAGAACATTAACAATAACATTAAAGAAAGCACACATTTCAAAACACATATTGAAGGGAATGAAAGTTTCTGATGAAATATTAATTCTACATTAATTTTGCATTACTTTTGATTCCTCCCAGCATTAAAACAGCAGGCAGAAACAATTTCAAAAGCTACAGGAGAACATCTTGTACTTTTTGGGGCTCTGCTTCTAGGTTTAACCCAACTCTTCCAGGTTTTATTAAAAAAGACAAAATCCGATTTTCATTGCCTTATGCTCATCATTTATTTATGTATTCAACAGGTGTTTATTGAGTGCCCACTGCACACTCAGCACTGCTAGAGATGCAGCAGATACCAGAGTGAACAGGACATTCTACAACTTGGTCCAAAGCAGACAGATGCCAATGAAGACACATCTCTTTCCTGGAGTTCACCGTCCGTGCTCCCCAAGGACTTGCCTAGCCCTGAAGCTCCCTCTGTCCTCTGTTCTTTGGGACCTTCCCGTTCTATCCTTAAGGGACCTGGCTTCCAGCATCTATCCCACGTTCTTGATCCCATGCTCTCTGTTGGCTATTTTTCTTTGCCATATAGGCCCATGTTGATTTCACCCTGGAAGCCTAATTGCTCTGCAGCTATTTATTTATTCCCTCTTCACAGCCACTTTCTGAAAGAGTAATCTCTAGCCACTGCCTCCGGTATTTTGGCCCCAGTCATTCCTCAAGATACAGCAATACTGACACCTCTCTTGGCTGGGATCACCAAAGCTACAGTGTGCTGCTGCTTTTGACTAAACCTTCTGCAGCATTTGGCATTACTAATCATTCTCTCATTTAATTCTCTCCTCTCCTGATTTATGTCTTTTTTCTTCCCTCCTGCCTCTCTGGCCCTTCCTTCTGGGTTTTGTTTTTTTTTTTTTTTTTTTGACTCATTTTGTTCTTTTTGTCCCTCAAAGTTGTCACATCTGAGGGCTCAGTCCTTGGCACTCTCATTTTCATATTCTACATATGCCACCCTCTGGCTGTCACCCACCTCTTACTTCCTTTCCTGCCAAACTTCTTGAAAAGAGTTGCATTCAGCCACTGCTTCCGTCTCCCTCAACTTCATTCAGCCACTCAGTGCAATCTGGGTTCTGTTTCCCGAGCACAGTCAAAACTGCTCAAAAATACACTTCTTGTTTTTGAACCCAGCAGAGACATTTTAGTCCTTACTGGACTCAGTATAGCATTTGACACTCCCTCCTGCTGGTGCTCTTACCTGCCAGGCTCCCCATCCATCCCTTCATCTCTCAAGCCTCCTTGTGAGACTGTTATGAGTTCCTAGTCTATGGGCTCCTGGATTCACTCTCATTTCTCCTATGCTATGCGTCTGGGACTTTGCCATAGTATCTGTTCCCATCTCTCCACACTTATCCTGAATGATGTCACCTACTATTCTGGCTTCAAAAGTCATCTCTCTCCTGATGACTTCCAAATCTACGTCTCAAATCTGGACCCATCTCTTAGACTCCAGAGCCTCCTGATCTTGTGTGGATGTACCAAAAATACCTACAGCTCAGCATGGCACAAACATAACTCACTTTGTGTCTCCATACTGTTCTTCCCCCGCTGAATGCGACCACTGGAGACTTAGTTGCTCAGGTCTGAATCCCGAACCCTGATATCTAAGCAGTCACTCCATTCCTCCTGAAACACGTCCCTGACATGCTTCCAGGGTTTATCACATTCTTCTGGGTCTCCTCTTTCCTCTGGTCTCTGAATGTTGGCTGGTGCTAAGGCTCAGCATTCAGGTTCCTTCTCTTTTCCATTTACATTCACCCCATTGGTGATATAATCAGGCCATCTACTTAAAAATGATTCTAAATTAATAATCCAAGCCCCCACCTCTCTCCTGAACCCCAGATACATATCCCCAGCCGCCTCTAGCAAGCTCTGCCTGGATGTGCAACAGGAAGCTCAAGCCTATGTGGCCAAAGCAGAATCTTGATTTTCTGTTCCACATCTGCTCTTCCCCTATGTTCCTCATTTTACCACATGGCACAACCCAGTGGCTGAGTCCAATAACCGAGGAATCATTCTTGAATCTCTCAAACATCCCTCATACAAATACTCAGAAAACCTTATTGGCTCTATCTTATAAATGTATCCCCCAAGCTCTAGCCACCTTTGTGGTTAGCACCTGGCTTCAAGTCACTGCATCTTTCAGTTAGTGGCTTCCATGTACAGTCAACTCTCCATGAGCAGCCACAGCCCCAGTGATCTAAAAATACCAATTAGGTCACATCAGTCCCCCACTCTGCACCTTGCACTCTGCACGTTCAAATGATTTTTCTTAGAACAAACCCAAAATGTTTTCCTTGATCTTATGTAATAGCCATATAAAATAATATAAAATAAAATAACACATATGTATTATTATATATAATAACATATATATTATATTAGCCTTATGTAATCTGGCCTCTACTTCTTTCTTCAATGTCATCTCTTACTGTGTCTTAAACATGCCAGAGCCTTCACCCTTATATTGTTCCCTTTCCTTAGAACTCTCTTCCCCATATCTTTGCACATCTTACTCCCTCATGTTCTGGTTTGAGAGAAAACAAAAGTGAAACTAAGTATAACTAAGTGAAACTAAGTATAACTTGGAAGGGAAGCTTCATGAGGCTAAGAATATGATCTTTATGCTATATATCTAGAACTTATAGAAAGGTATATGTAATATACGCTCAATAAATATTTGCTACACACATGGGTGAATAAAACGTGGATTGATCCTTCTTCATGCACACATCAAATAAGTCACCGAGTCCTGTCTTTTTAGCCACCTATATTTCTCTAGAACCTCTTTACTTGCCCTAGCCTGTCTGCCCCTTCCTCATCAGACCATGCAAATGAATTTTCTAAATTGCAAATTTCATCATATCATTACTACTCTAGAAACTCTCAGGATAAAGCCCAAGTCCCTTAACGTTGTTTGTCAGTCCCTTCGTGATCTGTCACCAGCTGCCTCTTCATTCTCTTCTTTGACCATTTCTCTTTCAAACTCCACGCAGAGCATTTTTAGTTTAACATGTCATGGTCTTTCTCAACGCATTTCTTTGCACCGGCTGTTCCTTCTGCCCAGAGTTCCCATGTCCGTCTCTCTCACTACCCCTCCCCTCATCCACTCAGACTTATCTTTCAGAGCTCAGTTGAGACATTTCCTTTAGAAAGCCCTCTTTGGCTTCGCAAATCTGAATTAAGTGCCCCCTCAGGGGGTTCCCACTGGTCTCAGTATTATCAAATTGTACTTACTATGCTAAGACACAATTACCCTCCATAAGGAAAGGATTTTTTTCTCTCTTGAACTCAAGTTTTATTTTCTGAAGCTAGATGGTGTTTGGTACACACAAGGGCCCCTTAAATATTTTATTAATTCACTAAAAAATATTGGTGGAGCATCTAGAAGGGGCCCAGCGCTATCCGAGGAAATTAGAAATCTAGTTAAGAATAAAAAATTCTCTATATTTATGGAGTTTAAGTGACAATCAAAATATATAGTTATGCCAATGGAGATAAAAACTATGGAGAAAAATGAAGCAGGGGAGAGGGAAGGGAGTGCTGAATGGGGCAGGAGATTGTGATTTTAAACAGGGTGGCCAGGGAAGGGCCCTTTGAGAAGGGAACTTTGGAACAAGGTCCAGAGGTGCTTATCTCATTGTCTGGCAGATAGTAGATGTTGAATGGTGAAAATTTTCTGCTTCTCTGAACCATTTGGGGGGAATCTGCCATCACTGAGGTAACTAGTATTACCTAAAGCTGCTCATAGAGAGGACTTCAGCCGAAGGACCTGGAGGTGCATTTCTGTGTAGCACCTATTTCTGTCCTCATTCTCTGGCCCAGATGGTGTTGCATCTCCTAAACTGACCAGCTGATGGTTTCAGAAAATGCTCAGCTATATTCTGTCTTCCTGTTCAAGGGATCATGAATTGTAGCTGGCCCCTGAGCCAGAAGATATAAAAAAGAGGGAAGACAGGAAGAAGGACAGAAATAATTCCTGCTGTTTTCTCACAGGTTGGTGTTTTTATTAATTTTTATGGTCTGAGTCTTAAAAAGTCTTAGCAGCTTTTTAAAACAATATTTATTTATTTATTTGTTTGTTTGTTTGAAAGACAGAGAGAGAGAGCTCGAGCAGGGGAAGAGGCAGAGGGAGAGAGAGAGAAAGAAGCAGACTCCCTGCTGAATGTGGAGCCTGACGAGGGGGCTCTGTCTCTAGATTCCAAGATCATGACCTATTCAGAAACCAAGAGCAGGACGCTCCACTGAGTTTAAAAATCTTTTAAAAAAGATTTTATTTATTTATTTGATGGGGGAAGTCTTAGCAGCTTTAAGACTATACCCTTCATTCTTAATGCATCTCAAAGACTTTTACTCATTTATGATTTATCAACAAACACATCCCTTCAAAGGCATTGCCAAAGTAAGCAGGCTAATGAACGTATTTTCTTTTTTATAGTGCAAGTACATCATCCTACTTTACGTACTAATTGCAGGTGAATTTTGTGTAGTGATTGAATCAAAATGAGCACTTCTGTAAAGGCTACCAATCATGATGCAAGAGTGTTTTCCTGGATATCTGTTCATGGCAGACAGCACCAAAATTGTCCTCCAAAGAAATCCATCTAGGCGGCAGTGGGAGCATTGGGACCTTAGTGACCACAGAGAGGAAATAGGTCCTTGCCAGGATCCTTTTCTCAGAGAATGGAAACACCAGCACAGACAGACAACAGAAGATTGCCCTTGCACCTGTGTGTTTCTGGTTCCTTTTGGAAGGCCCTTGAAAGGTTAGCACCTTCAAATCTGCCTGGGGGTAGAGGAAGAATTAAATATTGTCTCCAAATGTATTCATTTCTTATTGCTGCTCTAACAAACGACCACAAACTTACTGGCTTCAAACAATATAAATTCATGATCATACAGTTCTGGAGGTCGGAAGTCCTAAAATCAACATGTTCACAGAGCTGTGTACCTTCTGGCAGCCCTCAAGAAGAACCCCTTTCTTTGCCTTTCTCAGCTTCTAGGCAACCTGCATTCCTTGGTTTGTGGCTCCTTCCTCCATCTTCAAAGCCAAGACGGTAGCATCTTTAGGCTGCTTCCATGGCTGCATCTTCCCCCCACCCCGCACCGCCCTGACTCTGGGTCCTCTTTTCAAACGACCTTGTGATTATATTGAGGTCACTCAGAGAATCTAAGATTATCTCATCATTTCAGATTCATCAATTGTATCACATCTGAGAGTTCCTTTGTCTCGTAAAGTAACATATTACAGGGATTAGAACTCTAATATCTTTGGTGGGTCATTGTTCTGCCTATGACACAAGCTATGTTCATACATAAAGAAAGGTGTGCCTTGGAAATAATGAGGATTTTTTTTTTTTTTTTAAGGGAAAGAAAGCTGCCACTTATTGAACAGGGCATGCAGGTGTTTACATATCTAATCTTCTTTAACACTGGAATTTGTTCAATCTGGACATGGTTGTCATTCAAGGTAGTCATGCTGGAAGGTCATGGGTGTATTTTAATGAAGCTCTCATTGCTCAAAAACATTTTGAACTTTGTAAAATCACCTTCAGAGCCCTCACTGGAATATTCTTAATGGAAGCAATTGCTCATTCTTCAAGAGTAGGTTTTATTTTTTTTGGAAAGAACACAAATGCTGGATTAAGCTAGATAATACTTTTGGGATCGAAAGGAAGGATAAATTATAAAAGAAATCTGTGTGACTTAAAATCGGCTCAGAAGATGTCAAAGAAACTCCACGATATTTTGAACAATGGCAGGCACATCTAAATAAGTGTGTAATAAAAAGCATGTTGAAGAATAATATTAATTTGAGGGGTGCCTGGGTGGCTCCAAAAAGCCTCTGCCTTCAGCTCAGGTCATGATCCCAGGGTCCTGGGATGGAGCCCCACATTGGGTTCTCTGCTCAGCAGGGAACCTGTTTCCTCCTCTCTCTCTCTGACTCTCTGCCTACTTATGATCTCTGTATGTCAAATAAATAAATAAAATCTTTTTAAAAAAAGAATAATATTAATTTGAAAGTATAAATTTGGTTATGTTTACTAAGCCACTCTGTTTACATCTTATATAGTAAAATACTGTTTTTACCTCAAGGACATTTTTATTTGAAAAGAAAGAGAATTCTTATATAGAATGATGTTTCTAATGAAACCACTTGGTGTTTGCCTACTCTTAATTTTCATGTTATACTGCCTAATTAGAGAAGCTATTTGTTACAAACTAGCTCTTTTCAAGTCCATTATCTTTTCATATTGTATCCCCTAATTAAATCCTTTATAGGATATAGGATTGTTTTTTAAACGAGGCCAAACTAGATCACTGGTTTAAAAAAAAAAATCCTCAAATCTTGTAACCAACACATAAAATCTCTTACCCTCTCTTTCATTTTATTAATAATCTTTAATGTTTCAAGAAACCAAGGAAGTAATTACCTGAAGAAAACTATGAGAAATTACCAGTGATGTTATTTATGGAATTTTGCTTGAAGAAAGGCAGGGAGGATGATTTGAAATAAAAACATGACTCTAAATTTCTATCAAAAGATTTCATATGTATAAAAATCACTTAAAGGCCAAATGAACACGTTTGGGCAACAAGCCTTAATTGGCAGGATTTTAATGCATGGCTAATTGGAACACTTTTTTTTTTTTTTCCTAATTGATGTATGGATGATAAACATCTTTATATTGGTTTCAAGTGTACGACACAGTGAGTCAAATCTGTACATAAAGCTAATCTCACCACAGTAAGTGTAGTCCCCATCTGTCACCATACAATGTTATTACGATATTATTGACTACATCCCTATTTTTTGTTTTTCATCCTGTGATTTACTTATTTTATAATTGGAATTTTGTATCTCTTAATCCCCTTCAGTTATTTCATCCATCACCCAACCGTCTCTCCTCTGGCAACCACCAGTTCTCTGTATTTATGATTCTGTTTCCATTTTTATTCATTTATTTATTTGTTTTGTGCTTTAGGTTCCACATATAAATGAAAGCATATGGTATTTGTCTTTCTCTGAATTATTTCATTTAGCCTAATACTCTTGAGATCCATATATGTTGCAAATGGCAAGTAATTTTTTATGGCCAAGTAACATTCTACTGTATATATATGTGTGTGTGTGTGTGTGTGTGTGTGTATCACATCTTCTACATCCATTCACCTATTGATGGACACTTCCATTGCTTCTATATTGTGGCTATTGTAAATAATGCTGCAGCAAACAGAGTGATGCATATATCTTTTCAAAATAGTGTTTTTGTTTTCTTTGGGTAAATGCCCAGTAGTGGAATAACTGAACCATACTGGAACATTCTGACTTTTAAAATTTTAATTAGTTTCTATTAAGGCTTCTAAGGTATTAGTTTCCAAAGTAAACTTTGAGTTTTGAAATTTTATCTACTTGGACATTAGAAGACTTGTTTTCAGTACTGTGCTTTCTGTCTTGGTCCTGTTTTCTCAGTCTCCCTGTCCTTTCCCCTTTTACAAACACACACACACACACACACACACACACACACACACAATTTAGAGGTGCTCACTAAATCTATTTTCAATTCCTTACTTAAATGAATGAAAACATCGATTAAAAGTGTCCATTTGCCCATAATTCCACTGATTCTATTCTGTAGAGAGCAAGCACATTTGGGAGGTGTAAGGCAGTCAGTGGTTAACTGATTAATCTATGTGAGCACATAGACACCTTGGGGATATCCACAGCCAGGCCTCCTGTGTCTTCCCCTCTGCCCTGTTCACTCTTATCCACCAAACATAACAGGTATTTTGGCTGCTAACTTTGAAAATATCAATCTTGTGTGTGGCATAATACTGACTATAGGAGTGTTTCACTTTTCACAAACTCAGTGTATTGAAAGAATATCTATGGAAACAGAAATAGTTACTATTCATTGCACAGAATGATTTTTCAATTTATAAGAAATACTCTGTACATTTCCCAGAGTATTAAAATTAGAAATCATTTGTAAAAGTTTATTTGGAAGTAATATTTCAGGAACATGTTCGTTGCAAAATAAAAGTGGTGCATCTGTACCAGAGGAGAAAATTTTCTTGATTTTACTTGTCAAGCAACAGCATTCCATGGTTTTAAGGTTTGTTTAGCTCTGATATTGTGAAAACATAATTCCAAGTAGGGTATAACCATATTGGCTTATACAAGTTCCCTTGATATTTTCACTCCCAAACAGAGTGGGCTAGAAGAATTTTGCTTGTACCTAGAAGCAATCTCATTAATGTTTATGGGATTTCACCTCTATTGACTGGCAAATGGTCTTATGTGAAGTAACAGAGTAATCAATCAGTGGCAAAGCTAATTGGAATGTGGGTTTCCTAACCTTCTTATATCTCAAACAAGGTCTTTCACCTAGAACAGTTTGCATGCAACTGCACAATTTTTCATTGCTTTTCTTCGGTTTGCTATCCAAGAGTGAGACTGTGTGTGGAGAGCACAGTCTAGTTGAGGCAACATGTATCTTTTTTCTTAAATGGACCAATGGAAAGAATCCATGCAGTGGAAAACAGGTGAGTAAAAGGACTGGTATTTTTTGAGCCTCTACCACATGTTGGAGGTTGGCTTAAGCAGTGGGTGTCCCAGCTTGGCCGACTCACTGTCACATGGATCTCAGACACGTCTGAGAATGCTGGAAGACCAGGGAAATTCCATCCGCAGGAAGGACAGAGGAAAGTCACTGAGGAAGGTGTTGGAGGTAGTGGTGGGATCAGAACAATATGATGTGTCATTGTTTGTTGGATTATTTTTGCCTGGGACTGTGGGGGAAACAAGGCTCACTGCATGCAGTGTTACATGTGCACACCCAGGACCACACCAGCAGGCAGGTTTTAAAATTCTTCGAAGTGGGAAAACTGGTGTTCAGACAGGAAACAAATAGATAAGGGCATCTCACTTATTTATAACCTGTCTACATGAGCCATTGGAGCTGACAATCACCAAAGAACCAAGTGGCCCTTGGCCAAGTGTTTTACTGTGGGATTCATGCTGTCAGTCAAGTCTAGGTTTATAGACCCCACCAAAATGTCTCCTCTGGAGAGTCCTTTCTCACGGGTGGAAGCAGTCCCTCCTCTCTGCAATCCCATAGCATTTGTGCATAGCTCCATTTTACTACTGTTCAGACTGCACTGCAATTTGTCTATACATCTGTCTTCCAGAAAAATAGGATAAAGTTTTCTGGAAATTTAATTTTCCACCGTCAATCATGCCCATTCTGCCTTCTACCTGTTAAATTGGGCCGTGAGAAAAAAAAAGAGGGCAGGTCCTTTGTAGAAGAGAGAGGTCATTCATCAACTTTCAAATACCAAGCTGACTTTCCTGATGTCTTTAGTGAAGAACGGGCTAGGGTCAGGTTCAATGACAGAGAAGGCATTCTAAATTCTGTAATTCTCCCACCAGCATATTAAGAATTGATTACCAACTACATCAGAGTTTCTTCTAGAACGTGGAAGGTTGCTCTTTTCTACTTTAGGACCCAATTGGGAGGTCTGGTGTCCTGAAAGGAGGGTGTGAGACAAGGAAGTCCATGCTAGAGAGGAAGAGTGGGGAAAGAGCTTGACTCTCCCACCATGGACTGTGGGAAGAGAAAAGGAATTAACATCGGAGAAGCAAGTGTTGAGTCATAGGTGCCCAGAGGTGCCCTCTCTGCATTGAAGTCCCGGGGGGGGGGGGGAATGCTAGATTGTTAGAGGGAAAACTGAAAGCAAAGCATTGGTTTCCTTTTGGGACAACCACACCAACCTGAAGAGCCTGCATCAGAGAATGATGAGAGGTGAAGTGTCATTAGCAGAGAGCACCCTAGTTCCCCAGAAGCCTTTTCTGGGGCTACTGTTTTGCCAGAAGTCTGAGTGCTCTGCAAAGTGGTGCAGGCTGGCTTACCTGGGGTGGGGCGAGGGGTTCCATCTGACAAGGACCAGCAAGGCTGAAGACCAAACACATTCACAGCCAGATACCTGGAGGCCGCAGATCAGTGAGGATCAGGGGGCTAGTCAGCAAGGAGAGGGACACCCCCACCGGGGGGCAGAGTGAACATCAGAGGCCAGCCGGATGCCAGGCCCAGAGTTGAGGAGCTCCACATCCAATCCAGCAAGTGCACACCCAACAACAGGAGAGCTGTCCTACCCTAGAGAGCAGCCAAAGGATCAACATAGGCCCGAGGTCACACTACAGACCCAGCCACATGCCATCTCAGAAGTGAGTATGGAAGAAGGGACTTCTGAGAGGGTGAGCATTTTTCCAAAAGCAACTCAACTATCCAGAGAAAATGTTCAACTAGAAGACATTAGTAATTTTATATGAAATCAGACTTTTCCCTCCGCCTCCTGCTATTTAGTCAGCTTGTGGGCATTTGAGGGCAAGGTTCCCTAGAAAGATTCGATAAATTATAGGGTTAGGAAGAAGGTGAAGATGCTCTGAACATCTAAGTATAGCACGAGTGAATCTGTGTGGAGACAATGCCTATAACGCTTGAGCTTCTTAAGAGCTGGGACAGTTTTTTCATCATCTCTACATCCCCAGAGCATAGTAGAATACTCAAAAGGTATTTAGTGTTCTATATCTGAGTCCTAAGAATAAATGAACTTACTGATGATGAAACCACTAACGATCACTGTGTTGTCCTACCCCATTGGTAGCTCACCTTTAGAAATTCAACCTTTCATGCATTACCTCATTTATGCAAATATTTCATACATTGTTGGTATCTATATATACAAGATCTTGTGAAGGAAACAAAGATGAATTGTTTCTGCATTTATACAAACACGAGAAATTTATTTAGTGCTTACTGTATACCGGATACACAGGTCTCACCTTCAAGGTCCTTACAGATATGCAGGAGGGAGTAAATATGTTTAAAAAAAAAAAAAAAAAAGTCTGTATTTTTCTCAGGTTAAAAAGCTGGCAGGAAACCTGCAGTGTCCAATCACATATTTATTTATTTATTTTTTAAATTTTATTTTATTTACATATTTAGGTTACTTCTGCAATCGTGAAAATAAAAAGTCCAGATTTAAGAAATCTGAAAGATAGTCAGAATATCATATTCCCTTAAACGGTAAGAACTTTGTCTGCTTTTAAAGCTTTGCTTTTAAATGTACTTTAAAATATCTTTTGAATAGTCATAAACTGCCATAGTCCTACACCAAGGACAGGTAAAACAGCAAGGGTAAAGAAGGAAATACAGTCTTAAAAGCTGAATTCATAATTGTAAACTCGAGCCCATGGATCTGTTTCTAACATGCATAGGCAGTTCTTGTCTCTGGGCTCATCCATGGAGATGGAAATACAAGTTGGCTACAAATAAGAAGTTTAGTGACTTTCTCTCTTATATCATAACTTCTTGACTATGGGACCAGAGGTACATGAGTCCTGAGGATGAGTGGTACCCCTCTCCTGTCTCCAGGAAAGATACTAATGCATACTTTCTTCATCACCCTACTATATTGTATCTTAACTGATAACATAGCTGTCCACTGCCTCACAGCAGGACTCAGGTCTGATCAGTAGTCCTATCCCCAGCCTCTAACTACAGCATAGGCATTTTTGAAACAATAAATACATCTGAAGGGCAAGTCTATTCACATGGCTTAAATTTTCGACATAACAATGTATAAACTACCCAGCCTTTTTCTGGATCTGATACAACTTAACTCATAGCCTACTGAAAACTGACAAAGAGAAAACCCAGAAATGACTGAGAGTTACGTAAAGCAATAAGACAAACTGTCACTTGTGTATATCCTAGCATATTGTGTATGTTATATGTATATGTTGTGTGTATGCCTTGTAGAATTAATTTCAGAACTGGATATCACAATACACACTGGGGAGGCTGGCTTGCATTTGTATTAACTGGTCCTAACATGTTCCGAGTTAGATGAGCAGGACAGAAAGAAAATAACCAGAGCCAGAGGAATTTCTTTCTTGTCCTTTGCCTCTGATGGAAACTGCCAGAAGAATGGAAAGTGCTCTGAAGTATACACTATGTGAGGAGGAGATATGTTGGAGGTACAGACCCCTCAGCATGGTTATCAGCAAGAGTACTGCAAATCGTTTCCAACGTGAGTTAATTTTAGTTGCCAAATACCATGTTTGAAGAGACCAGCTTTCTTCTGATTTCACAGAAGCACCAGTTTCATCTGTTTGCATTTTAGTACTACACGGCTGAAAAAAGATGAATAATCTTTAGGCGAGAAGTTGTAAAGCTGATATTTCTACTGAAATGGTTCGTATGGCACAGTTATAAAAATAGCAGTGCTTTTAGAATTTATCCAAATGTCACCGCTAATCCGTCTCAAAGTCGCAGGCACAGTCTATTCTCTGCAAGTCAAGAGATACAAACTCACAAAGGTGTCTTTAGAATACAATCTTTATAAATCCTTATAAATCTCCTCATTTTCTAATAAGGGAAACAGCTGGGTTTCTTCACTTCAGTGTCTCTCCTCCATCATCTTTTTCCTTAATATGTTATAACTTTTGCCATTGTTAACTTTTTTTAGCTTCCAACTATGAAGGTAAAGTTAAAACTTTTTTTTTTCCCCAAAAGATGTTCAACATTAGCTCCAATGGACCTGCACAATAAAACCACTATGTGTGTTTTGGAATCGCTAAAATAAAAGATGATGATAACACCAAGTGCTGGTGAGGATACGGAGCAGCTGGACCTCTCATACATGGCTGGTGGGAATGTAAAATGGTGCTGCAGCTTTGGAAAGCCATTTGCCAGTTTCTAAAACCAAACAGGCACTTTCCATATGACCCAGCAGATGAACTTTTGCACATTTAGCCCAGAGAAATGAAATCTTATGTTAACCCAAAAATGTGCACATGGATGCTCATAGCACCTTTATTTGTAGAAGCCCAAAGTGGAAACAACTCAAATGTCTCTCAACAGGTGAATGGTTAAACACACTCTGGTACATCTAGACCATGTAATACTATACTTCAATAAAAAGGATTACAATATTGATATATGCAAAAATCTGGATGCACTTAAAAGACGTTATGCTTAATGGGGGAAAAAAAATCTCCAAAGGTTAAACACTGCATGATTCCATTTTATACGGCATCCTCCTGCTAGCAAAATCATATAGCTGGAGAATAGATTAATGGTTGCCAGATGACAGGGATGGGTTGGTGGGATGGGTGCAACTTCACAGCAGGAGCACAACAGAGTTGCTTTGTAGTAATGGGGCAGTTCTGTATCCTAATTGTGCTAGTGGGATCTTACAAATGGGATCACAGACTTACAAATGGGATCAAATTGCACAGAACTACACACACACACACACACACACACACACACACACACATTCATAAATGAAAGAAAAGGGGTTGAAAACTGAAAAAGGTCTGTAGTCTAGTGAACAGTATTGTACCAGTATCAATATACTGGGTTTGACATCATACAAAAGTCATATAAAATGTCACAATTGGGGAAAGCTGCATAAATGATGCAAAAGACGCTATATATTTTTGAAATTCCCTGTGAGTCTATAATCATTTCAAAAATATATATTTAAAAAAAAAAAGAAAAAAATGTTTTCCTTTCAAGTTTCATGTATCAGTTGTTTGTGACATTCAACCCTAAGTTCGGTGAACGAACTCAAAGGGCAGGAAGAAAAAGCAAAGACAGGTTCTTGGTGTCTCTATTTCTTGAAAAATCAAGAAACAAAAGTATTTGGTGCTGTGCCAACTATTAATGAATTCTGGTTTGTGAAAACAGAAGTGCTCTGAAAAAGGGTTACAGGGTCACATCTTATCATTTCTTTCCTCAGAAATTTTCATGGCTTTTACCTATAAAATTAAGTCACACTCTTCCTCCTGACATTGAAGACCTCCTACAATATGGTCCCAACTTAAGTCTTCAGTTCTGTCTTTTTCTATTCCTTTAAGAGAATCCATTGCTTTAATTGGTTCTCTACAGTAGGGCCTGAGTTTTCTTTAAGACTCAAATTTGGCTTCCCATGGCACTTAGCCTTAAGACTCAAACACTTGACCTGGCCATCAAGACTCATAGTGTTTGGTGTCTGCCTCCTTCTCCAGGCCATCTTGTACTAGTCTTCATTCCCTATGCTCAGTCACATGACTGGTCTCCAACTTCATCTTTGCCACAGCCCTTCCTACCCAGGGTCTTAAACCCACTGTCTTCTTTGTTTAGATCTCTTTCCACCCCTCCTCTTTATTTATTTATTATCTCTTATTTTTATTTTTAATTTAATTTTTATTATTACGTTCAGTTAGCCAAAATAAGCCATCATTAATTTTTGCTGTAGTGTTCAACAATTCATTAGTTGCATATAACATTCAGTGCTCATCACAACATGTGCCCTCCTTAATACCATCATCTGGTTATCCCATCACTCCACCCCCTCCCTTCTGTAACCTTCAGTTTGTTTTCTAGAGTCCAGAGTCTCTTATGGCTTGTCTCCCTCTTTGATTTCTTCCCATTTAGTTTTCCCTCCCTTTCCTTGTGGTCATCTGCATTATTCCTTATGTTCCACATATTAGTGAAACCATATGATAATTGTCTTTCTCTTTTTCACTTACTTCGCTTAGCATAATCCCCTCCAGTTCCATCTTTGTTGATGCAAATAGTAGGTATTTATCCTTCCTGATAGCTAAGTGATATTCCATTGTATATATAAACCACATCTTCTTTATCCATTCATCTGCTTAAAGACATCTTGGCTCCTTCCACAGTTTGCCTATTGTGGACATTGCTGTTATAAACATTGGAGTGCAGGTGTCCCTTCTTTATACTATATCTGTATCTTTGGGGTAAATACATAGTAGTGCAATTGCTGGGTCGTAAGGTTCCTCGATTTTTAACTTTTTGAGGAACCTTATACTGTTTTCCAAACTGGCTATACCAGCTTGCATTCTCACCAACAGTGTAAGAGAGTTTCCCTTTCTCCATATCCTTGCCAACATTTGTTTCCTGTCTTGTTAATTTTTCCTTTTAACTGGTGTAAAGTGGTATTTCACTGTGGTTTTGATTTGCATTTCCCTGAGCATGCAATTCCCTAGTCATGTTGAGCATTTTTTCATATGTCTGTTGGCCATTTAGATATCTTCTTTGGTGAAGTGTCTATTTATGTCTTCTGCCCATTTCTTGACTGGATTTTTACTTTTTGGGTACTGAATTTGATAAGTTCTTTATAGATGTTGGATACCGGCCCTTTATATGTAATGTCATTTGCAAATATCTTCTCCCACTCCTCTCCCATTGCCTCTTAGTTTAGTTAACTCTTTCCTTTGCTGTACAGAAGCATTTTAACATGATGAAGTCCCAAAAGTTCAGTTTTACTTTTAAAGATGTGTCTTGAAAGAAGTTGCTGTGGCTGATGTCAAAGAGGTTACTGCCTATGTTCTCCTCCATTGAATGAATTCCTGTCTTACATTGGGGTCTTTCATCCATTTTGAATTTATCTTTGTGTATTGTGTAAGAAAATGGTCCAGTTTCATTCTTCTGCATGTGGCTGTCCAATTTATTGAAGAGACTCTTTTTTCCATTGGATATTCTTTCCTGATTTGTTGAACATTATTTGACTGTATAGTTGAGGGTCCACTTTGGGGGTCTCTATTCTGTTCTAATGATCTGTGTGTCTGTTTTTGTGCCAATACCATGCAGTCTTGATGATCACAACTTGAAGTCAGGCATTGTGATGCTCCCAGCTTTGGTTTTCTTTTTCAGGACTCCTCTGGCAATTCAGGGTCTTTTCTGGTTCCATACAGATTTTAGGATTGTTCGTTCCAGCTCTGTAAAAAATGTCAATGGTATTTTGATAGGGATTGCATTGAAAATGTAGATTGCTCTGGGCAGCATAGATAGTTTAACAATCTTTATTCTTTATTCTTCCAATCCATGAGCATGGACTTTTTCCCCATTTCTTTGTGTCTTCCTCAATTTCTTTCACAAGTATTCTGTAGTTTCTAGAGTATAGCTCCTTTACCTCTTTGGTTAGGTTTATTCCTAGGTATCTAATGGTTTTTGGTGCTATTACAAATGGAATCAATTCCTTAATTTCTCTTTCTTTAGTTACATTGTTAGTGTATAGAATTGCAACTGATTTCTGTGCATTGATTTTGTATCCTGCCACATTGCTGAATTGCTATATGAGTTCTAGTAATTTGTGGATGGAGTATCATGTCATTTGCAATGAGAGAGAGTTTGACTTCTTCTTTGCCAATCTGAATGTCTTTTATTTCTTTTTGTTGTCTGATTGTTGAGGCTAGGACTTCTAGTACTATGTTGAACAATAATGGTGATAGTTGGCATCGCTGTTGTCTCCTGACCTTAAAGCAAAACTCTCAGTTTTTCCCCATTGAGAATGATATTGACTGTGGACTTTTCATAGACTTTGCATAGATGTTTTTATGGTGTTGAGGTATGGTCCCTCTATCCTAATACTTTGAAGAGTTTGAATCAGAAAAGGATGCTTTTATTTTATCAAATGCTTTTTCTGCATCAATTGAAAAGATCATATAGTTCTTATCTTTTCTTTTATTAATGTACTCTATCACGTTGATTGATTTCTGAATGTTGAACCACCCTTTCATCCCAGGAATAAATCCCACCTGGTCGTGGTGAATGATCATTTTAGCACCCTGTTGGATCCTATTGGCTAGGATCTTATTGAGTATTTTGGCATCCATGCTCATCAGGTATACTGCTCTGTAATTCTCCTTTTTGATGAGGTCTTTGTCTCATTTTGGGATCAGGGTAATGCTGGCTTCATAGAATGATTTGGAATTTTTCCTTCTATTTCTATTTTTTTGAAACAGCTTCAATAGAATAGGTATTATTTCTTCTTTAAATATTTGGAAGAATTCCCCTGGGAAGCCATCTGGCCCTGGGCTCTTGTTTGTTGGGAGATTTCTTTTTTCTTTTTTTTTTTTTTTTGCATTTTATTTTTTTTTTTTTAATTTTTATTTTTTTTAATTTTTTATTTTTTATAAACATATATTTTTATCCCCAGGGGTACAGGTCTGTGAATCACCAGGTTTACACACTTCACAGCACTCACTAAATCACATACCCTCCCCAATGTCCATAATCCCACCCCCTTCTCCCAAACCCCCTCCCCCCGGCAACCCTCAGTTTGTTTTGTGAGATTAAGAGTCACTTATGGTTTGTCTCCCTCCCAATCCCATCTTGTTTCATTTATTCTTCTTCTACCCACTTAAGCCTCCATGTTGCATCACCACTTCCTCATATCAGGGAGATCATATGATAGTTGTCTTTCTCTGCTTGACTTATTTCGCTAAGCATGATACGCTCTAGTTCCATCCATGTTGTTGCAAATGGCAAGATTTCATTTCTTTTGATGGCTGCATAGTACTCCATTGTGTATATATACCACATCTTCTTGATCCATTCATCTGTTGATGGACATCTAGGTTCTTTCCATAGTTTGGCTATTGTGGACATTGCTGCTATAAACATTCGGGTGCATGTGTCCCTTTGGATCACTACATTTGTATCTTTAGGGTAAATACCCAATAGTGCAATTGCTGGGTCATAGGGCAGTTCTATTTTCAACATTTTGAGGAACCTCCATGCTGTTTTCCAGAGTGGCTGCACCAGCTTGCATTCCCACCAACAGTGTAGGAGGGTTCCCCTTTCTCCGCATCCTCGCCAGCATCTGTCATTTCCTGACTTGTTGATTTTAGCCATTCTGACTGGTGTGAGGTGATATCTCATTGTGGTTTTGATTTGTATTTCCCTGATGCCGAGTGATATGGAGCACTTTTTCATGTGTCTGTTGGCCATCTGGATGTCTTCTTTGCAGAAATGTCTGTTCATGTCTTCTGCCCATTTCTTGATTGGATTATTTGTTCTTTGGGTGTTGAGTTTGCTAAGTTCTTTATAGATTCTGGACACTAGTCCTTTATCTGATATGTCGTTTGCAAATATCTTCTCCCATTCTGTCAGTTGTCTTTTGGTTTTGTTAACTGTTTCCTTTGCTGTGCAAAAGCTTTTGATCTTGATGAAATCCCAGTAGTTCATTTTTTCCCTTGCTTCCCTTGCCTTTTGCGTTGTTCCTAGGAAGATGTTGCTGCGGCAGAGGTCGAAGAGGTTGCTGCCCGTGTTCTCCTCAAGGATTTTGATGGATTCCTTTCGTACATTGAGGTCCTTCATCCATTTTGAGTCTATTTTTGTGTGTGGTGTAAGGAAATGGTCCAATTTCATTTTTCTGCATGTGGCTGTCCAATTTTCCCAGCACCATTTATTGAAAAGGCTGTCTTTTTTCCATTGGACATTCTTTCCTGCTTTGTCGAAGATTAGTTGACCATAGAGTTGAGGGTCTATTTCTGGGCTCTCTATTCTGCTCCATTGATCTATGTGTCTGTTTTTGTGCCAGTACCATGCTGTCTTGATGATGACAGCTTTGTAATAGAGCTTGAAGTCCGGAATTGTGATGCCACCAACGTTGGCTTTCTTTTTCAATATCCCTTTGGCTATTCGAGGTCTTTTCTGGTTCCATATAAATTTTAGAATTATTTGTTCCATTTCTTTGAAAAAGATGGATGGTACTTTGATAGGAATTGCATTAAATGTGTAGATTGCTTTAGGTAGCATAGACATTTTCACAATATTTATTCTTCCAATCCAGGAGCATGGAACATTTTTCCATTTCTTTGTGTCTTCCTCAATTTCTTTCATGAGTACTTTATAGTTTTCTGAGTATAGATTCTGTGTCTCTTTGGTTAGGTTTATTCCTAGGTATCTTATGGTTTTGGATGCAATTGTAAATGGGATTGACTCCTTAATATCTCTTTCTTCTGTCTTGCTGTTGGTGTAGAGAAATGCAACTGATTTCTGTGCATTGATTTTATATCCTGACACTTTACTGAATTCCTGTATAAGTTCTAGCAGTTTTGGAGTGGAGTCTTTTGGGTTTTCCACATATAGTATCATATCATCTGCGAAGAGTGATAATTTGACTTCTTCTTTGCCGATTTGAATGCCTTTAATTTCCTTTTGTTGTCTGATTGCTGAGGCTAGGACCTCTAGTACGATGTTGAATAGCAGTGGTGATAATGGACATCCCTGCCGTGTTCCTGACCTTAGCGGAAAAGCTTTCAGTTTTTCTCCATTGAGAATGATATTTGCGGTGGGTTTTTCATAGATGGCTTTGTTGATATTGAGGTATGTGCCCTCTATCCCTACACTTTGAAGAGTTTTGATCAGGAAGGGATGTTGTACTTTGTCAAATGCTTTTTCAGCATCTATTGAGAGTATCATATGGTTCTTGTTCTTTCTTTTATTGATGTGTTGTATCACATTGACTGATTTGCGGATGTTGAACCAACCTTGCAGCCCTGGAATAAATCCCACTTGGTCGTGGTGAATAATCTTTTTAATGTACTGTTGAATCCTATTGGCTAGTATTTTGTTGAGTATTTTCGCATCTGTGTTCATCAAGGATATCGGTCTATAGCTCTCTTTTTTGGTGAGATCCTTGTCTGGTTTTGGGATCAAGGTGATGCTGGCCTCATAAAATGAGTTTGGAAGTTTTCCTTCCATTTCTATTTTTTGGAACAGTTTCAGGAGAATAGGAATTAGTTCTTCTTTAAATGTTTGGTAGAATTCCCCCGGGAAGCCGTCTGGCCCTGGGCTTTTGTTTGTTTGGAGATTTTTAATGACTGTTTCAATCTCCTTACTGGTTATGGGTCTGTTCAGGCTTTCTATTTCTTCCTGGTTCAGTTGTGGTAGTTTATATGTTTCTAGGAATGCATCCATTTCTTCCAGATTGTCAAATTTATTGCCGTAGAGTTGCTCATAGTATGTTCTTATAATAGTTTGTATTTCTTTGGTGTTAGTTGTGATCTCTCCTCTTTCATTCATGATTTTATTTATTTGGGTCCTTTCTCTTTTCTTTTTGATAAGTCGGGCCAGGGGCTTATCAATTTTATTAATTCTTTCAAAGAACCAGCTCCTACTTTCGTTGATTTGTTCTATTGTTTTTTTGGTTTCTATTTCATTGATTTCTGCTCTGATCTTTATGATTTCTCTTCTCCTGCTGGGCTTAGGGTTTCTTTCTTGTTCTTTCTCCAGCTCCTTTAGGTGTAGGGTTAGGTTGTGTACCTGAGACCTTTCTTGTTTCTTGAGAAAGGCTTGTACCGCTATATATTTTCCTCTCAGGACTGCCTTTGTTGTGTCCCACAGATTTTGAACCGTTGTATTTTCATTATCATTTGTTTCCATGATTTTTTTCAATTCTTCTTTAATTTCCCGGTTGACCCATTCATTCTTTAGAAGGATACTGTTTAGTCTCCATGTATTTGGGTTCTTTCCAAACTTCCTTTTGTGGTTGAGTTCTAGCTTTAGAGCATTGTGGTCTGAAAATATGCAGGGAATGATCCCAATCTTTTGATACCGGTTGAGTCCTGATTTAGGACCGAGGATGTGATCTATTCTGGAGAATGTTCCATGTGCACTAGAGAAGAATGTGTATTCTGTTGCTTTGGGATGAAATATTCTGAATATATCTGTGATGTCCATCTGGTCCAGTGTGTCGTTTAAGGCCTTTATTTCCTTGCTGATCTTTTGCTTGGATGACCTGTCCATTTCAGTGAGGGGAGTGTTAAAGTCCCCTACTATTATTGTATTATTGTTGATGTGTTTCTTTGATTTTGTTATTAATTGGTTTATATAGTTGGCTGCTCCCACATTGGGGGCATAGATATTTAAAATTGTTAAATCTTCTTGTTGGACAGACCCTTTGAGTATGATATAGTGTCCTTCCTCATCTCTTATTATAGTCTTTGGCTTAAAATCTAATTGATCTGATATAAGGATTGCCACTCCTGCTTTCTTCTGATGTCCATTAGCATGGTAAATTCTTTTCCACCCCCTCACTTTAAATCTGGAGGTGTCTTCGGGCTTAAAATGTGTTTCTTGGAGGCAACATATAGATGGGTTTTGTTTTTTTATCCATTCTGATACCCTGTGTCTTTTGACAGGGGCATTTAGCCCATTCACATTCAGGGTAACTATTGAGAGATATGAATTTAGTGCCATTGTATTGCCTGTAAGGTGACTGTTACTGTATATGGTCTCTGTTCCTTTCTGATCTACCACTTGTAGGCTCTCTCTTTGCTTAGAGGACCCCTTTCAAGATTTCCTGTAGAGCTGGTTTGGTATTTGCAAATTCTTTCAGTTGTTGTTTGAGTTGGGAGATTTTTGATTACTGCTTCAATTTCCTTATTGGCTGGGGGTCTGTTTAGATTGTCTATTTCTTCCTGTTTCAGTCTTAGTAGTTTTTAAGTTTCCAGGAATACATCTATTTCTTTCACTCCCCTTTTAGACTTCAGTTTCACTATCAGTTCTTCAGAAGATAACCTTCCCCAACTTGCCATTGGAAGTCAGGTTGGTTTGAGAGCCATTTTCATAGAACTGTGTTGCTTTCCTTTAGAATGCTTATCCTTCATTAAAACTATACATCCATTTGTTTGATTATTTGACCAAATGCTTCCTTCCCTATTTGACTAAAAGTTCCATGAGAATACAGCTTCTATCTATTTTTGCTTGCAGCTTTATTCACCACTTAATAAAATGTCTTGAACATAGAATTATTCAGTAATTATTCTTTTAGTGACTGGCTGAATCAAACTGGAATAACTGCTCCCCAATCATATTCATTGGGTTTCCTGCTCCCACGCTTCTGTCATGCTCTTCATCCCATGTGCAAATCTATACCCACATTTTATCTTCTCTACATTTTATCTAATCTTATAGACTCATATGAATGGGTACTTTCTTGGTCTTTGGAAATAAACATCATCTCTGCCTTCTTTGGAAACTGTAGCACTTAGGCATCTGTTCTCTTGCCGTACTTGGCATTGCTATCGATAGATTTTTGCCTCTTATGCTCTTTATCAATTCATATGTTTCTGGAGGGCAAGGCTTATTCATTTCTCTTTATGTCACTTGCAATAACTAGCTCATTTCTCAGAGGCTTAATTAATATATTTTCCTTATTGATTAATATGAGTAAAAGCTAAACACATATTAAAAGCTGAATTAATATTTATAAAAATAAGGAAAAATTATTGGCACTTGTTAGTTCTACTGATTTCCAATGAGTAAACAAAATTAAATTACTAAATAGCTGTACAGACATGGTTCCAGAACAAATGCCTTCTGTTCTGACCATTTATCATTATTTAATAGGCTTATTTGTTGTACGTTGCAAAGTCATTCTAAAATTGTTAGATTCAACTTGCTTTTTTACTTTTCACTATTCCTTGCTCGGTAAATTACAATGAAGACCAACTGATATTCCAGTAGAATTATTATTTTTCTTTCTTGCTAAAGAATTAAGATAAACTTTTTCAGGTTTATCAGGCATTGAAGAACGAATTTGAGAGAGGTAGCAGGATGGATCAGAATGGTGGGGTATGACATGGGTTGAACTAAACACCTGAAGACCATGAGACCAGTTGTTAGGAATAAATTGCCACTGCTCCAAAAAGAAAAGAAAGGAAGAGAAAGGAAAATTGAAAAAAACAAACTTTTTTTTCAAAAAAGCTCCATAGAACTTAAGAAACCAACAATTGGTTGTGACTTTACAATGCTTAAAAACAAACAAACAAAAAACCCACAGAAGCCAACTAGATTTTCAAAGGGGAGCATCTCCTCTTCATTCTCCCCAGGCTCACTTACAGTTTTTGGCTCTGGACTAATGGGCTCAGCTCTGCCACAAAGCTAACATTTGTCTCTTCCTTCTCCTGCCCTATCTGTAAAGACATTCTGGAGGCCTCTACATTTAGGTAGAGAACTGCTGGGAATTTCTGTGCCCCCTAAAAGTGGAAATCAATACAACTGAATTAACTTCTTTAAACATTTATTGAGTACCTGGCATGTGCTGGGTTTTCTAGTAGATACTAGAACTTCGGAGGTGAACAAGAAATTACCCTTGCTTGTCTACCTAAGAACTCACAGTCGGGTGGAGTAGGTAGGAATATTTAAACATCATTCTTCAGTAAGACAGACTGTAGACAGAGCTAACAAATAAAGTGCCATGGGAGCCCAGAAGAGAGATACCTATTTCTGTTGTGGGACTCATTGAAGTGAGTGGGAGTGAAGCTGAGTATGGGGGCACGTAGCTGATTTCCCAGCATTTATTCATCTTTCTCCTCCTGCAGTGGGTGACATGTGATTAGTGGGATTGATCCCATTCTGAGGCCACGAGTGAGTCCTGACTGGTGAGTCAGTAACTCTCAAGCAGAGATGGTACTTCTCTGCCAGAGGGCATTTGGAAATCCACAGGGACACTTTTAGTTGTTATAAGGCTGAAAAAGACCCTACTAGCTTTTAGTGGACAGAAGCTAAGAATGTTCAATGACCAATAAAGTAGGAAAGGGACCCAAATCATGAAAAATTGCCCCACCCAAAATGCCAGTAGTACTCCTGAAAAACATGAGTCTGAGACAATCAGAAATCTTATCCTGTATTGGGTTGGGGAGTCCAACTTGAAGCCAATTAGCTCACAGCATTCCCCTGCTGTCATTGTGGTCCAATTAGTATAAGGGTTCTGGACTTCTTTTCAATGGGTTTAGGTAGACAAGCATCCCTTCTGTCTCACTGGGCATGCAGGAGGAAGCCTGCAGCCCCATCTCATTCCAGCTTAGACAACTTCCCATTCAATCCATGCAATCTAAATATGTTTAGGTGGTTGGTCTGCTTGCTTGATTCTGCATCATTTAAAAAAAATTTTTTTTTAAAAGATTTTATTTATTCATTTGACAGAGAGAGATCACAAGTAGGCAGACAGGCAGGCAGAGAGAGAGAGGAGGAAGCAGGCTCCTGGCCAAGCAGAGAGCCAGATGTGGGGCTTAATCCCAGGATCTGGGACCATGACCTGAGCTGAAGGCAGAGGCTTTAACCCACTGAGCCACCCAGGTGCCCCTGATTCTGCATTTTTGTTATTGTTTTTCTGAGTAAATTATCTGAATGGCAGGAATGTTGTTGTGATATCAAGTCTAAGTAAGATATAACATACGTGAATAATATTTTGTTTTCATCCCAGAGCCTTGGAATGCTATAAAATTCATAATATGGCCATAAAGGGGAAATGAGGGTAAAAAAAAAAGGTCAAGTGTATAATTTATGGTATAATGAAGAATGTAAATGGTGTCTGGTGAAAGTTGTGAAAACCTAAGTTTAAACTTGCAATTGTGTTTGTGTGTGTGTGTATGTGTGTGTACACACACCCATGTGCATAAAAGAAAAGGAGAGGGAGGAAGGGGGGGACAGAGTGGCTATCTTCATGAATAACACTATTTAGGAATTTGTATCTTGTTCTTTTAGGAAAGATTCTGTCCCTTCTGGTTGCAAAATCTCCTTATTAAAGAAAGCTAAAAGAAAAGATTATTAAGCACTGATTACTTAATCAAAGTCCATTAACTTGTTCTAAGATGTTTTAAGTTGTGTTTAAAATGACTCTGTTTTTATGCCTATTAACTCTCCTACTGACATAAGTAGTCAGTAGGTAGTATAAATACTACCAACTATGGTATTTTCCTACATTTTCAGTAGTTATAGTCCAATAAGAACAAAGAGGAAAAAGATATGCAATTACATTTGAATTAAGAAAAATTAATAAGACATAGAAATAATGCACAAGTTAATTTTTAAACACCCAATGTCCCTCTTGCAAAACCTTTAGAGAAGTATTTAGATTTCCAGGTGACTAAACTGAAAGCAAACTACATCTGGAAACTGAGGAGGGTGAGAAATACATAAGATCCGCCAGTACCTGAATACTGGTCAGAGTCGTGTACTGGTAAGCCTTGACCACCAGGTAATTTGCTTCCAGGTCGATGAGTCCCAGGATCATATATTTCCACCATCTTCGTCGTAAAATTGCCAGGAGGTTTTCTTCTCCTGTGTCATGAAGGTGAGAAGAAATGGGTTAGGTTCTGAAATAGAAACTATATTTAGAAGGATTCTAAATTACCGTTGTACTCTATATTTTTCTTGTTCCTTAACAAATATTCAATTAAACAAATGAATTGTGTCAAAGATTGACATGTTTTTACTTAGCTAATAGTCTTCATTGTAGACCTTGTCTTTTCAAATTGGTTTTTATACCAGAATAAGACTAGGTAGGTTTTTAGTTCACCATGAAAGGCATTTTTCTCATGAACATCTGATGAAAAAAAAAAGTCACATAATGTAAAAATAAAAGGAAAGGCATACCAGAAAGGCTGCATAAACACATACAAAGTCCAAATCATTCTAAACTTCAGTATTGTGGTAAAATAGAAAGAAACAAAATGAGGGTAGGCCAATGGACAAAGGCCTATGCTTGAC
Organism: Mustela lutreola; assembly: GCF_030435805.1. NCBI lineage: Eukaryota > Metazoa > Chordata > Mammalia > Carnivora > Mustelidae > Mustela > Mustela lutreola. The sequence continues at coordinate 82,095,260 of NC_081295.1, forward strand.
AGCACATCTGCAGTTAGACTCCCAGATGCCATCCTGAGTGCTTGCCCAGCTTTGAACATTACATGCTTTGAACATTATATTCTGGTGGGGTGTGGGTGATGGGAAAGAATTAAAGTAGAGGGTCACTCTCGGATGGACAAGAGCCATAGGATCATGGTCTGAATATTGCTCCCAACCATAATCTTCACCATCTTGCCTCTTAAGTTTATAACATCAGAACAGATTTTGAATCCCTTAGCTTTTCATCCATATTTCATCCATTCAAGCCTGAAAGAAATCTTATTTCTCAAGGGGAAATCATGATTGTTAATAACAGCTCTCTAGAGTCAAGCTGTGAGGTCTTCATAGAAGTATGGGATCTGCAGAAACTGAGTGAATAGTGACTGTGTTCATTATGATTGCTGCACAACAAATTATCCTAAAACACTGCTGCCTAAAACAATAAGCAACGATTACCTCCTTGTTTTGTGGGTCAAGAGTCTGAACACAGCTTAACCGAGTGTCTCTGATTCAAGCTGTCTCAATAAGCTGCAGTCAAGTTATCACCCATGGATGTAGTCACATCTGAAGGTCTGACTGGGGAGGGATCTCCTTCTAAACTCACTCAGCATGGCTATTAGCAGGCCTCAGTCCTTACCTCAAGGGCCTACCTGAAGACATGGCAGTGTGATTTCACCCAGGATGAGCACTGGGGGCAATGGAGACAAAGTGCAGGAGAGAGGGAAAGTACAAGTTTTTTTTAATAACATTATCAGAAATGGGATTTCTCCCCTATTCTCTTCTTTAAAGGAGGGTCAACAAGTTTAACCTACACTCAAGGAAGAGAATTTTGTAAGGGTGTGACTATCAGGAGGCAGAGATCATTGGAGGTTATCTTAGAGGTTGGCTTCCCCAGTGACACACACATCTAGTATTTTAGCTATGCTTAAGCTGGTTCTCAAGAACCTCAACAGACTCCACATCCTCACCTGTCTCTGAGCCACTCTCGGGACTTTGAACTCCTAATTTCTACCACTGGTCTTATTCAACTCACCTTATGATATGAGGTGAAGACCGTTTCAACCTTACATAAATTTGTAAAACAAATCTTTCCAGCTACATAGAGAATGTTGGAGTCTGAGCTGTGCCTAGTTGGCAACAGAGAGAGGTCTCTGGACCTTTGGTAGCTAACCCAGTTTTCAAGCCTCATTTTGGGAGCCACACTTCTCACAGCATTTGTTTCACGTACACTAAAAATCTTTCTGACTTGGTGAATTGTTAATTCCTGTTCATCCTTCAAAATTTAGCTATTCTCTGCCATTCTGTCTGCTGTCACTGCCCCCTTGGCAATGTGTACCCAGTAGATCCTTTCACGTGATTGTGACTACTTAGAAATTTTCTCTTCACAAAACTGAGAGTTTGGGGATGATAAGACATCAATGTCCCAGTCATATATGTATCCATTGCCCTAAGCATACTGACATATAATAAGGATTAGCGAAGTGTTTTGGAATGGACAAATAATTGAACTGAAAAAAAGTGTGACGTGCTATTTCTCTGAGTACCTCAAGAGTCAGCTCTAGTATATGAGTCACATTTCTTGTGTTTTGCACTGAGATTCATAGCCAGTGGATGTGATCCCCAAGGTCATTTCTTTATAGCAGCTCATTTTGACAGCACCCTTGCACAGCACTTCTGCCTTCTTTATCTGCCTACACATTTGATCAATCAACACACTTCTCAAGATTTACTTTGTAAATTAGTGATTTGCCACCTGACTGAATATTCCCATCTTCTTGAGAGGTTTTTAAAAATCTCAATGCTTGGGACCAGACACTCAAAATTCTAGTGTAGTTGGCTTTGGGTGGACCTGGGCATTGCACTGAGGATCAAACTTAGGACTTTGAAATGGTTGATGTCCAGTGGTTATCCTCAGGATGGCCTGCGCTAGGAATTTCAGATATAACCACAAAGTAGTGAATGCTCTTCATACCAAAGAAACACCTGAATATCTGGCCTGAAGTATGCTTTTCCTTGTCTTGTCTCTGGGCTTTTCCCTGTGCTGATTCCTCTGCTTGGACTGTTTTTCTTCCAGTCTCCAAATGAAAGATGAGCATAGACACTAACACCAGGGAGCCTTCCTTGATCTTCGTAGGGCTGGATTTCCCTGTAATATGCTTCTTTAACACCCTTTGCTTACCCACATACAATACTAATTTCAATATATTATAAATGACCTGTTTTCTTGACCCTATTACTCATTAGATTATTAACAATTTGAAGACAGTAGCATTACCTTGGTCATCACTTTATCTCTAGGATCCAAAAATACATAGTAAGCGGTCAATAACTAATACAAAATGTATGAATAAATTTCATGTTTAATAATCTCAGCAATGCTAAGTAGATAGAAATTGAGGTATCCACTTTATAGTAGATATATAGTAGATATATATTTATACATATATTTATAGTAGATATATATTTATACATTTATACATATATATATTTATACATATATTTATAGTAGATATATGTTTATACATTCATGTTCCAGACAATGAAAATTGTTTTCCAGTTAGAATGTAGACAATATCTGACACAATTAATTTGGTGACCATTTTACACATGACATACTATACATAGGTCATAAAAAGGTCGATGGCGTATTTAACTGCAAAGCTGCAATTCTATAGTTACAGGTCATTGTCCCAGTTAATTTACACAATGAACAGACAGTTGCCAAACTCAGAGCATACCAGCCACATCTCAATGATGTAAGACTGAAAATCTGGGTCATGGTGCTGTTTGTTCTACCAATCAATAACATATTCAAAGTGTAATTCATTACATAGATTCAAAGGAATGATTAATTGACTTGCTGTTCTGCTGCAAAAGTCTGCAAAGCAAAACACCTAAATAAATGTTCCATATTGTTCCATATTGTTTGATTTGAGGCACCAGAAAACATACAACATTCTTGCACAGCAAAATTATCCAGGAAGGCAAGAGAGCACTTTTGTATTTTTGGCTGAGCAAAAAATCCAGCCCTACGAACGACTGCTTAGGGATTTATCTACATGACTCTTATTAACACTGATGTACAACAGGACATTAAAATTCTTTCTAAAATAATGAAAATGCGTTCTTTTCAGCCTTTGTACCAAAACACTCCCTAAATCTCTTAAAATAGGGCCATCCATAAGAAACACCAGCACAACTGGTGGTATGTTAATGCTTTGAAATTCTTTTTTTTTTTTTTTTTTTTTAATTAACTGAAGGAGTAATAAAATCCATGGGTGGAAACTTTAGAATTACAGTTTGCCATTTGCATGCATTCTGTTAATTATTATTTTTATTATCAATATGTTCAAATATAAATAAAATTATTAGAGAATATTATAATAAGGTAACCTGTCATCTGATTTAATAGATGTTAACATTTTGCCATATTTGCTTCATAAATATTGGGTTTTCTTCTGAGGAAGAAAATGTTTAAGATAAAACTGAAGCTCCCCTTCTGCTCTTGCCAGATTCTATTCCTTTCCCTCCTTCCGCACATCACTGTCTTGATATTGTTGTGGATCCTTCATGTTTGTGTTTTTGTTATACATTTCCTAGTTACGTTTGTATCCAAAACGGTATGTTTTTAAACTTTAAATGAAAGTTTACTGTATATACTGTAGATGTCATTCTTCTAGGTTCTTCTTCTTTTTTTTTTTTAATGTTTAACATTGTTTTAGAAATGTATCCCTATTGTTTTGTGTAGCGCTAACTCATTTATTTTAAACACTGCATATTCTCATACTCTCTGAATATGCCACAATTTATCCAGTCTCCCACTAAGAGACATCTAAGCTGTTTCCAATCTTTCTCTATTAGGAACAGTGTGGCCAGGAAAGTTACCCTGATTTCAAGTAACAGCATTCTAGAAACAATAACTACTTCACTAATTAAGAACAGGGAAGGGAATTACTGACAATCTTTATCACATCAGTCATATTGAATTTTACTAAGCACCAACAGCACGACCAATTAAAAGTGGTTTAGAACTTCAGTAACAAAAAACTTCTCTGATACTTACTCTGTATCAGGCAATATCTACACGCATTACAAATATTGACTTTCCTAATCCTAATCGTAACACCATACAATAGACATTGCTATTAACCCCATTTGCAGATGAGAAGACCAAGGCCCAGAGGAGTTAAGTAACTTGCCTGAAAGGTCACACAGATAAGCCAGGATCTGGACTTATGACAGTCAGGCCCTAGGCTTCATACTCATTAGTCCTGTACAGTTTTGCCTCCCTGATTTGTACTGTGGCATTGTCCTCAGGAGTCACACACTTCTCATTTCTCTTTCATGACCTACCTGTCCCTACTCACCCCTCAGTGCCCCTCAGCTAACTCCTGGGGGTACCCATCACACCGAAGCTGATGTGCATGGAGCCCCCCCCATTGCCAGCACCCAGCAATGCAGCTCCTGTAGCAGCTTAGGGATGATGACCACCAGCAAATCAGTATCAAGGATTCGGTGTCTCCCTGCCTGATCTAAGCCATGATGAAATTCCCCTTATGAAATGTAAGATAAGTTTTAAAGTCATTTCTATTGCTTAAAAAACTCTAATTACAAGAATTACTGTTTTATGCTGTACTACTTGCTAAAGCTTCAGGCATAGTAGCTGTGGTCACACATGGGGTGGGGCAAGGGGATGGTGAATACGTGCTAAAGGAAAGAGGAGAGAACTTTTGAACAAAAACATGGCACACATTCATGGCGGTGTCTGGAAAACAGAGACCTTTGATTCATAGTGTTCTTGTTCACCCCCAGTGGTAGTCTGGGTCAAGAATAACAGTACTGCAAGAAAGCACCAGAGGTAGATCGGCTCAGGCAACAAGAAGCTGCATTATTCTTGGGACACTTTCATTAAGGGTTCTCATGGGTGGTGTGATCCTTCATGGTGTTCTTATGCAAGAACAGAACCCAGCATGCTTTGCACAGAGAGCCTGCAGGCAAGAGCAAAGCCTCTCTACAGGGGTTGAGACCCTTACTCGAATGGACCCCTCTTTATCTCACAAATGGAGCCATAACACCATCTTTCTTTCCCAGAACTCTAAATGGAAGTGTTTAAGTATCAACCAGTGAATCTGGGGTGGGGGTGGAAGACTTCTAATGGAGATCTTAATGATCCATATTTAAAAGCTAAAATATAGTATTAGAATGTAGAGCTTAAAACAATTCTCTTTGTGAGAAAAGTGAACAAAATAAATGCACTAATAAGGAAATGAAAATATAAATTGTTCACAAAAAGGACTGTAACCAGTTGTACTTTATAATATGAACCTGAGAGTAAAGATGAAATAAATACAAAAAAGATAGATAATGAAGATTCAACTTTGTTTCATATTCTTTCAGTCATTTTTACTATTAGAAACAGACAGTGAGATTGGGAAGAGCGTAAGAGACAATGTTTTGGCTTGGTAGCAAACAGACTTGGGTTTGAGCACTGACTGCCTTCTGCTGTGTGGTACTAAATAACTTGGTTAATGGCCTTGAACCTCAATCCCTCTACTACAAAATAGGGATTATAACAACTATCTCATGGGGTATCATTGATTAAAGGTAGTATGAATAAAGTGTATAAGCTAATACCTAGCTAAGGTCTATGCACAAAATACCATGGCAATGGGTAGGGTTCTGAAAGCCTTGTGCCTTCTAGCCACCCATGACAGGCTAAATCACCATGTTAGAGGCAGCACACAGGAAGCTCAGGATAGTGAACCCTCATAATTATTCATTAAGACACTGGCCACACATGCCTGTCTGTCTCTTACTCTGGATCACATCCAAGCCAGTGTACGACATTTGTCCCAACTAGAGACAGGCTGAGGGCCTTGTCTTTGTCGCCTCTCCCCTGGACCAGACGCATGTCTTGACCCTTTGGATTATACCACTCAACAGGAGAGTGGAGGCTGTGCATGGATGCACCTGCTCTCCGTCAACCCATCCCAGTCCCCCTCAGCACTTCTCTTGTTTATGTCTCCTCAACGATGTCTTTCCTAGTAAGTTGGACAATGTAAAATCTTATTACTAAGGCAAGAAAGCTGAATAACACTTTAAAAATCTGCTCAGTCATCTGGCTGTTTTCCAGAAATGCCTAATAAAACTTTGGGAAAATATCCAAAAGCTAAAAGTGAACCCTAATCACATCAGGTTCTGGTAGCTCTTACTTTAAGCTGAATATGAGAGAAAAAAAGTATAGATGATGTAGAAGGGATTGCACACAGGATAGATTTCTTAATAATAAGTTTATTTTGCTTCTTTCACAGTTATATTTCTGGCATTGATAATTAAAACCCAACATTCGAGCTCTAATTATGAACACAATCTATCACCTCTTCTGAGATTAAAACATTTACACATTGTAATATGAAAATAGAGGCCTCAGAGTATGCTACCATTTTAACATTTTTAACAAATCACTTAAATCTTAGAAAACTTATCTTTCTTGTTTTTTTTAAGCTGTCATTAAAAAAAAAAAGATTTTGGTGAGTGCTGTGAAGTGTGTAAACCTGGTGATTCACAGACCTGGGGATAAAAATATATGTATATAAAAAATATATGTTTATAAAAAAAAAAAAAAAAAAAAAGATTTTGTTGATTTATTTGAGAGAGTGTGCAGAGTGACAGAGAGAGAATGGGGGGAAGGGCAGAGGGAGAAGCAGACTCCCCATAGTTTAAGAGTGGGTACATAGTTTTTTTTCTTTTTAAGATTTTATTTATTTATTTGACAGACAGAGATCACAAGTAGACAGAGAGGCAGGCAGAGAGAAAGGGGGAAGCAGGCTCCGTGCTGAGCAAAGAGCTCTAGGCAGGGCTTGATCCCAGGACCCTGAAATCATGACGCAGGCGCCCCCGCCAAAATTTAAAACATTCTTTAAAACATGTATACAAGGACACCTGCCTAGCTCAGTGGGTTGAGCCTCTGCCTTCTGCTCAGGTCATGCTCTCAGGGTCCTGGGATCGAGACTCGAGTTGGGCTCTCTGCTCAGCAAGGAGCCTGCCTCCCCCCGCCCCCGCCTGTCTCTCTGCCTGCTTGTGATCTCTCTCTCTCTCTGTCAAATAAATAAATGAAATCTTAAATAAAATAAAATAAAATAAAACATCTATACAGTTCAGCATGTATTTTACATTCTTGGACAGAGCACTATAAACAATAAACCAGCTGGGGCACTGGGTGACTCAGTGGGTTGAGCCTCTGCCTTCAGCTCAGGTCGTGATCTCAGGGTCCTGAAATCGAGCCCTGCATCCACCTCTCTGCTTGGCTGGGAGCCTGCTTCCTCTTCTCTCTCTGCCTGCTGTTCTGCCTACTTGTGATCTCTCTCTGTCAAATAAATAAATAAAATCTTAAAAAAAAAAAAGAATAAACCAGCTTGAATAACTAAACACTGTCACTATGAATAATTGAAAGAAGAATCTGAAAACCTTAAAAATGTTCTGCAGAGTCAAACACAATCCAACTCTTTTGTCCCATTTCTAATTGTAACACCTTTATTCATGTATATAATCTAACAACTAAAACGTAACCTGAGCATATCTTCCTCCCCTCAAACTCCTGTCCAGTTTATGCCTTTTGTTGAACACCCACTCCTTGGGGGCCATTTTCACTTTGTGTATCTTTTGCAGTTATCTACGCACACAGGTTCTTCCTCTGAAAAGTCTCACGAGTAGTTCCTTTCTTTTGACTTAGGTAGTGAGTCTATGAGGCCGGGGCTTTCCCTTGGCGCTGCTGGGCTATTCAGCTCCAGGAGGCCGATGTCTCAGAGAAGTTACGAAGAATGGTGCCCTTTGAAGTTGTGTCTGTGGCAGTCATGTCTGGTCTTTGGGACATAGGGAGGACACTGAAGCCATTCATCAGTGGGTTCTACACCACACTTTCCCGGGCACTGACTGTATGATTTGGTTTTGTAACTGTGTCTCTCTAAACATCAATTTCTCTCATCTACAAATTGGAGCTACTAGGTGGACCTGCCTTCTAGAAATATTTGTTAGGACTAAATGAAATATTTGTAAAATGCTTGACATGGTGACTGGCAAGTTGCTTATGTTATTATTATCTTGATATTTATCATAGCTGGTCTTTCCTTATGCCCTGCTTCCTACATAACGTAGTTGTATAGTAAAGAATTTTACCTTGTCTCAAAAGAGGTCTGGTATTTGTCCTAGGCTAACAATATCATTTAGGGGAGGGGCTGGCCATGCCAGAAAGACCAGCAATGTGAGTTAGAGTGGGGGAATTTGGGTCACTGCCAGAGGCCAGAGATTGAGTTCAGCCATATGTGCAATGAATCATGCTTACATAATGGAGCGCCCATAAAAACCCGGAACACAGAGGGTCTACTGAATTTCCCTGGTTGGCAATATTTTATCCATATTCTCACACATTGGTGCTGGGAAAGTAATTCTAACTCCACCAGGAGAAGACAATGGAAGCTCTTCACTTGATACTTCACCTGGATTTTGCTCTGTGCTTCTACCCTTGGTTGATTTTTAACCTGTATCCCTTCCTTATAGTAACTGTAACCATGACTATAATAGTTCCAGTGAGTTCTGTGAGTCTGAGCAAATTACTGAAGCTGCATATGGTTTTGGGGATACTTCCCACCTATGAACTTGCAATTGGTGTCAGCAGAGGGGGTAGTCCTGGATGGACCCTAAACTTTCTCACTTGGTTTAAACTCTCACAGTTGGTGTGAGGTAACAGTAGTGTTGGGGCTATGTCCCAAAGTCTGTGAAGGATATTTTCCTCAAACACAACTAAACTGAAATGCCCTCCCTTGCTCAGGAACTTGAGTCGACGTTAGGTGCATCTCAGAATAACCAGACCCCAGAATCCTCCAGGTCTGAATTCAAATTAAAATAAACCAACAACTAGCGTCCTTTCCAGATGATGTTAAGCAATGTATATAATTATGTGTTATCATAAAAAAGAGTGTAAAAACTGTGCTTTATACCTAAATTTTCTGTCCTTCTAAAGAGATCACTTACAGTGGGAAATACACTCACTAGTTTAAAATGGTTAATGATAGGTTGGCTGTGTGGAGGGGCAAATCCTTCGATTTAAAATTATTCAAAGCAATAATAATAAAACTTTGTGCTAGTACAAATTTCTCTATTTTCCTGGATGGGCCCTCTGGGAGGAAAATGTATTTGTCCTTTTTAATGACAAGACTATTTTCCTTTTCTTCAACCCATTTTGTGAAAAGTGACCCTACTTGCCTTTTGGAGGTTTCCCGTAATTGGCTCTGATGCCTCCTGACATTAGCAGATGAATCTGTCAGTTTTATGAATTTTATTTTGAACGAAGAACTGTGTAGCAGCTAATGACACATGATGTAAGGGGAAGAGGCCAAAGTGGGCTTGCCTCTGGACTCCTGCTACTTGCTCAGCATATTCAAAAGACAGCATGACAGAAGGTGCCAGCCTGAACTCTTGAGGGCTGACCTTGAGCTCTGACATGAGAACATCTGTCATGGTGGACATATAGGTTAGAACCGGCATGGGAAATTAGCAAGAGAAGTGTCAATAGGCCAGAAACCCTAGTAAAGCAGAAAGCTGGTCAGCCCCCTCTCTCCTGTTCACCCTCCCACCTCCCAGCCCAAAAGACAAGCATACATCTACCAAGGCCACTGCTGTTACCTGACATCTATTTTTTCATTGAACACCAGTGGTCAGGCACTGACACCACATACTCATTCTCTCATTTACTTGCTGGCCTGTACTCTAGGTTAAAAGCATGGAGTCAACAAGACCTGTGTGAAGGTACTGACTCTGCCACTTGACTGGCTGTGTCACCTTGGGAAAGTTTATTCGTTTGTAAAATGAGTCAAACACTACTCATTTGAAAATATGCTGTATGAATTAAGTGAGAAAATATACATAAAGTGACTAACTTCCGAGAAATATTTAGTGAATGATAGCTTTGTTACTAATAGCCCTAAGAAGAAAGTATTTTTCAGAGCATTAAATTGGATTCAGAAATTAAGTAATTTGTCTGAAGTTGGTCCTGACTGTTTATTGGAAAGTATCCACTATTTGAAGAATGATGTTTTTTGTTTCAATGGCACACTTAATAAAACAAATCAGAAGTATTTTTATTTATATGATCTTTCTGAAATTAGTTACAGTAGAGACAAGGCAGTATTTTCTGAGCAATGCAATAATAGTATTAATACTTATGGAAATATCTATCTTCCCACATGAAAATATTAGAGAATATATTTTGGGGACTAAAAATCTTCCACTATACTGTGGGTGCCTGGGTGGCTCAGTGGGTTAAGCCTCTGCCTTGGGCTCAGGTCATGCTCTCAAGGTCCTGGGATCGAGCCCCACATCGGACTTTCTGCTCAGCAGGGAGCCTGATTCCCTCTTTCTCTCTGCCTGCCTCTCTGCCTCTTTGTGATCTCTCTCTGTTAAATAAATAAATAAAATCTTAAAAAAAAAAAATCTTCCACTATACTAATCAGGGGCAGTGAGCAATATGGTGCCCAGATAACTATCTAAAATTATCATTTTCCACAAAAAGAAATAATGGTTTTTGGAGGAGTGGTTAATTACAGATTTGGATCAGAAAATGTAAGACAAGTCAAGCCTGGAACATCTTGTTACACAGAAGAGCAAGAAAGCAATCAAACACTATTAGGGTTGTGTCAAAAGGACACAGAGCCCAATTCGAAGGGTCTTTCGTATGACGATAAAAACTGAAATGGATTGAAACGCATCAGATTTGTTTAAATCCATAAGCGCATAATCAATCTGAAAGCAACAGCAATGACAATTACAGCCTAACAAATAAAAAAACACAACCCTAACTGGTCACTGGTCTTCATATCAGAGGATATTAGCAAGCCAATTCATTTTGAAAATTGGTAAATAAAGGGGGGAAAATCAATGTTTGGTCCCCCGGGATTCTTACATGAATTATACCACTAAGTCACTAAATAGTAGATGAGGGGAGATGGGTCTTTATGGTAATATACTAACACATGAAAAAGAAATGAGAAAATTAGAATATCATAATTTTGTACCCTATGATGGAATTAATGGATGTTGGCCTTGAAGGTCAAGCTACTAACATATCAAAAGAAGAGACAATCAAGCAGTATGTTTTATGTTTCCTGATGGAAGAACAAAACACTACTTACTAAAAAAAAAAAAAAAAAAAAAAAAAAAAAAGAACATAAATCTGATCAAGTCTCTGGACTGAGCTTATTAGTTTAGAGAATTTAGAGGTCAAAGACGCATGTTAAAACACACTAGAGAGTCAATCAACAAAATCAGATTGTGAGATCGGCTGCAGTCTCGCTACTCAGTTTGATCGGTGGGACGGTGGCAGCCACATCAGTGAGTAGAAATGGGCGCTCTTAGGCAAACCTCAGACCCTACTGACTGAGAATCTGCATTTGATCAACAGCCAGGGAATTTGTATGCATTACAGCTCGAGAAGAGGTAATTGCGTAGGACACATAGCTGTTACAAATAAACTGCAGTAAAAATAAGAGAAGGGAATCTATAGGCTAAAATAACCTAAGAAAAATATCAACCACTTTGCATCCTGACTCAGACAAACTATAAAAGTACATACACCTATAAGAACATTGGAAATCTGAATGCTGACAGGATATTTAGCATTATTGTTTATTTTAAATGTGAGCAAGGTATCGTGGTTATTTTCAAGCCCTTATCTTTGGGAAAAACATCCTGAAATACTTACAGATAAACCGATATAATGTCTGAGATTTGATTTAAAATCCTACAAGAAGGCGAAAGCGGTGAGGATAAGGATAAAATAAGACTGACCATGATTTGAAATTTATTGAGGTGGATATACTAGCACAGACGTGTTCATTCCATGGCTCTGTCAGCTTTGCTGTATGTCTGAAAGTTTTCAGAGTAAGAAAGTTACAAAAAGAAGAGGTTCGAAGGTGAACAGGAAGTTTAGCTCATGGAGGAGCCTTGGATGGATAGGAACAGCACCTCTGTGTCTGTAGACTTCTTTAAGTATTTTACTGGTGCAGTCACAATTCCTCCATACAGTGTCCTTGACTTGTAGGCGATATTATCTTCTTTAGCAGCCAGAGAAGGCAGAAGTTTGAATTCTGTTACTTCCATGTCCTCATTTCAGTCTGGATGGAGGTCGGGAGGAATACTTGGCAATTCTTCCGGCAAGGGTTTTGACAAGTTCTTAATAACTAAGGACTGCTCTTGCTCATTTCTCTGCACTGGGTTTTTGGATGGGCCTTGACCTTGCGCTTATGGCCAAGATATTGCCTGCCTTTGTTGCTTCACTTACAGATAAAGCCTGTCTATGTCTGAACTCCAAAAACCCTCATAGGGAATCTTTTGTTGGTGCAGTGTAGCATTGATACCAACCCCTGGAGCTTCGTAAAGCTGCTGGTGGAGAAATCACTCCTCTCAAGGGTTGGTAGTACTGCGTTCAGTGAAGTAGATAGCATTCATGGACACCTGGGTGGCTCCGTCGGTTGAGCTTGACTTTGGCTCGGGTCCTGGTCTCAGGGTCCTCGGATCCAGCCCCACTGGGGTCCTGGATCAGCAGGGAGTCTGCTTGTCTCTTTCCCTCTGTCCCTCTCCCTGGTTGAGTTCTCTCTCTCTCAAATAAATAAATAAAATCTTTAAAAAAAAAAAAAAAAAAAAGGTAGATACCATTAAGGTAGTGCTGGCTGGGGGCAGTAAAATCTAACTCAACGATAAGAGATGGTATGATTTGAACTGTGACTGCCAAAAACCAGGAGAGGAAGAGACGGTAAATAAGAAGCTAATGTCCAACCCAAGTGAAGCCTCCTGTGTTGTATGGCAAATCCGTTCTGAGACACAGATATCACTGTTACTGCAGGCTATGGTGTAGGAAGGTTCCAGAGTATGTTACCAGCCCTAACCCCATACAGTGGCCTAGAATAAGTCATTAAGAAATGCTAAAATATTTGAGAAGCAGGAAAACAAAACAGCCAGCGATTCCCTTGTTTATAGGGCTGCAGAGATGTTTCTTTCTTAATTAAATCAGATTTTTGCCATTTTTCCCCCAGCTTTCTCTCATTGGTTCTTACACTTGAGTGTCCATTAGCATCATGGGGGAGCTTTCCAACTGCCAATTTCAGGGTTCCACCTCAGACATTCTCACTTAGCAGGTCTGCGCTGGGGCTCAGGGATCCGTATTTTAAAAAGTGTTCCAGAGGCTACTATGCTGCTTGTTGCTGATTCCATTACATTTTGGGAACCTTGATTTAAACTAATAAATAAATTGGACTATTCCTCCCTGAGGCATTTGTGACTGACTCATTACTTCCTATCACTACAAAGAAAGAAAGAACCAATTAGTCTAGCTGGTGACTAGAACGGGGTTGTCCTTAGCACAGGAATAAATCTGGTATCTGTTCTAAGCCTGTCAGAGACAGGTGAGTGGCAGCACTATTAATGGACAAATACTATTATAAGCCTTGCCCCAAATTCTACCTTCTCAAAGAAACTTCCCCATTTCGAGCCACATTGACTTTTCCTCTGAATTCTTATGGTCCTTATACATTGTTCTATTGTTTGGGGAACTTAATCAACCTATCTCAGATTTTTTAAATGTTATGTGTGTGTGTTTCCTCTGTTCTGAAATAGTAGTAAACTTAGGGAAAGCAAAGCCTCTGTTTTATAGTTCTTTTTTTTTTTTTTTAAGATTTATTTATTTATTTGAGAGAGAGAAAGAGAGAGCACAGGAGAGATGGACAGAGGGAGAGGGAGAGAGAATCTCAAGCAGACTCTCCACTGAGTGTGGAGCCCTGATTCGGGGTTTAATACCATGACCCTGAGATCATGATCTGACATAGGGTTTGATCCCACGACCCTGAGATCATGACCTGAGTTGAAACAAAGAGTCGGAAGCTTAACCAACTGTGCCGCCCAAGCACCCCTGTAGTCCTTTTCTGTTATACTCTTACGAACATATGTCATTGTCTGCTTCACAAATATTTATTGACCTTCTAACACAAACAAATCCTCAAACAGATATAAAATAGAACCAAAGACCTCTGTTTTTATCATCTTCTACTACATTTACACATTGACTTGGGGAGTCACTTAGGGAGATTTTAATCTTCCTAAATTTTATTCATTCATTTATTATGTATCAACTATAGCGCTAGTGATTCAACTCACGGGCACTGCCAATGTTAACAAAACCTAATGACCCAAGATAAAATTCATAAAAATGTACACCTCCAAGAAAAAGGTCAATTTTACAACATAGTAGTTTGTTTTTTTAAACACAACAAATACGAGCCCTAATGACCCATACTAATTCCCTTCCTGGAAAAAATGGTTATGTATTCTTGGATATGTATCCATTGATAGAATACAAACATCTGAGAAAAGAAGGGTGAGTATCTCTGAAGCGTATCTCTCTCTGAGACACAGCAGATGGCTTGTACTGTTGAGTACACATTCTTATGACCTAAGATTAATTACTAAAGGGAAATGATCTCTTAGGAGCCAAAACGGAGTCAAGGACTGCATAGTAACTATTAATATGATATGCCAATTGTCTGTAGATTTCTTAGGACATAGAGAAAAAGTAGGAGCTTTAAAGGTGAATTAAAAAAAAAAAAACTCTTTAGAGTTCTGATCAGTAGTCAAGACAGGAGGTAAGAGAGAGGCATAGGTTAAGATTAGGATTTCTAATGTAAACCTAAAAGACAGTTCAAGCTCTTCTCCAAAGCAGTTCCATCAACCTTTTTGCCCTCTTCACTTCTTACAGCTTAGATCTAAACCAAATACCAAACTTGAAGTACCCACCTCCACACCAACTAAATCCAGTCTATTTTTAGATCTGACTTCAAATGAAACAAAGTGATCTTTTGTGAAGGTTATGGCCAAAGTCTGAAGGGTGCCTGAAGGTCATGGATAGTCACCTAGCTGAGCAATGAGGCTGCTAACCGCTTAATAGGAAGCTGGGATGTGAAGAGGCATAGTGCCAAAGGATTTTTAGATACTCCTTTTCCCTGGTCTTCTGGGGGCACCATGCCAGTAAGCACACTTCCTCCATTCTCCTTGCTTTTTCTGTGTTCCTAAGAGATCTCTGTAACTCTCATTTCTTCCTCAGTAACAGAAACTTAGACTCAACAACAGTCTGATAAACTGAATAAAAATCCCAGGACTTGTATTCTCCTTAGAATTAAGAGGGGGCCATCTGTCCAGTTTGTGGACCTGCTGTCTTTACTACACCATCTGTCCTACAAGCTCCAACCAAGGCAAGAGAAACTGGACTTCCCTCTTGACATCTCATTGCTCCTCGCATGTGGCCTTATCAAGTGAACATATAAACAAATAGTGCTTCAAGAAAACAACATAAACATTTCCAGGAGAGGAAATTGCTAAACTGACCCTGTGGTATGACACCAGAGTTTAAATTAAGACTCCTAGTGATGCTATTGTACTTTTGAACCTGAGCCTGGAGAGAAATAAGCAAAAGGGTGCAATTCCAACAAGGAATAATCCAAGTGTTGAGTTAGAATGAAATTATGTATTTTTTTCATGAATATTATTTTGGGTGCATATGGCAAAATATACATAACATTTACCATTTTAACCATTTTTAAGCCTAGTTCAGTAAAACTAAGTGCATTCACATTCTTGTGCAAACGTCATCCTATGTATCTCCAGAATTTTTTCATCATCCCATTCCGGAACCCACTAAACAAGAACTCTCCCATTCTCTCTTCTCCAGCCACTGGTAACCATTGTTCTACTTCCTGTCTCTATAAATGTAACTGTTCTGGGCTCTTCATATAAGTAGAATCATATATTTGTTCTTTTGTGTCTGCTTATTTCACCTAGCATAATGTTTTCTGGGTTCATCTATGTTATAGCAAGTATAAGAATTTCATTCCTCTCGAAGGCTGAGTAATATTCCACTGTGTATATACCATATTTTGTTTTATCCATTGTTGACGGACACTTGCGTTGCTTCCACTTTTTGGCTATTGTGAATAATGGTGCTATGAACACTGGTGTACAAGTATCTGTTCAGGTTCCTACTTTCAATTATTTCGGGTCTCTACACAGAAGTGGGATGGAGGTCATGACATTTTATAAATTCTGAGAGTCACAGGTGAGGTTACGTAATGCATAAAGTTGCCATAGGGAAATTTTTCCCCCTTGTTTTGGTCCTCCTTGGTAGTCATCCATATTGGCTATTCCAAATCACTGAATCTTCAGGCCAGTTAGATGATCACTCAATTTGAATCACTTTGGAATCTAACCCAATTTAAAGCCACTCTGGGAGAATGGGGGTAAGTATGGGACTGGGACTCATACATTGTTAAGTTCATATTCTATGGGGAACCTGGCTAGCTGCTAGCTTTAGACTGTAAAGAAGTTGTACTATATATATATATATATATATATGAACACAAATATTATATTATATAAGTTCTACTATATATATTTTATTCCATGTAAAAATGTGGTACTTCTTAAAATCTTATGAACCTCTAAAATCATGACTATAATAAAGTGCTACTCTATATTCAGCATTTTGGGCTCTTCAAAGAAAGACAATAAGATAATAACTCCTATGCAATAAATATATTATTGATAGTTGATGACTAACCTTCATCAATTCTGATATTTATTATAAATAAAGTTCCATAGAGGTCTCTGACACAATTAGTGTCAGCCATTTCTTGGTCGCTTTTGCTTTTCTGCCTTAAATTAAACTTTTAAAAATCCTCTGTTCACCTCTTTCCAACAGTTTTTTTGGGAGGTACTAATCTTCTTTATCTTCCATTCAAATTTTTAGTAGTAGGAAAGATAAAACATGAATTCTAAAAACTGTGAGGCTCTAGAGTAAAACCACACACACCAAATATCCAGTCTTATAGGATTCCTGAAATGAACAGTGTTAATACTTCTATGATAAAACTAAGTAGGAAATATACTTTCACATCTGCCATCATCTATCAAATAAATTTCACTTTTAAGTGACAGCCAAATTCCTTTGATAGGTGAGTGAGGAATCGAGTCCTTGTTTCTAATTCAGAATATACCATATTCTCTCTGCTTCGATAATCAAGCTTTGCTTCTACCTATGATAGCTGTCTAATATTCTCTAAAATCTTATAGTTCCTTCTATTAGGAGAGTCATCAAATACAAGCTAGAAAGTTGGAAAAATCTCTACTAGGATAAACAGTTTACCTGGCTTAAAAATATTAACGATATCATACAAGAACAGCACATATTAGGCAAACAAATCAAGATGCCTCACCTGTCAGTCCATCATATCTTCATTTCTGCCATTTCCCATTACGGGAGGGCTTGTCAGCCTGATTCCTATGTGACAAGATTGCACACTAAAATACTCATGAGCTCCTCTACCTTTCTGGTCCACCATTGTCTCGGTGTCTCTGTTGCCTAGCAACAAGACCATCTTACCTATGCTGGCAAATAACCTTTAATATATATTAGTTGAAAGCACTTCTTGGTCTTTCTTTTATTTTTGAAAACTTTCAAAAATACCCTTTTCTCACATGCATTTTAAATTACTTTTTTGTGTGTGTGTGATATAAGACTGCAAGGGAAAATTCATTGTGCAGTTTTCAGATCTCTTTTGTTTCATCTACCTCAAAACCTTGCAGTCTGGCCAAAAATATAAAAATCCCCAAGGAAGAGAACATGTCTGAATGCCAACACACACTGTGGCTGACAGCTTTTTTCCCCAGTTTTGCAGTGACTCCCTCCTCAAATTCCACTTTGCTTGAGCCAAAGCCAGCGAGCAGACCCTGGAGGGAAGCTAGGGTTCTCTGCTTCCTGACACCAGGGAGAATAGTATAACCAAGTTCCCTGGAGAAAGGTTCTTCAGACATACATCATTCACCAAAATAGTGACGCACTGCCTGCCAGTCACAGTTGATCACTTTTAAGAAAAGTGAGGGAGAAGAAGCAAAATCTAATGAGCAAAAGTCATACATTCATAAAAGGGACTATGTATGTCATTGGTTCTCTGTGTTGCCCTCTTTATCAATCTCTCTCTTTCAATCTCTCTTTTGCACACACACACACACACACACATATCCTATCTTTTCTCTCTTTGCAGTTACCAGGGGTTTTTTGTGGCTGTTCAGGAAAGGGAGGCATGGAGAGGAGAGGACACTAAAGTATGTTGAGAGCCGTTGTAATAGAGAAGGAATCCAGCACGATGAGCGCTGAGCCATCCATTAACAGCAATGCTCTCATAAGCACCTTGCCTCCATCTCGACCACTGGAGTTAGGAAGCTGTACACATTGGATTAGACTCCTTTTGATGCTCTAGAGGATGCATGCACATATGTTACATTTAATGTTTAGTTCGGAAGGTTGGTCAACACACATTTACTGAGTTTCTAACTAAGGGGGAGGCCTTGCCAAGCAGTCTGACTTGTCATTAGTCTCCAAATTCCTAGTCTCACCTACAGCCCATATGAATTCTCTCTTCTTTCACTGATGATTGTGTCCTTTCTAGTTCTCTCTGTGAAAAATACAGAGTGTGTTTGGATTTCTGCCCTTTTCTCCAAAACTGATACACCATTCCCTCTCTCGTCAGGGCAGAGGTGTGGTCCTCCAATTTCTGGTAAGATAGCTTTCTGCCTTACCAGTCATCCCTCACTTCCTTTCCCACTCTTGGCATCTGCGATCGCTTGCATCTTCCCTCCACTCATCGTCCTGGTTATAGCAGCCGAAAGCTCCAGTGGCAGCTACAATGGAGACACACCTAGGTGATGCTTCTCTGTTGGATTTCCATTCAAGTTTGATCGAATTTATCCACTTGGCCTGCAGAGCTGGGCACGGTGCTACAATGAAGTACCTCAGCTCCATGTCTCTCAGTGTGCTTGACTTACAGAGCAGCACTCTGCAGCTAAAAATATCTTTGCCTTGTACTGGTGTTCCTTACTAAAGTACATAACGGATGTGTTGTCCAAAAAAGTGGATGTAAAGAAACTTTTTGTAGACATCACATTTTACATATTTAGAGAGAGGCTTATAAAACACGTAATTTTTTTAAAAAGAGAATAATTCTCTTTTAAAGTGCCAAGCACACCTTAATTTAATCTTTTGTAAGTGGTGATTTTCTTGTTATGTTTTCAGAGTGTGAAGCCTATCCACATGTAATTGCACGACATCTGAAATAATTTCATATCACAAGCCTCCTGAAAATATTTCTACACTGAGGCATTGCCAGAGCCCACACACACTTTTTCCAACAAGGACTTGAAAATGCCAAAGCTACAAGATCCTTGAGGGTAGGACTATGTTTTACATACCTTGGTTATTTTCTATTGTACTAGTGTCATAGATAGCCAGCAAGTAACATACATTTGTTGAAAACTGAATGAATGAATCAAGCCTCATGGGTCTTAGTAGCAGCCCTGAAAAAAATTTTAGTTTTGAAAAATACAGAAAAATAGTTGGCTACACCAACGTAGCTACAGTAGAGAGGTGGTAATTTTTAACATTTACTGAAATATCTTCAAACCATTTTTAAGAACAAAGTGAAATAAAAAAAAAATACATCACTCCATATAAAGTTGAAGTGTTTACTTTCCTTCCCACCCAATACTACTTGCCCATCCTCAGGAGGAATGAAAGCGGATTTACGAATTGGCTCACAATCCACTTCTGCTTTTATACACATGTATATAAGCAGAGTGGCGCAGCGGAAGCGTGCTGGGCCCATACACATGTATATACATATGTGCGCCTATCTATAAATAACGTTTTTGTAAGAGTTTTATAGATATGATAATACTGGTATCATACTCTATATATTATTTTGCAACTAGTTTTTTTTTTCCCACTCATCATGGTGTTTGTGAGTTATTCATGTTACGCACAAATAAATCTGGCCATTTTAAAAAAAAGTCTGCTGAATAGCATGCAACATTTTATTTACCTGTTCCTCCCATTTCTGGACTCACAGGTTATCTCCTGTGATAAACCATGATAAACCATGCTGCAATAAACATGCTTCTGTGCCTGTGCAAAGCTTAAGAATCCCCTAACTTACTGGTTCATAGACTATGAGCATTTTTTACCTTCCTACGTACAGACAAGTAAACTCCCAAAGTGTTGATACCAATTTCCACTCCATCAGCAGTGTAGGGGGTTCTCTTCTCTCTTGACAACACAAGCTGCACACCCGCACACTACTAACAGACAAGAATACCCTCTCTGCAGTTTTGTGATCAAAACCACGAAACTCAATAGTCCTTAAAATAGTGACAGGATGGTACCAGCAGTTATAACATGGGGTAGACTTTTGATCTTAATTTGGTGGATTCTAATTAAGAGGTAAGTGAGATGAAGGGCTGAAAGCTGAGAACTGATGACTTGATCAGAACTGGAGTGCGTCCTTATGCATTGCTGAATTTAAAACAGATGCCTACATGCATGGGACTTGCCTGAACTTATATGAGTGTGTTTATAATCATGTCACGGAATCATAGTCTATAACTGTTTTCTTGAGCACTCCTGGTTTTACCTTTTTAAAGGCAAGATCCTGTTAGGTATGACTTGCTTCCTAGTATAAATGGTGTTTGATTTCCCAAGGTTACTTATGGTATCTACTTCTACAAGAAAACTAGATTAATTACTGTGGTAAATGCATTGGAATAGTGCTGCTGGGAGAGTGTGGAGGACTGCTTGCTACATGATGATTTCTGTGTCAAGATTTTTCTAATTGAAAGCAACAGACCACAGCCATGGTTGCAAGTAGAAAAGGCAACTGTTGGAAGGTTGAGGAGCCAGGTTTAAAACAAATCCTTAAGGAAAACAGAACTTCTTGGACAAACAAATAGACTTTTTAATATTGTACTGCTGGAGCAAATCAAGATCAACTGTTGTAACAGTTTGCCTCACTCCATTTAAGAGTCAAAACTCAGGAGAAAAAGAAACACTGGCCTACAACATGCAGATCACATGCCCAACTCTTGGTCGGAGGAAGAGGGAGTGCGTTGAATAAAGTTACACCAAAAAAGGCATACACAGGAAAAAGAGCTTATTTCCCTGAAGAAATGAAGGGATAATCTACCCCTTCAATGAGAACTGGGGGCCCCTGAGGGCCACCTGGCGTGTCTAGGGGATGGAGTAGATCCCTTGACAAAATACGGGCTTCTGCTGGAAACAGGGTGAATGGATGCTGGCTGACTGAAAACAATAATGTCCGCCCCAGGAGGTTTCACTATATACAATTCTGTCTCCTTTCTATAATCTGTGGATGCCTCTGTGTTAAACTTATTATGAGAAAGTAAACAGTTAATGTCCTTACATGAGAAAACCAATTATTTTGGTAATGCATCCACTAAATTCTCAAACTCCTTTCCACTTAGCTGTGCACAGTTCTGGCTAGGGTCAGACAAGGAATTTATTGTAACAATGACCTGTTAACACCACTTAAGCCCCTCATCCTGCAGGGATAAGCAACATGGAAATACTAAAATACTGTACTCAGCATGACATGATCTTGGCACTACTTTGAAAGGGTCTATATGTTCCCAGCTGTTGTTCCTCAATTGATCATGCATTCTTTAAGAACTGGCATTTCATAATGATTTATGTCAGTTACTTGCCTCTTGGGGGTCACATTTGTTCATTTAGCAAATATTTATTGAGTGCCTAGGAGGACTGTGCGACCCTCAGGGTTGGCAGAAGGCACATGATAATTATTTGAAAAATTATTGAGTATACCGTGGGCATTGTAAAGTGAATTAGACTCAGGTCTTGCACACAAAGATCTTATGGTCTGGGAAGAAGAGATATGAAACACCAACACATGCTAGTTGTAATATAAGGTAGAAGGTAAGAAAGACCAAAAATAGGCAACAGAAATTCAGAAGAGAAAGGACTTACTTACTTCTAACTAGGGTATATGTTAGTTTGCTACCATAATAAGTATTACAGACTGAGTGGCTTAAATAACAGATATTTCTTCTCTCAGAGTTCAGGAGGCCAAAAGTCTGGGACCAAGGTGACGGCAGGGATACTCTCTCCCGAGGCCTCTCTAATTGGCTTGTAATGGCTGTATTCTCCGTGTGTTTTTATATGGTCTTTCCCCCTGTGTCCTCATCTCTTCTGATCATAGGGATACCAGTAGAGTTGAATTAGCATTCATGCATGTGACCTCTTAATTAAAATTTTTTAAAAAGACTTTATTTATTTATTTAATGGCGAGAGACACAGTGAGAGAGGGAACACAAGCAGGGGGAGTGCGAGAGGGAGAAGCAGGCTTCCAGTGGAGCAGGGAGCACAATGTGGTGGTCGATCCTAGGACCCTGGGATCATGACCCAAGTTGAAGGCAGACGCTTAACAACTGAGCCACCCAGGCACCCTACCTTATTTACCTTTTTAAAGAGACTCCTTCAAATATAGTCACTTTCCGAGGTACTGGGGATTTCAAAATATGAAAGGGGAGGTCAATTCAACCCATGGCAGGGGGTAAGGAATAGATTCATGAGGGAGGGCTGCTCTTGGGTTTATGCTCTGGTCTGACACAAGTATGGAATAATCAGACTGTAACTTTACACCTGCCAAAATGCTTGAGTTAGGGTTGGACACATAATCTAAACAGGATCCAACAGATGTACTAGGTTTCTACTGGAGTGGCCAGGAGGAAGCATTGCACTTCCCCCAAATGCTTGAACCTGAAAGCTGGAAGTCTGGAATCTGGAATTGAGGTGGATTCTTACAATCACAAGGAGAGAAAAACCTCATTTGAGCATGGGCCATACCCAGGGGAAGCCAGAATGAAGAGATGTAGGAATGGAAATGAGGCACACTTTGAGCCAGGTCAATCTATGTGAAACCAGCACTATCTTTCCATTTCTCCAGTCATTTTTTTTTGGGGGGGGGGTCACTTATCACCATAAGAGTTCCTATTGGTAAGTACTCCAAACAAGATTTTCCATAAACCAGGGGGTAACATCTTGACAGGGAAAAATGTCTTTAAAAAGGATTAGAAAATGAGGGATATGAACATCTAAATATATCTGTGGATAATTTTTAACTGCTGAAAATTGTTAAAGAATAATAGTAATAATCATAATTAGGCCCGATTTTAATTATAAGGAGAACTAATAACTCAGGCAGGAAACTGTAAGCCTGCCATTTTCTCCCACGTTCAGCCAAACTTCTCAAGGTGGAAGAGCACATATTTGCATAATTGGGTTCCTTTGGTTCTCTTCCAAACAAGTGTCTTAGAACATCACTGTTACCATTTCCACTGAGAGGTAAATAAATTTTAGTACTACAGCAGGCTACTGAAATTGTCGTTGCTAATAGCTTAGCATAGCAAAGGTACAGATAATACCTTTGGAAAGGCAGACCCAGAAATCCCTTCTGTTCTTTTTTGTCATTTGGATGACACTGGAGGGTATAACTGAGAAGAAGAGTCTGGGAAAGCCAGCATAATGTTTAATGTCATAAAATATTTGTGAAAACTAGAATAGGATATTGCTGGACTCTCACAGAACCAGGAACACTATGAATTTATAAACTCTTTAAGATTATTTAAGGAAATTTCATTATTCTGTTGTCCAGGGGTCAGTGTCCCCCCCTTTTATTTTAATTATCACAATTTCTAAAATATCATGGCTAGCATAGAGTGGGGGTTCTGGATCCTATAACAATATTATTATTTAATAGATTTAGTTTTCAAAATTCTGGGCAGGCTAAACACTTTATCGCCCAATTCGGAGGTAAATTTCAATAAATCTACTTTTTAGAATACTTAATAGTTTTTAAAAAGTACTTTTAGAAAAGCTTTGTAAAACAATGTAAAAATGCCTATGATAGAATACTAAGGGTACAAAAATCAGGTGTGAACATTGTAATCACAGCATGACATTAATTATATAAAACAAAAGCATACTTAAGTATTGAAAGCCTCTAAAAATGACATCAAAATATTAACAGAGGTGTTTGAGACTGAACGATGGCACAATGGATATTTTTTCCTTCTAGTTACACGTATTTTTCAATTTCTTTTTAATAAGCATGAATTGCTTTCATAATTAAAAAGCACTTATGACTGCATACAAGTCGGTGCAATCTAACTAATAAAAGGGTTATTTTAAAATAAATTTCTCTTCACAAGTTTGAACTCCCATAATTCAACAAAGATATACAAAGAAATCAGAAAATGATTTAATCCACAATACCAAACAATAAATGTCTTGGTCAAAGGAAATTGCAAAGTCATTTGTCATTATTTTATGAGCACTGCTCACACTCTGTGGTAGGCTCTCATTTCATTACCAGGTGCTTCTGAATTAGAGAGATAAAATTACTTCCCAGGGTCACATCTGAGTGGAACATAAAGTGGAACTAGAGATCTCATCATAGCCAGGCTAAGCAGAACGTACTGGCAGGTCATGGAGGATGTGATTTATCCTTTGTGTGAAACTCCCTCCCTTGATGCTTTCATTTTTCTCTTCTAAGAAGTCTGTTGCCCCTATTTAGGGGCCCTGGGCCTTCCAGCTTTTTACTCAGGGCAGAAATCATCACGAAGACTCAAAAAAGGCATGATTTGCTATTACCCTTTAAACTTAGTAGATTCTATTCCTGCTAGGTTCCTAGCTCTATTAAACATTTAAATGCTCATGGTATTTGTGTCTAACAATGGGGACACTTTCATCTCCACTCAAGGGGATTCTAGGTGATGAGAAGGAGGTAGTTTAGATGCACGGGATGGGGGAGGTTGTCAGGAGAAGTAGCTCTTTGTACCTGAAAGCAGATTAGGTCTCCAATATGGAAAAACAAATCAGCGTCCGTGTTTCGTGGGGGCCTAGGAAGGTTTTCTGACATTGATTTTCACTTTGCTTCTCTCTTTCTCTGAACTTCACAGTTTCCTCCCCATTCCTGAGCCATCATCACCCCTGAGTTGCCTTCACACTGATGTCCACTAATTTTTCTACGCTGTCTTTAAGTAGAACAGTGTACTTCAGGTGTGTCTAGAGAAACATAGCCTTTGTTTTGTTGTTCACATATCACAGTGGCTCAGAACTCCAGGAGAGGACTCTAAGTCACATTCTGCAGAACATACCTCCTTGCAATTTATTATATGGAAATATTTTATTTTTTAATTTTTTATGGAAATATTTTAAAGGGATTATTTCTTAAAACCAATCAACTTACCAATCAACCAAACTCTGACTCATACACGAACCCTAAGTAACTCATTTATATCAAATGTGCCCTTTTATTTTTGCATACAATTTAGGAATTGTTATATTTTTAAAACATACTTTTGCCTACGCTTATCCTTAAGGCAAACACAGATTCAAGTATTTTTCTCATTTTACCCATTTGTTTTACCTAAATAAAAGGCAAAAAGGGGAGAAGACCCAAAGAGCAAGGGACCCCGTGCATAGTATGAAATAACCCAGGTTGGCAGAAAGCCACAATGGAGCTGTTCCTTAGATTTTCTCAATTAAGAAACTTTGATTTATTAAGAGAAGGTTAGCCTTTGGTGAACGGCACATGTCAGAATTTGCTATATTCATCACTTAAAAGTTATTTTTTTTTTTTAAGATTTTATTTATTTATTTGAGACAGAGAGAGAGATCACAAGCAGACAGAGAGAGAGGGGGAAGCAGGCTCCCTGCCGAGCAGAGAGCCCGATGCGGGGCTCGATCCAAGGACCCCGAGATCATGACCTGAGCCGAAGGAAGAGGCTTAACCCACTGAGCCACCCAGATGCCCCTTAAAAGTTATTTTTAACCTTTTAAAGAAAATAAGTCAATTAAGTTGTTCCAAGTATCAGCTTCTTGGTTGCAGCAAGCAATTAAATCCTTGAATCCCGGACATGCTAAGAGCTTCAGCGGGGGAAACAAAGGCCTGCGCCAATGCCACGATCCCGCCAGTTCACAGCACACCTAGTTCAGTTTGCCTGTTGGCCCCCAGGAAGAGTATGTGGTTCGTTCACAAGACAATCTCTGTGACATCAAAACATGGGATGTTCCCCGCTCCCCCCAAGTGGCACAGCGGCAGAGCTGCTCACAGATTCTCAAAACTTGCTGGACTTTTTTTCTGTTGTAAAAACATACAGAAATCTAAGATTAGTCACATTATTCTTATATGTGTTACAGGAATCCAGAAAGGCTTTCTATGCCTTGGAACAGAATAATATATTCATTACTGTATGGAATATATCCATTCATTGTATGTGAATAATGAGAATTCATAATCTCACAATTGGATTTCAGGTCAAAAGTTTTGTCTGTCTGCTGCACTGACCCATGTGCTGAGGGGATGCCTTCTGGGGTTAAGCCACAGGTAGTGGAAGTGAGTTTAGAGAGTATGGTCCCTAACTATTTTTGCCAAAATTGGCCCCTTATCAAAAATATTTCTGAAGATAACACATTGGGAACGCTTGGGTGGTTCAGTTGGTTAAGTATCTACCTTGGGCTCAGGTCATGATCTCGGGGATCCTGGGATTGAGCCCCATATCACATGGGGCTCCTTATTCAGCAGGGAGTCTGCTTCTCCCTTTTCCCCTCCCCCTGCTTGTGCTGTCTTCCTCTCTCTCTTTCTTTCACTCTCAAATAAATAAAATCTAAAAAAAATAAATAAATAAAGATAGCATGTTGGCATAAAAATGACCAAAAAGCGTTAGAGTAAATTGCATAAATGCCAGGCCATCAAATACGGAGAAAATGGAATCAAAGGGTGGGGGGTGGCAGGAAAGAGTTGTGGGTTTTTTTTTATTGTGGTAAGATATACATAATATCACCCATGTTAAACATTTGTTGAAGTGCACAATTCATTATTCATTAAATAGCATTAAATATATTCACGACGTGTAACCATCACCACTATCGATACCCAAAACTTTATCATCATCCCCTACATAAACTCTGTACCTATTAAACAGTAATGCCCCGTTCACCCCTCCCCTCAGTCCCCCACAACTTCTATTCTACTTGTTATCTCTACTAATTTACCTATTCTAGATATCTAATAGTGTAAATGGGATCATACAATATTTGTCTTTCTGTGTCTGGCTTCTTTCATTTAGCGTAATGTCTTCAAGGTCCATCCCTGTTTTAGCTTATATCAAAATCTAATTTATTTTTATCACTGAATAATATTCTATGTATAAGTCACATTTTAATTCCTCCTTTTGGTCATTGTTAGTGATGCAATTGTGAACATTGGCATACAAATACTAGTTTGAATCCCTCTTTTAATTCCCTTGGATATATACCCAGGAGTGGAATTGCTGAGGTATATGGTAATTCTGTGTTTAAGTTCTTGAGGAATTGCTATTCCCACATTGGTTGCACCATTTCATGGTTCCGCCAGCAGTGTGGGAGGGTTCCATGTATCCATACCCTCACCGGCATTTAGTCATTTTGTTTTCTTGTTTTATTGTACTCATCCTAGTGGGTATAAAGTGGTAACTCACTGTGGTTTTGATTTGCATTTCCCTAATGACTAACGAGTTTAATCTTTTCACATGCTTATTGGCTATTTGTGTATTTTCTTTAGAGAAATATCTATTCAAGTCCTTTGCCCATCTTTGAATTGGTTTTTGTTGTTCTTGTGGGTGGTGGCTTTTTAAAAGGTTGTTTTATCTCCAGTTAAGGACACAGACACCTTCTCTATTAGAAGCTGCCCATGAGCTCATACCCTCCTTCGGAACTCCTGTGCATGGGTTTGCAATGTCCTCTGAGCTGCCTCCCCTGAGGGGTTCTTCCTATGTGGAGGATGGGGAATGCAGGTAAAGCTACATCAGGAAAAAAAAAAAAAAAAAAAAAAAAAAAAAGGGGACATCTTCTGGGGCTCCCTGGATGCTGCAGAAGTCAAAGCAAAGCCAAAGTCTCTCACCTCTGACAAAAGAAGCAGGGGTGAAAGACTAGTCCTTTGTCAAGCTCTTCTCTCTTGGGGCACTCCAGTGTGGCTTTCTGTCAGCCTCATTCTATTCACGAAATCCTTTCCTCTTCGGACCCTCTTACTTTTTGTTCTTGGCTCTTAAGGAGCCTTAATTCAGTTGGTCAATGGATGATATAATGAAAAGGTTCTTCTAATTCTGCATTTTGAAAGTAGATAAAGGACTTGGTAGTAGGTTGTGGTATATTGTTTCAACAATGGCCCCCAAAGAATCATGCTTTCCTATGTACATCCTTACATAGTCCCTTCAACATTAGCTGTTGGTTGGTCGGGGGATTTGCCTTGGCCAACGGGTCGTCAGCAAATTTGACAAAAGTGAAGGTTTGAACAGAATTTGTGCATTGGGGTTTGCACTTTTTGTTCTGTGTTTGGAACCTTAAATTTTCAATATGAACAAGCCAAGTCCGCCCACTGGAGGAACCACAGAGAACAGGGGTGCTCCAGCCAACATTCAGACATGTGAGCAGGCCTGTCTTAGACTGTCCAGCTCCTGTAGAGACTTAAGGTATCTTCAGCCACAGTATCAAGCACAGGTGTGCCCAGCCCAAGTTGCTAACCCACAGAATCACAAGCAAACAGAACATTCATTGTCCTAAGCCACTAACTTTTGAGGTAGTTTCTTTTTCAGGAATAAATACATGACATAGGCTTGTACCCACAGTATGCAAAGAACAACAAATCCACAAAAAATGGACAACATGCAATAGAACAAGAAGAAGGCTTAAACAGGCATTTCACAAAAGATGATACTCACACAAGCAATAAACATACAAAAAGGTGCTCATCTTCATTATGCGTCAGAAAAAAAGTCCCTGCCCACCCAACAGATTCAGTAGCTTCATGATTGTCCATTTAGTAGGGAAGTCACCTCCAGGGGCACAGCTAGGCTCAAGTCTGGAAGCTCCTGAATATTTTAGAAAATGAAAATAGAAATTTCCTAGCAGTTAAGAATTGAGATTATGCTTCATTTGTCCAACCATTATCACAAGGCAGGGTGATTTTTAATTTTTTTATTATTTATTATTATTTTTTAAAGATTTTATTTATTTATGTGACAGACAGAGATCACAAGTAGGCAGAGAGGCAGGCAGAGAAAGAGAAAGGGAGGCAGGCCCCCTACAGAGCAGAGAGCCTGATGTGGGGCTCAATCCCAGGACCCTGAGATCATGACTTGAGCCGAAGGCAGAGGCTTTAACCCACTGAGCCACCCAGGCGCCCCCAGAGTGATTTTTTAAAAGGCAAATTTGATTGTATCTTTCTCCAAAGTAAAAAGCTTCCACAATTTCCATGACCGTTTGTTCTGGCTTTATATGACCTGGCCCCTGCTTACCTGGGCATCTTCATCTTGGTCCACTTGCTCCAGGGCTTACGATGTTGCCGTAATACAGGCCTATTCCTCAAGGGCACCCAGCACCCCCTCCCCTCCTCGCCTTTGTGTCCACTCTTCCCCCTGCTGAGTTCGTCTTCCCTGCCTGTCCCCATGATTCATTCCCTGACACCTTGGGTTTCATCTCAAGGGTCACTTCCTCAATGACATCTCCTCTGACCATCCTACATACAGTTGACCATCTGCCCCCATCCTGTCTATTATCATCTCATAGTTTATTCCCTTTATGATTGTTTATTATTATTATTAGCAATCACTCTGCTGACTTGCCTTCTCCACTGGCATATAATCCTGCAGGAAGGCAGGGGACTTGTCTATCCTGCTTGCTACTTCACTGCCCCACCACTTGCTCTGTTTAAAGCTTTTCCTGTTTCCTAAATGCCTATTTGCTATATAAATGAATGAAGAAATGAATGGCTCCAAATTGATTGGCTAGAAACAGCACACTCTCCCATAGTGCGGTTTCCATAGGACAATTTGAATTACATGGAGAACCAGAGCGTTTGCAGTTATTTCTCTTCTAACATCTTTCTGTGAACAGGCTTGCCTATGAGTCTTGGCAGGAAACAGACGTACCCCTCCCAGCAACCTGGTTCCCTCCCCTTCACAGAGCAAGGCTTCATCCCATGACCTCAGATATTTGTCGAACGCACACAGAGTCCTCAGAGGGAGATGGTTAGATTAAAGCACAAAGGGGATGAGGCGCCAATAGGAAAGGTGAGAGAATGGAGTGAAGGAAAGAGAATGGGGTGATCCACATACACCGGCGGTTGTGCGGGTCCTAGTTAGTAGGGTCCTACCTTGGCCTTCAGAGAGGCAGCTCGGAGGTGGGGCATCTTGTGCACTTGGTTTCATTCATTCAGATGACTTTTGATAACAAGAGTGCTCACACCTAGGAGGACACTGCTCAAAGGAGCTGTGCTTTGCTCTAGATCAACACTGTCCTGAGAGCCCTAGGAATTTCAGACAACAGTTGGCTCCTGCATAAATAGGGTGGAAGGGTGCTTGGAGACATGGCAAGCTCAGGAGTGAACAGCAGTGAACATGAAAACTCATAACCCTGTAGAGAGATCCTGGCTACCATGTGGGAGCAGCTGGGCTGCCTTTTGTTGAATGTGGTTTGCCAGAAATCAATTAGCCGCAGGTGGGAACAATGGTCTCTCTTTCTTCAAGGAAGTTAGTTCAGAGCTTTTGCTTCACTGGGTTCCTACGCACAATTTGTAATAGAAATGAAAATCCTCAGGGCCTCTCACTAGCATGTTCTCTAGAACTCAACATTTAGGTCTCAGCTCAAATATCATCTCCTTAGAGAGGACTTCCCTGATGGCCCAACTTAAAGGAGCCAATTGAACTCCTAATTTACTTTCCTATTTTGCTTTTCATTTTGTACTGCTTTAAGACTAACTTTGATAGTAATTTGATAGTAAAATGAATGATTCCATTCATTTTAACATACTAGATGGTGAAAGACATTGGGATGGAGTCTAACTCAGGGATGGCCAAAACATTTTGACATTTGTTCAAGCAAGCCCACTTTCGGAAGGCCAAGTTGCCATGAAAAGGTTATCAAGCATTTGAGAAAGAAACAAGAAATAAACAAAACCAGTTGCCCTGGTATCCATTGTTTGTGGGGAAAATGAACAATCACTTTCCATCATAATTTCTGTACTTAATGACAAGCCCCCAAATTCTCCAATTGCACAGAAACAACAGATGGTAGAATTAAGTAAATGAGGGCAATTCTCTCACCCTTTCACCGGCTGCAGGTGTTTAGACCTAAACGTCTTAACCATTGAAGAGCCAAGGAAGAGGAGGAATGTGGGAGAGGATGGTATTGCCAGGACAGGTGACCCTAAGGTTCAAGCCTTGAGCACCATGGACAGAGTCCCCGTGCTTGACTTCCCAATCTTCAATCCAGAGATTAAACAGCAGCCAGGGACTCCTTGAACCTAACACCAAAGGAGATGCCCAGAAGCTGAGGGAGAAATTAAAATAGATGCAAAAGAAATGAGAGAGATCACATCTAGCAAGCCATAGCTCTTACTGTCCAAGGGCCTTTCAAAACAGAAAAGGCATGTTGGACGTGTGGTTCCAGAATGCTATAAAAGAGATGTTGGATGAGAAAGAGAAAGGAGTCTGAACAGACATATTTTATGAGGTGTTTTAAACCAACAGTTGCCATGTGAATTAAAGCGATTTATAAAAATATAATTTTTGAACATGATTTGGGGGACCTGGTGCTCACCTACACTGTGAGAGTGTGAGGGGTACAATCTTTCTGAAGGGTTGACACATTGTATCCAAAGTCTTAAAATATTGGCAATTCTCCACCCCACTTACCATAAAACTGTGCATTTTGACCCAGTCATTGCATTTCTACCAATTTATTATAAATTTAAAAATACTAAAAACTAGGATTTAGTAGTCAAGATGTGTTCACAGTACAATTTATTATTTGAATTTGACCCAACAAGGGGATTGTAAGGAACCAGCTATGTGTGCCATTATTTGCATATGACCCTGCAGAGAAGTGCACTTGTAGGGAACGGATAGTAAGGCAAATAATTCCTGTCCATAGAAATATATATTGTGTCTGAGGGAATGCAAGTGACTATTTCACTGTGGATATTGATCAGTTTTGCATTCATTTGTAAATCTGTTTTAGTATACTTTATACTCAAAATGTGAGATAATTTGAGTTCTTTCTGAACTAGTTTTAATATTTTACAGGTTCTTTATGAATTGACGAGATAAAATCTTTGTATGACATGTGTTTATTTAAAATTTGCATCAGAATCAGAATTTTATACTCTTTAAGATGAATTGATTTCATATGGAAATTGCTTAAATAAATTACCGTACATTCATATAACAAAATGCTACATAGCCTTAAAAGTTGTTGCTACAAAAGAATATATATTGGGGCGCCTGTGTGGCTCAGTGGGTTAAGCCATGCCTTCAGCTCAGGTCATGATCTCGGGGTCCTGGGATGGAGCCCTGCATCGGGCTCTCTGCTTAGCATGGAGCCTGCTTCCCTCTCTCCCTCTCCCTGCCTCTCTGCCTACTTGTGATCTTTCCCTCTGTCAAATACATAAATAAAATCTTAAAAAAAAAAGAATATTTATTGACACAGAAGAAGGCAAGTTACAGAACTATATGCACAGTATGAATTATATGCACAGTATGAGTTCACTTCTACAAAAATGTAAATAAAAAGGTAGGTATATATGTACATATGTATGTATAGGTGAATGCATATCCATATGTATGTATGGATGGTGTTCAGGCCACACTATCCCCAAATATGGCAAATTGTGAAGGATATGTATCTATTTCAGCTCTGGAATGATATATATCAAGGTAATAACAGGGATTATTTGGGGGGATGGAACTGTATTTAATTCTTCTCTATGCTTAGGTGTATTTTCTCATTTTTCTAAAATAAATTATACCTTCATGAGGAAAAATGCATTTTTAAAAACTGCAGTGGGTAAGCAAGAACATTTTTATCTTGTACTAATTTCTTTTCAGAATTAAAAACTCAATCTTTCATATAAATTAGGTCAGGTCAGTCCTGTTTTCTGCCTGTTGTCATGGGGTCCCCTTTCATTCTCAAAACCGTCTCTAGTTAGAAAGAAAAAAAAAATTACAGTCATTTTACTTCTGTGACATAAAATCCCAAGATTTGAAACGTGGGCCTCAGTGCATGAGGTAAGCCGTACAAAAGGAAACTGGACTCCCTGGGAGCAACTGCATAATTCACCTGGTTTGAAATCTGAATTTCATGGAATCTAGAAAGATATTCTTGCAAAAAACAAAGGACGCTTGCCTTCACAGATTGCACAACTGAACTTCAAGCGGATATAATTGTCGGAGTGAATGCGGAAGATGATTACAGCATGTCTTGCCTTTGACGTTTACCATCGAGCTAAAAGTCCTCCAGGCGGCTGAGTAAAGAAAGTGTTTCAGAGGAAGAATATCTACAAGAATTGCTTATTAAAAGCAAATAAAAGGACATCTTTCTCCTGTAAATTTTACATTACTGCAAACAACTGACAGATTTTAAAGATAAAGCAGAGGCATCAGATTTAAAGCAGCGTTTATCTTGTCTTCAAGTTTATTAGAGTGATGCCTTTACAAATCCACTGCCAACTCCATCTAAGGCTCTCCCAGTGGGGGAACCAGCCGGTTCAGAAAGTGAGCTTTTCAAATGTAAAGCAGCCCCCCTCCCCATGTCTTCCCTCTGAAAGCAGACAACTTAAAGTCTTAAAAATTCAACCCTGAATTGTTACAAGGGCATTTCTAATGGCTGAGTACAGTTTGGGCCTCAGGCCATGGTCTTTATTCAGGCCAAAGCCTCAGGAGATTGATTTTTATAAGCTCGGAGTTCTATATTTTCCCCGAATCCTCTTTCACCCTATTAAAATAATACCGGGATCAGATAGGGAATCTCTGACTTAATCCCAGAGACAGTGGAGTGGGTCTGATGTACTCTCTAAGCTCAACGTGGGAAAAATAACTTCATAATAAGGTAAAACCTCTTTTCATTCATGTATTTTGCTATAAAGGCAGAACAAAGGTTCACTGATTTTTTTTTTTTTTTTTAAAAGAGCAAGATTCTGCCATTATTTGTTTCTCATATCATTTAGTTTGCAGACACTCGGAGGGTCAAAGATCTATCTTAGGTTTTCTAACGAAAAGGAAAGGAAAGGAAAAAGGGAGAAGAAAAGTAAAGGAAAAGGGGGAAAAAGTGGGTGGAAATGAGGGTACATAGCTGACTGAACTACTAGACAAAGTAACTCAGGCATGCCGAGAACTTGTTTCCCTTCCTGCTACTGAGTTACCAATGCTCCGATAAACCTAAGGGATTTCAACTGGAAGTAGTTTTCCCCGCATTATGATTTTCTTTGGCGGGACTGGAATAAATGAAGACAGGTTGAAAGACAATGGAAACCTAACAAACGGGAACAGAATTCACTGCGACTCAGAAGTGCCATCCCCAGAAGAGACGGAATCATGTTATTGAGAGCCAGCTGGGGTCCACAGCAGCCCATCTCCCCCTGAACCTGTGGGTCTGCATCAAGTTCGAAGTGATGCTGTTGCCTTAGTGCTTAAGTTAAGGAGAGTCACGCACAATGAAGCGATCAGATCCGGTATCAAAATCTTTGGTAAGCCCTGATCAATGACTCGACAGGATGTGAGTTAAATACATTCCCCTGTGGTCCCAGTGGAACCGGGCACTAGGAATTTGTGCTGTAATTCTCGAAATAGCTCTGTATCTGGCAAGAGACAGTGCTCTCCAGTAGGTGTCTTCCCTGTGCGGAGCTGGCACATGATTTATATGCCAGAAGGAGAAGAGTTTCTCTCTTGTCTGGAACAAAGATTATTTTTAACTCTCTCAGTTGAGAAAATTCTGTTTTCTGGCTCAGGCACCTTTTAGATTAATATGCTTCCTAAAATTGAAATGACTCATCAGGATCTGCACGGTGAGTGGGCTGTGAGCTTGGTTCACACATCGCGCTAACGAGAGCCATTTCTTCTCAGCCTCTGGAGAAGTCCCTTAGCCACCCACACGGATAACTTGGGGAAACCTGATGTAGGGGCTGTCAAGGAAAAAACCCCGAACTGAGCAAAGTATAAGCTCCGTTATCACAGAAGACAGGCTCTGTGACCCAAAGGTGAAGTAGCACAGACAAAACTCATCTTCTTTCTATTGTTTCTTTTATATGCCCAGAAAACCGACTTCATGAGTTGGTTAGAGTTTCCAGGCCTCTTTCCCTCCCCTCCCCCACCCCTTATCTAGGGGAAGGGGTTTGGCATTAATTGGAACACCTGTCAGTCTCAGCAAAGAGGGAGAGGGAGAAAGAAATGGAAACAAAAACAGGCTCTCAGACTGCGAATGCGCCATTTGACAGAAAAGCTTTTTCAGCCCTGGCATTTCAAGAAAGGAGAGAGGAGAGAGGTAACATTCACGTGCCTGCCTTGTGCAGGGTGTTGCTACATAAATCATCTCATTTAACAGGTTTTGCTCAGTGTCCGAAAGCGGAGGCAGTAAACAAATCCCAACTTGTACACCTCAAGAGAAAATGAGATCTTTCCAAAAGGCAGCTGGTTGAGATGGAAGGGGAGAGACAGCCGGACAGAAATAATGGGATTGATATGGGAAAAGGGCGTGGGGGGGGGGTGTCTGGAGGGAAATGGGAGTCTATAGAAAATATGTGCCCACGACAGCGTTAGAAGATAGCCCCCAGCCCTGGGAAGCTGGCTTTGGTTCAAGTTGTCTAGGAAACTTGTCATAAGTCCTTAGCAGTTCACCAGACAGGAAAAGTTGTACTTTTATTTGGGCCGTGAGGAGAGTTCCCCCAGTTCCTCATGTACCCCGAGATAGATCACTGTGGCCTCCTTTAGAGAATGTGGGCTGCCTGCCGCAGTCCCCCTTCTATCCCTCGCACGAAGCTTGGGACCTTGGCAATGAAGGTAGCTCCACAAGTGTTTATGGAATTAATGCCACCAACAGTTAAACTATATGTCTTTATCATTTGAAAACCAGGCAGACTCTTTCACAATAAATTCAGCTAATATGAAATACTTACATTATCTTAGGAATAGCTCTGAAAAAGAGAAATAGCTCTAAAAGAGAGAAAGCTGGAGACTGGGAAGAGGGAAAAAGAGTGACGTCGTTGGTAGGACAGGAGCAAATGCCTTTGCAAAGCAGCTTCGGGCACTAAGTGAAAGAAAAGGAGCTGACGCAGAGTACATTTTGATGCCTTGGGAATGTACACCGGAGAATTATGTGGGATTTAAATAAGGGTGGCTGCTGCCTTTTCATTCCCATTCGGATATACTGAGTGCCTTTTTCTGGGTTGGGCTTGGGAGTACAATGGAATAAGGGGCACCTGGGTGGCTCAGTGGGTTAAGCCGCTGCCTTCGGCTCAGGTCATGATCTCAGGGTCCTGGGATTGAGCCCCACATCAGGCTCTCTGCTCAGCAGGGGGCCTGCTTCCTCCTCTCTCTCTGCCTGCCTCTCTGCCTACTTGTGATCTCTCTCTGTCAAATAAATAAATAAAATTAAAAAAAAAAAAAAAAGAATTCTTTCTCCTCTCCTGGAGCTCAGATTCTTGGTGGTAACAGTAACTCCAGATAGAGCCAGAATATATGGTGGTGGTGTGTGTGCCTGTCTGGAATGCAATTCTGGCTCTAGGTAGGGTGACTCAGGGAGGGGCCAAAAAGGCCATGGGACTGTATCCTCTGTCATGAGACACCTAAGGATAAAACTTCTGCCGATTGACATATCCTATAGGTAAGTAAAGCTGTCAATGAAACACATCAGATCCTTTTTTGTGGAGGGGGGAATAAAGCAGAGTTGAATAGAAATTAAATGCTATGCGTTTTATGGGGAGGGAGTCAGGATTTGAATCTATTCGTTCTAGACGTATGTGTTGAGTCCTACTACGTGCTACACGCTGACCCGATCTTTGATATCACAGAGCTTAAAACATACAAACTCAGAGCAGGGCTCACAAACACAATGCCCGCTAAATAAGCAGCAGACAGACTGTGGCCAGCGGGACCGTGCCCATCTTGTCTAGGTGGCGAGCCCCAGTTTACTTCTTGGGACTGGCACCAGCAACCAAAGGGTGAATGGGGCTCCTAAGGCCAGCGGCAGGCTGAAGGCTGAGACTTTTTACCCAGACCTCTTTCTGTTTGCCTTTAAATTGACCTGACTCTCCTTCGGGAAGGCAGACTTGAGGCTTGCTCTCCTCTCCTCGTTTGGCTACCGCTTGAATAAACCCTCTCCTTGCTGCAGACTCAGGGGCTCAGCGACTGGCTTCACTGCATGTTGGGCAGACAAGTATGAGTTCAATTATAAATTTGGGGAGCCAGCCAAGAGCTCTTTGCCTGTGGTTCATCCATGCCAGCTGGTAATGGGAGACCAGGGACAAGTCTAAGCAACCGCCTAGGCTCTTTGTCCCAGAGGCTGTCCCTAGGGCCCCACTCTGACTGGATGCCACCAACCTTTGGTGCTTAATTTAACTTTTTTGGCAAGGAAATGGTTTGGGTTGGGTTTAGACAGATGTCTCTTGGTGAGTGCTTCATGGGTAATGGCATGTGAGCTCGTTTCTTTCTCCCATTTGCTGTGGCTCTCTTAGATTTCTTCCTCCCATTCAGTTGCCTCCCAGTAAGGAAATCTGGTTCCCTTAGCCTCCTTTTCTGGCTCGATTAAGGAAAGGTTGGCTAGGAAGCTGCTTGGTTCAGTTGGTAAAGCTCTGACTTTTAAGGGAGGAACTAGAAACTAGGAAGATATTTGGTTCAGCTAGGGAAGCCCCAACTTTTGGGAAGGAACCAACCATCACAAGATGTACTTCAGGCTTCATCTGGTTGGTTTGTTGCTGTGGTTTTTGAGTAAAACCAGCTGTGTTCTACGGGAAAACGGGAAATGACAAGTCGCACATATAGCCCTTTGGTCTGTATTCTCCAAAATCGGGCCATGTTTAGTTATGAACCAGTGAAAGTGAATAAAAGGGATCTTTTTTGGCTAACACTGTTTGGCCACAATACTCATTAGAGTCTGGATAAAAATGACTAACAGATCCATAAATCATAATACCATTCTGCAATTAGATTTGTTTTGTAAAAGGGAGATATTTGGAAATTGAGTCTTTAATAATCCTCTCCACAAATATTAGTCAAACAAAGGCTATAAGATTTTATTTGCTGCTTGTGTGTTTGTGTATGTTGTAAATGTGAGATATTTTCTCTACCTCTGGATGGTATCATTAAAGTCAATTTGTAAATGTTCTACTTAGCTGGTTTAAAGGCAAATATTTGTAAGAACTGGGCATTCTAAAATTCAGAAAAATGGAAACTAACCCAAGTGTTTTTAAAGTTCATGTGATCTGGGAAAATATTTTATATTAAAGCTAATTTAAGGTTGTGGGTTTAATTACAATGAGTATCTTTAGCGTTGCTAGCATTAGATGTGGAACTCTTGTTCTGCCTCAGGTTACTAAAAGTCAGGAGGGTTTTTGCTATCTCCATTACAAAATTGGTCAGAAAGAAAAAATCATATGGCATTTTTCTTTCTGCCACCAATTTACCCTTTGCATATATGATTCTGTTTCTACTTTGTTTTGTTTGTTCACTCGTTCTGTTTCTTAGGGGAAAAAATTTAGAAAAAATTCTAATAAATGTAATTAAGGCTATAGGAAATAACTCCATATGCAAGGAAAGTGAGACTAATTATCTAAAATGGGAAAACTCAGGACAACATCTAAATATATAAAGAAAAGTTGTAGAAGATTTATGAGAAGGGAATTTTGGGAAAGGAATTTTGTGCATCTTCTGGACTAAGATTATGAAGATTATGAAGATTATGGATAGAAGCTTATTAGAAGGCACCTGGGTGGCTCAGTGGGTTAAAGCCACTGCCTTCGGCTCAGGTCATGGTTTCAGGGTCCTGGGATCGAGTCCCACATCGGGCTCTCTGCTCAGCAGGGAGCCTGCTCCCCCCCCCCACCCCGCCTGCCTCTCCATCTACTTGTGATCTCTCTCCATCAAATAAATAAATAAAATCTTAAAAAAAAAAAAGCTTATTAGAGAGTAATTACCCCCAGGGGAAGAGAAATGAGAGTAAGAGAATGAGATTAGGCAGAAGTGAGCAGGGAGACAGTATTAACAGAAGACTTAGCTGATTCTCTGAGGAGTTCCAAAGGTTAGATTACCATTTAGGACCACCCTAAACTGGGACAAAGGTCTAGAGTTTTACACCCTAATACTGAACAGTCCTTAGATGTGACCATGTGGGAAGAGCGCCTGACCTTGGCAAGGTGATCCTGGATGGCATCTGAGAGATGACAGTTGTTGGTAGAATCCCTACAGCTAAGATCCCTTCTTTCCTGATGGGGAATCTGGTCAGCATATCATAGCATGTCACCATAAGAACCCAAATCCAGCCGGTGCCCTGTATGTCTTTGTCTCAATAAGTATATGACAGAGGGGAAAAAAGGAAGAACTACATAATTTTTTAAAAAATTTCATCTTACTGGAATGAATGAGTTTGAATATCAGAAGTACACCAGTGTAAAACTAGAATTTGATTTTCTATCTGTAACTCTGTGTGCTTTAAAACATTCAGATATTTCTGAGAAACCTCCCCCAATTCAACTTCTAAGTAAAGTCTTTTTGCATAATCAGGCTTATTATTTGATATGTCAAATTACATGGGAAGCATTATCAAATAAGTGATGATAAAAATCTTCTTAGTTATATTGCATGGGTTAATACTCTAACTGTTCTATTAATTATATAAAATTCCTAAGGTTTTGATATATCCTGGTATAATGCCTTCATTTGTAATTCTAATTATTGAAGTGTATGTCACAGAATTTCCTCATCAATTGCCTTATAATGACAAATACAGGTCTCTGATACCCATACGATCATCAAACTGATAATTTTTGGAACTAATGGGAAAACTGCATTCAAACAGAGCAAGAACCAGTAGCATGAGACTGAATGAATTGGGGAAGATGATTATAATTTTTTATGACTCGTGTTTGAAACACTCCTGGTTCTCTAATGTTTGCTCTTCAAGATTTAAGGAAAAATTTTCTCTTAAGTTCTCTGTGACTTAAATAACCTTTTTAAACAAATATGAAACATTTATCTTTTTCTCACCATCTGATCCCTCCAGAGTTTAGAAACTCCCAGTGAGTATCCTTATATTTTCATGGCAATGTATTTATTTGCACAAGTTCAGTGAGAATCTATTTTCCTTACACCACAAGTGGAAACGGGTTCTATTACCAAGAGCTTTGACTGCAATGTCCTATTGGAGGGGACATTCACAGAATCAGATGTGACTAGACAGCTTTAAGACCTAAAGTTGACTTTACAGCGTCAGCGAAGCCCCTTGAAAAAACTGGCCTGGTACCTTGCTTACAGGGTTCCCAGTAGCTCTACCAGATGAGTAACATAAAGCTCCTTTCTGGCAGGTAAAGGTGCCTCAGGATATTCTGGGAACCTCAAAAAGAGCAAAATAACCCAAATCTATAGGTTTTGTAGGTGAAGTGTGATGGCACTTCACTTCACTTCACTTCTATTTGGCTTAGCTTCTTAGCCTTGAGCTGTTAAAAGTTCAATCCAAAATGCCTTGTGAAAACTTTCAACAAAGAGGACTTTAAAAAAAGGAAAAAAGAAAGAAAAAACTACACAGCCAATCATTATTCTTACTGCATTTTTACAAATAAATAGGCAAAGTTTGTTGAGACTGGATCAGTATTGATTTGTCTATCTTTGGTGGAAATGAGGGTGATTTTAGAGAGATTATGTTTCAGGAACCCCTTTTGTGAGTACTAGATTCTACTCCTGAGTATTTGCTGTGTATAAAACTGGGCTGGACCTTGAATTTTCCTGATTTCCTTAAATACCTGGCTATGTGTCTCAAACTAAGGTGTGTAATTTTCTCCCAGTCTCTTGACTGGAAATCATGGAGAACTAAAAACTGTTCTTTATTCCCCAAATCCTTCAAACTGAAGCTAGAGAACGTGAGGTAAATTTCAGAGAAGAGTGCCAAAACAGCTTGTTTGCCTGTTGCTGTATGGACTGCTCAGGAAGCTCACCAGAACAGGTTTATTCCAGTTGTCCTGATAGATGGATCTGACACAGGAAAATCCAGATCTTGAGCTGGTCTGTTTTATGGATCAAAGACCAGAAATTGCTGGATGCAGTGGTGACCCATCAGCACTGTCCGCTGCTGAGGACATCAGAAATTGGACTGTTTGCCCAGTGGAACAGTTGGGACTCACAATACAAAGATTCTAAAACCCTCTGGAATGGCTTTAGGACCAGACACTGAGAAGAGCTAGATAAAGGGGATTTGGACACCATGCTGGCACTAAAGATAGCTGGAAATATAATGATCAAGAAATAATCCCTATCCCAGAACATCTTATAGAAAAGAATAACTAGTCATATTCAGCAAAGCAACCATTATGGCCAATCCTGACTGTTGGAAACATTTTAAAAAGTGAGAACAGTTCACATAGATAGCCATATGCTGGTTCATTAGCAATTCTACAAAGGTCTTTGCCGAAAGATCTACTGTTCTAAGGGAAGACAGCGATAAATTTCTCTCTGCTTCCTGATTCCTGGAAGATTAGGAAAAGGAACAAAAAGGACAAAGAATAGAGAATATTTTTACCTCTTTCTTGAAAGAAGGAATTCAAGAAATTATTTTTAAAAATCCACAGAAGAAAAGAATCAGTAGAAGAATATAAAGAGAAGATAGATTTATAGTAATTTGCAAAATGCTCCTGTTAATATTCAGTTAATTACAGAGTTGTTCATACACATTAGACCTACCAAGCCCTGTTCCACGAGAACATCTTGAGCTAGGTTGTGAGATTAGGCAGAAGTGAGCAGGGAGACAGTATTAACAGAAGACTTAGCTGATTCCCTGAGGAGTTCCAAAGGTTAGATTACCATTTAGGACCACCCTAAACTGGGACAAAGGTCTATTCAGTTAATTACAGAGTGAGGTTGGTTCTTGAGCTAGGTTGGTTCTTCTTGAGTTAAGACAAGAAATTGCTGGATGCAGTGGTGACCCATCAGCACTGTCCGCTGCTGAGGACATCAGAAATTGGACTGTTTGCCCAGTGGAACAGTTGGGACTCACAATACAAAGATTCTAAAACCCTCTGGAATGAAAATTTCACACCTTAGTTTGAGACACATAGCCAGGTATTTAAGGAAATCAGGAAATTCTAAACCCTATTGTCTTCTTGAGTTAACCAGGCTGGGATATGAGGCAAAGAGAGCTTATCAGAAAAAACATGCTGTGGATCCCAAGGATATGTTTTGAAATGAGTATTTCTTTTCTTTTCTTTTTTTTTTAGATTTTATTTATTTATTTGAGAGAGAGAGTGTGAAAGAGAGAATGAGCATGAGCAGTGGGAGGGTCAGAGGGAGAAGCAGACTCCCTGCCAAGCAGGGTGCCCGATATGGGACTGGATCCCAGGACTCCAGGATCATGACCAGAGCCGAAGGCAGTCGCTTAACCAACTGAGCCACCCAGGCGTCCCGAA
This sequence comes from Mustela lutreola, assembly GCF_030435805.1. Taxonomy (NCBI): domain Eukaryota; kingdom Metazoa; phylum Chordata; class Mammalia; order Carnivora; family Mustelidae; genus Mustela; species Mustela lutreola. The sequence continues at coordinate 82,137,697 of NC_081295.1, forward strand.
ACAAGTATTTTTTGATGGCCACTATTGAGCACTGCTTTTTTACTCTTAGTGTTGTTATTTCATGGGATCTATCCAATTTTTCTCTAAAAAGCAATTTCTTCTTCTGTGCATGTCTTAACACCATGAAAAATTTTGCTCTGACACTGCCACCCTCTGTCATCAATAATGGCTCTCAACTATGCAGCTGGAACTCCCCTCTAACCTCACTTCAGAGTGGAGTTTTAGCTTCAGCTGTGATCACAACATACACAAACACATGCCATCCAATCATTTGCTATCCGTCATTGGTTTCAAAGCCCCCCCACCAAGCTTCGGAAAAGAAAGATCCTCACTGCTGGTGGTATTTCAAGACATCTGGAGTCCCCATGATGGATTGCAGCAATCTCCATCACGCAGTTTCTCTTCCTTTGAAACAGATTTTGAGAGAGGTGTGCAAAAGTTTAGAATCAGACCAAAGTGAAATCCTTCCAGGTTGAGCAGTAAAAACCAACAAACAAAACCAACACAACAAAACAAAACCACCAAACCAGTAAGAATCATGAGATTTATCTATGTTGCACTGTAACGATCTTTAAGAATTAAATTTGGTCACGAAAAAGTACCAACACAGTGATTTTACTTTATAAGGCTTTGTAAGTCTGTAAAAGTGTGGCTCTATATGTATATGAAAACGGCAGTGTCATTACATAACAATAAATATAGAGCTACCTATATCCATTTACCTCTAAGTTACTTACAAATTGGTTTCTAATGTTTGGGTTTATTGAGGCCTTGGGTCTATTCTGTACTCAATATTGAATTTCATAAGGCCAAAGAAAGAATGAAAAAGGGAATAATAGGGTTGCGTGGGTGGCTAAGTTGGCTCAGGTCATGATCTCAGGGTGTTGGGATGGAGCCCCCATCAGGCTCTTTGCTGGGGTGGGGGAAGCCTGCACCTCCCTCTGCTTGCCACTCCCCAGCTCCTGCTGTCTCTCTCTGTAGATAAATAAATGCAATCTTTTTTTTTTTTTTTTTTAAAGGGGATAATAAAGGACAAGTGGAGAACTAACTTTCAGTTTACTTATTCTTTCTTTGTGACGACTGACTCTTTTGTTTAACCTCTACACTATTTCTAATTTAATTATTATTTTTTTATTTCTAGAAATCTTATTTGGTTCTTTTTTTTTATCTACATGATCAAGTTTTGGTTATCTTTCTCTTTTGTCACACAAGGAAAATCCTCTTTTATCTTTTAAACATATTACACATACTTCCTTTAAATTCTTTATCTGGAAATTCCAGTATCTGTAATCTTTACAGTTCTGTTTCTGTAGTTTATTGTTATGTTGGCTGTTACTCATATTGGTTTGTTTCCTCAGTTTGCTTACATTAAAAAAATTATTAGCTCATATTCCTTACAACATTCTCTGTGGGAATTTTTGAGATGAGATCTTGAAGTGCATTCCTTTAGAGGAACTGTAATTGTCTATGCCAGGCACCTAGAGAAACTATTAATCTGAGACTACTTAAAATTAAAATTTTAGCCTCAATGCTTTTGAATTCATGCAGATAATATGACATCTGGCCCCAAATATGCATGTATGTGGGTTTGTGGACAGAAATCTCAGGGGAGAACTTATTTCTATTAATTCTGCTCTAATCAGATCAAAGCTCAGACAGGCACATATCCTCACCCCTTCTTTTGATGGGACAGATTTCCTCCTAGTTTTTTCCACTGAGAGGGTTTCCCTTAGGAAGTTCCGGATTTATTCTAGATCTCTGGTCCTACAGTTAATACGTGTTGTGCTCCAGGCTTTTCCTTCTGAATGCCATACTAATGACCTGTTAAAAACCAGTACTCTAAAACTAGAATCTAAACTACCTGGTATATACTTGAGGGGGACTAGCACCGATGTGAGTAGGTCCATCCAGATGATGTTAGGGCCTACAACTCATATTTGACTTCCACAAATTCCCGTGAGTTTCTTGTAAAGTCAGTTACACTTAGAAACATATTTTATCCCATAATCTTAGGGATGTTGTACTGGCAAAGGTTTCTCAAAACATATACTCCGTATCATATTCATAAATGAAAAAATTAGAAATCCTAATATGCTATTCTGAAACGTACTCTTTTGGTACGTTTGGATTGGGTTCCGGTAACATAAAATGATACTGGAGTCCTCTCTTGGCTAAGTATACTAAATAAAAAACACACAGTAGAGGACTAATTCCTTGACAGGATATAGAATTCTTGAAACCCACCCATTCAACTATTTCAATAATAAATCTACTTCCTCAACTCCCCAAAAGGCTTGGAGGACAGGCTCTGGTTAGGATCCTGACCACCAGATCTACGTTTAGAGGAGAAGCATATGATACCCCTGTCCCATAAACCTCTCAGATAAGCCTGGCTGCAGCCAGCTTCTCCTTGGTCCCTAGGTACTAAAAAGTCACTTTTAATGTTAAAATAATGACTTCAATAAAAATTCTTGCAAATAAAATTGTCAGCTGAATTGAATACAAAAGTAGAAGTACATGAAAACTTTTTTTTTTTTTTTTTTTTTAAGATTTTGTTTATTTATTTGACAGACAGAGATTACAAGTAGGTGGAGAGGCAGGCGGAAACACCAGAGAGCCTGATGTGGGGCTCAATTCCAGGACCCTGGGATCATGACCTGAGCAGAAGGCAGAGGCTTTAACCCACTGAGCCACCCAGGCGCCCCACATGAAAACTTTTTAAAAAGGTAACTACAAAAGAGTGGCTGGATAGCTCAGTCGGTTAAGCATCTGACTCTTGATTTCATTCAGCTCAAGTCCTGATCTCAAGGTCCTGAGATTGAGTCCTGGGTCTGGCTCCATGCTCAGCAGGGAGTCTGCTTGAGATTCTCCCTCTCCCTCTGCTTCTGCCATGCCTCCCCCCTCTATCTCTAATAAGTAAACACATCTCTTAAAAAGAAATAACTAGGGGCACCTGAGGGGCTCAGTGAGTTAAGCCTCCACCTTCGGCTCAGGTCATAATCCCAGGGTCCTGGGTCCTGCTCAACGGGGAGCCTGCTTCCTCGTCCTCTCTCTCTCTCTGCCTGCCTCTCTGCCTACTTGTGATCTCTGGCTGTCAAATAAATAAATAAAAATCTTTTAAAAAATAAAATAAAATAAAATAAAAATAAATATACTATTAAAAAAAAAGAAAGAAAAGGAAATAACTACAGTAACACAAGGTCCAAAGCTGAACATATCCTCCCACACATGGGCAAACAACTGACCACTAAAAACAAGGCACTCTGACAGGAGAGATTTAGAGAAGGAAGAGAAGTGGGACATTCCAGGTGGAAAATGAGGGAAGGGAAGGGGACAGAAGAGTGAGCATCCTTCAGAGAAGGGCCAAAAGTCCAAATCACCACATCCTAGGAGGTGCTGACATTGAGTAGTATAAATACCTAAAGGATCTGAACAGAAAAGACCAGAAGCAATGATGAGGATCTCATTAGCTGTGGTTTTCAGCTTTCAGGCATACCTGAGTTGCAAGGCTGGGAAAGTTATTGCTTTAGTAGAGGAATATTTCACACCTTACAAAAGTGAGCTTGAGATCATTCAACAACCACCCTCCTCCAGTACTGTCACAAAAGGATGTTTAACAGTGTGAGACTGGAAGCTAAGAAGTAAAGAGGAATGGGGAATGGCTTTATGGGCAGCATTTAACCCAGATGTTTAATTCCTGCCAAAGGCCAATGTGTTCTATGTACCCACTAGTATCCACTATGTGTCCACATCGTTTTAATGTGACAATGATGAACAATCACTACTAAATAGGCAGAGACCATTTTCCAGAATTCATGGTTAGATGCCAAAGGGACTTGGAACCTATAGTAGTAGCAAATTAAAAAGGTCACCACCTAGAACACTGGAACTATACCTGAGGAAGATTCTGCTTAAAGTATTAGTATTGATTATTTTAAAAAGAGACAAGGAATTTTCTATAGTTTGTAAACAATTTGTCACAGACCAATGAGAAGACAATAAAAAGATAGGGGACAATAAAAAGAAGAGGTTGGACTAGACCAGAATGGAGATCATTCCCTCTCTGGCATTTTCCCTTTCAAACTCAAGATGAAAATTCTTAAAGAAATGAACTCCATTCCTTTCATATTGAGTTTTCACAATGAAACCTCAATGCTCCAATTCATGTTCCAACTGTAAGGGACAAGAGTGGGCTTATGTCCTATACTTTCTTAACTATTTCCAAAAGTTTTGATTTAATAGAAGAAATATGGCAAAATAAAATTCATCTACGTTGGCATAAAGATAGGGAAGCCTCTTCAGAAAAGATTAACTTTTGTCAGTTACACTACATTTAGAGTATCTAATTTAGAGTTTCACATTTTTAGGAAGTGTGGAGAGATCAAAGAGAGTATGAAGGTATGCAGTGAAAGCTACGATAAGCATAGAAAATAGGACTTAGGAGGAAAGCTTTAAAAAGTATGCTGTAGTCCTTCATCAGAGATGCTGCTTTAATATGACTTAAGGTGACTTTGAGGGATACAAAAGATAATTAAAAAGAAGTGAGTTTATAATACAGTGGAAGAAATTCTGGTCAGGTATCAGAAAAAATAACGTTAACAAGTTATAAGTTATGGAATTAACAGCTTTAGAAAGTGCCTTTCTATAATAAAGAGATAGGAATATGTACGAAAAATCCATCTATTACTTTTCTATTTGGGAGTATTGAAGTTCAACTGAGCTATGAGTGAAAAAAAAAACAGATCCAAAGCAAGTTTAAACTTTACAAATAAGAATGTCATATTTAGAGGGAAGGGATTCTTCTCCTTTCACTATGAAAAGGAGAAAAGTGGATACTTGTTTCTCAAAAGGCTATGCACTAAATAGAAGAAGTTGAGAGAAGAGTAATCAGAATGAAGTAGAGGTGAGTTTTGAGGGACTGGAGTTATTTAGCCTAGAGGAAAATGTGTGCATGAGGTGTATGTCAAGTATTTCAATTATTATCTGTTTGGTTTTGTTTTTTTGAGAGAAAGCACAAGTTAGAGGGAGGCTGAGGGGTAGGGTAGAAGGAGAAAGCGAGAGAGAACCTTAAGCAGGCTCCTTGCTGGGCTGGATCTCACAAGCCTGAGATCATAACCTGAACCCAAATCAAGAGCTGACTGCTTAACCCACTGAGCCACCTGGGGGCCCCTCAATGACTACCTTATAAAGAGGAATTTAATATTTTATGGAATCTCCCAGAGTAGATTTAGGACACTGGGTAGCAAAAAAGGAAACAGATTTTATCTTATTATAAGAAAGAATTTCAATGGTCAGGGCAGCCCAAGATGGAATGCCTTTCTCCAAAATATGGAGTTCAAAATACTTAAGCATACTCTGATTCCCTAGCCTGGTTATTGGAGAAGTGGAGATTTTACAGTTTGTAGTAGCTGACTCTTACAGTCTCCACCAACAAGTTGTCTTTTTCTCTTATCATCTCACCATGAACAAAACAAAATTAGAGTACTAGAGTAGCCATCTCTCCTAACCTTTAGGTATGACTTCTTATCTTTGGTCCCAAAAGGCTGTTGTGAATACATTGTGGAAAATGGTGATTTTTAAAACTGCCAACCATATTTGTTCGTATTATACAGTAGTATGTTTATGACAATACTGGTGTTTGTGAAACTGAGTCTGCTTCATGTAACTAAGCTTAATGACATGTTGGTAATGATATGTGGAATTAGAGAATATCAGATACTTTGGCAGCAGGAAACCATATAAAACTTTGTGCTTTCCTTTATAACCTAAACAATGATCTCTGTGCCATTATGCTAAACTGATTAGAAATTCTGCTCTCTCCAATGGCTTTCTTTAAGTTAGAAAGAAGTGGAATATACTAATTTGCACATTTAAAGTACTGAATTTCTTACTTTTATTGGCAATGAGGATTTATCATGACAGAAAAAGGCTGACAAAAATTTTTATGACTTTTCACATTTCAAGTATAAGAAATGAGATCAAAGTAGGCCACGTTGAGTTACTCAATGGAAATTCAGTATATTTCCCCAGTTTCTTGTATTTTTTAGATGTCTTTCAAAAATTTGAGAAGTCTTTAACTATTCTCTCTTCAAATATTTATTCTGCCCCATTGTTTCTCTCCTCTTGTTCTGGAAGTGCAATAATAGGCCTGTTGGATAATTTCATATTGTCCCAGATAGTCTATTCTGTTTTTCTTTTTTCCCTCACACTCATTTTTTTCTGTGCTTCAGCTGGATACTTCGTACTCACCTATCTTCAAATTCACAGATTCTTGCCTCTACTGAATCCTACATTCTTCATTTTTTATACTTCTTTAAAAAAAATATTTTATCGCTAATACTCCTATTTGACTATTTTAGGAATAGTTTCCTGGTCTTTGCTGAAATTCCCCTTTTCTTCATGAGTGCTGTCAACTTCTTCCACCCAAAACTAAGCTTCTGATCATAGTTATTAGTAAGTTCTTATCTGATAATTCTAACATCCATGGCATTGTTGGGTTGGCTTCTATTGATTACTTTCTCTTGACCATGTGACCATGTCACATTTTCTTTGCTTCTTCACTTCTCTAGTAATCGTTTTTTTTTTTTTGTACCTGGGTATTTTGTACAAAATAGCAGTAGAGACTGAATGAAAAAATATTTACTTTCAAAAACAGAATGTCCTTATCCTGTGTTAGGCTGCTTGCCTGGTGGGAGGACTCTGTCTATCACTGAGACTGGGATTTCTTACAGCCTTAGTTTCACTGAGTTCACCACTGACTTCAAATATTTTGAAGATTTACTTTAAAAATTTTTTTAAAATTTATTTATTTGTCAGAGAGAGAGAGAGAGAATTCAAGCAGGGGGAGCAGTAGGCAGAGGGAGAAGGAGGCTCAGAATGGAGCCGATGTGAGTCTCAATCCCTGGACCCTGGGATCTTGACCTGAGCCAAACACAGATGCTTAACAAACTGAGCCACTCAGGCATTCCCTGACTTCAAATACTTTGAAGCAGGATCCTTCTTCAGGACTTGTGGTCTGACTACTGGTAAAATTCTGGAGATCTCTGTACTCTATCCCTAGGTACCAACTTCCGGAACCATGGAAAATAGACCTTTTCTTTACAATTCAGTTGACTTCTGTTGGGTTTCTGGGGAATTCTCTTCGCTCTCTGGTCCTGCAGTAAGCTTTTTGAACCTATAGAAATCTCTCTCTGCCTGGAACATCTTAGAAGGATTTCCCTCGACTGTCTTGCCACGCCGCCAGTCCTTGGCAGCTGAAAGTCTGGACTGCCTCTGGTTCATTTCTCTCAGATCTCCTATACTGCTCCTCTCCATCTTCAAAACATGGCTCTCATGCACTTGAGGAGGCTCCACACACACCAGGTAGAGTCTCTTTTAGTTCTTCTGTGCCATCTCTCAGTTTTGATATACATGCCCAGCGCACTAGGCAAAGGCCCATGGAACACAGTCTGTAAGTGTATATAAAACTGCTCTGTGGCTAAGGTCCTTTAGAATATAATCTGCCACACCAGCTTACATGTGTACATTAATATAAAGTTTCTGCTATTTTTTCTTGCCTCTCTCTTTGTGGATTCCTTCTCTTGTCACTCTGCCAGGGATGAAAGAAACTGAATCTTTTCTGTCTTCCAAAGGGAATTTTCTGGAATTTATACATTTAGATTTCTTTTCTTCCTTAGCTTTCTGATGAGTTCAGAAAAAATCTGTGATTTTATATATTTTTGTTGTTGGAGTGAGGGTGATGGTCTTTCGTGACTAATTATATCCTAAACAGAAGCCACTATATAATTTTTGATAAGTCAATTAATCTTTCTGAGCCTCAGTTTTTTCTTATATAAAATGACCCATATAATACTTGTAAGGTTGAAGTATATTGTAGCTATACTACACATTTTCATTTCTTTTGTTTTTCTCCTTTGGGGGGGTACTTGAAATGGTGTGTAGTGTGTCCATAGAATCAAACTCACTGTGCACTATTTCTTTCTCCCCTCTTTATTTTCTTCTCCCTTCTTTAATTGTGCTCTTCTCTGAGCAATGATAAGATCATTGATCTTATCAATGATCATCCAAGTTGAATGGCCTGACTTTGCACTTACTGTTTCAGAAAATCTTACTCAACCTGAAATACACTAGTTTTACTCAGAGCTAGAACTAGGGCTTAACATTTAAAAAGACACATAAATTGAATACATCCCTCAAATATCAAATAGATTAATGTTTTAATGACATCATCTCTTAGCACATAAAATTATCAATATATATTAATAAACAATTTTTATGGGATAGTCATCCTCATTTTTTTTGAACAGGAAATCTGAGTCATAGAGATACTAAGCTGACTTGTTTAGGGAAGAAATGCATTCATAGTAGAGACCATCCTTCAGTGTAATTTTACTGTCCTGATTCCCACACCAGTCCTCTAAAACCACATTGCTAATTTACACTGATTTGGGATTCCTGGAGCCTACTTCCATGTCACATTCCTTATTTTTTGAAAAAGAGATATGAAGTAGATGTACTACACTCACTTCATTTTTGAATTAAATATTAATAAAGGTGCACAAGAGAGAAGAAAAACGTATATAAATAACACTGAGCCATAGAAATAGCCAAGATATATTTGGCTAATAGACATAAATCTACACTGATACAGCTTAAAATTTCTCTATTTCTCTCCAATACATTCCTCCCAGGTACATCTATACCAGTACACCTCCTCAGTAACCCAAACCTGGTAAATGCCCAAAGGTTATCCTTCTGCTTTCTAAGCAAAAAGAATCTTTTTTTTTTTAATGGAAATTCTGATTAAACCCTACCTGAACTGACCCAAGTGCTCTTGTTTACACAGTGCCCTAAAGGATTAATACTGATGTCATTTATATGATCACAAGCTGTGTTTACAGCAATAAAAAAAGCTAGGCTTAAGTAATATTAATAGCTTTGCTAATTACACTACTATAAAAGGTTTATGGATGATATAAATTTCTGTATTATTACTCCAGTTCTCTGGCAGCGGCATTTTTCCAGGGGAATGTATCACAGGGCTCATTTGTTTTCCCTTCTTTGTACTAATTCATGAGGAGATGAACACAAGAGACTGACTGAAAGAAAGGAGGAGAAGAGTCCACCAGGACTTTGTCTTACACCATGAATAGACTGCGTGAGGATCATTATCATTTTGTGTCTTTATTTTAGGATTCAAAAACCATTTCACCTTGCCAATAAACATAAAAAAGGATGCTCACTTCACTGGTAATTAAGGAAATGAAATTTAAAACAATAAGGTTTTTTTCACCTTTTAGATTGACAAAAATATTACTGATAATATCCAATGTTGATAAGTAAGTGGGAAAATATACTCTCAAGTACTCTTAGTAGACTTTTGAACCAGTAATACTTTCTGGACAGGGGAGATTTAGTGATATTATATCAATATTTAAAATGTCCTTGACTCAGCCTTTAAGTTTTTAGAAATCTAAACTACAAAACACTTTCACATTCATTTAAATTATATTTACAGGGGTAGTTCTTATAAAATGGATGGAATAATTCAAAACTGGAAATAATCTGCATGACTACTAATTGAGAGTTTAACAATAGTACTGTAGCAATTAAAAACTATAAGGTGAATATACATGTACTGAAAAGGAAAATTTTCCAGAATATATTAAGTGAAAATAGCAACTTTCCAAACAATATATATAGTTCCTAGCATTTATATTAAAACATATTATAACCATATATTTGAATGCATATACAAAGAAAAAATCCCATGAAAATGAATAACAAAATTTTAACCAAGATTCCTTTGACAAAAAGAAGGATTTATTTGGGTGGTGGGAAGTACTATCTCTTAAAAAATTTATGTCTGTATTTGTAATATTTATATTTATACAAACATGTGATGTTTATATTCACGTATTATTTGGGTAATTTAAAAAATAGAAACAAATTTTTTAAATGGCTGACACTGTCACCTCAAATATGGTCTCAGTCTCTTGGTTCTTCATGGTTTCCTCCTAGTATTTAGCCGTTTTTATAAAGTAGACATCTGCCTTGGAAGCAGTCCAACAAAGGTCTTTGATTGGAAGGTATATTATTAAGGAGGTCTTTCAATGTATTGTAACTCAACCAAATTGAATTGATTTCAGTGGGAAGCTCTATATTAAGGGTTAAATGGAATTCTTTGAGATTAGCAGTAATGCTGTATACAGAGGACAGTATCTTCCAAAGTTATTTTTTTAAAGATTTACTTCCTTATTTTAGAGAGCAGGGGAGGGGCAGAGGAGGAGGGAGAGAGAGACTCTCTAGCAGACTCCCTGCTGAGTGTGGAGCCCGACACACGGCTATATCTCAAGACCCTGAGATTATGACCTGAGCTGCAACCAAGAGTCAGACACTCAACCGACTGAGCCATGTAGTGTCCCCAAAGTTATTTTTTATGAAACTAGTACCTAAAATATTAAGTTTTTGTTTTGTTTTGTTTTACATTTGGATCAGTGTTTTCACTATGAAATCCAAAGCAACTTAGCTTGTACTTTAGAAGACACTCTGCTCCGAGAACAAAAATTAGAATATTCCATCGTTGGCCCTCTTTCCTCAAGTAGAAAGGCTAATTAGAAAGTAGGAATAACAACATTCTAGTATCCTGATTTTGAGCTTCTTGAACCTTATTAAAAGACCTTATTTTGGTTCAATGAATAAAGCTGGGAAGTATGCATTGATTTCAATGAGTATGGAAAAAAAAATCACCAATTCCTTCCCCCAGCTATTTTTTAAAAATCCTGCCTCAATATAAATAAAAAATAAAGGATTTACATAATTATCCAAAACCTGATTGACTAATGCACTTGAGCTTAGAACAAATACTTTTAAAAGAGGGCATAGTGATGAAGTTGTGACAGGTGTCAGAGATAGAGCACAGATCAGGAGTGGTCACAGCAGTTCAGGTAACGCGGTAAGGGTGATAGGTGGCTTGGCTTAGGCATGCTAGAGCAAATGCAGATAGGGAAAGGACATCTGAAAGGGGCTCACCTAGTGTCTGGTACACAGTGGGCTCAATAAATGATGGTAACATTTAACTGAAGACAACTTTGAATCAGTCAGTATATCCCTCAACCAAATGTAACACATATATTTTTAAAGATTTTATTTATTTATTTAATCAAATGTAACTTTAATACCAAAGATGATTGGCGTTTTCTAAGATAGTTTGTTAGGTGTGTTTCAACTTTAACAATGAGAGTTGCATAGATACACAGGGGATACCTGGGGTTAGAGATATACTTGCTAGGCAGAGATACCTTTTTTCTGGTTTTCAGGGGAAACCATGAATAGATTAGATCAGGAATTTTGGTAGAAGATTGGTAGGATGCAATAATGGTTTCTTCAAAGGAATCATAATCACTGTTGTGTTTAGTTAGATATTTATCTGTGCTACTTTCTGAAAACCAATTGGGACCGTTGGAAATTATACATATTGTGAGACCGGTTGTCAAAGGCATCATTAATTCACTCCTCCAAAATACTACTCACTACTCCAAAATCCTCCTTCCTGCTGCTCCACAGCTGCTAAAGGCCCCAGTGAGTGGTTGGCAGTCTTTCTCCTCTTGTCAGGTACTGAGATAAAGCTAATGAGCTTTAAAATTCTTTACTGTGTTATTGCTTTTCACTTTACAACACTAAATTATTATGGTTTCTACTATTTTACAGGGGTTGTTGAAACTTGGGAAGAACTTAAGTTCAGATACCAGCAGATGCCGGAAGGGTAAATGGCTTCCTAAAGGGGTAAAGCCAAAAAGGAAAGGACTGTTTGCTACTACACAAAGGGGTCACAAGCCGGACAAAGTGAAGGAGACCCGTGATCAATATAGAGCTGCTTTATAAGAGGATAGGAGACCTTTGGGCATCTTGGAAGTCACTAACAATCATGAAATTAGCCAAGTGCCCTAGCTCACAGAAGTTTGGCAGCCAAGAAGTCACCACAGCTAAGTCTAAATAAAGGATGATATCTGCGCTGTATTCTCCTGGACCGACTCTGTGTGTGTGTGTGTGTGTGTGTGTGTGTGTGTGTGTGTGTGTGTGTTGCGGGGGTGGGATACAGGAACTGGAGGAACAACTGTTTTTATTTTAGTGTAAAGTCAGGATCCTAGAACAAAGAGTGTGTGCACAGGCCATGGGGAGGCCACAAAACAGCAAAGTATTCATTGTAACTGCTTGTAAAGAATTCTTCTGCTGTGAACAACTGCAAAACCAAGGACTGGCAGCTGATGGAGAGAAGAGTTGTGAAAATAGGTGACAAAGGAGAAGTAAAATCTTTAACAGTGAAGATGCGTGAAGAGGAGGGAACATGAGGCCTTCAAATCTGGCCTCTTGCAATTACAGGGACCCTTCACTAGTCACGCTCCTTCTTTGAAGCTTAGAAGCTTCAAAGAAGCTTAGAAGCTCGGGTGAAGGGAGATCATCTTTTCTCCGTTAGGCATCCTTCACACCTGGTCATACAGTGCCTAACAAAAGAAGGCCCTCAAAAAAACACCTGTTGCATAAATGAATGAAATAATAGATGGATGAATCATGAAGGAAGAAATGTGTGACTGAGGAAGGTAAGAGAAATTAAATCTAGGTAAGAGATAGTTGAGCAAGATGTAATCAGTTCAGAGCCTTCTAGAAGGTTCTGTATAAGGAAACATGGGCAGAACTAAAACTATAAAACTCAGTAGGCTGGGGAGCAGTTGCATCCTTGGCTTGTGTATATAGGGCTGATTCCTTTGGTTAAGAGACACTCTGAGTATAGGAACACACTTTCGGAGTGAGGTATCCAAATTACTCAACATATCTGATGCCGAAACAACAGAAACTAGGAGTAGAGATCTATTAAGTTCCCATATAGTAAATAACCTACAATTTTTTTTTTTTTTTTTTAAAGATTTTATTCACTTATTTGACAGAGAGAGATCACAAGTAGGCAGAGAGGCAGGCAGAGAGAGAGAGAGAGGAGGAAGCAGGCTCCCTGCCGAGCAGAGAGCCCGATGCGGGACTCGATCCCAGTACCCTGAGATCATGACCTGAGCCGAAGGCAGCGGCTTAACCCACTGAGCCACCCAGGCGCCCATAACCTACAATTTTTAACAGTGCAGAGACTTCCACATTTATGCCACTTACATAAGATCTGCCCACACATTTCTCTGTTAAAAAGAAGTTACCAAGTTCCTTAACTTTATTTTTAGAAGTTGAGCTCTTTGTTTGCTTCTGAATGATCTAACTTAGTTTCTTTTAGTCTGACAAAAGTTTAAAATCAATAGCTTGCTTAAAGCATGCTGTAATGGCCCTGAGTTTAACACAGCACAGTTGGAAATTTCGACCTCAGCAAATGACATCCACTAAACCAAAAAGTTGAAATGTGTTTGCAGGTACAGAACCAGATGCTTTGAATTGGGTGAGACCCCAGTAGTCCATTGAGCTTGTCTGTGGCATGCTCTTCCTGCTGAAAGATGGGTGAGTGAGAGCTCCATGATCTTGACAGCATGTCCGTCCCCTCTTCTCAGCTAGAGGATGACACACTGGTGGCCATTTCACTGACTATGTAGCCCCCAAAGCTTTGTGCTCTCTCAGAGCATTTTACGGCTCTTTTTCATCTTGGATTATTTTTATTTTTTCCTCTCCCCACCCTGATTTTATTTTTCAACTTTAAAATAGAACAAACGTTCTTGCTGTGTCAAAAAATGGGAGCACTATTCCTTTTAATGAGCTCATCCAAGGACAATTCTTGTCTGTGCAGTTGTTCATTAGTAAGACTGACCTCTGCCTATAGATTTTGTACTATGGCTTCTAGTGAAATGGCCCGAAAAGGGACATGCTGCTCACTGTTTATTCCAAATAACTAATGGAGATTTGGGATTTGGATTATAAAACAGTAACCCTACCCTCCCATTGGGAATACATCTGAAGAATTCCTGCTGTGGTAATAATAGGTCTTCTAAAGCATCTATGGCCATTGCTCAAGAACTGATTCCTTGCTGGGAATTATCTTGAACAGAAATGCCATCTCTTCTTGGCTTTGGTCAAACCACTCTTCTTTGTCCTCAACTTCTCCAGTTGGCATGCCTTGGTCAGTGGGCCAAAGACGAATGAGATTTTCCCAGCTGCTTTGGATCTTCTTTGCTTTCCATATGCGTATTCATCTGGGTGTGGTTCACAGATGCACTGTGTGTGTGTTGTGGAAGAAATAAAACACTCAGGAAAAGAGGTGATCCAACTTAGTTTACAACATACTGATCTTCGTTGGTGTCCTTTTGATTCCAAACCTTTTCTTGAACAAAGAGTAGTAACTTGGATTAGTAATTTGCAGGCACGGCTTAATCTAGATCTTCTCTGTTATATCTAAAGTTGTAGTGATAGTTGCATCTCAATAAAGTGAATGAGAATGTTTTCTTCCCATTTCCTCCTATTTTTGTGTCAGTTATGATTATAGAAGAAGGAGGAAGCTGGATAAAGAGAGAAAATGGGAGAAGAGCAAGGAAACATACACACAAACAAGAGGAAAAGAAAGGGTGGGAAACAATTTTGCTTTGAGGTGTTATGGTCAAAATCAAAGCTGTAGAGCAAAGAACTCATTCGTTTATGGGGACAAGCACTGATCTAGGGAATTGTTCTTTCAAGTGTTCCTTTGGCAATGCTCCCTTCCCCTTTATGATCTCTCATAGTTTCGGTGCACTTATGCCTGAAAGTAGAAGAATTTCAGGGTCCTCATGTTCAAATTTATTCAAATTAAGGGTTATTTGTGTAAAATCCAACTTGCTAGGGAGGAGAATCAATATTTATTGAGTTCAATCTAATGCCAATGATGGCAGACCGTATGCACTCAGCGGTCCATATGCCTGACCCTGTGCTACAAGTTTTCCATACATCACTTCATTTAGTCCACAGGAAACCCGTAAGGCAGTTACTATTACTACCCTGACATATGAAATGAAGGAAAACAACACAGAGAAGTTATGGAAACTTACCAGGATGACTTAAGTTTGGATTAACTGAGAAACAGAAAAAGTCTAGATCCTAATTGTTTAAAATTACACTTTAATTTAGTGGACTTAAGTAGTAATTACTAAATATGGTTCTTAAAGATAGATATTTTCTTAGACATGGCTAATTAGATAGTTAAAGTAAAAGAAAGTAATATTCATGCTACTTCATAGAAAGAAGTGTCAAAAAGTAAAACAAAAAACGGTCAAAATATAAATTCTGATCACATTCTTTTTTATTTCCAAGTCACTTCCTTTATGTTTTTCCTCATATAGGTCACTGAAGGGGCCCAGTCACTCCAACTTGTAGTCAGAACCTACCATTTGCAAATACCACATTTAAATTTGGTGAGTTAAATGATCTATTTTCTGTCCTCAAAAATCTCAGAAATGGAAACCAATGAAACCAGATACTAAAAAAAATGCACAGATAGGGAATTCTGATCTAAAGTAACCACAATGCGGCTCTAAACCTGTGAAGGAAAAAAAAAATGTTTGCTTCATTTTTTTCCCTTGCAAATCTCATGCAGCAGACAGCAAGAGTGTCTGCAAGATGGCTAACTGCTGAGTCTTTGATTTAATGAAAACTTAGGGAAAGCAATTCAACTCACTGCAGGGACTGCTTTGTTCTTCCATTATGATTCTTTTTAAATGAGAAAGATGATTGTAAGGATAAACTCTATTCCTCTGAATTTTTACACTAATTACATACAAAGCACTATTTTGGCAGAAGGGGACTTATCTCCTTCAGGCAATACAGTTATCATCTTGTAACTACCCTTCAATCTCCCACATGAACACTGGAGCTTCGTGCCAGGAATGAGTGTTGCTCTGTGCCAGCTCTCAGCATGGATAGGTGAATGCTTAAAGATTTCCAGAATCAACAGTCAACATGGACTCCAGACAAGACAGAGAGACAATCCCTCCTTCCAAGCTTATATGCTATTTGGAATGAAAGAATCAGAGAGGCATCCCTTAAATGAGTATTTGGCATGGGAAATGAGGGAGAGTGTGATGTATAATGTGTGTGTGCCTGTGTGAATGTTTATATGAGGATTCATTAAGAGAAGATAGTGTTGCATATTCATGTCATTTTCCTTTAATCTAAAAGTCATTTAGGTGATATTGAAAGTTCTGTGTAAGGTATCACTCTACTTGAGATTCATCCACTTTTAACGCAAAGAAGACATGCTCTGTTGGATCCTCTTAACTTTGATTAACACTGGAAGACTTGATTTGGCAGATTCGCCCTGTTAAGTAATGCATATGTACGGAGTGTGTGTGTGTTTGCATTGTTTAATGGATTATAAGCTCGATAAGTTAAGAGTTCAAGGTCCTCGGAGTAGGTATTTTTTTGAAGCTATACTCATTCTTATAGTCTAAGAGCATGTCATGTGAAGTGGGAAGATTTAATGGAGATCTAATATCCATAAGTGACTGATGGAATAGCGACTATAGTTTCCCTGTTGGAAAACTTGGGCCCAATGAGACATTATTTTATCATGCTAACCACGAAGAGCTAGCAGACGGTCAATTTTTTTTTATTCTTCCCCCCTCTTTGATCAGGTGTATTAAAGTATAATTTACATGTGATAAAATCCATCTCTTCTAGTGCAGAGCTTGAAGCATTTTTACAAATGTGTATATATATATTCCTGTAACCTCTACAATAATCAAGCTCTATAGAACATTTCCAATACCCCGAAAGTTCCCTTGTGCCCCTTTGCAGTCAATTTGTCCCATTCCCAGGCTCTGGCAACCATATACTATTTCCTCACCTCACAGTTTAGCCTTTTCCAAAACATCACATTATTACCCAGTATAGAATTACACAGTATAGAAATTTTCATGTCCAACCTCTTGAACTTAGCATAATGCTTTTGGGATTAATCCATACAGTTGCATGTATCTTACTCCTTTTTATGGCTGAGTGGTACTCCATTATATGAATTCACCACAACTTGTTTATCCTTTCACAAGTTGGTGAGCTTTTGGGTTGTTTGCTGTTTTTGGCAATTATGAACAAAGCTGCAATGGACATTTGTATTTAGTTCTCTGTGTGGACATCATGTTCTCATTTCTCTTAGAAAAGTGTGATTGATGGGTCATATGATAAGTGTATGTTTATCTTTATAAGAAATTGCCAAGATATTTTTCAAAGTGGTGGTATCATGTTGCATTCCCAGCAGAATAGTCTCATAGAATGGTCTATGACAGTTTTAGTTGTTCCATATGCTGGCAGACAGTTTTGCTAGAACTGGACTCCAGTTTTCTCTTATGATTTTCTTTGATCATTTCCCAGTATGGTTTGTGTATATTCCCCTCTTCCACACCACTCCCCTCCATCTTTTCTTCTCCCTTCCCCAACAACACAAGCATAATTCCCATGGAGTGTCTACCAAGGATTCATCTGAATACCTCAATTCCCAAAGTACAGCCTTTACTATGGGGGCTAGAACTCTCCAATGATACTTAAGTAAAAATAAAGGCAATCTGACAAGAAATAGGAATGGAGGTTTGCCAGGTGATTTCCCGCATGGGAGAATTTTCAAGAGGCTCTGATGAATTTTACCTCAGCAGACTTAGGTAAGTGACAATAATATTTCCCTCACAACTCTCAAGGTTGTTATAATTCAGTACTTAATAACACTTGCCAAGTGTTTTCTTATACTGACAACCCATTAACAGTCCTCCTCAGTGACTTAGTCAAGGTTTTCCAGAAAACTGGAAACTGAGTTATGTGTGAGCATAACTTGGGTTTTTGATTTGAGAAAACCCTGAATCCTGCTTTAATGCTTTTCACTGCTCTGGCCTGTGTTTTTGACTCCCTATAGCATATTCCAACAAAGGCAGTGGGTAAAGATTCACAGAGGGTTTAAAAAAGGATGGATTTATTAAGTTTTACTTAAGAGAAAAAAAATCAGATCAACTCAATTAAGAAAATAGAAAAAGACTATTTTAAATCACAATGATCAGTGCACTCTTTAAAAGTACATATCCAGATGATATAATAACTAGGATTTAAAAAAAGGATTGAATCTCATAAGAGGGTTATCTCAGTGGAATCTAAATACAGTGTATGATTTACAGAACTAGGGAGAAAAGATGCTCAGGTGACTCTAGGATCTGACAGATATCTAAGTTTCTGAGATGTCATTGTAACACTCTGAGAGGTCTATGTTATTTTGCATGAAGCCCTACATTTCTTCTAATTACATAGATTTTTTTTAGTCTTGAAACATTGGTAATTGTGATTTTAGCCTATGTAACTCTACGTAAGAAGTTCAGTGTTTCTTCAGAGAGCAAATATGAACTGTCTGCCGTGGGAAGAGGTAGCAATTGCTTACTAATTAATATTTTCCCAGCTACCACCAAAAGGAGAAATGCTTTCTGGGGCACAAATTCCAAGAAGAGCATTTGCTGAAAATGCTGAGGGCGATGGGTCTGGGCCATTGGGCCATGAGTCGCATCTAGCTTTTGTGTGTAGACAAAGCTGTCATTTTTATGTACTTCTCTCAGCTGTCCTGCCCTACTTGAAAGCCCTGAGTAGGAAAAAGGAGATAGTGGGTAGGGGAGGCAGGGAGAAAGAGAGTGCTTAAAATAACTGAATGGAGTTCATTTTTTCTGCCCCCTCCCCTTAGAACTGAAATTCGAACTAGAATTTCTGTCTTCTTTCAAAGTGAGGGTATTTTTCATGAAGAGTATATCATGCATTTACTTTTCAGTATCCTCTCTTTAGAAAAAATCAAAGGGATTCCACGTGGTGATGTGTTTATGAGTGCTCTGTTAGTACTCTTAGAGACCTGTTTCATTTCACACTAACACAAAGAAATGTATAAATGATTCAATAGATTCTTTAATGTCCATGTTTCAAGAATTTGCTGAAAAGCAAAATACATGCACTATCCATTAAATTGCTTTTAGCTGGAAGTGTGATCTTTTATTCAAAATTGGAGAGTTTATAAAAGTATCTTTCAATGAAAAAGCAAAACATATAGAATGAGTCACCAGGAATATATCTAATGATGATCAGTGGTGACAGCATTATATTTTCTTTCCAGTGTCTGTCTACGAAATGAAGCAAACACTTCTCTATTTGTGCTTTTATTATTGATACCCTTTTTTTTTTTAAGATTTTATTTATTTATTTGACAGAGATCACAAGTAGCAGGCAGAGAGAGAGAGAGAGGAGAAAGCAGGCTCCCCGCTGAGCAGTGATGCGGGGCTTGATCCCAGGACCCTGGGATCATGACCTGAGCTGAAGGCAGAGGCTTAACCCACTGAGCCACCCAGGCACCCCCCCTCTTTTTTTTTTTTTTTTTTAATCATCATGCCTGGAGGAGGAAAATAAAAATTGAAAGTGTTTTTTCACCCCTAACATCCTGCCTTTGCCCCACAATCCTCTCTTTCCCCATCACAGAGTAAAGAGTGAATGGAAAAATAAAGAGGAATTAAGGAGGCAAGAAGTGAGAAAAACTGCAGATGAAGAAAAGAAGAAGAAAATTATTGACTATTTAAAAACTATGGTTTATCTACACTCAGAAGTTAAAAATTGCCAGAAGAGGAACCATGGTTATCTATTCAAGAAATGCTAAAAGTAGTTCTGGGAAGCATCAGGATTCTTATAATAATTGATAAGAGAAGTTTATGGGCCAAAGGTGGGATGACATTTTTTTCTTGACATCCTATCTTCACCTTTGTTTTTAAAAGCCTGTCACATTTCTTCCCTCTATAACATAAATGCAAGAACTGGTTGGGCTTTAGTTAGACACCAGTCTGTTCTTTCCTCTTGTTGATAGTCTTTGCTTTCTGTGTTCTCTGCTTCCTGGTTTCAGCTAGCATTATATTGAATTTTAAGGGGAAAAAGAAAAAAGTAGATATGAGGAAAAGTCTTCTTTTGAGAATTTCCTAGGCAAATCCATAAAAATTTTGTAAGCTTCCCTATACTTTTGTAATTACAGTTTTGTGAGATAACAGAAAATATACATATTGGTCTCTGTCCCCAGTTTCTGGCACAGAGCTCCTAAAACTCTTGTAATTTCCTAAGTAATAAGAGTACTCAGGAGCATTTTGTTCTAATGTTTGGTCTTTGACCCCGGTTCCTGACACAGTGCTCCTAAATCCCTTGGAATTTCCAAGGTGATGGTACTATCTTCTGTTTGAATGAAGTGACTCCTGGTGGGCTCCAGGATAGAGAGTGGTTACCACAGAGTCCAAGCCATGATTAGAAGTGTGGAATTTTCAGCCCCAGCTGTCCATTCCCCAAAAAGGGGCAAGGGGCTGGACATGGTGTTAATAATCAATTATACCTATGTCATGAGGTTTCCATGAAATTCCCCAAAGAAGAGGCTCCAGAGAGCTTCAGGGTTGACACACACATGGAAGTGCAGAGAGAGTGGCATGCCCAGAGAGGCACAGAAGCTCCATGCCCCTTCCCACATACTTTGCCCTGCTCATCTCTTTCCTCTGGATGTTCACCTATATCATTTATCATCTCCTTTCATAATAAACTGATGAATAGTAAGTAGACTCTTCCTGAGTCTTGGGAACCATTCTAGCAAGTTCATCAAACTCAAGAAGGAAGCTGACGGAATGTTGGATTTGGAGTCCATCAGTCAGAAGCACAGCTTCCAACCCAGACTTGCAACTGGCCTCTGAAGTGAGGGGGCAGTTATGTGAGATTCAGTTCTTAACCTGCATAATCTTATGCTAGGTATCTCCGGGTAGACAGGGTCAGAACTGAGATCAACCATAGGACACCCAGCTGGTGTCACAGAATTACTTGGTAGGAAAAATACCACATATCTGGTGACAATAGCATGAGTAAGGGAAAGAAAGAAGAGAGCTGAGCTTTCCTTTAGAATTCCTGAAGCCCTACTAGGTACATACAGCATGAGTCTGGATTTCAGGCCTTACTTACTTCAAAAAGTACATTTTAACTGCCTAAACAACTTCTCAAAAGTGGATACTATCAACCTACTGAAGTTGTAGTTAAATTCTCAAACTTGCTACAGTGTCAACAGAACTACTTGTTTGAAACACACTTTTTCTGAAAAGTTGTATTATTGAAGCTCTTTGTTATGAACAGCAAAATCATTTTGAATTTTAGAACTATCTGGAATAGGGGCGCCTGGGTGACTCAGTCAGTTAAGTGACGGCCTTTGGCTCACGTCATGATCACAGGGTCCTGGGATTGAGGCCCACGTGGGGCTCCTCTCACAGCAGGGTGTCTGCTTCACCCTCTGCTCCTCCCCTGCTCATACCCTCTCATCACTCTCAAATAAATAAATATAATCTTAAAAAAAAAAAAAAAAAGCATGTCAGAAACTATCTGGGATAGAAACCTGTCACCAGTAAAGGAAAGGGTTGACTTATAGGCCAACAAGATATATATATATATATATATATATATATATATTTTAAAGATTTTATTTATTTATTTGACAGAGAGAGATCACAAGTAGGCAGAGAGGCAGGCAGAGAGAGAGAGAGGAGGAAGCAGGCTCCCTGCCGAGCAGAGAGCCCGATGCGGGACTCGATCCCGGGACGCAAGATCATGGCCTGAGCCGAAGGTAGCGGCTTAACCCACTGAGCCACCCAGGTGCCCCAAGATAGATATTTTTTAAAGGAGAATGGAAGTCCGATTTTTTTGTAGGAACCAATTAATAATAAGGGACAAGTTCAGACTCCCGTTGAACTAGAGTTATATTGGAATTTCTACTGGAACCTGTTGCTTCAGGTGTTTGGTCACTGGTTCAGAGCAAATCTAATAAAGAGGACTCAGTTTAATTTTAAGTCAAATCTCCACAAGGCATTTGCCATTGTATCACCCTGGGCACTCTTGAAAGCCTTCTTGCATTTATCACATTGTATTCACATGTGATAATCATAACTTTTTAGAAGTTGTATGGTTACAATGATAAAAAATATTTGTTTAAAAATATCCTGAGACTAACTTCTAGCAGTTATGTGGCCTAAGGTGACATCAAATTAAATGATGGCTTGGCAGGGAAATGGTGTCTGTGCTGGGATAATGGGAAAGACAGTGATTTTGTTCAGTCCTGATCTCCAGGCCTCTGGGAAGAGTGGTCAGGAAGTACCAGCAAAGAAGAAATTGTGGCTGTGAGAGCACGTCCCCTGCACACACCAGACTTTTCATCCTTTCATCCTCTCTGCTCTGGTTTTCCTTCCCTCTCATATCGTGGGGTGCACAGAAATTATGTCTCTAGAACATAGTATTGAATCAGCCTATAAAAAAATTAACGTAATTAGTATGTTGATTTCCTGATTTTACCTTAATGCTAGCTTTTTAAAAATTCTAAAGATGAGGGGCGCCTGGGTGGCTCAGTGGGTTAAAGCTTCTGCCTTCAGCTCAGGTCATAATCCCAGGGTCCTGGGATGGAGCCCCACATCGGGCTCTCTGCTTAGCAGCGAGCCCGCTTCCTCCTCTCTCTGCCTGCCTCTCTGCCTACTTGTGGTCTCTGCCTGTCATCAAATAAATAAAAGCTTAAAAATAAAAATTCTAAAGATGAAGATTAAAACAAACCTTCTAAGTAAACACCCACATAAAGACATGTCAGTGAATTGATGGTAATCTGAGGCAATGGCAGAAATCTCCAGATAGGTCATTTTAGAAACTGATTTTCTCTATCAACTGGATGGGATAAACAGAATTTCCTCAGGTGCCCTTCAGTCTTTTTTCCAAAGAGGCTCCAAATCCCTTGTCCTAGTTTTTGGCCTCTTGCCAAGGGTGCTTCTCCCTGGTCCACTCTCCCCACCCAATCCAGAATCACATTGTCTTGATTTCATTGCTGTGCCTCACTAGACCTCGCCCCAGGGCTGGTTTCTTATTCAGGATTTTAAAATTCAAGCAAAATCCCTTCTTTCTGTTCAAAAGTATCTTCTTTTCCTCCTCCTGCGTCCCCTAGATCCCATATGGAGTTATAGGGACTCCCAGGAGGCCTGTGACCTTGGCCTGGGGTGAGCCTTCCAGCAACTAGTTCTACAGCCTAGAGCAGGTTCCTGACACAGGTGAAACACTGATTTCCTAACTTATAAAATTTTGGATGATAATACTTATTTCCTTTGACTGAAGGAATAATAGAGATAACTTACATACATAGTGTCTAGCACATTATAGAGTTTTGACAAAAGGTATCATTATAATCTTTTGCTATATGTAGTTTTCTAAGCTTTTCTGACTGTGAAATTTTGTTTCTTAGAGTGACAGTTTTATATTTTTCCTCATGAAGTTTTTGTTAAATCTCTGGATTCCTGGAAAGTAAGATGAACAAGAACCTCCAAGACTAGTTACAATTCACCATCTCTTACCTAGACGATTTCATTCTAAAAATCTTGAGAAGATAAATTCACCATATTCCTGTGAATTTCATGGGTTTTCTTTATTGCATTAGTAGTGTGCAAACCGTTAGCTTCCAGATCACACTGAGGAAATATAGCTGAGACTCAACATCTAGAATTTTCGTAGCCTGAGTTTTAGTTGAAATTTATTATGTCTATTGTAGTTTTAAAACAAAGCACCAATAATACAGTTTTTTTTGAGAAGTAAATGAAATTAGCTTTTCCAATACTTAAAAAAATTCCAAAGTTAAACTGGAATTCAGTCCCAGCTGAATAAAATCTAGTATTGGCCACATTGTTATGATTAAGCAATATTATTCTGGATGGCCATTTATATAAAGCATAAAAATGAAATACTTGATATGGTTCTTATAAAAGTTTCAAAAAGTATGATTATTAGGCTTGATGAATAAAGCTATTCACATATCCTTATTTATTATAAGGTATATAATTGTCTTTGAACCTATTAATGATTATTTCTCAATGCATATTTCACAGTGAACAGCTTCTAGGGGGTGAATTGTTGGCCAGAGGAAAGAGGATTTACACCAGATTCAGTGTTACAGTCATAAGGTTCTGAATTACATTCTCTAGAGATACCCCGCCCCCCAAAATATTTCAACTTCAGACCAATTAAAAAGTTGTGTGGTTGTGTGTGTGTGTGTGTTTAAAGATTTTACTTATTTATTTGACAGACAGAGATCACAAGTAGGCAGAGAGGCAGGCAGAAAGAGAGGGGGAAGCAGGCTCCCTGCTGACCAGATGCAGGGCTCCATCCCAGGGTCCTGGGATCATGACCTGAGCCAAAGGCAGAGGCTTTAACCCACTGAGCCATCCTGGTTTTTCTTGCTTTGATTGTTGGAGGACTTGTTTTTATTGTTTTAGCTATTTTAAATTTAGACAGAATATCTCCTCTGCCCATTTGTGGTAGTTTCTTTCCTTTCTTTCCCCCTTTATTATTGATAGAGTTGTTCGTGTTTACTATTTTTATGTTTCTTGTGACAGCTTCCCAAGGAACATACATTTATCTGTTTTTCCCTTGGATTTCTCAGGACGGGCATGAGTGAGGACAGCTGCATCAGGCCATTCCAGCTTCCAGGGAAGCACTCTATTTAGATTCACGGAGGGGTATGAGGAACATTAACAGAAATTCAGATAGTGAGCAATTGTACATTTTGCCTATACATGCATTTCCCACTTCCCGCTGAATTCACACAATTTCTGCTTCTTTGTGATTTATTCATTCATTCTGTTTGCTTTATTACTATAAAATAGAAAAGTGAGATTTGAGGTTCTGAATTGGCTTATGATGCTGTGAGTGAAAAAAGTTAATTTAGTCACGGCTCATCATTCTTCTAGATGCTTGTAAAAAAAGAAATTGAGCTATATTCCAAGCTACATATAGGTTTTTGCATGCTTACCTTGTCTGACAGCTAGTGTGGTGGTATAGACCAAGAAGAGAAGGATGTAATTGAGGAAACTCTGGAAGACTGGTGTATTGGCATGGAAATCTTCTGACAGGTACTTGCTGGTCAAGCCAATTCCACAAATAAGAAGGGATAACACCTGACCCAGAGCCACAGAGATTAACATCTCCCTGAAAAGTAAAGAGAAACAGCAAACATCAGCAGGAAGTCCATTAAAACAGTAACAGTTAAAATTTACTAAGCATTTGTGCCATTCACTAGGCTAAGTGTAATAAATAGTATTTATTATTGCCTATCACAATGATCCTACAAAAGATGTACAATTTTTAGTGAGGTTTTACAGAGGTGGAAAAAAAAAAACCAACCAAGTTTAGAGGGGTTGAGGAAGTTGCTCACTGTCACATAACTAGGAAATGGCAAAGCTGGGATTTGAGACCGAATCTCTCCAAGTGATCCTGGCTTCTAGCCAAGGCATTCTGGAGCCTGTGGGGGGAAATTACCATCATCCCTGATGCCCACCATTGCATTCACTAAATGTTCAGAAACCCGAGAGAGCATTTGCACCCTGACAAAGAGGCATCTCATTGTAACCTTATATCAATAAAGAGAGACTCTTGTTTATAGACTGAAATTTTGGATCCAGGAACCCCTGAAAATCCAAAAGGACCATCTCCTTCCCATTCCCAGATTTTGGATCTTCTTTTGCTCTAGTAAGCACTAATAAGCACTAGTCTCTTTTTTCCTTTACACAAGTTACAAATGATTGCATATTAAACCTGTTATTCATGAAGGAAACTTATTTACCGAGGTGGTACAATAAAACATTTCACACCGTGTAAATATTTTCTGTGGCTTTTTCATAGGCATTGTAGACCACTGTAGTAGGGACTAAAAGCAAGAGTCAAGGGGTTCACTTTGCATAGAAATAAAGTGCCCATATGGATTTTGCCATCATATAAATCTGCACAATCTGACTCAGGAAAAGCTCCTAGAAATACAAAGCAGGCTTCTGCCTTCCCCCAAAGTCCCATCTAACTTTCCTGGTTTATTTATAGAAACAGTAATGTAAAATAAGCAAGGAGTAGTATTTTTAAATAAAAAAGCACTGGTCAGAAAATTTGCAATGTTACATATTTCCTCCCCCACAGAAGATGTGAATCCATCTTTCTGAAAGGGGCAAAGAGTTCTGGGTAGATACCTCAGTGGTGTCTTGCCAAAGAAAGAAAGAAAGAAAGAATGGAAGGGAAGAAGGAAGGAAGGAAGGAAGGAAGGAAGGAAGGAAGGAAGGAAGGAAAAGAAAGAAAGAAAGAAAGAAAGAAAGAAAGAAAGAAAGAAAGAAAAAAAGAAAGAAATTAATTTAAAGACACCCATCAAATTTTCATCATTCCATTTGTTTCCATGAGGAGGAAAATATTGGCAAGGCATGAGAGCCCATAGAAGGTTTTACTTCCTGAGGTTAACCTGGAGCATGCTGGTAGAGGCTTCCCACTGGTTGTCCTGTTCCCAAACACTGGCCCTGACCTCCCCCACTCCGCAATTCAATCTTTTTTAAGGAATCAAAGACATATTTTTAAACATGTCTAAAATGTCAGTCTGTTGCTTAAAATCCTATAATGGTACCTTTCAAAGTGCAGTGATCTGTAAGGCCTGTGATACATCCTCTACAAAGATGGCTGCCAACATTTCCTCCTATCCCTCCGCATTCATGCTGGTCCTCTCAAAGGGAGGTGGGATCTATTTCTTCTTTTCTAACGTGCTTATCTTGTGACTTACTTTGACCAACAGAATGTAAGGGAAAGGATGTCATGTGACTTCTGGGCTAATCCATAAGAAGCTCTGCTGTTTCCAGTTTTGGCTCTCTTCAGATACAGCTTCCATGTAAAGAACCTAGGCTATTAGAGCTTGAGAGACCAAGTGAAGAGGAAAAGAGAGAGCCAGCCAATGCCACCCCAGCTGAAGCACGAACCCTCTGAGGGAGGATCCTGGATCCTCCTGCCCCAGCGCAGCAGTACCAGCCTATGCCACATGGAGCGGAGATGAGCCATTGCCAGAGATAACTGCCCAACTGGAGAATTGCTAGAAACAATCAATGGCTGTTGTTTTAGGGCATGAAATTCACAGTAGTTAGTTATGGAGCAATAGGTAACTGAAATCAAGGCCCCAAATGCCCCCCTCCACTCTTACTACCTCTGAGGCTTTACCTCCTGCTTTCCCCATGAAGCCAGAGCTCCAGTCCTACAGAGCTACCTACATATCAACAGTGAGTTGTGGTCTTCTTCGCTGGCATTATTGTGTTATCACTGTTTCCAGAATGTTCATCTTGCCTTTATCAGTCTGACTCCTGTTCATCTTTTAGGTTTGGCTTATATGTTACCCCCTTTAAGAAGTATTACCTGTCCTCCCTTCGCTGGAATGTTTCTCCTTTACTTCTACATCACTGCATTTTTTAAAAAAAATCTTATTTATTTATTTATAAATTTATTTTTTATTTTTAAATTTTATTTATTTTTTATTTATTCGATTTATTTATTTATTTATTTGATTTTTTAGATTTATATTATAATTTTATTATCACAAGTAGGCAGAGAAACAGGCAGAGAGAGAAGAAGAAGCAGGCTCCCTGCTGAGCAGAAAGCCCAATGCGGGCTCGATCCCAGGACCCTGGGATCATGATATATCACTGTATTATAATTACTGATTTTACCCCTTTTTTCCCTCTGCCAGACTGTGAAGTCTGCATGATGTTCTTCACCATATCTGTAGCTGGGCAATACCATTCAGAAGAAGTAGAAAATGAAGAGATTCAAAGACAGTGCAGAGATTGGCCTTAGGCAACCCTGAACAGTTTTACTGAACTGAAAGGTGATAAAAAAAAAAAAAAAAGAAAGGCAAAGGTAAATAGAAGCACCAGAAATATTCCAGAATTATTTCAAAGGTTTTTAAGCCAGCCTAACACCAGTATGATATCCACTATCAAAAATCATGATAAGGAGTTGGTTTTAGTGCAAAGATAACAAATATTTTTGGAATATTGAATTTGAGCCACCAGATGAACGTCCAGATGATCCAGCAATATTAGAAACAAGAGATAACAGTTGGATAGGGAGGTCAGTCAGGAGACAAATATGCAGAAGTTACACACCTGAGAATGTCTAAAGTACTAGAAATGGATGATATCACCAAGGAAGGGAGAATGAAAGAGAGAGTAAGAGGGGCTAGGTAAAATCCTTGAGGAATCTGCAGACTGGGGTTAGGGGAGAAAGAAGAGGCACATCATTAGAGTCAGAAGTAGTTAGAAGGCCAAGGGGAAAACCAGGACAGTTCTTGCTATCAGAGAAACCAAGGAAGCAGAGACTTTAATGGAGGAGGTAGTTGTAGTATTGAAAGTTGCTTACAGGGTAGAGAGAATGAGGACTGATGGAAGTTAAGTTGTAGTCATTCCTCGCCTTTGAAGGACCAGTTTTGGCAGAGTGGAGAGTACCAGGGCAATACTGGTATCATGGAAACCAAGGGAACAGAGAATTTACAGAGGGAATAGTTAGTTGTGACTAAGTAGACAGGAAGTGGTAAGATATAAAAGTGTTGACTTTGAAGAATTTTGAAGAATTCAAAGAATTCTTTGAAGGAGTTTGAGCTAGTCACCACAAAACACAATAATTATGATGATAGTTAAAATAATAATGTATAAAATGATTTAAAAATTCAATTTAGCATGGATTCATGATTACCTTTTCACTGGGTCACTCTTGATTACCTGCATAATAACTTACATCCTTAAGTGGAAGAGAAATGAGGAGAGTTACAACTAATTGGCTGCTCCCAGTGCTGAGTGCATCCACTGGAGAACACTGGGTATGGAGTAGGTCTCCTTGGGAAAAGAAGGTTAAAAATTGCCATGATGTGGCAATTCCTACAGCTGCTTGAATTACAACCCTGGCATTCAAAACCTTGGCAATATCCTGTGCCTTTCCTGAACAAAATCAAGCCACCAAAAATGACTGGTTACTTATGTAATAGAAAAAAATTTTAGTTCTTCTGACATATATGTACTGCTATACTATAAAACAGCCATCTACATGTCAGGCACTATATATGCAAAGATGAGTAAGACACAGTCCTTGTCATTGAGGAGATACTAACCAAGATTTTAGGGCTGAGTTCCCAAATAACTTATTACACAGTGAGGCCAGTTAATGAGAAATAACAAAAATAATTCATATTTAGTAAATTCTCACCCAAGTCCTGGGCTTAGCTTTATCTATACATTCTTCTTTAATCCTCATAATAACTGAATGAGGTAGGTAGTACTTTTGTATTTATTTCTCATAGAAATGTGCTGACAATGGGCACATTCTGAAAGTTTATGGTAGAATAAATCCACTTAATCCAGGTATTACTTTACTCCTTAAGAGTTTTTAAAATACAGGGACGCGTGGGTGGCTCAGTTGGTTAAGCAGCTGCCTTCGGCTCGGGTCATGATCCCAGCGTCCTGGGATCGGGTCCCGCATCAGGCTCCTTGCTCCCACATCGGGCTCCTTGCTCAGCAGGAAGCCTGCTTCTCCCTCTGCCTCTGACTGTCATTCTGTCTGCCTGTGCTCGCTCTCTCTGATAAATAAATAAAATCTTTAAAAAAAAAAAAAGAGTTTTTAAAATACAGTATTGGTTATGTCAGCATTTGAATTAATGACCTTTTAAAATCAAAAGGACTAAAGCAGTAGTCTCTTAATATAGAATGATAACTGGAAGATCAAAATATTTAGAAACCTGTTTTATAAATATTTTATATTTATCTATCTACTGCATATATCATTCTACATTCACAGTATACATTTTTACTAATTTGTACTATATAAATGCATAAATAAATATGTAGATTTTTAAAAAAGATTTTATTTATTTATTTGACAGAGATCACAAGTAGTCAGAGAGATAGGCAGAGAGAGGGGTGGGGAAGCAGGCTCCCTGCCAAGCAGAGAGCCCCATGCAGGGCTCGATCCAGGGACCCTGAGATCATGGCCTGAGCTGAAGGCAGAGGCTTTAACCCACTGAGCCACCCAGGAGTTTCTAGATATTTAGATGTTTTATGGATACACACATATATACTATAAATCAAATTAATAAAATTATCTCAAGAAGCATTTTTTATGATCTAATAAATGTCAGTTATTATACTAGACACAGAATAATATGGTGAATAAACATCTTAAGGAACTCAGTTTCAAGTAGGAATGGGGCTTGCTACATAACTGCATATCCTAGTGAAAATGTGGGGTCCTTTGTTCAAAAAGCAGGCACAAATGTAATTATAGGTACACACAGAGTTCTCTCCTTCTCAACTTGTTTTTTTTCTTGTCACTTTTTCACCCCTTTCACCCATTTCTCGCAATCCCCAATCCTCACAGCTCTGACAATGACCAATCTGTTCTATTTATCTATGTGCTTTAATAAGAAAAAAAATTCCACATATAAGAGAGATTATGCAGTATTTGTCTAACTTAATCCACTTAGCATAATGCCCTTAAGATCCATCTCTGTGTCATAAACCACCATATACACACCATAATTTTTGTATCCACTCACCAAATGATGGACTATGGTTGTTTCTGTATCTTGGCCATTGCAAATAACATTGCAAAGAACATGAACATGTCCAACAAACATGAACAATCCTTTCTAGTTATCTAGTTTTTCTTTTCTTCAGATAAATACCCAGAAGGGGAACTGTTGGGTTATAAGGTAGTTCTATTTTTAATTTTTTTTTAAACCTCCATACTGTTTTCCACAGTGGCTGTACCAATTTACATTCCAACCAACAGTGCACAAGGGTTTCCTCTTTTCCACATCCTTCCCAACATTTATTTCTTGTTTTGTTTTTTTTTTTTTTAAATAATAAGCGTTCTAACAGGTGTGAGGTGATACCTCATTGTGGTTTTGAATTGCATTTCCCTAATAATTAATGATACTGAACATCGTTTCATGTACCTGTTGGACATCTATATGTCTTTGGAAAAATATCTATTTTGATCCTCTGTCTTTTTAAAATTGGATTGTTTATATTTCTGCCATTGAGGTCTTTTATTTGTTTTGCTGTTGTTGTTGTTTTGCCATTGAGTTTTATGAGTTCTTTATATATTTTGAATATTAGCCCCTTAACAAATACACAATTTGTAAACATTTTCTCCCATTCAGTAGATTATTTTTCATTTTATTGATAGTTTTCTTTGCTGTGCAGAAGCTTTTTAGTATGATGTAGTCTCACTTCTTTTTGCTTTTGCTGCTTCTGCTTTTGGTGTCAGATTGAAAAAAATCATCACGAAGACCCATATGAGGGAGCTAATTGCTTATGTTTTCTTCTAGGAGTTTTATGGCTTCAGGTTTTATGTTCAAGTTTTTAATGGATTTTGAGCTAATTTTTGTATAAGATAGCGGTTAAATTTTATTCTTTTGAATGCGGCTATCCAATTTCCCCAATCCCTTCCCATTTATTGAAGAGACTATCCTTTTCCCATTGTATATTCTTGGTTCCTTTGTTGTAAGTTAATTGACCATATATATGTTTGTTTATTCTGATCCATTAATCTATGTATTTGTCATTATGCCAACATTATACTGTGTTTATTACTATACCTTTGTAATAAAGTTTGAAAACAGGAAGCATGATATGCCTCTAGCTTTGTTCTTTCTCAAGATTGCTTTGGCTATTAGTTTTTGTTTTTATTTTTGTTTTTTTGTGGCTCTAAACAAATTTTCAAATTTGTCTTATTTCAGATTTTCAAATTACAAAGAAATGTTCTATTTCTTTGAAAAGTGTCACTGTAATCTTGTAGAGAATGCACCAAATCTGTAGATTGCCTTGGATAGTATGAACATTTTAATAATACTGAATCTTCCAATCCAGAGCACAAAATATCTTTCCATTTATTTGTGTCTTCTAGGTGCCTCGTTAGCGCAGTAGGTAGCGCGTCAGTCTCATATTTGTGTCTTCTTCAATTTCATTCAGGTCTTACAGTTTTTAATACAGGTCTTTTACCTTCTTGGTTAAGTTTATTCCTAGGCATTTTATTTTTTTTGATGCAATTGTAAATGAGATTCTTTTCTTTATTCTCTTACTGATGGTTTGTTATTAATATAAAGAAATGCAACAGATTTTTGTGTATTGATTTTGTAGCTTGCAATTTTACTGAATTCATTTATTGTTTTTAATACTTTTTGGTACTTTTTAGTGTTTTCTATATATAATATCATGTCATCTGCAAATAGTGACAATCTACTTCTTCTTCTCGAATTCAGATTCATTTTATTTCTTTTCTTGTGTAATTACTTTGGCTAGGACTTCCAATACCATATTGAATGAAAGTGGTGAGAGTAGGCATTCTTGTCTTGTTCTTCATCTTGAGAAAATGCTTTAGCTTTTCACCACTGAGTATGATGTTAGCTGTGGGCTTGTCACATATAGCTTTTATTATGTTGAGGATACCCACTTTGTTGAGAGCTTTTATTATAAAAGGATGCTGAATTCTGTCAAATGTTTTTTCTGCATCTACTAAGATGATCATATGATTTTTCTCCTTCATTTTGTTAATGTGGTGTATCAAACTGACTGATTTGCTGATGTTGAGTCATCCCTCAATCCCTGAAATAAATCCCACTTGATCATGGTGTATCATCTTTTTAATGTATTGTTAAATCTTGTTTGCTAACATTTTGTAGAGGATTTCTGCATCTATATTAATAGGGATATTGGCCTTTTTTGTTTGTTTGTTTGTTTTGTTTTTTTTCTTGTGATGTCCTTGTCTGGTTTGATATGAAGAAAATGCTGGCCTCATAAAATGAGTTTGGAAGAGTTCCCGTATCCTCTGTTTTTTAAAAGAGCTTCAGCAAGGATTGGTTTAATTCTTCTTTGAATGTTTGATTTGATTTACCAGTGAGGCCATCTGGTCCTGGACTTTTGTTTGTTGGAAGGTTTTTGATTACTGATTCAATCTCCTTACTAATAACTGGCCTGTTCAGATTTTCTATTTCATCCTGATCCAGTCTTGATAGGTTGTATGTTTCTAGGAATTTGTCCAGTTTTCTAATTTGTCCAATTTCTTGGCATATAATTGTTTGCAGCAGTCTCTTATGATCCTCTGTATTTCTGTGATATCAGTTGTAAAACTACTTTCATGTCTAATTTTATTTATTTAAGCCCTCCGTCCTTTTTTCTTCATGAGTATAACTAAAGGCCTGTTAATTTTGTTTATCTTCTCAAAGAACCAACTCTTAGTTTCATTGATTTTCTCCATGGCCTTTTTAGTCTCTATTTCATTTATTTCTGTTCTAATCTTTATTTCCTTCATTTCCTTCAAGTTTGTTTGTTCTCTTTCTGGTTCTTAAGGTGTAAAGTTGGGTTGTTTATATGAAAGTTTCCTTTTTTGAAATATTTTTTGAAAAGTTTTTCGAGGTAGGCATATGCTACCATGAACTGCCTTCTTAGAACAGCTTTTCCTATATCCCACAAACTTTGGTATGTATGTTTCTGTTTTCATTTGCTTCAAGGTATTTTTTGCTTCTCTATTTCTCCATTGGTCTACTGATTGCTCAGCAGCATCTTGTTTAATTTCCACAGATTTGTGAATTTTCCAGCTTTCTTCATATAGATAATTTCTAGTTTCATACTACTGTGGTCAGAAAAAACGCTTGATATGATTTCAATCCTCTGAAATTTATTAAGACTTGTTTTGTGGCCTAACATCATCTATCCTGAAAATGTTCTAATTGCCCTGGAGAATAATGTGTATTCTGTCACTTTTGGATGGAATGTTCCATACATATAATTGTTAAGTTCATCTGATCTAATGTGTTAAGATAAATATTTTCTTATTGATTTTCTCTCTGGATAATCTATCCATTGATGTAAGTGGGGTATTAAAATCTCCTACTATTATTGTACTGTTGTCTATTTCTCCCTTTAGGTCTATTAATTCTTTTTTTTTTTTTTTCAAGATTTTATTCACTTATTTGTCAGAGAGATAAAGAGAATACAGGCAGGCAGAGTGGCAGGCAGAGGCAGAGGGAGAAGCAGGCTCCTTGCAGAACAAGGAGCCCCTTGTAGGACTTGATCCCAGGACGCTGGGATCATGACCTGAGCCGAAAGCAGCCACTTAACCGACTGAGCCACACAGGCATCCCTAGGTCTATTAATTCTTGTTTTAAATATTTAGGTAATTCTATTTTGGGTGCATAAATATTTGTTTACAAATGCTATATCCTCTTGTTGAACTGACCACTTTATCATTGTGTATTCCCATTTTGGGATCTTATTAGAATCTTTGGTTTAGATTCTATTTTGTCTGATAGAAGGATAGCTACTTCAGCTTTTTTTTTTGTGGTTTCCATTTGTATGGAATATTTTTTTCCATCTCTTCACTTTCAATCTGTGTATGTCCTTATATCTAAAGTGAGACCTTTATAGGCAACATAAAAATGGGTCTTGCTTTTTTATCTAATCAGCCACCCAATGTTTTTTGATTGGAGAATTAAGTCGATTTACATATAAAGTAATTGTTCTTTTTAAGATTTAATTTATTTATTTGACAGAGAGAGAGAGAGAGGTAAGTAGGCAGAGTGGCAGGCAGAGGAAGAGGGAGAGGGAGAAGCAGGCTCCCCCCTAAGCAGAGAGCCGAGGGCAGGGCTCGATCCCAGGACCTTGGGATCATGACCTGAGCCTAAGTGAAAACTTAACCGACTGAGCCACCCAGGTGTCCCTAAAATAATGATTGATAGGTACATGCTTTTTGCCATTTTGTTAATTGTTTACTGGATGTTTTTGCAGTTCACTGTTTCTTTCTTCTTCTCTTGCTCTCTTCCTTTGTGGTTTGATGACCTTCTGTGTGTGTTTATATTCCTTTTTCTTTATCTTTTGTGTATTTACTATAGGTTTTTGCTTTGTGGTTATCATAGGCTTACATAAAGCAGCTTATAATAGACATTACTATTTTAGAGAGAATTAAATTTTTATAGGTAAGTAAATTGATGCTTAGATTAAGCAACCAGCTCAAGATCACAGAGCTAGCTTGGGGAAGAGTTTAGATGGCAACTAGGTTATATAATTCCAAATTCCAACTTCTTAATTAATTATGCTATACCACCATTATGCTGCAAAAAAACCCCTAAAACCAAAGACAACAAAAAAATTCTTTGCCCTCATGAAAGCACAGAGCACAGTGCTAGAAACCCCAGTTGCTGGGTTCTAGAAGTATTCTGGAGATAGTAAAGGCAAAAAAAAGCCAGCCAGACTGACTAATGAAAATTCTTCCACCAAGACCCCTGTAGTTTATGCCTTTGAACAGGAAGTCAACACAGGCTTATTCTCTTTTTTTTAGCCAAACAAAACAGCAAATCTGTAGTAATTAATTTTTGCTTTTAATTAGTGACCATGTCACTTAGCTGTTTTGATATTACTTGATACAAAATGCAAATTATTGTTTTATCTGTCATACTAATAAAGATGACTTGCAAAGCAGGAAGGAATGGAAGGAGCCCTTTATCAGGTTAGTTCATGAGTTCTTTCCCAAATACAGAAAGCTAAATTCTGTAGCTATTGTAGTTTACACATCTGAGTTAAGTGACTAGAGTCAACAAAGCTAAAAAGTAAGTAAATTAAAAAATATATATATAAAGAAACCTAAATATTGACCTAGATAGCAAATTCTGCTAATTCTGCCTCCCCACCCCTGCCATTTTCCTCTCATCAAATTCTTTTTTGTTGTCTTTAAGCACTGGCCAAATCCTTTCTGTGATTTGTTTCACAGAGTGTCCTCTCCAACTCTCTCTTTTTTAGGATCTTTTCAGTTCACTTGTTATTGCCTTATCACTCTGAACAGTTTTTTGTTTTGTTTTTGCATAGGTAACCACCACAATAGATCTGTGGTCCCTTCACCTAACTCTTCCTAATCTGAAGACCCATCTTCTTCAGAAAACCTTGTTTGGCTATTCCTTCTCCCCAAGGCTGAGTTAAGTGCCTTCATATGTACGCTTCTATCTCTATTTATACTCACCAAATTGCACAACTCATAGCTCCTGAAAAGAAGACAATGCATTCTATTAAATTTCTATGTTCCTTGTGCCTTCAGTATTGCTGGATTGAAAGGAAATAGATGCTCAATAAGTACAGAATGTATGAAGAAACATGTTTACAAGTGAACAAATATTTATAAATGAAAAAGGGCAAAGTCATAGAAGATTTGAAAGATGGCTGCTTACCTTACCTTAAAAAACTACTAGCTCTGAAAGACAAAATCCACCATATTTTTACTGTATTCCATCTTCCAGTTAGACACTGAGTTAATAAGCTATATTCTGTTGCCTTTCTGAACAAGCCTGGTAAGGTGCTATCCTACAAAAATGATGCTAAATATGGTCCTGGGTAGAATTCTGCACAGGGAGCTGCTGGTTATTCATGCAATATATAGAATAACACACCAGATGCATTCTAACATAGGAAACATAGGTTCTATAATTTTAGTAGCAGAAATTGAGAAGAGACTATGATACATACTTCCATCTTCTTTGTTTATGCATTTAAAAGGACATCCTATCCACTTTAAATTCAGAATGACCAGACAATGAAAAATGTATGAGTCTCAGGAAAAACAGTGCTGCTGGGAGCTGAATACCTATTATAATACAGCTTATATTCATAAAGACTGACATAACCACAAGCACTTTATTCTGTTAAAGAGAAAGACTTTAGAACCTTGTGAATAAACTTGTTACAAATTAGATATTCAAAATAATAAGATTTAAAATAAAACCTGAATTGAATCTTGTTTCTACCCTCCGTTATAAGACTACATTCTTTTAAAAAGGTATGAAAAATTTCAACATAGAGTTATATAATCATATTGCTTTGTAATTCTTTGACATGAGAGTGAAACAATTATGTTATCATCTTGAATCAGAGCATATCAACCTTTCTGTAGAGACATCTTCATTCTGATAACTATTCTCAGGCAAGCCATGATAGATTTGGGTCAGCAGATGAATTCAGATATACATACACAGAGAACACTTAAGTAAACTCCCTTGACTAAAAACAATTTCACTTGAACATGGGAGAAACAGGTGTTCTATTATGTTCTTTAAAAGGCTCATGCTTACAGAAGTTAGGACATTGGCTTCTTGATGCTCTTTGCTGAAAGGTTTTATAACATTAAGCATTAATTAGACTTCTACATAAGAAGAGCACTAGGCAAGAAGCAAATACACATATTCACAGATTTAATTCAAATTTTATATTCATGGAGTTTAATCTAATCTCTGGTTCTGTGGTATCATATTTTTGTTTTGTTTTGTTTTTTAGAGGAAACAAAGTATGCCACAAAAAGCCCTCCTCAGCAATATTTCAGGGAATCTATGAGGCACTAAGTGTAGGAGACATTTGAAACTCTAGTATGAGAGGATAGGTCAGAACTCTGCATGTAAATTGTATATTGTATATTTAAAGTGGCACAGTGTTGTATATCTAAAGTGGAATAGTGTAAAAGCACCAAATAGGCATTTAGAAGCTTCTGGCTCTTGAGTTCCACTAATTAAGCTCCATAGTCTTGGGCATCTTCTACACTAGGCGTCAGTTCCTTCCTATACAAAGTAGTGAGTGGCTAAGATACCTCTTATGCTCTCCCTTCAAATCTTCTTGGTCTTACCTACCTCCAAGGTCTCTAGTCACTTATTCTAGCTCCAGTGGAGGCCCAACCAATTTTGCATAGACTACAAATAACATTATGTGGGCCAAACCCAGTGGCCCAAGGCCTCATGCTCATTCTGTACACCTTGTGCCTCCTACCCTGGGGATTCCACCATATGCTGAGGGTCAGACTTTGTGAGGATCTGCTTAGTGCCCGTTCTGGGAAGTGCAGGAGAATTACTGCCCTTTACCACTAGAGAACCCACAGCAGACAGATAAATTCTTCTTTCTTCCTCCCTTAGACAGACAGTCCTGAGAAGCAGTCACTTCTTCAGGTTCTCTGAAGAGGTCCTAGCTCACAAGATGCTCTGTTGGGTACTCCTTGTATTGTCTCTCCCTCCACCCCTTTCTCGTGCCTGCTCCTTGGGGCTGCAGACTTCGAAAGAAAGAAAGAAAGAAAGAAAGAAAGAAAGAAAGAAAAGAAAAGAAAAGAAAAGTAACAACACATAAAGCTCTGCTTTCTGGATAACTCAGGTTAAGATAATTAGTTTTAAATTTCCTTCTATTCCATATTCTGACTTACTCTTAGAAGATGCTGGTGTATAATCATCAACTCTTGAAATTGGTATCTTCGATCTTGAAGTCCATTCCTTCTGTGTATTTCATTAAACTCTTTTGGTAGTTGAGTTATCAGTAATGTTTGCTCATTTGTTATGTGCAAACTCTGTGAGTTATGGGATTAGTCACTAAGAAATAAATCAGTCAGTAGTACTTGCCAAGGCATGCTAAGTGCAGGTTATAAGAAAGGAATGTTTGGCCCCTGCCTCCCAGAAGCTTAGAGACATGGAATATAAATAAGTGAAACTATCTAAACAGAGAACATAAAAATACCAATATACTCAAGTAGGTATATAAAATTGCTTGAAGTTGTTGGGATAACTTTAACCTTAAAATGAGACAAAGCAAATCTGGAAGGGTTTCATGGAGAACAATGCATTAAGTCTTTTTGTTTGCTTTAAATAATGGAAGAGATGTAATTTGGAATTGAGAAATTGGCATGCCATCCCAGGTAACAGAATGCTGTGATTTCTCGGAAGCAGAGACGGACACATGGAATCACTTGGCTCATCAGTGAGAATAGCAATGATGGATAGTAAAGATGGGTGAATAGCAGAGGAACCTACAGCATGGGACAGAGTTTTAATTCAGGAGGAGTTGTTCTTTGGAATTTCTGAGCAAGAGAAATGAAGTAAGCTCTTGCTACAATGTCCCCACATTTCTCTGCTCATTTCCTTAGAACCAAATCTTGTTCTCTTTATGGGGAAAAAAATTCAGGAAGAGGCAAGATCGAAGAACCAGATCTCTTTGTGCGACATCCTCAAAGTCCATTAGCTTCATAGTACATCTACATCTGACCTGGGCATGCCAGTCACACCTTTCATCCTAACATGGCAAAGCTTTGGTCTTGTAATGCTTGCTTCTTCAAATCATCAGCATGGCTTTCTATGCATCTCTCAATACCATTTGCTAACAGAAGA
This sequence comes from Mustela lutreola, assembly GCF_030435805.1. Lineage (NCBI taxonomy): Eukaryota > Metazoa > Chordata > Mammalia > Carnivora > Mustelidae > Mustela > Mustela lutreola. The sequence goes on from NC_081295.1 coordinate 82,176,707, forward strand.
ATCTGTTGTTGTCTGTTGCTACTTGTTTTTCTTGTGTTTTATAGCTATTTCTACAGTGATAAGAAGAAGAATTTTTCCAGTAGTATAAAGATTTTGATCATTTATTTACTAATAAATAAGAAATACAAATCAAGGTTAAATAAACAATTACTACATTTAGTGGAATTTTTAAAAGTAATGGGCTGATGACTTTAACAGAACCCCCCACTAAAACTGTGAAAGTTATGTTCATGTTGTGGTTTAGTTTTTACTTTTTTGCTAACATTGTGTTGGGTAATATCTTAAGGCACAATAAACACTTAGAGTGAAGCCCATCTTTAATAAATGTGGAAGAAAGTTCATATTTGAAATTATCTTATTGTCATTACAAATTTTGGTGTATCTTGTTGTTTCATATGATTAGATTTCATTGTGTTTGTTTTATTTTGCAATGTGGCTAATGAAGAAAGGTCAGAGAGAAGTTTCAATTGAGTAAATTTTTTCTTGTTATTTATTTCTGGCACATTTTGGCATTATCTTTGACTCTTAAGTTTTGTGTAGGAATCAGTTTGTGAACTTTAGTTACTGAGTATAATCATTAAATCCTTTAACTAGACCCACATAATCTAAGTGAAGTCATGGGGCTACTGTGAAACCCTTTGAAAGCAGAACATTCACTCTCTTGTCAAAGAATCTCATACCTTAAGTGAGCTGACTATCTAAAGAAGCCAGTCACAAGGGTGCCTGGGTAGCTCAGTCAGTTAAGTGTCTACCTTTGGCTCAAGTCAGGATCCCAGAGATTGAGCCTCCTGCATCGGAGGAGGCTCCTGCTCCCTGCTGAGCAGGGAGCCTGTTTCTCCTTCTGTCCCTCACCCTGCTCTTGTGCTCTCTCACTCTCTCTCTCTCTCAAATAAATAAGTAAAATCTAAAAAAAAAAAAAAAAAAGGAAGAAGCCAGTTACAAAAGACAACATATTACATGACTCCTTTTATATGAAATGTCTAGAATAGGCAAATCTACAGAGACAGGAAGTAGAGGGCTGGTTGCTTAGGGCTGGGAGGATGGGGAGATAGGGAGGTTTTAGCTGAAGAGGACGGAATTTCTTTTTTGAGGTGATGAAATGTTCTAAAATTGACTATGCTGTTAGTTGCACATCTCTGTATATAAATACTGATATACTAAAAACCAATGAAATGTACACTTTAAATAAATGGATTGTATGGTATATGAATGATATCTCAGTAAAGCTGTTATTAAAAGAAAGAAAGAGAAAAAAGGAAAGGAAAGAGGAAGGAGTAAAATAGATAAGCAAAAAAGATAAAAGAAAAATAAAATTACACAGCAGGTAAAAAAAAATTCAAACATTTCATCTACAAATTGAGTGATTATGCTAGGGTCAATTTATATATTAAGAATTAGTCAAGCTTAATAACTTTCTTATATTTTTCTATATATAAAATAAAGATTTTTTTCTTTTAAATTATACGTGGCAGTAAAGTTTTCTTCCTGGATCCCAGGGAATCATCTCACATTATCCCTTGAAATGTGTACTCTCATTTTTATTTACTTAAAAGATAAGCTTTCAATCATTAGCTTGGAAGGTAAGAACACTTGTCATTCTTCTCCAGAGAATGAACATGGTGTTGTAAAATAAGAACATGCTTTGAAAATGGATTTGGATCTTGCTTCTGCCACTAATCACTGAGACTCATTTTGTTCATCTATAAAGTGGGGATAATAATATATACCTCACAGGACTGTCATAAAGACTAAATGAGATCGGGGCACCTGGGTGGCTCAGTGGGTTAAGCTGCTGCCTTCGGCTCAGGTCATGATCTCAGGGTCCTGGGATCGAGTCCCGCATCGGGCTCTCTGCTCAGCAGGGAGCCTGCTTCCCTCTCTCTCTCTCTCTCTGCCTGCCTCTCTGACTACTTGTGATCTCTCTCTGTCAAATAAATCAATAAAATATTTAAAAAAAAAAAAGACTAAATGAGATAGTTTTTTAAATGTCTCGGTACTACAGTAACTGGCTCAGGGTAAACGCCTAGAATCATAGCTCTCACTACCTTTCGGTACATTTTAGAAGTACCCTTAAATCATACTGACTACTGAAATCTATCTATAAGATTGCATTATACATTTAGGAAAAATTAGAGAAAATATTGTTAACATGCATTGTAAATTTATTTTCACAAGTTCTGACTAGTACTTGTACTCTCAAATTTGGAAAATTTAAAGGATTTCTGACCTTTAGAAATCAAGGAAGGTAAACAAAAAAGAAATGAGGAATATTTATTTATTTATTTATTTGCGAGAGAGAGTGAGAGAGAGTGTGAGAGGGGAAAGGGTCAGAGGGAGAAACAGACGCCCTGCTAAGCAGAGAGCCGGATATAGGACTCCCAGATTATGACCCGGGCCAAAGGCAGTCACTTAACCAACTGTGCTACCGAAGTGCCCCCAAATGAGGAATATGTAAAGAGTCTTACCTGCCCTATTATGAAACTAACATCTTACTTTTTAATAGAGATTTCAACTTGACCTTCTCATACTTGCTAATAACATCTTCTTGGAGAATAGAAAAGAGATGATGATATTTTCAGGCCAACTGTGTTACTGATTTTTTTTTCTTTTATGCATTTTTAAATGACTTCGACATTTTTCATTACAAAATGCTTTTAACTTTGTATTTTTAATTATGTTAGTGAACCCTGAGACCAAATGGCAAACATTTAACTTTAAAATCTACTGAATAAATAAAAACAAAGTGCACTGGTGATTCACGTTCTTTTAAAATAAAGACTCATGTCAAATTCCATTATTTTGTCACATATTTACCAAATTTGTATGCATGCAGTACAGTGTATTTGAAGTAGAGCAAATTGGGAAAATTAGACTCCACTAAGTGCTGAACTTCTCTGCACACAATTAAAACCTGCTTGAAAAATGTATAATCAACTGAGATCATCAATTATGTCTTTTACTTGAAGGATATGCAGGGAAATCAGGATAAAAAGGTAGGGAAGCCAGGCCTCAATTTACAAGACAAATATATCTGGTTTTTGCTTTCAAGTCATAAAAGGATCTTCTGAGTGGAAGCTAGCAGACATTTTTCTTCATCATTTTTTGCATCAAAAGATGACTCCAGTTGCCCCTTTATAAGGAACTGATGATAGAGTCTCGGGACTTCTGATCCACTGCCTTGAAAAACAACTCAAAATCACACCAAAATCCAATTTTTGCATCATGAGCTAGACACAACTTATTTTAGAAGAAACGGTTTTCTGTTAAGAATAAAAATTGGGGCGCCTGGGTGGCTCAGTGGGTTAAGCCTCTGCCTTCGGCTCAGGTCATGATCCCAGAGTCCTGGGATCGAGTCCCACATCGGGCTCTCTGCTCAGCAGGGAGCCTGCTTCCTGCTCTCTCTCTCTGCCTGTCTCTCTGCCTACATGTAATCTCTCTCTGTCAAATAAATAAATAAAAAAATCTTTAAAAAAAAAAAAAAAAAAAAAAAGAATAAAAATTGGTGGGGCGCCTGGGTGGCTCAGTCGGGTAAATCCTCTGCCTTCGGCACAGGTCATGATCCCAGGTCATGATCCCAGGACCCTGGGATCGAGCCCCGCATCGGGCTCTCTGCTCAGCGGGGAGCCTGCTTCCCTTCCTTTCTCTCTGCCTGCCTCTGCCTACTTGTGATCTTTGTCTGTCAAATAAATAAATAAAATCTTTAAAAAAAGAATAAAAATTGGATATTTATCATAATTAATATTATAGTGACTGAAAAGACTTTTAACCTGTTGAAATTTCTACTGTAGGAATGATTTTAACAGAAAATAAAATCTATTACTGACACTCTTTCTTCAGGGTTAGAGGAAAAGGCAGTCAGAAGGAAGGGCTGTCTTTAAGTGGGAAATCCAAAAAGGCTCTCAGCTGCCTTTAAGATGGAAAAGGGAAAAAGGCCACACGGGAGAGAAAGCTCTTGAGGCAGGGCAACCTAAGGAGGATTTTTAAAGACTCCGTGGGGGATGAGGGCAGGTAAAGAAAAAAAACAACAAAATTAAATCGATGAATTTGTTAAGACAGCTCAGATTTGTTCATGAGGTACAAAATGTTCCAACTTTTTAAAAACTACCAAGACTAAGCTTTGTGGTAAAAACACGAGGCCAAAAAAAAAAAAAAAAAAGGCAGATTTCGAACTAAAGGTGCCACAGTGATTTTTTTTTTTTTTAATTCTGAAGAGTATTCTCATTAAATTCACATTCTGTGTGAAAGAGATGAGCCTGTTCATACTAGTGGAGCCAGGGCCAAGTCTACTGATTGAAGACCAGCCTCTAGTCCTCACGTTGCGGGAACCCCCTGACACTTTTTAAAGAAGGAAGAAAAGAATAATGAAGGGTTGCTTTAGTCAACATAAGTTGTGTGCTCACCATTCTCCTAGTTGAGCAAATCTGTGAAACACTCTGTTAATCCGACAGGGTGACTTCTGGTATACCTGATGGTGCAATGCAGTCCCCAGAGTGAGAAGGCACGTGATCCAGTACCTTCTGAACGTGCACCAGGGCTTCACTCTGGTCTGCTTTGCATGATACAACCACCCTTTCAAAATGTGGACTGCTAGGGAAAGCATCACTTACTAGCCTCCAGCGGAAGCCCTTTACACACCACTTTTCCTTCCTTTTCACTTATGTCAAGACTTGGGTAAATGCAAGGAATTTCATTTCGTTTCCTACTAAAGGCTACAACGATTTCCAAACTGTCCAAAATACAGAGCGCACCTAATGGGTATGTGGCAAAATACCAAAAGAGAACATTAAGATTTTGTCTTTCAAATTTAATAAAGGAGAACGGCCTCATTCAGTGTTTTAAAGTTCCTCCAAAGGGGAAATGAATAAAACCCTGAGAGCTGAAAAATAAACACTCCAATTTAATTCTAACAATATTTTTTACTAAACTTTCCTTTTCTGTCTACCTGCCCCTCCTGCACACTGCGCCTAAGTTGTTGCAACTGTCTAAAGCTCCTTTGATGCAACAGCTGCAGGAATATAGCTCGGTGACTGAGAACAATATCATGGCATTATGACAGTTTCAGCATATTGGTAAACCAAGAGAGCAATGGGCTTACCTTCTACTTGTGAAGCCTTCAGCTAGAGGCATTTTGAGATCAAGAAAATACAGGGAAAAGACACTTGTTGTCCCCCTTTGTTTCTTGAATCACAAAAGTATATAGCCTTAGAAGGCTTCTGTTGTACTAAGTTGATCATGGCAACAAACAACTCAAAGACCATCTTATGGCTATCCTTCAGGAAAATGAACTATGTGAGCATCCTTCCAGTGGTGCTTATGCAGCAGTATTCATGTGATACCAGTCCTCGTCAGACTGTGTTAGACCAATTTGTACCCTAGTGTGTCATGTCTACGCCTTCGCAATGATAACAAAACAATTTTCAGACATGTTAGTATTTTGATATATCCTTAAAGAACAGAGTTTCAAACGCCATTCTTGGTTTTCTTGGCAATCCAAAGTTTTGTTTGCTTACTTCTCCACATTTATTTGAGGTGTTATTGACAAGCAAAAATTACATATATTTAGGTGGTACCATGTGATTTCTTAAAGGTGTATGATGTGATGATTTAATATATGTATACATTGTGAAATGATTACCACAATCAACTTAATTAACAGATCCATCACTTCACACAGTTACCACTTTTAGTGTGTGTGGTGAGAACACCTAAAATCTACTCTCTTAGCAAATTTAAAGTGCCCCGTACAGTATTAACAACAATCACCATGCTATACATTATTTCCCAAAACTTATTCATCTCATAATTGAAAGTTACTGCTCTTTGACCAACATCTCCCCATTTCCCCTACCCTCCAGCCCACTGCTCTACTCTCAGGTTCTATAAGTTTAACTTTTTTAGATCAAAGGGCAGAATGATTTTATCTTTTATGGAAGAATAGTATTCCATTGCATATAAGCACAAATGCTACATCTTCTTTATCCATTCATCCACTCATAGACACCTAGATTATTTCCAAATTGTGGCTATTGTGAAATATGCTGCAATGAACATGGGAGTGCAGATGCCTCTTGGAGATCCTCGTTTTATTTCCTGTGGACACATACCCGGAAGGGGGACTGCCAAATCATACAGTAGTTCTGTTTTTAATTTCTTGAGGACTTGTCACACTGTTTCCTATAGTGTCTGCACCAAGTTACATTCCCATCAGTAGTGTGGAAGGGTTCATTTCTCTCTGCATCCTTGCTGTCTCTTGTCTTTTTGATAGGAGATATCCTAACACGTGTGAGATTATATCTCATTGTGCTTTTGATATGCATTTTTGATTGTGACGTCAAGCACCTTTCCATATACCTGTTGGCTATTTGTATGTTTACTTTGGGAAAATGTCTATCCATGTCCTTTGCTCAATTTTTAAAAAAAAAAATCACATATTTTTACTATTGGGTTGTCTAATCATTATATATTTTGAATATTAACCCTTTTTATCAGCTATATAGTTTGCAAATAATTTCCCCACATTCTGTAGGTTGCCTTTTCATTTTATGGCTTTCTTTACTATGCCGAAGCTTTTTAGTTGGATATAATCCCACTTGTTTATTTTTGCTTTTGTCTCCTGTGCTTTTGGACTGATAACTTAAAGTTTTAATAGTGAATGTAAGGTGATTTGAATAGAGTCTGAATATTGCTTCTTCTCCCTTATTGATCCATTTATGCACGTGTCTGATGGGAAACAAGGGAGGGCCTAAAAGATAATCTGTTTTTGGAAGTACAGGTAAACTGATACCTGAAGTAACTGTCTCACCAGCACACACACTGCCAAAGAGATTAAATTCAAATGAGTTGTACGTGGCATGCATAATGATGTACATATTTTGTTTCCCATAGTGCTCCTGAGGACCAATTAGTGTATGCATGAAGTGGATTCTTTTGGACAGAATACTATAGGACCAAATAATTTTATTGCATCTTTAAAAGTAAAAATAGCAAATAAAATCAATCAAGGGACAATGTGTAACATGATGTATGCATTCTGCTAAAATTAATTGAGTTCTAATTAAATTTCTTAGATCAAGATAAATTAGATTTTTCAAGCACATTTTAGAACTTCACCTAATGAAGTTCTATGAGTGAAGAAGGCAGAATGGGTTTTATTTAATGACTTGGTTGCTGATACCTTATCTCAGAGTGAATAAGAGGTCAGACAGACCTTGGGTCATTTCTTACTTAAGTGAGACAGATATTACATTAACTTCAGAAAAACTGGCTAAAATGAGCCTAGGATCTTCTTCACATTGATATAAAAATACTTTATTGAGGCATTTAGTTATGTGATTCCTCCTAATATTTTCTTCCCTTCATGTTCTGAGTCCCCTGGCATCAGAACAGTTTTTATTAAGAAGGAAAACAGAGGATTAAAACAAATGTTCCTTTTGTTTCTGATTCCACAGAGAGGATTAGGTTAAGGGTAGGAAAGGCAGACATCAGCTAGAGAAAGGAGGACACAGAAGAATCAAGTTGGTGGCGACTGGGTGGCTCAGTTGGTTAAGCATCTGCCTTCAGCTCAGGTCATGATCCTGGAGTCCCAGGATCGAGTCCCACATTGGGCTCCCTTTTCAGCAGGGAGTCTTCTTTGCCCTCTGACCTTCCTCCCTATCTCTCATTAAAAAAAGAAGAAGAAGAAGAAGAATCAAATTGGGGAAAGATTTCTCAAGACTAGGGCAGGTTCTACAAGGGAAAGAGATGGAGACAAAACCCTCCATGCCACTGTAGGGAGGGGAAAGTTACAGACATCAAAGTGGAATACCGTGATAGACCATTTAGGTAAGTTGTATCCCAGGAACCAAGGCCTCTAGCTTGCATGGATTGTTGTGTCTGAGGATGGCATAAAATCCACAAAGCTTCTGGATTCCATGGGATAGTGCAGACTTGGAAAATATGTATGCTGATAGTATGTTGTTTTTTATTTTTTAAAGATTTATTTATTTATTTGAGAGAGAGAGAGAGCTCTAGCGGGGAAGGTGGGCAGAAGGAGAGGGAGAGAGAATCTCAAGAAGACTCTGCACTGAGCACAGAGCCTGACATGGGGCTCGATCCCACAACCCTGAGATCACAACCTGTGCTGAAACCAAGAGTGGGACTTAACAGATTTCACCACCCAGCCGCCCCAGTCCAGTATGTTTTGAAACACATAAGTCCCTGAGTCCTCTGTTTGGCCCAAAAGTAATAGGTGGGGCTAGAAGAAGTGACATGGAAGGGTCTGGGGTAAATTAGGAGTGGGAAAGGGAACACCCTCCCCAATTGGCTCAGAGAGAATTTCTTCTGAGTCCAAGTCAAGAGAATATGAAAGCAAATTTAAATTGTTTTGTGGAAAGCTGGAACAGAAAGTCTCTCTTCCATTCTTCCACTCTTGAGAAAGTTCATTTCCATTTTGTTAGCTAAGAAGTCATTCATGAATAAAGCATCTTGTTTACCCTCCAATCTCCTCTTTTTCCTACTCCATTGGAAAATGCTTGGAATTTTTTATGGGGAAAGATTATAGTTTATTTGATTTGTGGGGAGGGTGATGAGTAGAGACTGAAGGGATGGAACAGGCAAAAAAAGAAAGGTTTACAAAGCTAAAGGACACTTAAATGATGTGCTAAAGGATAAATGAAATAGACAAGAAATCATGTGTAATAATATGTAGCAAAATAGAGCTATTCATATGGTATTTGCTAATTTTTCTAAAACGATAACATGTAAAGAAAACTAGGTAAGAAACTGAGAAAGTTACCTAGCCATGAATAGATACTACCTAATCCATATTCCAGCTCCACAGTCAATCTGAGTAAGGAGAGAGATGAGGCCCTTTGAAGAACAGAACATGATGGCTGCTGTGATATATATTTTATAAAATGTTTTCTAACAAAATATTTTCTCCTGTGCATTCCCTGAAATATATCAGTGAGGGACATAAGAGATGCCAGTTATCTCACTAACTCACTCTTTTATGTTTGGCACATAATCTTTTGGTTCAGTTGATAATCCCAGGATACATCTGCGAACATTTTCCCATTTCATATTTATGGGAGTATTTGTTGTAAGTATATGTCTGGAAGTGGAGCAAGACTCCCAAAGAACAAAAAGGGAAGGGTGAGAGTGGATGTGTTAATGAGGGAAAAAAGAGGCTCCGCCCTCTTCACGTACACAAATTCCTTCAAGACATAAATACCGTGATTCAACTCTAATAAAATAGGAAACTAAAAGAAAAGAATTTTATTCCCACCAAGGCATGTATGTTAGCACAGAGACCTAAAAATCCCAAATAGAGACACTTAAATAAACCATAGGGTACTTTTTAATCAGTTATGTTAAATGTTTCAGCATTATGGGGACAATTCTTCAAAGATGGAGCAGATACAGACAGAACAGTGTGTTTAATGTGTTAATTAACTATAGATTACAGGCAAGACAATGGTAGGGAAACATCTGAATTCATCATGATTATTCTATGGTAAATTCGGATCATTGCTAACACCAGAAGAACTATTTAAAAAATGCTAAATTATAATATAGCATAGCCAGCTAAGGGCAGGCAACAAGGAAAAGACAATACATGTTCACAGTGGAGAATTATCGAGAAAGTGTTCTAAGACAGACTGTCTTTCCATGGGGTACTTGTTTGTCAATGCCAACTCCCAAAGCTACATGATGGCAAAAACCTAAAGGTTTTTTATCTTCTGTGTCCTAGTGTCCTTAAAGCCCAGTGCACAGAGTGAGAGTCCCAGGTAGTGCAGTCTTTTCCAGAATCTCTGGCAGAAGTAACTATCCGGCTTCTGGGCCTATGAGGAAGATGGGAGTGAAGATCCTCCTATCCCCCAACTATGTGAAACAGGTGGTCAACACCTGGTTCTATTTTCTCTCTACAGAAATATTTCAAGGAAAATTGGTGAGGGAATTATGCTGGAGATAATATGAATTTTGTTCGGTGTATTTAGTATCAGAAATCACCCAAATGTATTGTTCAAGCTCCAACCTCTGTTCATTCCATGAGCAGCAGAGGTCTTCAGAATGGTTAGAAACCAGCAGGTGTTAATCTTTGTGCATGCAGAGACAGATGCTGAAATCCAACTGGACTGTGCAGCAAGTGGGAGGTTCAGCTGTCTGCAGAGCAGCCAAGACAAATTAAGAGCCTGGGCAGGGTCCTACACAACAACCAGCACAGATGGCCAATACCCTCCATCTAAATGCTTCCAAAGGTAGAGATTTCACATTGCTTCAATCTTCCCTTTATTTTAGGTTCACCTTTTTCTGAAGCAACATAAACAATGTACCCACTGTAGAAATATAATACAGAATTCAAGGGCACTGAAATTTTATGGATGATATTTTAGAGAGAATGCTATGATTGACAAAAAATTTATAACCTGGAGAATAATTTTGAAGGATAGAAGGATTATGGAAATGGAGGAGAAGCAGGGTGACCCTAAGCCTGCCTCCTCCCTTGAACACCGCTAGATAAATATCAAATCATTCTGAACACTGGGCGCCTGGGTGGCTCAGTGGGTTAAGCCGCTGCCTTCGGCTCAGGTCATGATCTCAGAGTCCTGGGATCGAGTCCCGCATCGGGCTCTCTGCTCAGCGGAGAGCCTGCTTCCCTCTCTCTCTCTCTGCCTGCCTCTCCATCTACTTGTGATTTCTCTCTGTCAAATAAATAAATAAAATCTTTAAAAAAAAAAAAATCATTCTGAACACCAAGAAATGTTGAGAAGTCTTTGAGAACAAAGCTGCACATCTACAAACTGGAAAAATTGCCCATGGGAGGCAGGAACTGTGAAGATGTTGATTTGTGGGAGAAAAGAGCTGAGGGTGTGGTAGGGGTGGAGAGGATACCTAATGGGGAGATGGTTGAGAGAAGAGTGGAAAAATGAGCGAAAACACATGCAGAGGACTGCACAAGAAAACTGTTCCTCAAACCCACTGACTGGAAAAAAGGACAGAGTTTCAAAGTTGTCAGTTTTTTATAAACAACAGAGCACAGACTCTGATGTTTTGGAAGTAAGCACCATAGCCACGGTCATGCCTGATGAGTTGAGTGGTCCTCAGGTGGGAAGCAACATGGAATCCCCAGAGCACCAGAGCATGATCTAAAAATCCCTTGGATCCCACAGGGAGAAGGGTTCTCCGCTTGGAGTGCATTTGGTAAAAGGGGGTATAGCCACTCCACAGGCAAAAGACCCTATGGGTACCATTGATCTGCCATATTGACTAGTACAGGAACAAAAAAGCTGGCTGAGGGCAGCAAACCCTGGTGTCAGTTGTATGTTGCAGTTTACCATAAACTCTGAACCACTGCCCAGTTGTGCAACTGTTTTCTGGGACAAGCCTGCACACCAGAGAGCAGTCAATGCCCTTCCCTAGGGGATCAGCATGATTAACTATGGGGTCCACTAAAGTGTGGGGCTTTGAAACACAGCCTCCCCTGAGATAAAACACAGGAGTGCTACCTCGTTTGGCAGGTGGGCAGCTCAGACACAGAAAGGGAGAAGGCAGGGATCTAATAGAAAGTGAAAATACAGGAGGGGTCACTGCAAGTCCGTGAGGGCCTCCTGAAGAGTGGTGGATGTGAATGTCCAGCTCTGGACACAAGGGAGTGGGGCACAGACATCTTCACCCCCCAGCAGCACTGATCCACTCTAGTGAGCTAAATAGCACCACCAAGTGGAAAATGAAACCACTACACCAAGCTCCACCCCCCTGAGTCCTGCAGGCACATCTCCACTACAGCAAGTACCTTTGAGAATCAGGGTAGCAAGTCCTTCCCCCAAAGGGCCAGTACAAATCCCTCCCTCCTAAGTTTACTGATACTACTGAATGCTTCAAAGCTTCAATTCTAGGGGAAACAAAATCTAGCTTCCTTGGGGGTTTTTTGTTTGCTTGTTTTGTTTTTGTTGTTTTTGGTTTTTTGTTTGGGATAAAAGAAAGAGCATTTTTTTTATATTATTCATTTTTTTTTTAACTTTTAATTTTTTATCTTTTTTCCTTTTTTTCCCTATCAAGTTTCTTGTAACAAGCAGACCAAAACACACCTAGGATCTAGCTTCCTTTATTATAATTTTTATTTTATTTTACCCTTTCTTCCTTTTTTTCTCCAAAATGACAATATGAAAAAATTCATCCCCCCAAAAAAGAACAGGAAGAAATGAAGGCCAAGGATTTAATCAATACAGATGTAAGTAAGATGTCTGAACTAGAATTTAAAATAACAACTATAAGGATACTAGCTGTGCTTGAAACAAAACATAGAAGACACTGGGGAATTTCTTACTACAGAAATAGAAGAGCTAAAATCTAGTCAGGCCGATACTGGAAAATGTTACAACCAAGATGCAATCCCAAATGGATGCCATAACAATGAGGATGGATAAAACAGAGGGATGAATCAGTGATACAGACAGTGAAATTATGGAAAATAATGAAGCTGAAAAGAAGAGGGAAACAAAGGTAATGGATCATGAACATAAACTTAGGGAACTCAGCAACCTACTAAAACAGAGTAGCATTTGTATCATAGGAGTCTCAGAAGATGAAGAGAGAAAAAAAGTGGCAGAAAGTTTATTTGAGTAAATTATAGATGAAAACTTCCCTAACCTGGGGAAAAACACAGACATCAAAATCCAAGAAGCACAAATAATTCCCATGAAATTCAACAAAACTGGCCATCACCGAGGCATATCATAGTCAAATTCACAAAATACACAGAAAAGAAAATCCTGAAAGCAAAGGGTAAAAAAGTTCTTAACCAAGGGAAGACAAATTAGGTTCACAGCAGATCTGTCCATGGAAACTTGACCCTGAAGACAATGGCAGGATATATGTAACATCTTGAATGAGAAAAATATACAGCCAAGAATACTTTATCCAGAAAGGCTGTCATTCAGAATAGAAGGAGAGATAGTTTCCCAGACAAAAACAAAAACAAAACCAAACCAAAACAAAACAAAAAAACTAAAGGAGTTCATGACCACTAAACTAGCCCCTGTAAGAAATATTAAGGGGGACTCTTTGAGTGGGGGCAAAAAGACCAAAAGCAGCAAAGACTACAAGGGAACAGAGAATATCACCAGAAATACCAACATTATGTCACACAATGGCACTAAGTTCATATCTTGCAATAATGTAAATGGACTAAAGGCCTCAATCAAAAGACATACAGTAACAGAATGGATAAAAAAAACAAGAACCACCCATATGCTGCCTACAAGAGGCTCATTTTGGATCTAAAAATACCTGCAGATGGAAAGTAAAGGGATAGAGAACAATCTACCACGCTAATGGATGTCAAAAGAAAACTGGACATAGTTATATCAGACAAACTGATTTTAAAGCAAAGACTGTAACAAGAGATAAAGATGGGCATTATATGTTAATTAAGGGGTCTAACCATCAAGATGATCTACCAATTGTAGGGGCACCTGGATGGCTCAGTTGGTTGAGGAGCTGCCTTCAGCTCATGTCATGATCCCAGGGTCCTGGGATCAAGCCCCGTGTTGGTCTCCCTGATCAGTGAGGAACCTGCTTCTCCCTCTCCTACTTCCCTGCTTGGGTTCCCTCTCTTGTTGTCTCTCTCTCTGTGTGTCAAATAAATAAATAAAATCTTTTTTTTTTTTTTTTTAAAAAGATGTAGTTCTTTAAAAAAAAAAATATCTGCCAATTGTAAAGCACCTAAATAAATAAATCAATTAATAACAAACATAAAGAAACTCATTGATAATAATACAATAACAGTGAGGAATTTTAACACCCTACTTACAGCAATGGACAGATCATCTAAACAGAAAATCAACAAGGAAACAATGGTTTTGAATGACATACTGTACCAGACACATTTAAGAGATAAAGTCAGAACATATAATCCTACAGTAGCAGAACACTCTTTTCAAGTGCACATGAAACATTCTCCAGAATAGATCACATGCTGGGTAACAAATAAGCCTTCAACAAGTACAAAAAGACTGAGATCATACCATGCATATTTTCAGACCACAACACCTGAAGTCAACCACAAGAAAAAAATTGGAACGAGCATAAGTATATACAGGTAAAGAACATCTTACTTGGGGTGCCTGGGTGGCTCAGTGGGTTAAGCCTCTGCCTTCTGCTCAGGTCATGATCTCAGGGTCCTGGGATCAAGCCCTGAATCAAGCTCTCTGCTCAGCCAGGAGCCTGTTTCCCTTCTTATCTCTCTGCCTGCCTCTCTGCCTACTTGTGATCTCTATCTGTCAAATAAATAAATAAAATCTTAAAAAAAAAAAAGTCTTACTTAAGAATAAATGGGTTAACCAAGAAATTAAAGACAAAATTAAAAAGTACATGGAAACAAATGAAAATGAAAACACATCAGTCCAAACCCTGTGGGATGCAGTAAGGGCAGTCCTACAAAGGACGTATACTACAATATAGGTCTACCTCAAGAAGCAAGAAATGTCTCAAATACACAAGCTAACCTTACACCAAAAGAAGCTAGAAAGAGAACAGCAGACAAAGTCTAAAGCCAGTAGAAGAAGGAAAATAATAAAGACTAAAGTGGAAATAAATGAGATAGAAAAAAACAAAAAACAAATAGAATAGATCAACAAAACTAAGAGCTGGTTCTTCAAAAGAATTAATAAAATTGATAAAACTCTATCCAGACTTATCAAAAAGAAAAGAGAAATGACAAAAATAAATAAAATCACAAATGGAAGGGAAGAGATCACAACAAACATCACAGAAATACAAACAATTATAAGAGAATATTATGAAAAATTATATGCCAACAAACTAGACAATCTAGAAGATATGGATAAATTTCTAGAACCATACACTCTACACATGAACATGAACAATTAGAAACATGAACAATTAGAAACATGAACAATTAGAAAATTTGAACAGACTCATAATCAGAAAAGAAATTGAAACAGTAATCAAAACCCTACCAATAAACAAAAGTGCAGGGCCAGATGGCTTCCCAAGGGAATTCTACCAGACATTTAAAGAAGAAATACCTATTCTCACACTGGTTAAAAAAAAAAAAAAAAAAAAAAAAGGAAGGAAAAACTTCCAAACTCATTCCATGAGGCTTGCAATACCTTGATTCCAAAACCAGACAAAGACCCCACTAAAGCTACAGGCCAATATCCCTGATGAACACAGACACAGAAATTCTCAACAAGATAATACCAAATCGAATTCAACAGTACACTAAAAGAATTATTCATCATGATTGAGTGGGATTTATTCCTGGGCTTCAGAGCTGGTTCAATATTCACAAATCAATCAACGTGATACATGACATTAATAAAAGAAAGGATAAGAACCATATGATCTTCTCAATAGATGCAGAAAAAGCATTTGACAAAATACAGCATGCATTCTTGACAAAATTCCTCAACAAAGTAGGAATAGATGGAACATACCTCAATATCATAATAGCCATTTACAAAAGACCCACAGCAGCTAATATGATCTTTAATGGGGAAAAACGGACAGCCCTTCCTCCATGGTCAGGAACAAGACAAGGATGTCCACTCTAACCATTACCATTTAACATAGTATAGTACTAGAAGTCTCAGCCTCCACAATCAGACAACAAAAAGAAATAAAAGGCACCCAAATCGGCAAGGAAGAAGTCAAACTTTCATTATTTGCAGATGACATGATATTCTATGTAGAAAACCCAAAAGACCACCAAAAAACTGCTAGAACTAACACGTGAATTCAGCAAAGTCACAGGGTATAAAATCAACATATTGAAATCTGTTGCATTTCTAGACACCACTATTGAAACAGCAGAAAAAGAAATCAAGGAACCCATCCCATTTGTAATTACACCAAAAATGGTAAGCTACCTAGGAATAAACCTAACCAAAGAGGTAAAACTATAGAACATTTTATGAAAGAAACTGAAGAGGACACAAAGAAATGGAATAGTATTCCATGCTCAGGGATTGGAAGAACAGTATTGTTAAAATGTCCATACTACCCAAAGCAATCTGCACATTCCATGAATTTCCCATCAAAATACCACTAGCATTTTTCACAGAGATAGAACAAACAATTTTAAAATTTGTATGGAACTGCAATTTTGAATAGCCAAAGCAATCCTGAATAAGAAAAACCCAAACTGGAGGCATCATAATTCCAGACTTCTAGTTATATTACAAGGCTGTAGTCATCAAGACTCAAGACAGTGTGGTACTGGCACAAACACAAACACATGGATCAATGGAACAGAATAGAAACCCAGAAATGGACCCACAACTATATGGTCAACTAATCTTTGACAAAGCAGGAAAGAATATCAAATGGAAAAAAGACAGTCTCTTCAACAAATGGTGTTGGGAAAACTGTACAGCAACATGCAGAAGAATGAAACTGGACCACTTTCTTATGACATATAAAAATATAAACTCAAAATGGATGAAAGACCTAAATGTGAGACAGGAATCCATCAAAATCCTAGAGGAAAACACTAGCAGCAACCTCTTTGACCTTGGCCTCTGCAACTTCTTACTAGATACATCACTGGAGGCAAGGGAAACAAAAGCAAAACTGAACGATTGGGACTTCATCATTATAGAAAACTTCTACACAGTGAAGGAAACAACCAACAAAACTAAAAGGCAGTCTACAGAATAGAAGATATTTACAAATGGCATGTCTGATAAAGGACTGGTATGCAAAATCTATAAAGAAATTATCAAACTCAACACCCCAAGAACAATGCAGTTAAGAAATGGGCAGAAGACATGAGTAGACACTTTTCCAAAGATATCCAAGTGGCCAACAGACACATGAAAATGTGCTCAACATCACTCGTCATCAAAGAAATAAAAATCAAAACCATGATGAGATGCTATCTCACACCTGGCAGAGTGGCTAAAATTAATAATACACAAAACAACAGGTGTTGGTAAGGATTTGGAAAAATGGGAACCCTCTTGCATCACTGGTGGGAATGTAAAGTGGTGCAGTCACTCTGGAAAACAGTATGGGGGTTCTTCGAAAAGTTAAAAATAGAACTATCTTACAATCCAGCAATTGCAATACTAGGTACTGGATATTTACCCAAAGATACAAAAATACAGATTTGAAAGGGTAAATACACCCTCATGATTACAGCAGCATTATAGACAATAGTCAAACTATGGAGAGAGCCCAAATGTCCATCAACCAATGAATGGATAAAGATGTTGTATATATACATAATGGAAATTTACTCAGCCACCAGAAAAGAATGAAGTCTTGCTATTTGCAGTGGCATTGATAGAGATAGAATCCATAATGTTAAGCAAAATAAGTCATATAAAGAAAGACAAATACCATATGAATTTTTTCATATTCGGAATTTAAGAAACAAAACAGATGAACATATGGGAAGGGGACAAAAAGATAGAGGGAAATAAACCATAAGAGACTCTTAAGGAAACAAACTCAAGGTTGGTAGAGATGATGGGTATTAAGGAGACCACTTGTTATGGTAAGCACTGGGTACTGTATGTAAGTGATAAATCACTAAATTCTACTCCTGAAACCAATATTACACTGTTTATTAACTAACTACAATTTAAATAAAAAATTTTTTAAAGAAAAAAAGACAAAAAAAATTTTAAAAAGTGATTTAATCATGTCATAAAAAAAGGATTATGAACTTATTAGTTTATTATCATGTTAGTTAAGTAAGAGCCAAACTTAAATTTTTACTATTGTGAGTTTTAATGACTCTCTGATAGACTTGTGTCCCGAGTATGCTTATACTCTCAAGATGGGGGTGTGTGGCTGGATGCTTTTGAAAGTGTGGTCAATCAATATTTCGGAAATACACATCATAATAAAGAGGGAAATAGTTTACTCATAAGCCCACAGAGAGGTGATGTTCTTCTTCTTAATCTCTACCTACTTCACCTTCTGCATCTGATTTAGCCCTTATGTAACCTCTGTTAAGAAGTAAGCTTTCCAACTTTGCCCTTCATTTTGACAGACAAAACAGAAATTCAACATTTAAATTTTAATCCCTAGTTTGATAATATGAAAGATAAAACTCAAGATAAAGAATGAAGAGGAAGGGGAACAGGAGGAGGAAAAAGAGGAAGGAAGAGGAAGAGAAGTATAGGAAGAAGATCCTGATGTCTGCCTCCTCTGATTCATGAAGGGAGTGACTGCAGATCTCTAAAACTGTGTAGTTCATTTATCAGCCACTCTCTAGGTGTTGAGGGATTCTCTCTCATGTGTCATCAGATTTTTCTAGTCCCTGGCTCCACACTCCAGGAGAGGCTGCCTCACAGAGTCATGCTATGAAAGACGAGACCAGCACAGAATGGATTTCCTATGTGTTTCTGCCCAGATCATGCCACCTCTGTCTAGGTCTCTGCCTTAAACTCACCTTGGGATTCCATTAATAAACTGTGCCTCATGTATGGCATCATTCTGGGACTCAGCCCTATTTACTCTTGCATCAACCCTCTTGCATCAACCACCTGCCACTGTAAGCAGCTTGATTGTGGACCAACACATTTCTCCTGGCTTTTATGCCCCCAGGTGTGCTGGAGGCAGCCAACAACATTTCTAATTCCCTCTCTCCAACTGGACTTGACAGTTGAGAAAGCAAATGTCTCCAAGGCAGGGAGGAGACTTAAGTAATGAAATAACAGACTACAAGATGCAACCAAACTTCTTTCCTCTCTGCAGGAAGACCTTGACCTTGTCTAACACTGTGTTCTTCTCTAAGGACCAGCATTCATCTTGTGCATTTCATTTCTGAATATAGTACAAGGCCAGTCCTGCACAGGCATTCTTCTTTTTCTGATGATGTTGTAATCCACTCCTTTTTCTGATATAACTTTATTAACTTCAGATTTCATACAGATCTGAACTTTCTTTTTTGTTTTTTTTTAAAGACTTGTTTATTTATTTGGGGGGGTGGGGAGAGAGGGCAAGCACAGAAGTTGGGGGAGGGGCAGAGGGAGAGACTCTCAGGCAGACTCCCTGCTGAGCACAGAGCCAGATGCTGGGCTCCATGTCATGACCACGAGATCATGACTTGAGCCAAAATCCTGAGTTGAACACTCAACTGACTGAACTATCCAGGCATCCTGGGATCTAAATTTTCAAAAGTGAGTCATGTTACATCTTCCAGAAAGGAGATAGATAGATGGAGATGCTCTAATGTGTGACACTCACATTAAGACCACTTTGATGGTCTCAGAGACATTTATGGGAATAAGGTAATGAGATGCAAAGAAAGGATGGACCACTACTAACCAAGAAGGTTTGCTATGGACAGAAAGACCAATGCTTCCAAAAAGTAGAGCACTAAATCAATTCAATATGACCAGGCCATGCAGCAACTGGGCATCCAGTGAGTGCCAGTTACATCGCCCTAGGGACAGAGACTGTGACAAGGGAGGTCAGAGCAGATGTGTATGATCATATCTAGAAATTAACCAATCCATCAGTAAACTGAAGAATCCATTATTTTTCATATTTTAAAAAAGTCTATAAGCAAAAACAACAATAATAAAATAGTGTCCTGGATTCCTACATTACAAGAAGGAAAAGAAAAAAAAATCACAACTATTTTTCCTCAAGAATTAAGTCTGTTTTCTGTAAATTTAACTCCAAAATGGAAATCAAGAGAAAATGTTCTTCACTCTGGTAATTCTGCACACTGAAATATTTCTATGCAGTGAAAATTGGCCCATTTTATTCTATTAATATGATTAACCTTTCTACATACTAGTTCTAGGTAGAAATTCATTTTTTCCTAGGCAGAAATGTTGCCATTTACGCATCTAAAAACTAGTTTTAGTGGCAATAAATTACATTATTTAGAACCTAAAAATAGTCCTGCTACTTAATTTTGAAGAAAACCTAAATCAAGGCAACAGTGTTCTGCTCATCTACAACACTAATGTGTGTTTTGCAGCTAGGTTTCATTTTTTATTCTTCTCTTTCTTCTCTCGCTTGCTCTCTCTCTCCCTCTTTTTTTTTTCCCCCCTTCCATCAGCAAGGTCCTGCCTGAAAACTCTATGGACCAGATTCTTCTCTTGGATCCAGGAACAAATAATAGGTTTCTAATTCTAAGAAAAGATCATTTCAAGTATAATGCAGAGAACTTTCATTCAGATACATCACATAACTCCTAGATTATCCTTTGCAGAGACTCAGGTCCATTCCTGTTACACATCTTACCCAGATACAACAAGCAGGGAAGCACAGGGAGTCATATGTCAACCTCTTTCTTCCCTCCACTGGAAGAACAACATTCAATCCCAGAGCCCTCCCTTAGCCCTTCCTTTTGTATCTCCATGCCTTCCTCTAGGAGTGTGGGTTCTTGTGTTGTCCTGACCCCTCAGGAAATCCTAATAAACCTACTAATAGTGCAAGGAGATGGTGAGGAAATATCCTACTTCCTCAGCATTTCAGAAGATGATAAAGGGAGTAGGGTAAGACTTAATAAAAAGAAATGGCAATAATAGTGGAACTAGATAATTAAGTAAAAGATATATTTAAGAATAGAACTTTACAGTTGCTGCTTAAATCACACCCTATGGGCAAATCTCTTGGGTGGCTAAGAAGATGTGCTGCAAATAAGAGAATTAAATATCTTTACTCAATCATTCCTCACTGAGAACACGTTATTTTAGAGATTTCAGTTCTTATCATGTAGTGGCAATAATAAAAGTCATTTTAACTAACACTTATTAAGCACTTACTATATGTCCAGCACTCTAAAGGCCTTACATGGACTAATCCTGCAATAGTTCCATGACAGAAGTATTTTCATTATCTCCATTTTACAGATGATGAAATAGAGGCACAGAGTGGTCAAAGAATTTGTCCAAGATTACACAGCTAGCAAGTGAGAGAAATGTAATTCAAACTCCACCTAATTCCAGTGTCTGAATTCTTAACAACAAACTCTACAGCCATTTCCAGATGATCACAGATACATACACCACACACAAGGGCATGGACATGTGTTATACTGCTATTTTTACATCATTATTTCATTTCACTGCACTACTTTTCTTTCTTATATATTTTCCTCCACTAAGTCTTCACTGTTATAATATTTACATCACTCTGACCCCAGGGTAATGAAATGAAGTTATATGGACTGGGGGAGTTGGGGAAGAAGAAAGGAGGTATGATCCATTCTGAAGACCTGGATCTGTCTGTCTGCTTGTGTTTCTTGAAATAACAGCTTCCAAAGAGTAAGGTTTGTCCTTTGAGTTATTTACTAAATGTACATATCCATTTCTTGAGGTCCTTACAAAACAGTAGTATCAAGCATGGATTATATATCTTACAGAGTTCTCTTAACAATATATCTGACACTTAGGAAGTTTACAGAGTTCTCTTAACAAAAGACTTAGTGATATTTATGGTGTTACTTATTTCTAGAAAAGTTTAAGAAAAAAACAAACACTGGCCTTTTAGCAAGAAGATGAAATAATTCATCAACAGGGTGACATATATTCTTAAATAAGTATATATTTATATATTTACATATGTGGATGTGTGTAAATATTATAATATAGCATATAATAGTATAACAATAGTATATAAAATAGTAAAATACTTATAATATAGAATAGATTTATCTGTCTTTGAATGCCAGAATACAAAATTTAGAATTACTACATCAGTATGCAAAACTTTCACCCACTTATACATATTAAAGTAAAGTATAAAGAAAAGTATGCACATTACAAAGTATAAAAACACATGTTTAAAAGATGGGGCACAACATTTCCTGCATTACTGATAGCAGTATATACCAAGATACAATACTATTCATATTCTTTGACACTTCCAGTAATCTCCTGAGAATTTATTATAAAGAAATTATCTAGACTTGCATCATGATTATTATTCACAATGACAAAAACTTGGAAATGACCTAATTGTTATTATAACGTATTGGTTCATTAAGTTACAATGCATCAACTTGATTGAACAGTAGGCAGCAATTTCACATCATTGCTAAAAGATTGTAGAGATATAAAATGCTTAAAATGTAATACCATGTGAAAAACACTATAATAAAAATTGCTTCTGTGCTTTGACCACAATTGCATAAAATTATTTTATGCATATTGACAGAGTTTTGTTTTGTTTTGTTTTTTCTTTCTTACTTTATTTCGGTGTGTGTTCCAACTTTCATGGATCAATAAAAAAAAATCTTCTTTCGAATCTGTTCTCCTCTAGTAAGTTAATCAAGTAATTTGAAATTGTAGAAAAAAATATGATTGATAAAAAATGTGTGTCTTTGGGGAAAATGTAATACTGGAACAACCAGGATATATATGGACTATGCCCAAACTTGGACTTGAACAAGACAGTGACATTCGCATTTGCAGTGTGAGGGCAGTGCTATGCTAGGTTTCCATGCCACATATTTTATGAAGATTGATCAGAAGATTGTAAAGTTATCTAAAATAATTGCCTGGAAAAAAAATCCTAGTTATAGAAAACATAAAATATTTATAAAATTTTAACATACTTTTCCCTTTCCTTCACTGGCTTTGGTTCTCTTACTTTTATTTAAATGATTTACAATTCTGAGCCCCTTATTGTCATCCACCTCAAATCCTTTCTGACTGTAGCACAGTATAAATAGGTAAGAAATAATAATAGTGCTTCATGCGTACCAAGTAGTGGTCATTCTCTGCATAGAAAACTGCAGATAAAATTGAAAAAAAAAATCGCTGCTTTAAGCTTAGTGTATGTTTTCCCACGTTTCTGTACATTTGGCATAATGTAATATGATTGGCCAAGTGCTGTGTATTTGGTGTGAAAGACTCAAAAAACTACTTACATCTTGCTAAACTCCAGCTCTTTTGGAAAGTCACAGCATTCTATAGTAAACCAAACTCTACCGATTTCTGAGGAGAACACCATCTTTATTTTACAGATGAAGAAACTGAAGCACATATATCCTAAGAAGTCTGCCTAGATTAATAAAAGGAACTAAAATTTGTTGAAATCATACTCTATGACAGACCCTGCATAGCACTTTATATAGGTACTACACGATTTGATCTTCATAACATCCCACTGAGAAAGATACAACTATCAAATTCCAGTTTACAGATGAAGAAACCACCAAAGAAAGGTTAATATTTTGCCCCAGGTTTCAAACTCAGAATATAAATATCTCAAATTTCTTATAACATAATGCTTCAAATGTTTTAGAATTATAAAGTGGTTTATAAATAGCCTATAGTATAGGAAGAGGGGTGGAGAGTTTGTAAAATTAATGGTGATATATCTGAGGCAAGAGGCACCTCATAAAAAGAAGAATGTATGAAACTTAACCAATGTTCTTACATTCAGTGAATTCCTAAAACATTAAAAGGCTCTTCTATCTGTTATAATGTTCCATAACACAGAGTATAGGATCCTCATTTTACATTATATGTAAATTATCTCTTAAGTATGAAAAGATTGTTCATTTGGCATCTTTTACTTAGTATACATCATATTTTTCATCAAAACTGAGGTAGGGAATTTCATTCCATACCCCTGATTCTTCCCTATATCTCACATTCCAGGCTCGATCCATTTGTAGCAAGTTCTCTTGATTTGATTTCCAAAACATCTCTGAAATCCATCCCTTGTTCCCACAACTGCCAACCTCCTAGACCAAGCCACTATCCCCTTTCTGGGCTGCCCCTGGTCTCCCAGCTCCCGTAACTGCCCACCCTCTTCAATCTACGTTTAGAGAACTCAGCTAAAGGATCCTTGGGAAATGCAAATTATAGCACTTAACAACTTGGCTTAAAAGCCTTTGATGCTTTGACTCCTCTTTCTTACTTCCCACACTTCTAGATTATGCCTTCCTCACCTGGGCCTTCATGCCTTCTTCTCATTCCCCAGGCTCAGTTTGCTCTCCCCTCAGCTGAGGCAAGAGGCACCTTTGTACACCAGCCCAAGTAGCACTTCCCCAGAGAAGCCAACCCTCACATCCCCACCTAATTTAAGACCCTGCTATTGTTCTTCCTCATGACTTCCTCTAAAGCACTAATCATAATCCACAAGTATTTGACTCGTTCATTTGCTTACTTATTTATCATGGGTCTCCCCCATTAGACTGTCAGCTCTGTGAGGGAAGGGACTGAGCATCTCCTGTGTATGGTTGTATCTTGCCTGCCAAGCACCCTGCTCCTCACAGGGAAGACTCTTAAAAAATAGTTGATGGATGGATCACTAACAATCTTGTGTAATATTAGAACAGGAGTAATGGATGTGTTGAGGAGGCACTGCTTAATCATTTATTTTTATGAAATACCCCAAGCTAAAACACTGACATTCCAAGAGGGGGATGTAGTCTAATGCAGCACTTATTATGTGGCAAGCTCTTTTCTAAATATTTTACGTGGATTAATTCATCTAATCCTAACAACAAACCTCTTGGGAGAGGCTATTTGTGTCCTTGTTTTACAGATGAGACATCAGGCCCAGAAAACTCAGTAGGTGCTTGTTAGTGAGGAGTGCATTGGTGCTATCATCTTTGAAGTCTTAACCACTAACTATTCTGCCTCTTCTGCTAAAACTCTGACCATATGTACTCTGAATTTATTTTCTTACATTTTCTGATCCAGTATCATTTCTAAGTCAGTCAACCTTCCCATCGCCAAATGCTAACAGAAATGCCTACTGCTAGGAATTAAGCCAAACAAGTGGGAAAAAAGAATGAAGATGATCAAAAGCTGTTCCAGGCCATAAAAATGCCAACCCACTTCATCACTGGTGTGGCTCACTGAGAGCGGATGTAATGATATTAACGAGGTCATGTATAAAATATACTCCCCCCGGATCTCATCAAAGTCACTGATGACCCGTGGCTTGGCTTGCTTTATCTCTGGTACATTGGCAAACCCCTCATCTTAGAAACATGAAAAAGTAGAACCAGCCTGAGGTTCTAGTTATGAGGCTGTCCACCCACTGGGTATCTGGGAAAGTTCTCAAATTTTATGAATTCTGATAAAGGGGAGTAACTCTGGAGGAACAGGCTGTGAGGCTTAACTGGGACTGCCCAGGGAAGTTCACCGATACTCAGAAATAAACAATCAGTCTAATTCTTGTTTCACGCCAAAGCTTCTCAAGGTCAAAATTCGCTCATTCTCACCTTTTAGAAAAATGCCAATGAATAACTATAAATCCAATGTGACCATGCTACATCTATCATATGTGACCAAAACATAAATTCATTTTTTAAAAAGTGTTCCAATTTTATACATATAATTGTTATCTTTTCCCAAACAATGGTATAAAGTTAAGATAGCACAGAGGGAAAACTGACATATTACTCCCTATAACAATAGATTTTAGCTGGCAGTTTTAAATTAGGAATCAAAAATAAAACCTGAGTGCTTAATTCTGAGAACACCATTTACTTCTTTTTTTATTTTTTACTGTAAATAAATGTGTTCTTGACTTTTAACACATACACATACACACACCTGCTTACATATCTGTATGTCCAAAGACACATAAATTTGTGCAAATTACTACTTATCCCATCAAGATTCTGGAATGTGGGAATATATATGAGAAGCGGAGCTGCATGTTACCCTGTTCCAGAATTTCTTCTGTCCCTGGTTCCTGATTGATCAAGTTTTGTTTCATTATAATTTACTGTTCATTCATCCTGCTATCATCTATTTTGTACATTGTGAAGAATATCGAGTTGTAGAAAGAAATAGGTCAGATGCCATAAAGAGTAGCATTTGTAATTGCAACTGTCAGTTATTTTTATAGTTTAGGTTTTTAGTGAGACCTTGAGAATATATAGAATTTCTTTTTTTTTTATTATTATTTATTTGATAGACAGAGATTACAAGTAGTCATAGAGGCAGGCAGGGAGAGAGAGGAGGAAGCAGGCTCCCTGCTGAGCAGAGAGCTTGATATGGGGCTCGATCCCAGGACCCTGAGTTCATGACCTGAGCCGAAAGCAGAGGCTTTAACCCACTGAGCCACCCAGGCGCCCCTATAGAATTTCTTGATGAATTTCTGAGACTAGACTTGATTACATACACCTACTTGGGTCCCATTCAAGAGAAAGGGAGCAAAGGGTTTGTAAATTAATATATGGGCTTTCATTAGGTCATGAAAGTTGACCTTGGGATGCCACCAAAAGAAGGATAAGTCAGCCTGGACCAGAGCTCAGTAAGAACACGGAGGCTTGAGACCTCAGCCAGGGCAAGACAGTGGAGGGTTCTCTCCTTTTTTCCAGTGTGGACACAGGTTGTTAATATTTGTTAGAGAGATATTGTTATCTCTAAGGAGATGTAGGTCCAATGTCATAGAGGAGACTTGGGACTCTCCAAGTATGTAGGATGTCAATTCAGAAATGTTTCTGTTTTAAGCCTGGGAGTCTTACTTTTTGGGAAGACCATGGGTTGCATTGATTCATTGATTCCACCATTGGCACTTCCAAAGCATTAACATGTAGAACAGCAAGGCACAGAAGGGAGTCACCTCTTAAAGTATACATAGGCAATTTCTTTTCTTGTCATCTATTAAATAACTTATCTGTTTGTTTAGAACCCATCTCCATGGTAACTGTAAAAAAAAATCTGTTATTTGGAATTGAATTTTTTAAGAATGGCCTTATAACACCTACCAAATATTTTACCTTTGATCATCAATTCTACCCAACAATAGTCAAGTATTGGAGTTAAGGCAAAGTGTAAACTTTGGGTTGAATTTGCCTATTAATTCAGGCAAAAGTGAAATTGTTTTACTTTAAATTTTCTGGGTAATTGTCCGAACCCTCCACTTTGATTGAACTTGGAGACATAGCCAGAGAAGTGTTTCTCCCAGGATTTTCTCTTTAGTTTATAGATAGGTATTTATTATACA
Source organism: Mustela lutreola (assembly GCF_030435805.1). Taxonomy (NCBI): domain Eukaryota; kingdom Metazoa; phylum Chordata; class Mammalia; order Carnivora; family Mustelidae; genus Mustela; species Mustela lutreola. The sequence continues at coordinate 82,203,602 of NC_081295.1, forward strand.
ACATAAATGGAACCTAAAGCAAGCTTTAAAAAAAAAAAAAAAAAGCCTTTTGAGAATAAATCATACTCAAACTACCAATTACCCAACATCTCATCACTGAAAGTGAAAGATGATCTTTTTTTCTAGCTATAAGACGAATCTGCTGCTGCCAGCTAGCTGTCTAACTTCCTCTCTCCTACTGGGGTCTGTTTCTATCTAACTTCCTGCATTAGCCCACAGCCTAAACTCCTACTAGTTGATAAATGTTCCAAAATTTTCAGTGCTCTTCCCTGTGCCTTATTCATTGCTGAGCCTCTGCTAAGTGCTGGGTATTTTATTTTAAAGCCAGCTCTTAATTATTTGGAGGCCAATTAGCCAGAGTCTGGAATTAACTTGACTCTGCTCTCCCTCTGTTTTCTTTTCTACTGCCTGCCTTTTGGCCATAGCACAGCTTGTTAGTTCCTTCTTGGGGGAATGAGGGGCAGGAGTGAGGTAGGAATAAAAGCCTGGAGACTCAAATAAATTCATTTTGTTATTTGTTGGCAGCTCTGGCTAAAAGTTTGGCAAGGCGGTGTATTAAAAGCACACAATAATAGTAAACTTTCTTTATCAAGTATATCTCATTTATCCAAGCTCTCCCAGGTTCCCATTGCTGGTGTTAAGTGGGAAGCCTCCAGAATTGCACTCGGTACCTTATATTATGGCAGGAAAAAAATAAAGTTTCTCTGACTTGGCAAGAACTTGTTTAATGAGCAGCTTTGCTTGGTACTGAATCCTTTCAGATCGGCAAGCACAGGGCAATGAGCCATTGAAAATCAAGCTACCACACTGTCGAAAGCTCAGGACAGCCAAGCTGCAATGGTTCTAGCTAACGATGGAGTTTATGGTTTTTGTTACATTTCCTTTTTTCTTAATAAAACGAAAGAAAGAAGAAGAGAAATGAGGGAACTGAAGTAAAGATATGCTTATATTGGACATACAAAAATAACATGATGAAGTCTTCAACTAGAATAAATTATTACATCATTATTTTACGTCAATTGAGATATAAAAATAAGATATCACCATGTCCTGAATTGCATTCTACAAGTAGAGTTCATTTTACCAGTTTCCCATTTTCTGGGGGTAATTACAGTGTTTTGAGAAAATGTAACTTTGAAATGGGGAGCTTTCTTATAGGATTTGATGGCAACATTTGATTCTGAAAGACTAGGACAGCTATTCTGATAGGGTGTATGAGAACTTATTATGAAATCCCCAATTGCACTGTTATTAAGTCATCTAGTAATTTCTGTTTTGTTGATACCTTAAAGATCTGAGAATCATATTTTCCCTTATGTCTACCAGAGTGTGTCAGGGTGTCTGAGGGTCTTCCCTTCAACTGAGAAAGACAAAAGAGAAAAAACGTGACAGATCATATAAAAGATAAATTTAGATACGAAGAAGGAATTTCATACCTTTGAGGAGAATGCAAAGCATCAGCCTGCATCTCTAAGGGAACGGCAGGGCTGCCTTTGAAGACAAAATAATTTCTCATTTACACAGATCACTTAAAATGTGATTCTGTGAGATGGGAGGGTGGATGGTTGAAATGATTCTTAAGGAGGTGGGTTATTTGCACACAGCAGAAGAATACAGCCAGAGAGCCCTGGATTCATATCCCTGTCCTGCAACACGCTGGTGCCGTCACCTTGAGCAACATGCATAACCTTCTCAGGCTTCAATTTCCTCAACTTCAAAATGATGGTCATGAAAATGTACAACAATTCTGTGAAGGTTAAATTAGATCAATATGTAAAATCCTTACTATGGTGTCTATATCATAATATGTTTTCAGAAGGTAACAGTTATTTTTGTTAAAGTCCTTTTCAACTTTCTGAAAATAGAGTAGTACCACAGATTCTAATTTATACCTCTGAATAGCAACTCTTGAATGCCTAACAAAATAAAGCAGTGACTCTCCATACTCATGCTTATGATGATAAATCAGAAAAGAGACACAAGAAACAGATGCTAAAGCAAATCAGTTTTTCCTAATTCTTGGCTTTTTGATAGCTCACAATGCTAAACATCTTTTTATTGTTATTATTTTCATCTATTTTTGATTGGTCCCCTGTCTACTTTGAAAAAACCTCCGAGAATACTTAAAACAAAAATTAAGCAAAAAACGATATACTAGATATTTCTGACGGAACTGTTCAGCATTTAAAGATTTATTTTAGAGAGAGAAAGAGAGAGAGGCAGAGAGAGAAACATATCAGAGGGAGGGGTAGAAGGAGAGGGAGAGAAGCAGACTCCCCACTGAGATCAGAGCAAGGGATCTCACTACCCTGAGATCATGACCTGAGTCCAATGCTTAACTGACTGGGCCACCCAGAAGCCCCGAACTGTTAAACATTTAAATTCAAAACAGTTTAAAGGGCAACAGTCAAAAAAAGAGAGAGAGAGAGAAAAGATGAGTATGCCAAGAATTAGTAATAACCACTGAGATTATTACAATTCAAGTTTAAGTTTAACATTAAGAGTTCTGGCAGCCAAACCAAAGAGCTCCTTTAATCATTAAATATTTAGAACCTTAATGGAATGAATTCTGTCAGTGACCCTTTAGTGTGGAACCCTGCAAGGGTCTGTGGCTTTCATGGGGTTTTCATGGGACTTCAAATCACCCATCACCCTCCATCATAGGTTTTAATGTACGATTTTAATATACTCTTACAATGTACAATGAATTAAGGGTTTGAGCCTTCAGTTCTCATTATTTTGAATTATCTTGAGAAAATATGGAAATTGTTTGGAAGCAGAAGACACAACCCAACAAACTTATGTTCATAAGAAATATACAGAGAAAAGGGTTAGTACACTTTAAGGATCCCATGGTCCATTTTCCCCTCCTAAGTTTACCTCTATAGACATAGAGGGAATTCCTTACTTTGAAGGTAATTTTAAGCATCAGCATGCATCTGTGAGGGAATGATGGGGCTATCTTTAATATAAAATAAGTTCTTCGGGCGCCTGTGTGGCTCAGTCGGTTAACCACTTGCCTTTGGCTCAGGTCACGATCCCGGAGTCCAGGAATTGAGCTCCGTGATGGGCTCTCTGCTCAACAAGAGGTCTGCTTTGCCCTCTCCCTCTGCTCTTCCCCCAGGTGTTCTGTCTCTCCCGCTCACTTTCTCTCAAATTAATGCATAATCTTAAAAAAAAAAAAAGGTCTTGATTAATCTCTGAATTAGTGAAATTTGATTCTGAGTGATGAGTTGGTAGTTAGCTAAAGTGATTCTGAAAGAGGTTTTGCAAAATTTACCACAGCCAAGCAGATTATCATGAATTACTCAGATAGTGCAGGCTGCATCAGCCTGGTCTTGGCTAAGGTTGTTCTGTAGCATCACTGCCTGAAATCACACATAAAAGATTTAAGAAAAGTTGTGCTCTGTATACAGTTCCTTAGATTCTTGAGAATTTCAAACTAGCTCATCAAATTGTAGCAATTGCCTATTTCATGCCAAGCACCGCGCACTGTGGGAAACCATCTATATGTTTACCGTAGGTGTCAAATTAACCCAGAAAAAATGAGAAGCTACCTTTGAATTGGGTTTCATCTGACCCAATTTAAACTTAGAGGCTGGAGTACTCTTTTGTTGGTATTATAGCCAGAAGCTGCTATTTTTTTATGCTATTTGTCTTTCAGGTTTCCATTTCAAAGATTATCCTTTCCAATATGTAACCTTATTATTTTTACAAAGACTTTCATCATGTTTGACTTCCTAATTCATTTTATCTCTTGTTTTTCCATCTGTTGTATACTCAATTTATTAAGCTCAGTAGTGCAAAATATAAGTTATTTATTTAATTTGAATTGGATATCTACAAAAGATAAGCTACTGTGGTCTGAATGTTCCTCAAAAAAATGCATGCTTATTATTTCATCCTGTAAAAAGGAACATAATATTGTATATTTCCTACACATTTTAGGTAAGCTGCCAGGATTACTGAGCTTACGTTGGGTACCTTGAGAATTACATTGTGTACAATGTACACAATGGTGCTGAACCAATATTATGTGATAATGACTAAAACTGTGTATTGGACAGCATTGTAGTAGAGTAACTAATGATGTATAAATCTTTCTGCTTTTTAAAATAAGAAAATATTGTTACTGCTGAATTATTTTATATCATCTTGTACATAAGCATCCTTTTAAAAATCTTTAAAAAGGCAGAATACTTGTGCTACATATTTCTTTTCTTCTAACACAAGATTGCATGACCACTGAGAAATATTTACCTTGTTTTAAGCCCTCTGTACTTTGAGATCTATCGCCACATAGCTTTGTCAATCAACATCGCTCACTCCAGTATAGTCTGGAAGTTACCTTATGCTACTTTATAGAAACTCCTGTCGAAAGAGAATGGTTAATCATCTCTTAGCTCAAGAAGAATCCATGTCTGAGACCTGTAGCAAAAATGCGAAGCGTATCTATCCCTAAAAGCTGCCATTTTCATCACAGGGCCTTTCATTTGCATCTTGCTTGGGTATCAATAAATCACGGGTGGTCAGTACACAGCAGCACACCATTCTCTATACTGGGAAAAGAGGCTCATTAGTTCCCCGCTCTGTCCCTTCCTGAAATGAATTCCTCTCTGTTTACCTACCAGATTTGTTACTTCCTCCACATAAGAAGGCATTCATGAGAACTCAAAGCCTCCTGGATTCTTTCAAAAATCTGTTTTGAGAACACCACAATTTAAAAGTGAACAAAAAAAATGTGAAGAGATACCTCACAAGATATATGAATGGCCAAGAAGCATATAAAAAGATGCTGTACATCACTAGTCCGCAGAGAAGTGCAAATTAAGACCACAGTGAAATACCACCACACCCCCACTAGAGTGACTAAAGTTAAGATGACTGACGGAAGTTGACAAGGACTCAGAGCAACAGGAACTCTAATACACTGCTGACGGCAATACAAAATGTATATAGTTGCTTTGGAAAACGTCCTAAATATACATTTCCTGAGTGAACCAGCAATTTGCATTTCTAGATATTTATCCCATAGGAAATGAAAACATATGTTGCACAAAAATGTATATGCGAATGTTCGTGGCGGCCTCATTCATAACAGCAAGAAACTGGAAGCAAATTTAATCTCTATCAATTGGTGAATTAATAAACACATTGTGCTATATCCATACCACAGAAAAATACTCAGTAATAAAAAAGGATGAGATATTAATACATGCAACAACATGGGTGAACATCCAACATCACGCCATGTGAAAAAAGCCAAACACAAAAGAGAACATACTGTGTGACTCCAGTTACAGAAAATTCTAGACAAGACAAAACTATACTGACAGAAGACAATCAATCAATAGTTGTCTCAGCTTGGGAAATTTAAGGAGGGGATTTTCTGCAAAGGGTCTGAGGAGTCTTTAGGGCGATAGTAATACTCTATCTTTACGTTGGTGATGGTTGCCCAATTATATCTAATTACCAAAATTCATCAAACTGCACACTTAACATTGACGTACAATTATATATAATTACCAGAATTTATCAAACTGTACACTTAACATCTGTGAGTAACACTTCAATGAAATTTTTTTATTCTGGATTGCTCTTTTTGGTTCATTGTATTTGTTATAAAGTGTTTTAAAACTTACTTCAAATTATTGATCCTTCTTACCTAGAAAATCAACTCTGATAATTCAGAAGCCCTCTCATGCTATGACTGTCCCCATAAAACAAACCATTCCCCTTCTTTCGACTTCTGTTTTCAGAATGTAGTTGCTGCAAGTGTCCATGTGTTGTTTTTTTCCCTCTCTTTGTTCTAGGTCACAAGCAATAGGCACAGTGCCACCAGAAAAGTAAACACAAAACTGCATATCCTTTCACTTAGGAAAATATAGTAAAAATTCCTGAAAAGATTCTGTTTTGAAAGTGCCTGCATTGATAAAGGTGATGATATTTATTTATTTATCTTTTATTTATTTTAAGATTTTATTTATTTATTTGACAGACAGAGATCACAAGTAGTCAGAGAGGCAGGCAGAGAGAGAGAGAGGGAAGCAGGTTCCCCGCTGAGCAGAGAGCCCGATGCGGGACTCGATCCCAGGACCCTGAGATCATGACCTGAGCCGAAGGCAGCGGCTTAACCCACTGAGCCACCCAGGCGCCCCAAAGGTGATGATATTTAGAATCAAGTATATATAAATAGGGTTGTTGGTACAGCAAGGTGTGAATGACTGACCTCTCACTTGTCTACTGCAGACCTGAGAATGACCATGTCTTTTCACTAATAAGGAAGAGTGAGACATACATGAGGCCCCAGATAGCAGAAATGCGGTCATTTTTGGAAGTTACATAGTTTGTATGTATGCAAAAATAAACCTCAGCTCTACAACTGTTTGAAATTAGAATTGCCTGCCTTGTGAAAGAGTGAGTCTCCTCCACTACAAATAATACAGCAGAAATTGAATAAACATCTCTACAAAAGTCATAGATGTTATCCCAGCATCATTTTTTTTTTTAAGATTTTATTTATTCATTTGACAGACAGAGATCACAAGTAGTCAGACAGGCAGGCAGAGAGAGAGGAGGAAGCAGGCTCCTGGCCAAGCAGAGAGCCGGATGTGGGGCTTGATCCCAGGATCTGGGACCATGACCTGAGCTGAAGGCAGAGGCTTTAACCTACTGAGCCACCCAGGCGCCCCATCCCAGCATCATTTATGAGGTGAGACAGTGTGATCTCTAAGGTCTCACTTTACGGGGAGATTCTATTACACAATGAAACCATTAATGACCTTTTCATCTGTAGTTTGACCAAAGTCATGGGTTAAAAAGCAAGATTGTGCAGGGAATCACAGACTGCTGGCTTCAGCAAGACGAAGAATTTGGACACGAAGAACAAGAAGAAAATAAGAAAACAGAGGTCCATTTCATAAGGTCTCAGCATGGTCTAAGGAGCGCCCCCCTTTTTAGGAACACGAGTTTCAAAGACAAGATGAAGGAATCAAGTTGAAAAGTGAGCACTAAAGTGACAGAGAGAAGGAAATGAGAGGAGGTAGTGTAGGTCCCTGTACATGAAGTAGTCGTTGGATGATTCCTATCTTTTCAGTTCAGTGGGAGGCAAGGTGTTTTGAAAAGGAGGAAGAGAAGAGAAAGTGTTTTAAAGAAATACACAGTGGAGAATGGATGAATGAGAGGCTGTTGGAGCAGATGTGTCAACATAAAATTAAATATCTTGGATGGATTACTCACATGTTTTATGTCTCCCCTGGCAGCTCAGATTAAAAAAAAAGAAGAAAGAAAGAAAAAGCAGGGGCGCCTGGGTGGCTCAGTGGATTAAAGTCTCTGCCTTCAGCTCAGGTCATGATCCCAGGGTCCTGGGATCGAGCCCCACGTTGGGCTTTCTGCTCCCCAGGGAGCCTGTTTCCTCCCCCCCCACCTCTCTCTCTCTGCCTATCTCTCTGCCTACTTGTGATTTCTCTCTGTCAAATAAATAAAATTTAAAAAAAAAAGAAAGAAAGAAAGAAAGAAAAAGCAGACAGCATGTGCTCTAGGGTTAAGAGTAAGGTTTAGTACATTCTCAGCTAAAGATCAAAGAAGAGAGAATTCCAGCAGTAGAAAAGAGCAGCATTAACGTAGTAAACTGAAAACTCAGTGAAGCTAGAAAGGCTTAATGATGTGGATAATTAGAAGATGCTTAGAGGTATTAGGAAAGAAAAATGGGAATAATCTCCACAGTAACCAACACCTGATGGCATCTTACCAAGGCTTTTTCCAGACACGTTTTTATTTAATTGCTGCAACAACTCTGCAAAGCATCATTATCTCCTAATTTTAAGATTAGGAAACTGATGGGGCACCTGAGAGGCTCAGATGGTTAAGCTTTTGCCTTCCGTTTGGGTCATAATCCCAGGTCCTGGCATGGAGCCCTGCACTGGGCTCCCTACTCAATGGGGAGTCTGCTTCTCCCGCTGCCTCTTCCTCTCTCTCTTTCTCTCTCTCTCTCTCTATCATGAATAAATAAATAAAATCTTTAAAAAAAAAAAAAAAAGATTAGGAAACTGAAGCTTAGGTACAATGAGAGACCCTGACTGGGTTACAAGATTCTTATGGTGAGACTGGGATGTGAACAAGGTCTTCTACCAGCGAACATATGCTTTAATACCTCTTCTTCTGAACTCTGTCTTTTCTGTGTGTAGAGCCCAGAGTAGGGGACAGAGTGGGAGACAGAAGTAGCAAACTTCTCACAAGATGGTCATGCTCCCCAGCATGTCATCAGTACCCAGTAGTATTAACAAGCACATTGCAGGGACTCAACTCAGTAAATACAATTAGAGATAAACTGAAAGAAAACAAACAAACAAAAAAAAAAAAAATGGAGAGCTACCAGAAGCCCAGCAAGGAAAACCGTTCTGTGAAACACCTTGAAAACCAAAGGAACATGCATGAATTAACCATTCTAAGTCACTTTCTTTTATACCATATAAACCATCACTGGTTTTTTACCTTCACCTTTTTCAGTCCTTTCATTGCATTTTTTATTCCACTGTTTGATACACCTTGACATTTCACTTCTGTTTTTGTTTTGTTTTAGTGATTTTATTTATTTATTTGACAGATAGCAGGAGAGAGAGTGAGAGAAGGCACAAACAGAGAGAGTAGCAGAGGAAGAGGGAGAAACAGGATCCCCGCTGAGCAGGGAGCCTGATGTAGGGCTCGATCCCAGGGTCCTGGAATCATTACCCAAGCCGAAGGCAGATGCTTAACCCACTGAGCCACCCAGGTGCCCCTCCGGTTTTGTTTTTAAAATAGTCTTCAGAGCAGGGGGCTTGGGTGGCTCAGCTGGTTGAGCATCTGACTCTTGATTTCAGTTCAGGTCATGATTTTGGGGTTGTGAGATAAGAGCCCCATGCTGAACTCCATGCAGAGTGTGGAACCTGCTTGAGATTCTCTCTCTGATCCTCCCAAGCTGCTCATACTCTCTGTCTTTAAAAAAAAAAAAAAAAAAAAAAAAAAAGTCTTCAGAGCTATAACTTCTATTAAAGTAACAATTTATTTTTTAAAGTAGTAATTTAGAAAGGATTAATATAACAATATATTTATCTTTTTCATTTAGCATGAGATAGAAGCTAAAGCACGATTTAAATAATATAAATTGTCAAGTCCCTTTCATTTGGATGCGTATTGCTTATTCTATACATCTTAGATGGTAGTAAACATGGCTTGAATTAAATTACAGTTACAGGCATTATATTTAAGCAATACGTCGTCAATGCCCCTAGAAGAAGGCTTTTATTTCTAGAAATACCTTCAAGATTTTCACTTCCTGCAAAGTTGTAAAATGTTGAGCACTCTTGTATTCATTTTATAATCCAGTGGTCATCAAACTGGGTTATGTGTTCCCACAGAACACTTTACAAATGCTTGCAAGCAAGATCCAGTTTGAAGACATTAGTTACAGATAATCAGCTTCCCCCATATATGCTTTCCTAAGTGGGTCTGCCTGACAATCTATAGTTGACGGTCATGCCTGTGCTCCTTTTCCCCTCTCTTTCATCATGTCCTTTCTCCCACTTTCCAGAAGAAATGCATGCCTCTCACCCATTCTGCATTACAGTATGGTGGCAGAGAAAGCCTTGGGGTATAAAGAAACTTAAAGACACTACAAAAAGGAACAGTATGAAATACTGTGTTTACCAAGTCTTCCTTTATCAAGGCACCAAGTTTGTCTCTCAATTGCATATTTGAATTATCTCAAGGAGGAAGTGAAAATTTCCATGTTTACTTCCAACCATTCAAACTTAGATCTTCAAATAAAAACACATATTGGAGATAAATTGATTTTTTCATATTTTCTCTTAACTCAGACATAAATAAGAGACTTTTTGTTTTTATTATTAACAATTTTATTAACTTTAGCCACATATTTACTGAATCTAAGGCATCCATATACATTTTCTACCTGGGTAGGAGTAGGCTTGCTGTCATTTTTGTCATCCAATTCTTTGCTCGTTTATTCCTTCTTATTTGAAAGACTTATATGAACCTTAGTGGAGTTATGCTGTGGTAGGGGAAAGTGTGAGTTGAAAATTTCAGAGATAAGATCAAACTACTCCAGGGGTCTCTGGTTCAAAACAGTACCTGGTGTGGTGCAAGGAGAGCACCCTGCTGGCCAGGTTCAGTGTCTGTAAAACGCACCGTCCACTTTAAAATTCTGGTGGTGAAGCCTCAAAGAATCAACTAATGTTAATCATTGTGTGAACTCTGGAGTACTATGAACACAGGTATTTTTATTCTAGAAAAAAATAGGAGAGAATATGGCCTAATCAATAAAACCACAACTTTGTCCTTGATTTCTATCACTTCTCTTCTCCTGGTTGGTACTGCAATGTTACTTCTACTTCCATTTGTCAACCAAAAAGTGCTCAGTACTCAGTACTATCTGGTCAGTGCACCTTCCTCCTTTCTAGCAGCTTGAGGACCCTCTTCACCTCTACAAATCTTCTCTTTATCTCCTGTCCCTGCTGACAGTTGATGGCCAGCTTTGACACACTAAGCATGAATCATTCTTCCCAGGGTGCTATGACAGCATGTCAATGTGGAATTATGGATAAAGTTACACTTGACAGACTCAGCTGGAACAGCTACAAGATCTGAAACAAAGCTGTCTCGGAACACAACAGATAATGACCTTGATAGACATGCTGAAGGTCAAGGCTAACTTCTTTAATTGCACATACACTGTAATTCTATTTCACAAAAGCAATGATATCCTAGAGCCTGCTTCTCTGAACAGTCATTTTACTCTTTTGTGGTTAAAAATGTAATTCCTCATAATGGCACCCACAGTGTGCTGCAGTTACATAGAAATGCACTTCCAGTTATAATCTATCACGTAATTAGAAGACATCGGCAAAGCACCTGCCAAAAAAAGTAGCACACTGTAAATACTATTAGTTCCTCTCTTATATCAATGCAGAACTGTGCTGGCAGTAAAACCAGCTGATTGATGGGCAGCATTATCTGAAGCAAGAGCTGGGAGACTTCCTAAAACACAACAGTGACTTAAAAGTCAACGAATAACTCAACACAACCGTTTGGGAAGAGCAGTCTGGATATCAAATTAGAACTGTCTAAAACAAACACCTTCTGTGCCAAGTGGCTTCTACATAGACCCTGTATTAGATTTGCATGGTTATTCAGTGCAGCAGATTATGGGTCTCTTAAGCTACTCTACTTTTCAAAAATGTAGTGATTTCTTTATATTTAACAAAGACACTAGATATGTTAAATAAATTGTTTCCCCCCACCCCACCACCACTGACCGTGATTCCAATTCAAAATAACAAGATTACCCTTTCCAAACCTAAATCATGTGAGACAGGATGAAAGTAAAAGGTTATAGGAGAAAGATTTCAACTGATTGGTATAATGGAAGGAATGAGAGCTTGAAACAGTGGAGAGGAGACCAAACATCTTTGGGGTAAAGCCAAAGAATCCAAGCATTATCAATGCGAAATTTAAGAAACCAAGGCGGGAAGCAAAATACAACAATTCACTTGGGGGGCTAAAATATTCCAAGACCATGGCTTAAATATGTGAAGCAAATGGAAAACATTATCGTGATAATACAATGTTTATAAGGAAAGAAGTTAAGATGTAGGGGTTAGGTATTTGGGCTCTGGGGTTCAATACTGCCAAGTTCAAGCCCCATCCTTGCCACCGAACAGCCTTGCCTGATTTCCGCGGTTCTCTCTCTGACGCTTGGTTTCCCCACGGGTACAACTGGAGATAAAACCAGTATCTATCTCTTATGATAACTAAATGATGTATTGCAGCTAGAAGGGCTTGGTTTAAGTTAGCTAATACTGCTATTTTTGCTTTTTTGTTCATAGTGTTATGTATTACACCATGCTGAATAAAAACAAGTACACAAGTCATTGAACACTGCCGACACATCATCTAAAAGATGACACTGGCACTACGGTATCTTAACAGCTGCAGCTTAGAAGAGAGACAATATGCTTTTTAAATAAGGAAAACTAGGGTGCCTGGGTAGCTCCGTTGGTTAAGCAACTACCTCCGGCTCAGGTCATGATCCCAGAGTCCTGGGATAGGGCCAGCATCAGGCTCCCTGCTCAGTGGGGAGCCTGCTCTCTCTCTCTCTCTGCTGCTCTGCCTGTTTGTGCTTTCCTGCTCGCTGTCAAATGAACAAATAAAATTTTAAAAAATAAATAAATAAATAAGGAAAATGGTACAGCATTATTAAATGTTATTGGACAACTAATTTATAATTCTGGGCTCTGAAATATGAAGAATCTGAGAAGGAAAGTCAGAAATATAGTTAATTATCTCATGGAAAAGGCAGTCCCCTAGATGCAGTCTTTCAACCTCCACTGGCCCACATAAGAATGGGCCTTGGGTCTGGAACACTTCCTAACCAAGAGATAAAAAATCCATGCAGCTTGTGCCTGGTTTATCACCTTGTGTGGGAACATACTTACTTGCAGTTCAATGACTACTCTTTTGTCACCGCTAACAGCATGTGCATCACGTCACCCTACTGTTACACCTGTCCTCCACAAGGAGAGGATGAGGTGTCTGTAGGCCAACTGCTCTGCATTGGCTACAGGGAAAGACCCACTGGCCATGGGAGGCTGATACCCGTCACTGAAGGTGATCTTGCTCTGTCTCCTCTCTATAAAGTACTGTTCCGTTCAGTACTTGACTGTGTTGTGTTTTCCAGTGACTCCAATACAAAGATGCAATGAGCATTTAGAGTCCTCTCCTGGGATTAGTAACTGGTGCACAATATTCTATTCCCTTAGGATTGATAACTGGTACCTGGTATTCTGCTCTACACTAATAAACTTGGAAATAGAACCTAGGGGAAAAAGTTAAAGAAATGAAGACATAGCTAGAAAAGATATTATTGAGAGGTTACTATAATTTTCCTTGCTGTGAAGTCTACTCTCTCCAAAATTAATATAGCTATGCCAGCTTTCTTTGGATTAGTGTTAGCATAGTATATTTTTCTCCATTCCTTTACTTTTAATCTACCCATGTCTTTTAATTTAAAACAGGTTTCTTGGGACGCCTGGGTGGCTCAGTTGGTTGAGCAGCTGCCTTCGGCTCAGGTCATGATCCCAGCGTCCTGGGATCGAGTCCCACATCGGGCTCCTTGCTCAGCAGGGAGCCTGCTTCTCCCTCCGCCTCTGCCTGTGCTCGCTCTCTCCCCCTCTCTCTCTGATAAATAAATGGAATCTTTAAAAAAAAAAAAAAAGAAAGCTTTAAAAAAAAAAAATAAAATAAAACAGGTTTCTTGTAGACTATATAGTTGGGGCTTATTTTTCTATTCATCTGAAAGCCTCATTTTTAATTGATATATTTAGAACATTCACATTTAAAATGATCATTGATATAGCTGGATTAATATCAGTCATATTTGTAACTGTTTTCTATTTGTTGCCTTTGTTCTTTCCTTCCTTTTTTGTCTTGCAGTGTACGTTTATGAGTAATCCAAGTCCACTCTCAAATAACGCTATACTGCTTCATGAGCCATACAGGCACCTGTTTATTTGGCTTAGTGTTCACTAAACTTCCTTGATCTGTGGTTTACTGTCTATCATTAATTTTGGAAAATTCTCAGCCATTATTATATATTTATGCTGTTACCTTTTCTTTCTTCTCCTTCCAATATTCACATTATATGTATGTTACACCTCTTGCAATTATTCCACAGTTCTTGGATATTCTATTCCATCTTTTCTCAACTCTTTTTTTTCTTTAAATATCCCCTGCATTTTAGTTTTAGAAGTTTTTACTGACATATCTTCAAGCTCACTGATTTTCTTCTGGTCATCTGCAGACCACTAATAAACCCACTGAAGGGATTCTTATGGGGCTTTTGCTTTCTAGTATTTCCTTTCAATCCCTTCTTAGAATTTCCATTTTTCTGCTTACATTAACTACTTATTCTTGCATATTGTTCACTTTTTCCATTACAGTCCTTAGCGAATAATCAATGTTATTGTAAATTCCTAGTCTAGTAATTCTAAAATCTCTGCCTTGTCTAAATCTGATCATAATGCTTGCTTTGTTTTTTCATATAGTGTTTTGTTGTTGTTGTTCTTGTTTTGCATTTTTTCACACCCTAAAACTGTTTGTGGAAAGCTATACATGATACAACAGACAATACAAACTAGCAAACAAATGTGAAGTAGAGAGGACTTTAGAGTGAAATTTTATGTTTATCTGGTTAGGAGTTAGACTGTGTTTACCATTTGCCCTTGCTGTAATGTCAGAGGCTAAAGTTTCCTCCAATGTCCTTTTCTTTTTTTTTTTTTTTTTTTTTAAGATTTTATTTATTTATTTGACAGACAGAGATCACAGGTAGGCAGAGAGGCAGGCAGAGAGAGAGGAGGAAGCAGTCTCCCCGCAGAGCAGAGAGCCCGATGCGGGGCTCGATCCCAGAACCCTGGGATCTTGACCTGAGCCGAAGACAGAGGCTTTAACCCACTGAGGCACCCAGGTGCCCCAATGTCCTTATTTTTATCTCTTCTGTTGTTTTTAGGTGTCTCCAGAAATTCCATAAAGAGGGTTTGAGACTTGCAGTTCTTTTGGCTTTAATCCTCTGTTATTATAGAAGACCCCTATTGGTATGCTCTCCAGTATATCCCCAGTGATTAACAGAAAGAAGGCCCTTAATAATTCTAAGCTGAATGAAAGACTAACGAGAAAGGTAATGCTAGGTAGAAAGAAGGGTTTTCTGAAGGCTGTTAATGGCCTAGACTATGTCAGTAAGCCAGGTTGTGAAATCTCCCCATGTGCCTTAAAAGCGGCCCAGCTTTTAGTATGTGCAGTATGGTTTCTGAGTTCTTCTATTAGAAAGTGAAAGCATGGATCTACCAGTTTCTTAATGTTTCTTACCGGTTCTTCTCCTGATTTTTGTGCACTTCGCTCAGGATATCCTGGCCTCAGTACACTGCCTCTTATGGATTAAGAAAGGTTTACATTGCTACATCTCAACATCTCAACTGAAGTTTAGTCTTTTATGCCTTAGAATTATTGTCTTCATTCACTCAGTAAATATTTGCTGAATATCACCTGTGTGTGGGTTGCTGGTGTTCTGTCTTTTAATATATTACATTTGTCCACTTGCTTCTACCTTATGTGACTTATTCTTATTGTAAGAAAAGTTAACTCAGAATAACTCCTCTTTTTACCACACGCTCCTCTCGCAATATTTAGGTCAACTAAATAGCTCTTAAAATCCCAAAGACATTGATTGATACCTCTATGGGGTTTTCCCTGTGTTTTTCTTTCCAGTGCCAGAGGTACTGTCCCTAACCAGTAAAGGTTGAGCACCTGTCCCTAACCAGTAAAGATTTATATGTTCTCCAAAATCATTTTTTAAAAGATTTTTGTTTATTTATTTGTCAGAGAGACAGAACACAAGCAGAGGGTGTGGCAGGCAGAGGGTAAGGCAGGCTCCCCACTGAGCAAGGAGTCTGATGTGGGACTTAATCCATAGACCCTTGGATCATGACATGAGCCGAAGGCAGGCACCTCACTGACTGAGCCACCCAGGTGTCCCTGTTCTCTGAAGTTCTTACATTCTAATTGCCAGATAGTGAAACTCTAATAAAAGTTTCGTATTCAGCTGAAGGCTTGATCCTTAGCATTATTTACTTAGATTATAGTGCTTTCTTTTTTGAGTAGTAAGGAAAGTTGATATATGAGCCTTGAACAGAAGGCTATTTTATTTTATTTTATTTTATTTATTTGACAGAGATCACAAGTAGGCCGAGAGGCAGGCAGAAAGAGAGGAGGAAGCAGGCTCCCTGCTGAGCAGAGAACCCGATGTGGGGCTTGATCCCAGGACCCTGGGATCACGACCTGAGCTGAAGGCAGAAGCTTTAACCCACTGAGCCACCCAGGCGCCCAACAGAAGGCTACTGTACCTCTGCACTGGAAAGAAAAACACAGGGAAAACCCCATAGAGGTTATCAGTCAATGTCTTTGGGATTTTAAGAGCTAGTATTCTGCAGTCTTTCCACTCCCAACCACCATGACTATGATCAATGACCTGACATAATCACAAACCTTTGGATATTCGTATTTCTTCATATGCTCCGTATCTGTTTATATCACCCATTTCTACTATGAGTAGATGAATCCCTTAAATCCAATGATCTCAAACATTCAGATTTTAGCATAAGGCTTTGCCTTACTATTTCTTATGTGAATCTCCTCTTCCCTCTACAGTGATTCCCAGTAATGAGGAAGTTGTTCCTACATGTGAAGTTCCTTTTTAAATTAATCTTCTCCTTTGGTACACTTCTTCATTAACTTTCACTATGTTTTCTAAGTTTCTTTGACTTGAAGCTGTTATAATTTATCCAGCAGGAATGACTTCAAAGGAGCATAGTCATAGAGGACTTTAGAATGATTCAAAACAAAGAAAAGCAATAAGAATTGCAATTTAATCTTACAAGAAGTTTAATTTTTCCAGTGTGAGACAATAATATACCCAGAAAATGTCAGGGAAACATAAGAAGCTCAACTCATTTCTCCATCTATGGCTTGATATAAAAAAAGAAAAAAATTAATGGATAGTAGTTGATTGATCATTTTTCACATGAGAAAACAGTATAAATGGGCTCCAAAACAATTCCCCAACCCATGTGCTAGTAATAACACAGTGCAGCAACAGACAAGGCATTTTAGGAAAAGACCGTTCTTGAGAAAAGATTCTCAAGTAATTTCCTTTCCTTTAATCATACAACCAAGGTATTTTTACACATGTACATTAAAAAGTATCTACAAATAAACAAAAAGTAATCTGCAAACAAGGTCCTCTTAGCACTTTTAGCATTTTTGAGGATCTTCCACTTCTTAAGGAGTTTTCTGGCCTCTCCCACTACAGGGGACTATGGATATACAGGCAGACTGTCCCAGAGCCCAAGACAGTGATAAATCACCATTTATAAAATCTACAGTGACTCCTTCAGATTCTTAAACCAATTTATCCAGAAGTAGCTTAGGCACTGGCATCAATATGATGACTAGGACAAACAAGTCTTGATCATGATAAAATCTCACTTCATACTTAAATTATAGAAGAACTATGGAACTAGTAAACTGGTACAGTTAAATATCAAACTCCAGAGGGATATTACCCTGGCCTGGCAGAGCAATGAATTCTTTGTTATTTGGCAGCAGAAGAATTTTTTAATGAATCAAACATTTGAGTTGTATACAGTGTACACCAAACACAGACTATCAATCTCCAAATCATTATGTGGATTGCACACTAAAATTTTATACTGCTCATTCTTTCTGGAATGATTCAGAAAGCGTTTTAACCCATCATAGCACCTCAGAGTAGGATCTAAAGTTCTCATTGTGCCAAAACAGTGTGAAAACTGGGGGCTCTTAAAGACCTACTGATAAAACTCCAGGCAAGGGTAGAATTTGCTGTAATTTGAGGGAATACTTAATTCTCTGAAAATTCTCTGAAAATATCTATAATTTTTCCCTGTTCCCCAACACCATCCAAACTATCTATTTATCTATCTATACTATTTATTACTATCTCTACTAATCAATACTGACAATTCTGATCACACACACACATACACACACACTTTGCCCATGTGTGTATAGGTGTGTATGTCTAATTTACACTCAAATCCAAAAGTGCCCAATATTATTTTGAAAACTTTTTTATATGTAGAAAAATTGGTCTAGTCTCTAGTTCATTCTTCTTAGCACTAGGATCTATCTAAAGTATTGCCCCAACGAAGAAGACAGAGTCCAACATTGACAGGCTATGTGTTCATTTTTCTAGCTTTCTTGGGCAATGAAGAAAATCTTTCCTGGTAAAGAGTTCCATTTGAGGGGCAAATAGTTAAGGAAAAATATATATACATGTGTTTCCCAGTTCTTTCCCCAGGCTCTACTGAGTAGATATGCAGCCCAAATGAAAATGGGAGGAAAGGATTTGGATGTTGAGAGTGCAGGATTTAGAACACGGAACAGAAAATAGAGCAGTAATGGAGGGAATTGTTGGAAAGCAGGCATGAGGTTTTTTTGCTTGCTTGTTTTCATTTTGATTTTCTTTTGAGAAAGCACAAACTTAGCAACTGTAAATATTTATAGGAAGGATCTATTTTTCTGGTCCATCCATTCTTTCATTTAATAGACATTTCTTGAGCATCTTCTATATAACAGACATTGTTCTAAGCATTATAGAAGAGCAACAAATAAAACAGGCTAGATTCCTATCCATAATGAGCTTGCCATTTATTTGGGGAAAACTAATAAACAATAAGCAAATGATATTAGTATTAGTTGGTGGTAAATGCAATGAGGAAAATAATACAAAGTGATGTTAAGGGGTGCAGTGTTATTTATACAAAGTAGTGAGGAAAGGCCTCTGAAGGGAGGTGACATTTTAGTAGAGGCTGAAGTGATGAAAAAAAATCTAGTCACAAAACAATATGAGACAAAAGCATGCAAAACAGAGGGACTCTAGGGTAGGGACACAAAAATTGGTATATTTAAAGGACTAAATGATAGCCAGTGAGTGTGGTAAATGAGGGAAAGTGGTAGAAAATAACATCTAAGAGGTAAGCGTAGCCCATCAGCCAAAGAAGGACTTTGAATCTTGTTATTTTATTCTAATCACAATAAGAATGTATTTTTTTTTTAAAGATTTTATTTATTTGTTTGACAGAGAGAAATCACAAGCAGGCAGAGAGACAGGCAGAGAGAGAGAGAGGAGGAAGCAGGCTCCCTGCTGAGCAGAGAGCCCGATGCGGGACTCGATCCCAGGACCCTGAGATCATGACCTGAGCCGAAGGCAGCGGCTTAACCCACTGGGCCACCCAGGCGCCCCCACAATAAGAATGTATTATAGAGTTTTCAACCGAGGGAGGGGCATGATGTTATTCAAACTTTATGACAATCAGTCTCCCTATTGCATGGAGATGGATTATAGGAGATCAAACAACAACAACAAAGTAAAATCTGTTAGAGGGCTCCTAGTGTGGTACATGTAAAACAGATATAGCAGTGAAATGGTGAGGAGTGATCAGACTTCGCTTACAGTGGTTGTAAAGCCAATAGTTCCTGCTGACAGATTGTATGGCTGTGAAAGAAAAAGAACAAGGGTGTCTGAGGACTTTTCCCACAAGCATCTAGGTGGATGGTGGTGCCATTAGGAAAATGAGAACCTTGGCTTGGTGTGGGGAGAAGAATCAAGCAATTTATGAGTTCCCGTTGAAAGAACAGCATTGACTATAATGAAAGAGGAAGGAGAGAAAGCAGAAAGATAGTATACAAACCTTACTTGGCAGGGGGGCATTTTTAGTTTTACGGAGTCTGCTCTTCGATTGTACAGGAAGCTTGAGGGAGAGAATGATTATTATATTACAGGTTTTGGGGATTAACATTAGTATTATCAACATTTAGTTGCAGGCTTGATATACTGATGGTTACTATTTTGTCTATGACATACAAGGAAGCAGAGACAGAGGGATGACTGGGATTTGAGAGTGGAGTTTCACAGACTGAGCTGAAGAGAAAAAAAGGAAGAGTGTTGCCTGGTAGTACTGAGGATATCTTCAAGATTAGTGTGATTTTTCTTTATGAGTACTCCACTGGTCAGAAATAGGCACAAATAAAGCATATAGGTGTGTTCTTCTAGAGTTCATATTCTATTTGATGGGTGTGATAAAAATTTGAGAAGAAAGGTAGGGGTGTCCTATTTTTTTTTTTTTAAAGATTTTATTTATTTGAGAGAGAGACAGTGAGAGAGAGCATGAACGAGGAGAAGGTCAGAGGGAGAAGCAGACTCCCCATGGAGCTGGGAGCCCGATGCGGGACTCGATCCCGGGACTCTGGGATCATGACCTGAGCCGAAGGCAGTCGTCCAACCAACTGAGCCACCCAGGCGTCCCGGGGTGTCCTATTTTTAATAGGATTCTTGGTTGGGGTGTCTGGGTGGCTCAGTCAGTTAAGCATCTGCCTTCTGTTCGGGTCATGATCCCAGGGTCATGGAATCAAGCCCTGCATCGGGATCCCTGCTCAACAGGGCGTCTCCTTTTCCCTCTCCCTTTGTGTGCTCCCTCCCTCTGTGTGCCCTCTCTCTTAAATAAATAAATAAATAAATAAATAATTTTTTTTTTTTTTTTTAAAAAGAATTCTTGGAACCCAAGATAGATAAGCATGCTATTATAAGATGCTTGAATAAAGAATTAAAGGGAATAATGAGGTAGAAAGAATGCCAAAGAATGGTCATAGTGTGACTGATGGAGCAAGCAAAGTAAAGCAAAAGAAAGCTTCACACAGAGTGTGGAACAATTAAATTATTTACTTTGGAGATAGTGATGACAAGGTCCAGGAGTAAATGTATTGTGGGTTTCTGAGATGGAGTACAGAAGGGTCAAAGAAGAGGAGATAAACAGGTGAAGGAACTGAGGTCCAGACTGTTCAGTGGGTCACTCCTGTGGACACGGAGGTGAGGATGGAGACTGACTTAATTACCAAAAAAAAATTTTTTTTTTAAGGATTTTATTGATTTGACAGAGAGAGAGAGATATAGAAGAGCAGGAATACAAGCAGGGGGCTGAGCAGGGAGCCTGATGCAGGGCTCGATCGCAGGACCCTGGGACCATGACTTGAGCTGAAGTCAGACACTTAACGACTGAGCCACCCAGGTGCCCCCCAATTTACCAAAATGAATGAGCAAGACTGGGGGGGGGGGCAGACAATAGCAAGAAGGTGGGAGAGGGGCAGTATTAGTTAATGGCATGTCCACAAGAGAAGGGTTGGGCCATAGCTGGACACAAAGAAACAGCCTAACAGATCTACTGTGTCACTTTGAGGAACGGCAGATGTGAAATAATACTCGGCTACAGTTTGAGAAGACTATAAGAAAAGTAGTGTCTTGAGGAGGAAGGCAAGTGGAGTATCAGAAGGCTTTGAGAAAGAATGATGGGAAAGGATCTGGGAAGCCATAATGGAAGGAGTCAAGAAGAGGAGGAGCAAGGATGTCCATGTTAGGACAAAAATGCTTAGATCGTGGTTCCAGTACAGAACGAACAGGTCTGGACTTGGAAGGGAGGAGTTATTCTGTAGGCTTTAGACAGAGAAGAGAAACAGGTAGATTCAGCCTTAAGGATCTTTTTAACTTGGAAGGGCATTAGGCCAAAGAACTAAAAATCACTAGGAGCTGGGTGACATTGGTCCAAAGCTTTGAAGTTCCTGTCTTCAGTAGCTATACTGAGAGTTTTTAGAATAATGTATTCTTTTTACTTTCAGTTGTTTATTTATTTATTTAAAAAATAATATTAGGGATTATTTTACCCTCCCTTTATACGTTTTGGTTATGATACAACTTCTATTGTGGCTGAACCTGAGAAATGAATCACAACTATCACAAATAATATTACTAAAACTTACAAAATTCTCCACAAGTAAATAAAGAAAAGTAGCTAATATTTACTGAGCATTTATTATGAGTCTGGCACTGTTCTTCATGAATCCTCTAAAGTTCACAAGAATCCTATGAACCCAATATTATTATTTACATTTCACCGATGCTGTAGCTAAGAATTAAGGTGGTTCAATAGTTTGCCCAGGGCCTTACAGCCAATAATAGTAAATTTGACCCTGGTCAGTCATATTCTAGAGTGTAATGTTAGACAGCTGCTGGACCAGGCTAGACACGCAATCTGGAAGTTCTTTTTTTTTTTAAAGATTTTATTTATTTGACAGACAGAGATCACAAGTAGGCAGAGAGACAGGCAAAGAGAGAGAGAGGAGCAGAGAGCCTGATGCAGGGCTCAATCCCAGGACCCTGGGATCATGGAAAGACAGAGGCTTTAACCCACTGAGCCACCCAGGTGCCCCACACAATCTAAGTTCTAAACATGCCACTGAAGTATTTAAATACTTGAAAAGTGTTAAAAAAGAAAGAAAAAAAAAAAAGTAAGGAAGGAAGTGATAAGGGTCAGGATGCCCCAGAGTACAGCACCTTGATATACTGAGTATTTTAAACTGAAGGAGTTTGAGAAAACAGCAGAAGGAGGAAGGTCACCCTGATCTTTCCCTGCCCTGTTCCACTGAAACAGGTTAAAAAAAAAACAAAACAAAACCCATTATGTGAGAGGTACCCAGAGAAAAAAAGCAGCCATGTCTCTGAAGACAAAGGGACTCTGGGAAGAATCCCAACAGGTCTCACCAAATTTCTTTCAGTTTACTATGCTTACCTCATACTCTTTGCCCCAACGTATTCCTCCATGACAGTCCAATCTTCATCAAACTTAAGTTTTTAAAATACTCAGAATTTAACTGTTTCTTCATTCCTTCCAAAGGTTCCTATGTCATATAGAATTTAAATAAATGTGAAGCCTTTCTCCTATTAATATGAATTTGGAAAGGAAAAGATTCTTATCACCTTAGCTCAACCAGTTCCCTCATAAGGCAGGGAGGAAGGAAGGAAGGAAGGACAGATGGACGAAAGGGGAAAAACCTGACATGACTCCAAACGAGTATACATGCTATTTAAATGCTCCAAGGCCAGCTCTGTGACAGAACATAACAGTATTTTCGTGTGTTTATCTTTTCGGTGTAAGCTCACGAGGAGGCATCTGCTGATAAAACATAGTAATCTGAAGCTTCATTACTGGTTAAAAATAACTGCTGGCAGAACTGAATCATGGCAAATGGAAATGTTAAATCAAAACCATTTCAAGGCCGCCGAAACAATCCTCTGAGTCTGGACAAGCTGCACTGATAAACAAAGCAAGTTCATACCCATTGGGCTCTAATCTCTCTTTGTGGGAGAGAGGTCCACTCCCTCCCACAAAGAGAAAGGAAAGGGGAGAGAGGTGGTGACTCCCAGCTCCACACAAGCTGCCTCCCCTTGCAGAGACGGCTGGCATTTTCACAGATGAGCAAGCACACATTTGGGTTCCTTCAGCACCATGTGGTGGCCTCCCTGCCATTTCTGGAAGACCGTGTTCGACAAGGAGGTGGAATGTGCTCCCTCAGGCTTTCAGGGCTGGGCACAGGGGGCAGTGGCTTGGGTGGGCACAACCACCCACTCCACACCCCGGCAGAACTGGCCTTCTACTAAGGCAGGTATCAGGGCAGGACAGCCAAATGGCACTAGTAACAATAAATGAACAGTAATAAATGAATGTACTCAGCTAGACCTTATGATCCCCAAAGCAGCAGGTCACTAATTTGATAGCTCATAAGATAAATTGGGCATTAGGATAGTGTGATTTCTAATAAGAAATATATTTGGTCTTCATCCATGGCTCCCCGTACGTAGCTCCTAAAATCTTTGCAATTCCCTACGTAACAAGAGCTATAGGGTCAGCTTTTGTTCCCAGCTCCTTGAAATAGCTCCAGAGCAATAAAGGTGAAATGAGTATTTTTGGTTATGCATGACTAGCCGCCTTCAACCATACCCGAGTATGTGTTCATGAATGACTCCTGAAGAGTCCCTATGGATGGAGGCTGGTTGCCAGGGGGAACCAACCACGTGATCAGAGGGCTGGAATTTTCAGTCTCACCGTGGTCTCCCCACCTCCCCAAGATCTGGGGAAGGGAGAGGGACTGGAAGTTGAATCAGTCACCAACTGCCAACAATTTAATCAATTACACCTATGTAATGAATGAAGTTGAAAGAGCTTCAGGGCTGCTGAACACATGGAGACACTGGGAGAACACTGCTCCCACAGAGCTTGGCAGCTCTGAGCCCTTTCCTCTACATCCTGCTCCACACTTCTCTTCCCGCTGGATGTTCATCTGTAGCCTTTAATTGTATCTTTTTATAATAAACCTGTAAACATTAGTGTTTCCTAGAGTTCTGCAAGCCAATTCTAGCAAATAACTGAACCCCTGAAGGGGTGGTGGGAACCCTGATTTATAACCAGTAAGCAAGATGGATACTGACAACCTGGCATCTGAAGTG
Organism: Mustela lutreola; assembly: GCF_030435805.1. Lineage (NCBI taxonomy): Eukaryota > Metazoa > Chordata > Mammalia > Carnivora > Mustelidae > Mustela > Mustela lutreola. The sequence goes on from NC_081295.1 coordinate 82,227,582, forward strand.
GAGACTGTGCTGTGAGGCTGAGCTCTTAACTTATGGCATCTGATGCTAACTCCAGGGAGACAGTGTCAGAGTGGAATTGAATGAACTGTAGGACACCCAGCTGGTGTCACAAAATTGCTTGATGTGTGGAAAACCTTTCCACTGGGTATCAGGAGTGTGATAGTAACATGTGAGTAAAGGAAAATACAGAGTGGTTTTTCAAGACAGCCAATAACTTTTAAAGTCAGTGAAAATTATTTGCATGCTTCAATGTTGCATTAGCAATATAGTTACCTGATAGTCAACATATTCTTCCTGAGAGGCCCATACTGCGTTTCAGGTACCACAGGTGTATGTTCCTTTATTTATTTATTTTTTTAAAGATTTTATTTATTTATTTGACAGACAGAGATCACAAGTAGGCAGAGAGGCAGTCAGAGAGAGAGAGGGAAGCAGGCTCCCCGCCGAGCAGAGATCCCGATGCAGGACTGGATCCCAGGATCCTGAGACCATGACCTGAGCCGAAGGCAGAGGCTTTAACCCACTGAGCCACCCAGGTGCCCCTGTTCCTTTATTTAATCTCCAAAACAGCCTTCATAGATCTAAGGATCACCCCAGTTTCACAAACAGATAAATGGAGGTTCAGAAAAGTAAACAACAACAACAACAACAAAGACTTGTCCCAGACTATTAAGTACAAAGCAAAAGTATTAGGTACAAATGTAGGTCCAGGCAGATACAGAAGTCTGTTTCCCTTCCATTCCTGTGACTACCTGGCGTCATATCTGGCTGGGTTAAATGAGAGCTTCCTTCACAACTTTCTTTCTGGATTGAGACCCATGCCTCTTAGGGAAAGATCTTCCTTCCTGCCAACACCGGATTTGCATCTGGCTGATGAGGACAGACCTCCAAAAGGAGAATTCAGAAAGAACAGGAGGAATTAAGCCTCAAAGCCCATGGATGAGCTCTTGAGGCACAGCAGTGGCTGCTTTCTCTACATCTGAAGCAACTGATTTCAGAGCAAAGACTGCAGTGCCATGATGTAAAAGTGTCACTCAGCATCCACGGACATTCTGAATTCCTCATTACCCAGAGCTGTCGCCTTATAAACAAAGCTGGTTGTTGCATCTGAATACTAACCCATTCCTTTTTTTTTTTCCTTAAAAAAAAAAAAAAAAAAAAATTATTTCTTAAAAAAAAAAAGGAAAAACCCTTTGTTATTGTGCACCAGTTTATGTTGCTTAAACCGGCAGTGTAGGGGCCAAGGGCACGCTGCCCCAAGTTGGGCCACTTTGGCATTAAGAGTATTTTGAGTGAAAAAGCAATCAAAACCCAGTGGATTCAGAAAAAGCTCTTTATCTCCTCCCTCAACCGCCTAACAGAATTTAAATAAAGAACCTACTGTAGGAAGAGAACTAGCATCGTAGATAGTGACATTATACCATGAACTTGGTGTGGCAGAGGGAGGAACCTGGCAAGGCCTATCTGATCAAAGCCCTCGATGTCCCATTGTTCCTGAATGGCTCAGCAAACATTTGTTTACCAGACATTTACTTTTTCATATCCTGTGAATTTCATTCCCTTCTTTTGAAGTCCCAGATCCCTACCCCCTTCTCCTTAGTTCAGAATGACATATACACTTCATTTTGCCTCGCTGTCTTTGGAATCTCCATGTCTGTGTCAATTACTTGTACCTACAAAATTATATCTGATTTTCTCCTATTAATCTTTCTTATGTCAATTGATTCTTAGTCCAGCTAGAAGGACCTTGGAGGGCAGTATAAATTCTTCCTCCCCAACAGTAGCACTGGACTTAAATGGAGAAGCACGGTGGTTTAAAAGCCGTCCTAGTGATCATAAAACCCCACCCCTCTCAGACTTCCAGGTAATGAAGGATGAGTAAAGGGAGGATGCCAACAAGAAGACAAAACCAATCAATCTGGCAAACATCCAAGACACTCAGATGCATACAGACAAGCAAAATTAAGCACCTTTTCCCCTTTTCTACTGCAAATCCTGATTTCATTCAGATTTGAGGGACTTAAATTTTAGAGAAAAGAGGGCTCGAACGTAATAGGAAATCCCATGTTTTGAGTGAGTTACAAACATAAATGGGCAATGTTCCTTTTTTTTTTTTTTTAATAACAGCCAGCCCTTTAAAATAAAAGTCTCCATCCATGCATAACGTGCTTCCTTCAGAGCTCACCCCAGCCTTTATACCTCCTTGCTATTTTCTCATTTGCTTGCTCTTATTTGGAGAGACATACATTAATGGCATACAAGCAGATTTTATGGAAGATTGCTCCTTCTGATGTTTTACTCTCCCCTCTCCCATCCACCCCTCATTATTTTTCATTCTAGAAGCCCCTTGGAATTACAACCGCTCTGTCCCTCTATTATTTGTAAGTTCTTCAGTTCAGTCTTTAGTTCCTAGATATCCATTCTTTTCAAAGGCAGACTTGGTTAACTCAAGCATTTTCTCATTTACATGTGAAGCAACCCCAATTCACAAGCACTGTAATTTACATGTTGGGCGCATAAAGGCTTCACAACTGCAGAGTCTTGTGGCCTTCAATTCACACAGCAAAGACTCACTCCCTTGCTATGGAGTTTGTGTTTGGTTTGTCTGCCAGGGAGTTCATTGCAAATTGCCATGTTGTGCTCACCGGCAGCCTCCACCACTTAGAGCTCTCTAGCTTCCTCCTAATTTAGACACTCTCGCCGGTGTCACCTTTCCTGATTTAGTGCTTGATGATTTGAAGAAATTCCAGGAGAAAATTCTTTCCCTTTCTGTGACACTCAGAATTCTGCCTAGCACAGAAATAGTGCTGCTGACCTAAAAGATGTCATAAAAGTCACTTCTGAGCCTGCATCCTGACTCTGACACCCTCCTCTGCTGTGCTTTTGTGTAATAAAGAACTTGGCTGGCCTTTGTCCCCAGTTCCTGGGAGGTAACCTCTAAACCCTTGAAATTTCCCCAGTGAATGCAGTGTCTTTGTTATTCATGGTGGGTCTCTGGACCACACCTGACATTTTATGTTAATGAGGTGACTCAGACAGGGATGTGGCCACACCAGAAAGACCAAGCTTGTGATTAGAGAGCACTGAGGATTTGAGCTACAAGATATCAGCCCTACCTCCAGGGAAGAGAGGAGGACTGGAGACTGAGTTCAGTCATGTGGCCAATGATTTGATCCATCATACCTAAATAAAGAAATACCCAATAAAATCTCTGGACATCACAGTTGGAGGGAGCTGGCCTGGTTGGCAATACATTTGAATATCTTCTACTTTGATATGGAGAGGATAGCACAACCCTGAAGACAATGGAAGCTTTACAGCTTCTCCCTCACGGCCTCTTCTTTAAACTGTTTGTAATCTGTACGTTTTTGTTATGATAAAACTGTAATTGTTAAGTGGAGTATCTTCCTGAGTTCTGTGAATTATTCAGTGAATTATTGAAATTAATTAAGAGATTCCATAAGGACTCCCAAACTAGTCAGCTAGTCTGAAATGAGGGTAGCCCTGGAGACTCTTCAACTGGTCCAGCAGTCTTATGCAAGGCTGTACCCCTGACCTTGAGTTTGGCTAACTCTGGGTGGCTTTCTTAGTGGTCTACTTCGTTCAAAATTGAGGAACAGTTTTGTTAAGGTGTATGAAAGGCCCCCTGCTCAGGTGATGAGCACAAAACAGTCCTGAATAAGTTAAAAGCAAGTCCAGGTTTTGGCACCTGACAGCCTTGATCCAAATCCTGCCTCTGTTATTTACAGCTTGAATGACTTTGGGCAAGTTATTTAAACTCTCTGAGCTTCTGATTCTTCATTTATAAGAGCATAATAACAGCAATACCTACCACACTGGGTTGTTGCGAGAGTATGTTACACATGTAAAATGCTCCTAAGTGCTCATAAATAAATGTTACTTACTATACACAAACTAATGCATTGTATTTTTTTCTATTAACATTAACCAAGAAGCAAGTGATACTAATGTGCTTTATCTTTTATTTACTACAATATCAAATCACAGGTTCTAGCCATTTAACCAAAAGCTGTTTTATTGTTTGCTAGAGGAATATGTGTGAATTCCTCTCCAACCCACTCATGTATGACTGTGAACCATAGCCACTCATAGCCACTCATCTTCTCCCAATGCATGCTGTACAAGGTGGGAATCTGCAGATGCAGAAGGCTCTAGAAGGCTTAATTCATGGCTGACCTCAGATGTGCCCTTGAACACCAGGTTATTTTCAGCCTGGGGTCACTCCCTTCAGCCCCCTTGGCAGTCAGTTCTATCTACACGAGAAACTGCATGCCTGAGCATTTCAGGCTCTGAGGGTCAGCTGTAAACACTAAGTAAAGGGATTCTGTTGGGGAGTAAGAGGAAAGAGAGGGAGTGAGAAAGAAATGCATGTCTTCTCCTTGGCTATATACCCTCCCTATACGACATGTGTAGCATCTAAATCAGTAGTTCTCAAAGCAAAGTTCCCCAACTAGCAAGCACTATCAGACCTACTAAATCAGAAACTCTAGGAATAGAGTCCAACAACCTATTTGGGGGGTGGGGAGAGCAGGGGAGAAGGAAGGGAAGAGGGTGACAAGAGGGAAAGAATCCCAAGCACATTCCATGCTGATCACAGAGCCCAGCGTGGGGCTCAATCTCACAACCCTGAGATCATGACCTGAACCAAATCCAAGAATCCGACGCTTAACCAACTGAGCCACCCAGGTCCGCCTCCATCCACCTGTTTTAACAATACTTCCCAGTGATTCTGTTGCTCAAGTTTGAGAACCACTTTCCTAAATGATTTCATTATACTATGTGGGGTTGCCTTCAGATCACAGAATCTTTGTCTTTGTAGCACTGCCACTCTCACCACCAACCTGCTGAACTCTCTCTCACCTCTGGGGTAAACAGCTCTGTCCCTCACACCATGAGCATACTTCGCTCCAAACTTTCCTTCGCCCAGCTTCCCTACCAGAGTTATATTTCCTGATGCTGTTTTCTCTCTTTGATTCATAGTCCATTTCAAGCCATCTCTCAATATCCACAGATAGATTTAGGGGCGGCATGAAGCAGGAACCCCAGAGAATAAGTCAAACCCAGTGGTGAGAAAATGAAGGGAACCAGGAAGGGACATATTGAATAGGGACAAAGAACTTTCCCCTTCTTCGACTCTTCACATGTGTTATTAATAAAATATAAAAATAAACATGTTGTCTTACTTCTCTACATCAATAATACCTTTTGTCTTGATTAGTACAAGTAATATTTGATCTCTAGTCATTTTACTCAAGGGTATATTACTAGATACATTAGTTTAGTCATCGAATAAGGAATATACTGGAGAGGATAAAGGCAATGGGAACATCTAACCATGAGCTGAAAGCCCGTGAAGAATGCTATCTGGATACAAAGAGAAGATGTAGAAAAGACACAAGACAGGAGTCAGAGAAAGAAGGAAAAAGTCATCAGAGGTATAAAGAAAGGAAAGCCAGTAGGAAAACAGTGGGTCTCCTTGCAGTGGAGTACTTTAGCTATCTTCATTCCTGGTGCACAATGCATGAGGCTTACTGGTTCAAGAAACTGGATTACCATGGACAAGATGGGACAGTGGAAATCATACCAGCACTAGACTCGGGTGACCATGATTCTGATCCTAGCTTTTCCACTTATGGTTATATGTTCTTGTTGAAGTCATCAAGACATTCTAAACTTCAGTTTTCTTAATTCAGGAGGAGGATAAAAGCCTTACCTACCTTAAAAGGTTGTTGTGAAGACCAAAGTAGGCATGTATATGAAAATGCTTTGGTTGAAGACCAAAGTAGGCATGTATATGAAAATGCTTTGGTTGAAGACCAAAGTAGGCATGTATATGAAAATGCTTTGCAATCAACCTATACAATTGTGAAGTAAGTAATAACATATAAAGCTCATGAACATGTAGATTTTTGACTGATTTGTTTGTTGCATCCCCAGCACGTAGAACTGGGCTGGCACATAAGAGAACCAAAGTACTCTTATTATTATTTAACAGTACTGGTATCAGTGTTAATTTTCTATTCACACTGTGTTAGGGCACAGCACATGGGAGATATATAGACCCATCTGTCTTATTTTTAGAAAGGAGACACTGGATACTTGGAAATAAGCCTGTTTATAAATAGATGTGAGACAATTAAGGAATACCTAGACCACACCTACTCACTTAGCAAGACAGGAAACTTCATTCTAGAATAATTACTTGGTAACTGGGAATTGTATTGGATGATTACCACAGATTTAAGCTCAGTGCTGTTTTTAATAGATTAGTGTACTTTGTTTTATTGGTAGGAAGAATGAGCACTATGGCATTATCAGCTGTTGCCGCTGGTGTTGGCAGCAAAATAATTCTCTAAATGAAATCTGTGATTTGAATACACTCTCCCGTATAAATCAGTCTTCACAGAAAAATATCACTCTGTCAGAGTCAGCTCTGGCTGTGCACTCGAATGTCCCGTTGTTGACAGCTGACATTTAGACCAAAATGGCTACCCCTGCCCTCCAGGTTCAAAAAGAAAAGAGACGGAGATAAATATACACCCCCAAGACATAAGTGACTGGAAACCTCCTGAAAGAGAAGAAAAACAAGGCCTTAAACGCTCTGGTTCAGGAAACTGGAAATGGGGCTTAAGTGTTTTAAAAGGAAGAAACAAACCCTCCTCATCTAGGACCCCCTTCTCCCCTCAGAAACAGGCCTTCCTTCCTTCCTTCAGTGACATTTACGAAGCCATATTGAAGGTAGTACAGTGGGGCCTGGGCATAGAACAAAAGAAAGGTGGCAAGATGTGAAGCCAGAAAGGGATGCGGGAGTCCAATGAGAGAAGATGGTGTGAGCTAGCTTCAGAGTGTGGCCTCATCCTGGGGCAACTGTGTGCATTTTTAAGCAGCTGTGTGCCTTTTTAAGAGGGGGGTGCTAGTTTTGGCTTTTAGAAAGATCCTCTGGGCTGCTATGAGAAAACCTTGAAAGAATATTAAAGAAGGGAAAAGGGGCCAGTAAGAACCAAGAGGGAAAGATTTCTGAAATCCTGAACTGAGGTAGAGAAGATGGAGAAGAGGAGATAGATCCCACAAGTGCTAAAGAGGCACACCTGATAGCATTTCATGACCAATACTGCATGTGAAATAGAAGTAAAAGGAGTATTCCGCTTGAGCCAAGGCATTGTGAAAAAAGAGCAGATTTGTAGTAGGAGAGAGGTATACCACTGAATAATAGAATATGCTTCTCTTCACGGTTCTGCATTTTGTAGTAACGTTACCTCATGTCTATGGTTAAACATTGAATGAACAAAAGTGCACAGAGGAAGGAGAGTGGTGTATCTTCCTTAGTTCATTGAAAGTTTCTCAATAGGAAAGTCCTAGAATGAAGAGAACAAAAGATGAAGTGTGATCCCCAACAGTCAACCCCTAGGATTTTGAAAAATAATGAAGGTACATTTAAAAGAGATTTTACAACAATGCCTGAGTGACCAGGGGCTGCTCAGTATGGAGCTAGTCAAAACTGAATGCCCAATCACTCTGAAAAATCAGCCAAGAGAACTGATTATTTATTTATAGCCTAGCTCTTTCCGAAAAAGATCTGAGGTAGTTAAAAGACGTAGTATATCTACAAAGATTTGTTTCACTAGAGGTTTTATTCTTTACAGCTCACACTCACTGCCTTCTACTATGCCTTAACTAAAGGAACCATGTGGATTCAGCCATAGGGTGCAGATTTTTAGGCCATGTTGTACCAAGGCTTTACCTAAAAATATCTGTGACCATATTCCTCACATATATTAGTATTTCATTATTTTTATTTGTTCACTATTTGCCAAATGCAAACTCAGTCCTGAATCTGCAACTTGCTTGATTAAAAGAAAGAAAAGGTTGAAACTGGGACAGAGAAAGTTCAGAGAGAACAGGATTTAGCAGCAATGTTTCAATATTTTGTTGATTCAATTCCTTCCTTTTCCCTGCTTCTAAGAGCACACAGAGCTACTCCAGACCACACCTCTCCCAAGGCCCACATTCTCACATTACTTCTTCTATCAGAGTAAAATCTGTAAATTGGAGATATAGGTCTAGGATTTGGGTCTCAATGGTAATAATGAGGCTAAAACAAAAGAGCCGTCTCAATGTTAAACACAAACACTGAAATATGTGCGTGACCTTCCTCTGGCCCACAACCCCATCCCAACACTCTGGGCCTTTTTACTCCCTTTCTCCTTTCCTTCTTGGTTCCTTCTTTCTAACTCCAACTCCGTCTACATGCCACCTTAGCCCTCTAGCAGCTCACTTCTTCTTGAGCCCAGAGTGCCCTGAGAATTATGTCCACTTTGGTCAGAGACCCCACGACATTCCTCTCCCACATATATTAACATCGCAAGGCTCATTAAAGGCCACATCCACAACCTGAACTGAACATATTAGTCATAGATCTCCACAGCTCTTTACCCAGAGATAAACAGGTTTAAAAACAAACAAACAAAAAACAAACAAAAAACCCTAAAAACAAGTTTTCTGAAGCAAAAAACTCATCAAGTGTGTTGTCTAATTTGATATGCACAATTTTCCCTTTGGGTGGGAACCATCAACTCCATTTTACATATAAAGAACATGAGTCTCAGGAAATATAATAAAGTGCTCAAGTTTACACAGCTAACTTCTACCTCCCTGCCCCTCCTGTCCTTTGCCCAGCACCATGATCTTTTCACTAAGATATTCAATGTTAACACTTGTTGTGAGGAAGAGCATAAACTCAGATTAATGACCAGGACCTCTTGAGAGCATTAAGTGCAGCCCAGTAATCTGACCCTATTTGCCTGGAAAATTTGCCTTCTCTCTTTCTTTAAACTTTCAACACTCTGCCTTCCTCACTCTCTGCTGATAACCTTTGCTTCGTAATTCACTGAATAAAATGAAAGTAATTTTGTGAAATCTGTATCATATACTTATTCCACACTTTATATACCCAGTTCACCTGGTCCTATATACTCTGTCTTCTCTAATGTGTCAGTCGAACCCATTCCCTACTCTGGTCAATATCCAGCCTTCCCTGTTGTGCCCTGGACACTATCTTCTCTTACTTACTATAGGATTTTGTTCTTGAAAATAACCCTACACTCTTTGCATCTTGATTTTCTCTCTCGATCATTCTCAACAGCACAAAATCATGCTACAACTGTCACCTTGAAAACGAAAGTGAAATAGAAGGTCATACCTTCCAAGTTATGACCTGGATTTCCCTCAAGTCTTCCACGGAAACACTTCAAAGACTTGCCTATCCTCCCTACATCCACTTCAAACTTCTGTGGCTCCTTTCCATGCTCTCCCCTAAAAGTGTTACTGCTGAGTACAGCCATGACCTTTGTCTAGTCAAGTATGATGACCAGTTTATCAGTCCTCTTCTTATTTTTCCTCCCAGCATTTCTTCCCAGGCTTCACATTCTCCTGACTTTCTCCTACTTTGCTGGATGCTCTTCTTGCACTCTCACTAAAGGTTAAAGGGCTTTAGAATCTGGTCCTAAGCCTGTGCCTATTTTACTACCTTGTTAACTCATCCACTGAGCTTGAACACCCACTATATATGCCACTTAGATGTCTAATAAGCATCTCATATTAAAAAGTCCAAGTCTAAATTCTAGACCCCTCCTCCACCTCCATCAAAACTATTCCTTATTTCACTTAAGACTTACTACATACATCCAGCTAAAATTAATTCATCCAACTGCTTAGGGCAAGAACTCAAGTGTCATCCTATCATCTTTTATTTCTTTCTCTTTTCCACATCCCCAAATCCAATCCCATCATATCATATCCTCCTTCAAACTCTATTCCACTTCTAACCACTTCTGACCAGCATTCCCACTTCCATCTAATCCAAGCTCACCATCTTCTTTTGTCTGGACAACTACAATAGCCTCTAGTTTGTCTCCCTCCTTCTCTTTATGCTCCCTAAAGTCCATTCTCCATGCAACAGTTAGAGGGATGTTTTTAGAAATATTAATTCAATCAATTCTATTCCTGTGTAAAACCGTTTAAAATGCTCCACTGATTTTCCATAGAATTAGACCCAATTTCTTAAGATCAGGAAGGCAACAGTTGATCTGGATTCTGCTCATCTTTCTTGCCTTATTTCCTACTACTCTTCTCCTCACTCACCAGACTCCAGTCCCATCTGCCTTCTTCTCGCTGTTCAACCATGCCAAGTCCATTCTCACCTCAAGGCTTTACAATGTGCTGTTTGTTCTGTCCATGCAGAATTTTTGCCTGAGGAACTTACGTTGTTGGCTCCTTGCTTCTCATCATTGAAGAGTCTGCTCAAATGTCACCTCTTTAGACTGGGCTTTCCTGGCATTTCAATTTAAAGTAGTATCTCCCTACTTCGGCTTTATTTCCAGCATAGCTCTTATTGCTATGTGAGTTTATATATGTTCTTTATCCACTAAGTTACTATCTGTTTCATTCCACCATGATAAAAGCTCAATGAGGGCAGGAACTCTGACTCATTCACCACTGCGTCCCTTTAATGGATACAACATAGACACCTAAAACCCACTTGCCATGAGTAGACGACACCAGGAGATCTGACTTGGAGTATCCTGATTGGGGTCACCATGAGTTTCCATAATGCCAAATGCTTCCAAAATTTAGATCTCACTTTGAGGTTAAAATATGCTAGCAGTTGCCCTAGAGAGATGCAGTCCCTGCCAGAGCTTTAATAATTATCTTGATATCTTTGAGTTCTAAACACCCACTCTTCGTTTCACATCAGAGTTAGTTTATACTGCTCAAAGGCATGCAGAATCTAAGCAGATTTTAAGGCATTCCAACTGATCAATCTGTTTTCAAGACATTACCAGCTGCTGTTTTAATCATTTATGGGACCATTACAGTTTTTCGGCTTCAAGTCAAGAAATAAAGCATTGTTTTTTGTTTTGTAAAATTGGCTTACAGAAAAAAGGACTTTCCTTCCAATTCTGCAAAGTCAAATTGCAGGCTAATGGTTATTTTGAGTAGAACTGCTAACAGAACACTCTCTGATCCACATATGCCCTCAGGATCTAAATCCATGGTAGAAGAGGGGTCTTTTACCAGCAATACAGCATGAAAATAGATCCATGAGTCTTCCAAGTGTCTATCTTTGAGCCAGCACTACTGCAAAAATATGGTAGAGAGCAGCTTGTGGCCTCTTATGTGTGTTGTTGATTTTGTTTTTTAGCTTGGCCAATCTGGATTAGTTTACTATGAGCTGTCAGTATCACCTTCTCTTCCTGAGTTGTGTATCCTGCACAGAAAATATCACAAAAATGAGCTGAAGGAAATAGAAATTAATGACAGTGATTTATGGCAGGAAAAGGCTTTGGAAGTAATGAGTAACCACTTCCTTTGGCAAATGGACCTATAGATGTTGAATGACTTTAAACCCCTAGCCCAGGCTCTTTTGTTTCTTTTAGGCTTTGGGCATACAGAAGGATGAGGCTTCTCGTGGCTATTTTATGGGGCTCTGAAGATGTATAAAGTAGAAATCCTCAAGCAGCACCTACAGTGATACTCCTCATAACAAGGCTATTACATTTCTCTCTGGCATTGCGGCCCTCAACTCCAGCCTTCCCCATCTTAGTAAATGACAGCAATAATCACGGAATGCTCAGGCCAGAGTGCTGAAGTCTCCTCCCAGCCTCCCTTTCTTTTTCACATCCCCTGTACCCAAATTGTCAACATGTCAATCAGTTCTGTCTCCACTGCCTTGACCCTGTCCTAGACATCATCATTTCTTTCCTGGGTTTCTGTAATAGCTTGTTAAATGATTTCTTTGCTTCCATTCTAGCCCCACAACTGTGCAGTGTGCATAGGTCTACCTCTCTCTCATCCTCAGGGATGCTGCTAGTCCACAGGGTATCTTACATAAATTACAAAAAAAGGTGCCCCCTCTGGGTTGATGCAATCCCACAGGTGCCAAGCATGGTAAGTGCGTAGCAACTTAACGTTAATTAGAAAAAGCCTCCCTTTCTCCTCTTTCTCTGGGCTGACACATCTGTATGCCAAAATGCATGACATGGCTTAGCCCCATCACCCCTTTGGCTGGAAGTCCCCGCTCAGAGTATAACCTGCACAAGCAAAGGTAGTAGCTTTACCCACCCCTCATCATTCCCTTTAAAAACAAAATAAGATTTATTATAAGTAGTGCCGATTAAATATTCCAACATGGAAAAATAAATGAATGAATGTTCAACACCCACCCTGTGGATGAGGCATAGTTGCCGGGAGGGTGTTGAAAGATAAACTAAGGGGAACTGGTTACTAAACACAACATTTCTTTCCAATGGGTTTTTTCCCGAGAAACAACTTTCAAGGTGAAAAGCAGATGGCAACCCTATGCAGCTGGTGAGAGTAACCTCGTGGCTTACCTTGAATTACCTGTTTACTACATGGGTATCAGGGATGGAAACATTTATAAGCCTTGCCCCTGTTCACCAAAGGACTACATTTTAATATAAGTGACTGGATAATGTTTAAAATAATACTTCATCATAAATAATAAATATAAAATTTGTGCTAGGAACAAATGGTGCTTTGGGAGTTCAGAATGCAAACTCACCATGAAAAATGTATGAAAAGATACACGCTTTAATTAGGCCAAATACTTCAAGTAACCATTAAAAGTAGCTATTAAAATAATCCAATGATTATATTCACCATATCAATAATTTGTCACATAGTACCTTTAAGAATATATGTAAATATAAAATGTAACTTAAATATTTATTGCTTTGAATATCATTTAAATCTCTGCTAAGGTTCAATCCAGTTTAATATTTGTTGAGCAGTTGCTGGGTACAAACTGAAGGCTTGGGTTTTAGATTGAATAAAGATGAAGATGATAACAAAGTTTCCACAAGGTGCTCACTATCGTATATGAGCAAGGAGGGCTATTTATAAATAACATTAATGCAATAAAAACAATGAATAACTATAAATGTTATCATACAGGCAGAGCGCTATGGCATCACAGATCAGGAAAACAGGGTGGTATCTGAGTTATGCTTGATGGATGGGTGGGGTTTTGACAGAAGGAGCATAGAAGACATGTATTCATTCTGCTTTCTAGGAAGGCAGGAAGAAGAAAGTCAAGTGAAATTCAGTCCTGGAACAGGGCTGAGCCTAGCCAAGAGCAGATCAGCAAAGATGATCCTGACTGTTTGCTGACATTGCATCTCTAAAAATAAAGAGAGAGGCAACAAGAGCAATAACCCACAAGTGTTACTATGGACCTAACTCTGACCTGTTGGCACCGGCTGTAGAAAGGGGCCTATTATGGGCTCAACTGTTTCCCCAGAAGTTAACATGTTAAAGTCCTAAGCCCCAGGACTTCAGAAAGTGTATTTGGAAATAGGATCTTTAAAGAGGAAATTAAGTTAAAATGAGGTCCAGTCTAACCAGTGTTCTCATAAGAAGAGGAAATTTGGACAGAGATGGTGATGGACAAAAGACCATGTAAAAACATAGGAAGAAGATAACCATACAAGTCAAGAAGAAAAGCCTCAGAAGAAACCAACCCTGCCGACACCTTGATCTCAAAAATCTAGGCTCCAGAACCATGAGAGACTAAATTCCTGTTGTATAAGCCTCCTTCGTCTCTGGAGTGTTGTTATGGCAGCCCGAGCAGATTAATACAGAGCCCCAGCATCTCAGAGTTCCCTGGGTGGGACAAGTAGGGAGCAAGGAGACTGTTTTTGGACATGTAGAGCAGGCATTATGCATAGGCTTTTACACATAGCAGAAAGCTCACAGTAGAGGCAGGCATGATACATGTTCCAAGACCATATAATTCTGAGTGCACCTGATAAGGAAGAGGAAGTCAAAGGAGTTGCGTGGGCAGGTTCCCTGATAAGCCTGTCTTTTATAAGACCTGCATTAAATATAGAGAGAAGGACATATAATCAAGAGAAAGCATCTAACTGACACAAGCAAGTCAGAAGGGTCACAAAGATTAAAAAGCACGGTGAAGGCTTCTAAACATTAAGTGGGCAAATAATGAGAGCTTCCTAAATTAGAGCTGATGCCCAGAGACCAAGGGAGGCCAGGACCTGGGCTGGACAGAGACACTCTAATGTTCCCAAATGATAGCTGCAAGGAGAACCTTCCATTCCTTTTCTGCTTCAGTCCTTGTCAGTGAGAGGGAGATTCTGAGTGAAGAGACAGAGATGAGCCTTAGTAAGAAGGAATTGACATGCAAGGGAGGTGAAGGAGATAAAAGAGCACACAGCTGCTCTAAGTGAGTTCAAGTATCCTGACCTTGATAAATCACATCTCAAGGTAACTGCAGAACTTGCAAATGAGTGGCAGAACTGCTGACACTGACCTCTGTGAGAGCACAGAAAATGGAAGAAGGAGACAAGACAGGAGATGGGCATGGCATGGCCTGATTTTCACCAAAAGGAGGAAAGAGACACCCACAAACTATCAAATGGACACTCTGAAAGTAATCGCAGGGAAAAATACTCAAATGGGGGAAGGATGAACATTTAAGAAGGAGAAATTTGATTATTAGAAGTCAGCATAGACACATATGGGAAAAATAAAGAATTGCAGAATTGCAGAATTGGAAGGGTCTTTTAGGTAGCTCAGCCTCCAAATCCATCAGATGTTTAAATTTCCCTTAAGTTTGTGATCCAACTTATATTTGAACGCCTCCAATGGCTAGAAACTCATTACCTTTTAAGGCAGCCCATTTACATAATCATATTGGACATAACCACAGAAATTCATCTGGGGCAAGTTGTAAGATCAATGCATTAGTATTCAGAAGGGCATATCCCGAAGATAAGATAGAGAACTATAGGCTGGATGACTGCACACTTAGCTAAATTTGTAACCAGTTGGAGTAGCCTTTACACAAAGAACATTAACTCATGGATTTGTGAGAAGGATGTTAAATATGTAAACAATAACAATTTTAATGTCATCAGGAAGATCCTAAGGAATCTGGTACAAACTGGAACATGTTGGCCCCAAATCTGTCAGAACCAGCTGGCAGCCCTGCAAGTAGGCCACGTTAGCAACAGCCTTGTAGAGGAATCTCCTAGATCAGAAGAGTCTCTCCCAAGGGGGAACCAATTCCTCGGGACCTCTCAGATGTGAACCTGAATTCTAGGAAGGTCCTGGCAGCTCCCGAGGAGATAGGTTGTAGTGTGCAGGATGCAATGGCAGTGAGGATCTTGCTACCTGAGTTCTGACCTGCCCTGTCTCTGCTCCATACATAGACCCTATCTCTCATCTACAATTGAAAGAGGGGCTGATCAAACAATTGAAAGCATAAAGATGCTTAATCAATGGCTCCCAGTTAATGTAATACTGGCTGAGAGCAGGGAAAAGCATGAACTCCAAAAGTTGTTTGTTTGTTTGTTTTCCTAGAACTGTAATTACAACTTGTATCTTCTTTTTATGATTATCTTATTACCTCCTCTGTACATATCACCAAGTTAGCGTGGGGCTGTTCTATGAAATGTTATGAAAAATGACACATAGAATGGAAAAAATAGGTAAAGACACCCATAAAATTAGAGGTAGAGGTAATGAGACCTCAAAGCCCCTGGAAGGCAGGCTGCTGAGTTCCCTGAATCTATGGGATCATTCAGTATAAACACTGACTGCTGGAGAAAGGAGAAATCACCCCATTTCCCACCCTCAGCACCCAGCTCTCCTCTGATGCCTGCCCTAAATCTTTTAATAATCTGCCAATCCTTTAAATGACTTCCTCATTTGGTTTTCCTCATCCACAAGCAGGATGACCTACCCTAGAAACCCACATATTTGCATGAGTATTACTATTTCAATGTCACTTGAACCTCATGATTTACTGCACTTCTTAGTAGTTATTTCTATACCTGTCTCATCTCCCCCACTAGAAGTTGTTATGGACTGAATGTATCTCCCCTAAATTTACATGTGGAAGTTCTAACCCCCAATGTGATGGTATTAGGACGTGGGGCCTTTGAAAGGTGATTAGACAGATGAGGTCATGAAGATGGGACCCCAAGATGATATTAGTGGCCTTATAAGAAGACACACTGGGGCTCTGTATCTCCACCAGGTGAGGATACAGCAAGAAGGTAGATGTCTACAAGCTGGGAAGAGGGCTTTTGTCAGAACCCAACTCAGCTGGCATCCTGATCTTGGACCTTCTAGCCTCTAGAACTATGATAAAATAAATTTCTGTTGTTTAAGTCACCCAGTTTATGGTATTTTGTTATAGTAGCCCAAGCTGACTAATACAGAAGGTAAAGCATTCGCAAACAAATATTGTGTTTAAATTATTCTGTATCTCTTTTGACACATAAGCAAAGTGGGGATGAGAAAGTTCAGAGAATAGCCTTATATTGTTTAGAATCTTTTAGAAATGTTGACAAATGTTTATGTGTAAAACTAGAGTTAAAATAAGAATCAGTATCTATTACATCTTTTAAAGTTATCTATTCCTTCGGCGCCTGGGTGGCTCAGTTGGTGAAGCATCCTCCTTCAGCTCATGTCATGAGCTCAGGATCCTGGGATCAAGTCCCAAATCAGGCTCCCTGCTCAGCAGGGAGTCTGCTCCTCCCTCTCCCTCTGCTCCTGCTCTCTCTCTCTCAAATAAATAAATAAAAATCTTTTAAAAAAATAAAGTTATCTATTCCAGCTTGATATAGAAAATAGATTGGAGACGTGTATCTCGTTTATATGACTGCACTCCTTCACTTAATTTATGAACTTTAAATTTCTTCTCCCTTTTTCTTTTCCTCCTCTTTCTTCTTCATCTACTTCTTCATCCATCATGGGTCAAAGAAAGAGTAAGAGAAGAAAGGATCTAGGATTAAGAATTTGGGCTTTGAGACCAGACAAAACTGGGCTAGAACCCTGGTGCCAGAACTTATTAGCTGTGTGACCCTGAGCAAGTTACTTAAACTCCCTAAGACTCAGCTTCTTTATATACAAAATGGAGAATCAAAGCATCCATCATATCTAGCTGTTACGAGAATTAAACAAAATATACATATAAACGGCTTAGGATAGTGTCTATTACACAGCTAGTGCTCAAAAAGTGTTATCATTATATGTCCATGTATGGAGAGACAGCAAATGTCTAAGGCTTAAAATTCCATTCAAATGACCTCAGTGTAACAAATAAGAAATGGGCAGAAGACATGAACAGACATTTCCCCAAAGAAGACTTACAAATGGCTAACAGACACGTGAAAAAATGCTACACATCACCTGGCATCAGGGAAATACAAACCAAATCACAATGAGATACCACCCCACACAAGTCAGAATGGCTAAAATTAACCAGTCGGGAAACAACAAATGTTAGTGAGGATGCAGAGAAAGGGAACCCCTCTTACACTGCTGCTAAGAATGCAAACTGCTATGGCCACTGTGGAAAACAGTATGCAGGGTCCTCAAAAGTTGAAAACAGAGATATCGTACAATCCAAAGATTGTACTACTAGGTATTTACCCGAAGGTATTTGGGTATTTGCAAACATAGTGATCTGAAGGTGCACCTACCTGCACCCCAATGTTTATAGCAGCACTATCCCTAATAGCAACACTATGGTAAGAGATCGGATGTCCACTGGTAGATGAATGGATAAAGAAGATGTGGTGTGTATATATATGTATGTATCTGTGTGTGTGTGTGTGTGTGTGTGTGTGTGTGTGTGTAATGGAATATTACTCAGCCATCAAAAAATGAAACCTTACTGTTTGCAACTACGTGGATGGAATTAGAGGGTATAACACTAAGTGAAATAAGCCCATCAGAGAAAGATAAGTATTGTATGATTTCACTCATATGTGGAATTTAAGAAATAAAACAAAGGATCATAGGGGCAGGGAGAGAAAAATAAAATAAGATGAAATCAAAAAGGGGGACAACCCATGAGAGACTCTTGACTATAGGAAACAAACTTGCTGGAGGGGGGTGGGTGGAAGGATGGGGTAACTGGGCAATGGACACTAATAATTAAGGAGGACACTTGATATAATGAGCAATGGGTATTATATGCAACTAATGAATCACTAAACTCTACCTCTGAAACTAATAATATATGTTAACTCATTGAGTTTATAAATAAAGTTATAAAAATATGACCTCAGTGTAAATGGTGAAATCTTGAGAACAGCAAAGACACTGAGAAAATTGTCTTTTATAAAATGAAGTGGCAATAACGACTGCCTTTAAATGATGCTGATTAACTAATTAATTAAAATAGCTAAATTGCAAATTATTGTTTGTCTGTAGCCAGAAGCCAAACAGACTGCCAAGTACCAAGCAAGATTAACCACAGAACATTTTTTATTTCCCCACAGAACATTTTTTAAGGTATATCATATAGCAGAGAATCAGGTACTAAATTATTTCTTGACCTTGACTTCATAATAGTGACATAAGAGCATCCTTGGATTTAGTAAAAGTGATTCCCTTCTTTGCTTTTAATATCTGAGAGGAAAGTACCTCAGAGATGATATTAATGATTTTGAATTATGTATTTTTTACTTTAACATTTCCTCATTGTTTTTTTTTCTTACAAGCATCACTAACCAGGTTGTAGAAAGCTATGAGCAGCTCAAGCTCAAGGTCATATTCTCAATACAGGAGCACATCTGCATACAAATATATTGGGAAAGCAAAATCCTTATTACTTTACCAAGTAGGTCAGCCCACTTATCCTGGAAAGGTTCGTAAAATGCCTGTTTGAATATCTGTCCACACATTTGTTTACTTCATCAATTCAATTTGAATACAGCCATAGAAGAAACTTATTTTCTATGCCCTAGAAGTGTCTGATGTGTGACTCCCCAGAGATTACAAACTTAATGAATACTAGAATTTTGGGCAGACAAAACAAAATCATTCAATTTGTGTTTTAGAAGACAGGTTGCTTTTTCCTCTCCAGCAGTTCTTTCCCTTCACCTCTTGGGGAGTTATTCTACTCTACCTTTAGTGGTGCTGGATGATATGCTAATATCCACAACTTCAAAGCAGGGATGTGTCACATAGGCTCACCATTCAGAGTGCTTTTTCCTCAGGCTATTGCAATAAATACAAGGACAAACAGGTTATTCAGGCAAGGCCAATCAGGGCCTTCCTTGAGATTTCGACTATGGATAAACTATTAAGATAGAGGGACTCCTCCCTTTTGGATTATGTAAGAGAATAAGTTTGGGACTATCAGTGGCCATTTCTTTTCTTGGAAAGTGCTTGCTTGAGAATGAAGCTAACACAAAGAGAAAAACAGCTGAGAGATTAAAAGACAGAGCTCTTCTGTTGTTTTTTGTTTTTTAGTTTCTGGATCCTGCTGTACCTGAAGTCCCAAGTTTTCATCTCTCCTTAACTGGAAAAAAAAAATCTCTTTTTTGCTCTTTAGAGATGAGTTTCTGTTGTGTGTAACTAAAAGAGACCTGATTACAACTGTTTAAGGGAAGGATAAGTATGATGGTTTTAGCTGATAATCACTGCTACTTTAATTTCCCAAATTCTCATCTTCTATCAAGAATAAACTCAAGGTCATTTATTTTTATTATTTTCTAAAATTCTTCCCCAAGCCCTTCAAATTTCAATTACTTCTATCATTAGCCACCAGCATATTACAATAAAGACACATACATAATTTAAATCAGTACATCTCCTTTGGGCATCTTTAAAACTAGGCTTTGTTCTTATCTGTACAAAATGGTTGAGACCAGTGACTGTTATCTGGTATTGGGATGTAAACTAGAATTACTGATTCCATTTTTAAGAAAATTACAATTGCCTAAGATCCCAAGCTCAATGAGTTATCACTAAATTTCACAGTTTGGAACCCTGAAATGTATTTTTAAAGACTCTGTGTTTCATATATATATCCTGGCTTAGGAATCACCTGTAACTATTCTAGGCAGGTACCTTCTTTAAAGAAGAGATGTGGATTAGATCAATGGGATTGTAAATCCGCTTAATGAGCAAAATCATGGAGTGGTCTTTAAAAACATAGATACTTAAGACAAATTCTTGGAGATTTTGATTCAGTGGATCTTTTAGAAATGTAAATGGGTCCCCAGGTGATTCTGATGGCCACTAAAACTTAAGTACTACTGGATTTAATGAGGGGCCAACTCACCCTCAGTGAATCTATGTTTACAGCCATTTTGCAGACATAGCATAAAGAGCCTTTGGAGGGATAAACACAAACTGAAAATTCATGAGATTTGGAGGCTTTGTACTGACCAGCATTTATTTGCACAGTGACATGTTCAGCCCAGACAAACCAGGTGTAAAGAATGCGACAAGTCATATCATCTACAAAACAAAACCAGATCAGATTATTTTAAAGGAAAAATAGACTAAAAGCCTATAAAACTTTACAACTCTAGGTTTCATCATTCTGGTCTTTTCTCCATGTGCCTTTGTGAGTATGCCCAAGTCTTGCTCCAACATCTCTAGAAGATAAGTCCTAAATATAAAGCATGATTTACAGGAGGAAATCTGTCCTTCTATTACTGAAAAGTTCAGCGAGTACCCCCTAGACCAAATGGAAGTAAATGAGGACGGAAGAGGATTACAGAGAAGCTTTCATCTGAAGCTTTGAGCTTCTGAAATCAGCCACAAAGAAGAGGTGGAGGCAGAGGACCTTGGCTCACCAGCTTCTTAGGTTTAGACAAGAGTACTTCTCATAAAGAAAACCAACATACATAATAAAAAGGTCAAAGGGGCTGGGAGTTACTACTCCTAGGCAGACACTGGCAAAATAAGTAGAATGGTACTGATGTGCTATTAGGATCACTGCTGATTTCTTCATTAGCGTCTTCTCTCATTGACTGTTACCAGCCTTTTCTGCCTTACTCCTAGGCTGACGGCAGTAGGAATGCTGCAAAGGGCAGCTCAGATGCACTTGAGCTCTGAAGCCACTGGGAGCCCAAGCTCATCAGTGAGGACTCCCACTGTCTTCCCAGTCACTATTTCACTCAATCTAGAAGAACCCCTGCATATGCTGCAAGCACTTTCATTTTATTTCAAACCTGGCTTAGTCTCTAATAGCCCAATTAAGGTCACGGCCAAGCCATTAGAAATCAATAATCATATGAAATAGTCATCTGAACTTGTGCAGTTCTCTTTACAACGATGCCAATCTATCATTCCTCACCTTGTCCTTTTATTTTAAGGTATGTGTATTAAAGCTTTTGTTAGGGTGTCAATAGTCACCATATCTGAAAGGAAACCCTACATGCATAGGCTAACAAGAAGACATTGAAAGCCTCCTTCCAGAACTCATCAAGCCACCAAATGGGATCCCCCCTCACCTCACAGAGCAGTTTGGCTTCATCAAAACCAGAGCTGAGGTTGTAGGACATAAGAGCAGAGCAAGGAAGAGAAACTGACCAGAAACTGGCAGAATAAATGATGTTGCTAATGTAATGGTGATAGTAGTGTTTCTTTTTTTTAATTTTTATTTATTTATTTGACAGAGATCACAAGTAGGCAGAGAGGCAGACAGAGAGAGAGAGAGAGAGAAGCAGGCTCCCTGCTTGAGCAGAGAGCCCGATGCAGGGCTCAATCCCAGGACCCTGAGATCATGACCTGAGCTGAAGGCAGAGGCTTTAACCCACTGAGCCACCCAGGCACCTCATGGTGATAGTAGTTTTGATACATTTCACTGACGTATTTTTTTCCTACCCTGCTATATCCCCATTTTTCAATTTGATGATACTTTTTACTTCAGTATTTGGTGGATACCACCTAGGAAAAAAGAAACCTGAGCTCAACTTTGAGTTTCAAGCTAAATGTTTTAATGTTCAGAGTGAGATAACAGTTTTGAAAGACTGGCTTTGTTGAAAAATAAGAGGCTTTCCATATTCCAAAAGAGTTGCTTTACATATTAAAAGGGAAATTTAGGAGATGAGCATGCTTAACTCTAAGCCTTATCACAGAAGACAAGAGGATACAGTGTGGGGAAAATTCTTGACAAGAAAGGGGAAGCAGAAGGTCCTGTTACTGGAGCACAAGACAAAGGAGAGGATGTGGAGGTCACGTGATCCGATGAAGGAATCCTGGCTCATGTTTCTTAGGGCTGAAACTCAAACCACAGACAGGGGTTAAAGGGAATCAGAGAGAAAGAGAGGATGTTCCTGTGTCCAGGGAAAGGTCCGCAACATTAAGTCCCCACACTCAGCCAGCACCAGAGCAGTAAAATAAAAAAAGAATGAGGAGAATGTCTAGGCAAATAGACTTGAGGACAGCTTCACACACCTCAGCGAATTATGGAGTAAGCAACAGAAAGCTGTCAGATCTCCAGTGGATACCAAAAAACCTTTAAGATCAAAAGTGGACCCCTCTCCAGCAATTCCACTCTGAGGCATATACCCATAAGAACTGAAAGCAAGGACTCAGATACTCTTACACCCATGTTCACAGCAGCATTATTCATAATGGCTAGAGCATGGACGAACCTTGAAGACATTATACTAAATGAAATAAGTCAGTCACACAAGGACAAATATATATATGAGGTACCTAGAATAAGTAAATTCATTTAGACAGAAAGAAGGACATGTTACCAGGAGGTAGTAGGAAGGCAAGCATGGGGACTTATTGTTTAATGGGTATAGAATTCATGTTTGGGATGATGAAAGAATTCTGAAAATGAAGAGGGTAATGGTTGCACACATTTTTTTTAACTTTCTAAAATTTAAATTTAATTACTTAACATAAAGTGTATTATTAGTTCAGAGGTAGAGTTCAGTGATTCCTCAGTTGCATATAACACCCAGTTCTCATTACATTAAGTGTCCTCCCTAATGCCCATTCCCCAGTTACCCCAACCTCCCATCCCCCTCCCCTCCAGCAACCCTCAGTGTGTTTCCTATATTTAAGAGTTCCTCATGGTTTTTCTTCCTCTCTGATTTCATCTTACTTTATTTTTCCCTCCCCTACCCTATGATCCTGTTTTGTTTCTTGAATTCCACATAAGAGTGAAAAGATATACTTGTCTTTCCTTTCTCTGATTGACTTATTTCACTTAGCGTAACATCCTCTAGTTCCATCCATGTAGTTGCAAATGGAAAGATTTCAATTTTTGATGGTTGAGTAATATTCCATTATCTATCTATCAATCAATCAGTAGATATAGATAGATATATCTCACATCTTCTTTATCCATTCATCTGTTGATGGACATCTGGTCTCTTTCCATAATGTGGCTATTGTGGATATTGTTGCTGTAAACTTTGGGGTGCACTTGCCCCTTTGGATCATTATGTTTGTATCCTCTGGGTAAGCACCTAGTATTGCAATTACTGAATATAGGATAGCTCTATTTTTACCTTTTTTGAGGAACCTCCATACTGTTTTTCCATAGTGGTCACAGCAGTTTGCATTCCCACCAACAGTGTAAGAAGGATCTCTTTTCTCTGCAACCTCACCAACATTTGTTGTTTCCTGACTTGTTAATTTTAGCCATTCTGACTGGTGTGAGGCGGTATCTCATTGTGGTTTTGATTTATACTTCCCTGACATCACTCAGTGTCAGGGCGACACACTTTGTGAATGTACTTAGTGCCACTGAATTATACATTCAAAACAGTTAAAATGTAAGTTGTCTGTTATGTATATCATACCACAATAAAAAAAAAAAAAAGTTTTAAGTGGACCTTTAGGACCAGGAGGCTACGGTGTTCAAAGGGAGAGTGATAGGGACAAAGGACTTCAGCAGTGGGTGCCCACAAGTCATGCCAAAAACCCCACCCCAAACAGCTGTGGCTCACGATGCCAAGAGTTCAGGCTGGCTGAAGGACATTTCCATTGAGACCAGGGGAGTCTGAAAAGATAGCATAAGGGCCAGAGGGGCAACAGATGTGTCCCCACTAAGCTGCACCAAAGCTAAAGGGACAAAACACTCCTTCTTGCACCCTGACACCATCTTGAGGTAAAGCAATGGTAGAGACTTCCTGAGAAGGAAGAATTCTCCTATTGGTAGATTGCACTGAGTCGATTAATTACTCTCAAGTGACAAAGTTTAACGGGGATTGTACTAACTGTAAAAATCAAAGTGTAATCCGCCACCACAGGATCCAAGTATTAGGGGAGGATGAGGTCAGTTCCATAAATTTTTTACTTTATTTATTTATTTTTTTATGCGAGCTCCAGTCTACAATAGAACTGCTATGTGAGTACTTTGGTCCTCAATGTGGCATAATGATATGGTACGTATTACTAATTCTTTCTCTTACTGCTCCCAGTGCAAGTGTTGTTTTAAGGGTTTTTTACGATACTACACAACAAAAGTAAAATAGGGGAATTTGTTCCTGTTTCTGACCGGCTGCAGCATCAAAATGCTACCCATTCTTCTTTTTCTTAATGGCCTATAAGGTTTTCCATCCCTTTCTGAGTTCACCATCATCAACCTGAGCCATCTCTACATAGATACATCGTTTGTTTTTTTTTTAAGATTTTATTTATTTGACAGAGAGAAATCACAAGTAGTCGGAGAGGCAGGCAGAGAGAGAGGGAAGCAGGTTCCCCGCCGAGCAGAGAGCCCGATGCGGGACTCGATCCCAGGCCCCTGAGACCATGACCCGAGCCGAAGGCAGCGGCCCAACCCACTGAGCCACCCAGGTGCCCCTAGATACATAGTTTTTGCTTTACATTTTTTTCTATAGACTTTGGACAGAAATATAGAAGGAATGAGCTTTGAGTATTTCTGTCATGCATGAATTTAAAACACAATTTTAAAAATACTCCACCAACTATGCCATGCCTTTGAGGTGACATCAGTTAAATGAAAAGCCATTAAAAACAAACAAAACAGGTTCCATTGCTTTAGTCTGTGTAGGACATCAATTAAAAAGAGACACTTGCCTTCTCACAATTTTTTTTTTTTTATATTCCCAAGAGGCAGAACTTAAATTGACTACCAATGGCAACTTAACCCTCTACTGAGAAAACTTAGTGAGCTAGAAAATTAAAACACAGCTAGAGTAGGTGAAAAATGGGCTAAGTAGTACATTTATGGTTGGATGCGAAGGTCTTTAGACTGTGATTTCTTGCAGTTTCAGAGTTTTCTGGGAACTCTTTCCCCTACCACTAAATGTAGTTAATTTATTTCTCAGTCTGATGATTGTGTGTGTCATAGGAAATTCCAGGGACAGCTATATACACTCTACACTGCACCATATGCTGATAAAGCTTTGAAATAAAACTACCTTAAATCTTCAATATGCTGTCCAGCTATTTAGATTATATATGGCTTTGTTGAAGCGGAATATGGATTACCGCTTTCCATGTTTATTATGAGTAAACTAAAGTAAATGTTTGTCTTAAAGTCTATATGCATTAAGAACCACAATCAGCTCCAAACATCAACCAGGCTGTTTCCAAAACTAAAGTGATAACAGACCAAATATATTGCATTTGTGTAACTCAAAGACTAATATGCAAACACAAATACCAATGCAGTTTTAAATATTATATTAGAGCTTTGCTGCTATTTGTGCATCTAATTACAGTATTTGTCACCTTAATCTTTGCATGAGGCTGCCAGTGCATCTTGGTTTGCTCTTATAAAATGTTTCTGGAAGGAAAAAAAACCGGATGTGTGATCACAAAATCTGATAAACTACTTAGTAATGCTAAAAAGATGCCAATATAAAATTAATAACAGGTTTTCTTTCGGAAATAACACTAGTTTCCATTTATCATGCAGATTTAAGTTCTTACTGCATTGCTATTAATATACTGTGACAATTAATGCAAAACCACTGAAGAAACTAAAAATCCTCTAAATTATAATTAGAAGTGAGAAATGTTCTGAGTCCCAAGGCTTTATTTTCTGACCATTTATATTCTGACCAACATAAATAAGATCCTGACTGCAGGTTCAAGAATTCAACTGACAAATTAAACCAAACTTTTGAAGATCCAAAATTCTCACTAAACAAGCCTCATGTCCTAAAACAAAACATGGGTTCATTGTCATTCACTGAGACGACACGCATGGAGAAAGGGCTGCATGAGCAATGAATGTGTTGGAAAGTAAAGCTTTGGTACTTGGCAAAGTCGAAGGCCATATCCTCCCAATTATCTGCATCTTAAATCTATATATCTCAGAGTAACTGGATAGTCACCAAATCACTACTCTGTACTATGCCGAACCACCAAAACCTCAAACCTACGTTACAGTCCTGAAGAGGAGGAGCTGAGACTGAGAAGATGGGGGGATGATCCCCACCATCCATGAGAATGAATCCTATCAGGTAAGCCAAGCTCAGGGTGTGCTTTGGAGGAGGTCGTGCCCAAGAACAGAGACTTTTACAGAAAGGATCTGATAGGCTAAACAAAAGAAAGCCAGTCAATTCTCTATGCTGGGAACACAACAGCGATGCACTGTACAATCCACATTACCCTACTTTCCTACAGGTAGGAATGGATCCTGTGCAAGATTTAGACAATTGTCATGAAGTTGAAAGAAGCATCCCCCCCACCCCTTGCATTGACATAAGGCTGTACACATTTCAGGGAGCAGAAAGGATGTACTTGCAGTCTGCAACAGAGCCCGGGCTAGAACCCATGTTTGCCAACTTACAACACAAATGCTTCTTCCCTACTGCAGGGCATAATTATAAAAACAAGCTATAATAAATGAAAAAAAAAATACTCTATGAGGAGAAGCTAAAGTAATTGGATTTATATAATCAGCAGGAAACATTTTTCAATTTTGACAAGGA
This sequence comes from Mustela lutreola, assembly GCF_030435805.1. Taxonomy (NCBI): domain Eukaryota; kingdom Metazoa; phylum Chordata; class Mammalia; order Carnivora; family Mustelidae; genus Mustela; species Mustela lutreola. The sequence goes on from NC_081295.1 coordinate 82,254,320, forward strand.
TTTTTTTTTCCTGGATTTGCTGACATCGGGAAAATAAAAAATGGGCCATATTTCTTTACTTAAATTTTAGTACGATAAATGATTTTTGCATCACTTATATTACAAATCAATTTAAAATGTATGGACCAATCTAACAAACAAAAGACTAATTTGCCTTATGTTATTAGATAAATCATTAGGTAGCAAATGGTGTTTTTAAACTACAACATGAGGCTAGTAAAAATATACATTATTCGTTATTTAAACAATAATGGCAAGAAATTCTTTTCAAATATTGACACTGAAAATTAGGCTGACACGTAGCTGTTCAATCACATGACAAAGTTTCACATATAAACCTCATTTTGATATTAGGTTATGTAACTAAATATGTTGGAATTTATAACTAACCGAATCACGTTATATCTATATTTATGAATAGAATTATGTTTGTTGTTCTTTGCAATTCCAAGGGGGATGGTTACTTTAATATTAACTAGTAACACTGAGTGATTGTTAACTGTTTACAAAAATGCCAAGCACAGACTAAGCCTTTTGCAAGCATTAGTATATTTCCAAAGGTCATTCAAGGACTCAAATTTAGGCTCTCTGTCTCCAAAGCATGAACTTTTATAAACTGTGGGGTATATTTTAGTCTTTTCCATAAAGGATAAAACTCAGAGGTGCAATGAAGTGCTTCTATTTTGTGCCTCCCTCCTCCCTGAGCCCCTGTTTAATCAATGTGCTCTCCACACCTTAAGTCAGTGGTTCACAAACGTTAGTGTGCAAAAATCCTCCTGAGAACCTTATTTAAATCAGAGTTCAAGATTTTGAATTACATATGATGGTTTGACAACAAAGCGTCCATCTTTCCTCCCTCCAAAGATATCACTTAAGTGACAATAAAGGAATTTAAAATGTATAGAGCATAATTAAGCAAACAGGAGAGGAGCCATCAGGAGACAAGGGAGGTGAACAAACTCCTGGAGAGAGAAACTGCATGGAGGAGTAGCTACTATTATCTAGGTCAGAGGAGGCTTTTGGCATGCAGAAGAGATGAAGCCTCAGTTTCCCTCCTGTTTCATATAAAGAATGTCTGATAGTTATGCATTTACCCATCCCAGGCAATATTTCTTCTGAAGAAAAAGTGAATAGCCAGAGTGGGGGGTGGGATGTGAGGGAGGGAATCTGGGATTCTGGGTTTTTAATGAAATTGTCAACTCCTTAAACACTCAAATCAAAACCCTCCAATTAACACAGTCTACGTAAACAGAGCCCACAATTAGCTTTCTAATGCCTTTTCCTTTTATTTTTTTAAATATTTTATTTACTTATTTGACAGACAGAGATTACAAGTAGGCAGAGAAGCAGGCAGAGAGAGAGGAGGGAGCCTAAGCAGGGAGCCTGATGCGGGGCTTGATCCCAGAACCCTGGGATCATGACCTGAGCCAAAGGCAGAGGCTTTAACCCACTGAGCCACCCAGGCGCCCCTCTAATGCCTTTTCTTAAACCTATTTGGAGAATCTAAGGAAGCCTCCAATATTAGAACACAGTAAAGGGAAAATTATTTGTGGAAAGATAATAAGAAAGAAAATTTAAAAGTAATTAAGAAGGGGCACTTGGGTGGCTCAGTGGGTTAAGCCTCTGCCTTCGCCTCAGGTCATGATCCCAGGGTTCTGGGATCAAGCCCCACATCAGGCTCCCTGCTTAGGCTCCCTCCTCCCTCCCTGCCTGCCTCTCTGCCTGCTTGTGATTTCTATCTGTCAAATAAATAAATAAAATCTTTTTTTAAAAAAGTAATTAAGAAAAAGTAAACCTCTAATTTGTATGCTCAGGGAGTTCTGAGAAAATATTATCTCCACAAAGAGAAAAAAGAAAAATTAAGTGGGCTTGGAAATTAAACATAAATCTCTATGAATTTCCAATTTTAAAAAATTAAGGAGACAATCAAGGAAATCTCTCAAAATAAAAAGATAAAGATATGTAAAATGCAAGAGATAATATAAGAGGTGTAAAGAATCAGGTCAAGCATCTGAATAATACAATTCCAGAAATAGGTATAGGAAAAAACAGAGAGGAAGAAATTCACAAAGCAACAATACAGAAAAATAACCCAGAGCTAAACAGTATGAGCTTCCAAGTTGAAACGCCTCATGAGTGAAGAGAGGGGAAGGTCCACAGCAAGTTGCAATCCTGTGAAATTCCAGAATCCCAGTCAAAAGAGAAAATACAAGACACTTTATGGGAAGAGGAGGTAGTGGTTACCAAAATGGGAAGAGAATCAGGTAGCATCAGACTCCTTAACAACAGCAGATGGCTGAAAGATAAAGAAGAATCCCTTAAATATTATTAAGAAAAACTATTCTTACCATGGAATACTATCTATAGCCAACTCATCAACCTGAAGGTGAAATAAAGAGATTTTTTCAGCCATGGAAGGAGTTCTGGATATTTACTTCCTTCCTGAGAATGTGCACCCCCACCAAAAAAAAAAAAAAAAAAAAAAAAAAAGAAAAGAAAGAAAGAAAGAAAAGAAAAAAAAAAGAGTGAACCATAGAAGGGGAAAGGAAAGAGATAAGATTCACAATTTCTGGGATGAGGTTGTGCAGCAGAGACTAGAGAAGAACAACCCTAACTGAGGCTATGAGATGATGGGATTCAGGAAAGGAAAAAGGACTGAAAAAATACCTAATATGATGAAGCCTTTGAAAAAAAAGTAAAGCTACAATAATGGGAAAATAGAGCAGGAAAGAAAAAAGAGTAATTAGAAATTCCAGGAAAGCAAAAGTTGTACAGGAAAGGAAATGTTGCCACAGTACACTACTGGGTGGACAATATTTACACAAGATTGCTATTTTGAGCACACTATTGCTACTATGTAAGCAGTAATGATCAATTTTTAAAAACAGGGTAATATTACTATATTGGTATATAAGATGGGCTAGTGTCAAAGTAATTCCAAGTCCTCATCTATGATAACAAGAAGTAGATGTGTAAGTTTTTAAATGTATAATATTTTCAAAAAAGGGAAAGAGCAGAAAAGGCATATTATTTAGAGAAACTAAGGTAACCACCAAAAGTAGCAGCTGCAACAATTTAAAATAGAGTACGTGGGGCTGGATGGTAGTGGGGTGGGATATGGTGCAATAGGAAGGAATTATAAAATCTTGAAACTATTCAGTTTTAAAAATATGTACATCATGTATTTAAGTATGTATGTGTAAGCGCACACTTCTTTTTCAGAGCATTGTATAGTTGCTGTGCTTAACTCCAATCCAAGAGGGTAGAACTTACTGTCATTGTTTAAAGTAGACTTCAGCTTCTTGATGCAAGATTTATATTCTCATACCTACTGTGCCACAGAAGAAACATAAATGCCAGTTGGAAATAAAACTCTGTTGATAAGATTTAGTGCAGGTTGCTGTTCCTCTGAAATTTAAGTCCTTACCTCTATCCAAAGAGAGAAGAGAGAAGCAATTTGCCTTTTTCACCTGGTCTTAGATTTCCTTAGCTTTCACTGCATAATATATTATGCACCAGTTAAGTGATCTTTAATTAAATGAACATTCCTCCATAAATGATCTCATGTTGAGTAAGCAGCTGAGTACTGGGAATCTCTGATCTTTCAGACACCGAAGGGACAAAGTTCACATTTAAGAGCTTTACCCATTGGGTAAACTATACCCCCACGATCACTCAGGACTGGTAAATATAATTATTCCTGCTGAAATAAAAAGTTAAATCGCTAGCTACAGAAATCAACAAGGAGGCTTATTAATCGTTGCTATGACAATCTTCTGCTTTGTTTTTATATGTGTCTCACAATACTGTCAAAGCTGAATGGCAAGGTAGAGCTTTGAGAAAGTATCTCTGACCAGCCTAGGAGATGTTAGTAGAAAGCACATGTTACTAGAAAGCATCTTCTTTACCTGGGCCTAGATACATTCCGGGGGAGGGGGCTGGCAAACAAACAAACGAACAACAAACAAAATGCTGAATAAGTCATCTGATTCCTTTCTCTTCTTCTACCTCATATTCAAGGAAAGACTGTTCTCCCGATGAAAAGAGATAAAAAGCCTCCACCATGTCCTTGGTTATCCTCGAGATGGTTCTAAACAGGATGTGAAGGCTTTAGACTGGCTCTGTCCTGCAATGAGAGCTTAATATTACCTTGACATGATAGGGAAATTGTGAAAACAGAATGAGCGGAATCAGAGGGAGAGTTGTGTGTGCTGCATATGAATTACAGAATTAATATTGTGTAATATCCACAAATATTAAACGGCCTCTAGTATACATGATAAATGACGATATAAGTATAAGTGCTTTCGCGTTCATGTACTTGAACTCATGGCTAAATTTGTTAAAGGTAATCCATTTCATACCATCTTCTTATCCTCTTAACTGTTTCAACTTGACACAGTCAAAATTATTTCTTGAATATTTAACAACTCTTAGTCATGCCAGTACATTTATGACTTGCCACATACTATATATCTTTTGTTAAATAAATATCTTTTAATCAATTTACTTTTAAACTTAAATACTTGAGGCCTTGCTCTATAGAGAAAAATAATGAAATTGGTTTTTATTTAGTGATATTTGTACCACTTTTGCAAACTCTATAGTGTGGTGAAAGAGCAACCTTTGCAATTAAGCCCAAACCAATTTGAGTTTAAACTCCAGACCCAGAATTTACCAACATAACTTAAGTTAGTTTTTCTGAGGCTCTCATTCCTGATGTCTATAAAAAGAACAAAGATTTTTACCTCCTAAAATGGTACCAGGTTTGAATAAGTTTACAAAGAATACTCAAAACACGGCAGGTATTTACCAACTAAACACCATTTTCAATGGTGTATTTTTGGCTTGCATATGGTTATCTTCAATCGTCTTGAAGGAGATAATGAAAAGAACAATTCTCTGAATGAATCTCATTCCCTCACCTTTCCTTCTTCTAAGAAGTGACAAATGCACGACCAGCAGAAGCTTTTTTACTGGCAAAGATCAGAAACGGATTAAATCCTTGAAAAACGATTAAAATGTAGAAGGATTTGTGACTAAGGATACTAACCTTGAGATATCCTGGGTTATCTAGGTGTGCCCAACCTGATCACCTAATCTTAAAATCAGAGAACCCTTCCCAGAGTGAAGAGAGAAGGAGATGGGACAATGGTCAAAGAGAGGCAAAGGCGCTGGCTTTCAAGATGGAGGACGGGGCAATAAGTCAAAGAAAGTAGGGTGCCTCTAGAAGATGGAAAGGTAAGGAAACAGATTCTCCCGTAGGGCCTCCAGAAGTGTTAGATACTTAATTTCTGTTGTAGCACCGTAAACAAGAAAACTATAAAGAACTCACAAGAAATGAAATGTCTTGGGCCACGCTCTAGGCGTACTGAGTCAGAAGCCCTGGGAGCGCTGCTCAGTCAGTACTCTGTGCTTTAACAAGCCTTCCAGTGCTTCTGAGGCTGAAGACTGCACACTTTCCTGCCTCCCCTTCCTCACCCCTGTTTGTCATTCCACCACCATCGAACTGATCCCCCACCACCTGCTACTATACCTGCTCCTGAAATCCCCTCGCTGCTTCTTGGAATCATGTCCTCAACCTTTATTTCATCTGAACTTTAATCCTCGTTGGAAACGATGAGCCATCCCCTTTCCAAATTCACTTGGAAAGATGGCTTCTCAGACATCTCCTACCTGTCTCCGTTCATCACACTTCACCTCTCTACCTTCACCTCTTCCCTGTGTTTCCTCCCGTACCTACGCCTCCGCATGAGATGTTCTTGTGTGGTGTTCTGCCTCCTCTCCTGTCTTCCATCCGGCTCCCTCTCCTTGGGTATCTTACCTATTCTCAAGTCATCCTTCCACGAAACCCTAATGACTCCCAGTTTCTATCTCCAGCGCCAGCCTCTCCTGTGCTCCACTCCTAAATTTCAATTGCCTTCTGCATTTCTACCTATATTCCTAGAGGGGCCTCAGAGTCAATGTGTGCCCCATCTCAGCCCACCCTTCCCCCAATCAACCTGCTTCTTCTCTTGCACATCTCATCTTGTGCCCTGGGCAGCCACTGCTTTGCTCCATCGTCTGTGATCCTCTTCTAGCCCTGCCTTTCACAAACAAGGGCTCACCAGTCATTTCAATTCTATTTTAAAAATATCTTTAACCTTATCCCTTTTATCCCTTTTCCTCTGTCACTGGCTACAAGCCGTACTTCAGTGTCTCTCAAAGGTCAATTTCAAACAGAAGGAATCACTTAACAGAGCTTGTCAACATTCCTGGAGTCCAACCTAGACACACTTGAATTAGACTGTCAACGGGCCAGGGGTCTGAGAATCTGCATTTTACACAAATAACTTTGGTGCTTTTAATGCTACTAAATCTTAAGGGCTACTGCTTTAGGAAAGTTTTCACTGCAGACTTGAACTCTATTCCTTGACCTTTATATTAGACTTGCTTTTGCTGCAAAACAAGTGACCACCAATTTAGGGACTTAAAGCAACACACATATATGATCTCACACTCTGTGTGGGTTGAAAGCCCACACATGGCTTAGCAGCCTGACTTCTCTACTCAGGGTCTTTCAAGGCTGCAGTTAGGTATTGGCTGAGCTACGTTCTCATGCAGAAGCTCTGCTAGGGAGGACCTATTTCCAAGCTCCTTTAAGTCGCTGCCAGGACTCACTTCCTTGTGATGTATGACCGAGGATACTGGCTTCTTACTGACCAGAGCCTGGAGCTTGCCTTCAGATTCTAGAGTTCACCTGCAATTCTTCACCAGGGATAAAAAGAGGAAAGCAATGAAAAAGAGGAAATTCTGTCTTTCTCCTTTAGATAGATGTTCTACTGACATCAAATAGTGGAAATTTTCTTTTGGAAGATATTGTGAATCTATATTTTAACTGAGTCTCATAGTAGTTAAATGACTTAAATATTGGAAATAACCCAATCCCAATGTTAAAAAATACTATTTGCAAAGTCTGTGACACTCTGTATGAAACTCTAAGGGATGTTTATTAAAAGTGCACATTCTGGAACCCTATCCTCCAGATTTCTTATTCAGTATAAGCACCTACTCTAAGGATCATGATTTGGTAACCACTACGCTGTAAGATGTAATGAGAAATAAATGTATGTAGGTTTAAATATTTTATTTCAGGTTGTAAACTAACTCTTTGAACAGAGATATACAATTACATGCAAGAGGGGCACCTGGGTGGCTCAGGTGCTTAAGCATCTGCTTTCCGCTCAGGTTGTGATCCCATGGTCCTGGGATTGACCCCATGTGAGGTCCCTGTCCAGCGGAGAGCCTGATACTCTCTCTCCCTCTGCTGCTCCCCCTGCTTGTGCTCTCTTTCTTTCAGTCTTTGTCAGAATCTTTAAAAAATATATATATAATAAAATTCCATGCAAGAGAAAAAAACCTTTCAGTTACAGTAGGGATGATTTATCTACTTTCAAAATTACACAACAATGAATAGTTCAAGTCAACAGTATAATTTTACAAATCTAACATTCCATGGTGATAGATCATTGCCTTATTATTTATGAAATTAATTTGTATTGTAACAGTAGAACTCCACTAAATTTAATTAGCTGAAAAATTTCACCAGTCCTATGTAAATCTTCCGATAAGGAACCAATTCAACCTTTTCTTTGCTCAACAGCAATATTTTAATTTTTATAGTTTTCCATTTCATATTCAGAATGCATTTTTGATGTGAGCATGGCCTGAGTGATGCAACACAAGGCAATATAAATCAACCACCAAGATGAGCATAAAGAAAAAAGTCTATAAAATCATGTTAAAATTAATCTAGCCCTATTTCTGAGTATCTCTTAGCTTTTGCAGAAGGCAGACTACAGATTATTGGAATATAAATCCATGTTCTTAGTTTATTGTCCTGCACCAAAATATCCAAAAGCAAGACTTATTTATTTATTTATTTATTTATTTATGCTCTGCCTCCCTGGGAAGTTCTGTGTGATCACATTCAGCAAGCACAGCACTAACCTAGGAGCTGGAGGTACAAGACTTTACCCCTACCACTTCGTATCCCATTATCAACCTCTCGTGGAGGACCACGCAGTAATTCAGGATTTCTTCCCCCACAGTAAATCCAGTTAATTCATATAATATGGTGACCTTCCTCACCACTTCCACCCCAGATTATCTAGATTATCTGGGTGGTTGTTCCCTTATACATCAATTGGTAGTGTAAGCTTTCATTGGCTTCCTGTGCTTTGACTGATTCAATTCAGTCCATCTACATTAAGTAAACAGTAAGTACAAGACACTGAGGGGGATGAAAATATTCACAAGACACAGCCCTTAGCAGCCAGGAACAGAGAAAAGGCATGACAACAGATAACCAAGATGCGTGTGGTATAATGTAGAAAGTGATAAATTCCTCAGAGATGTGACAAAGTTCAGAAGACAAGTTCAGGATTTGACTCTATTGTTTATTATTCCATGGAAATAAGGTCTGAAATTTCAGGGCACCTCAGATGTCTGGCAGAATCCAAGGAGATCTGAGACTTTCTAAGAGAAGCATTGATGATGTACCCGCTCATCTGCCAAAGTCCTGCTTTCACTCATGTTGGACTTTCGGATGTCCTCCAGTAACCTGCACAGGAGACCAGGGCTGCCAAATACTAGGGAGCCCTGGACAATTCTAAGGAGTATTTCAAGGTATAATGGCAATGGCTGTTGTGCTACACTTTGAACTCATGATTTACTCTCTGTGTCAGGCTATGATGCAAAAGCAATCTCCAATTCTGAAAAAGCCACGAAATTAAAATGATTAAAACCTGCAAAGGGGCTGATGAGTTTGCTTTCTTCAGTCCAGGCAGACACTTTCTTTATATGATTTAATCATGGCACTCATGTGTATTTATCACACATTTAATGCAATTAAAAAAAAATACTAAGTTTTTAATAAAATTATTTCTGAATCATCTCAAGTTTCTTTTCAGATATTTGTTGAAAACAGCATCTGATTTCAGAATGGAGACAAAAATACTAGAAGCACCAGACCACAGTTCTCTCTCTTGGGTGCAAAATTATTTATTTATTTATTTAAATATTTTATTTATTTATTTGAAAGAGAGAGACCATCTGAGAAAAGTATGAGCAGGAGAGAGGGGCAGAGGGAGAGGACCAAAGGGGGAGGAAAAAGTAGACAACCAGCTGAGCAGGCATCCTGAGGAGCAATGTGGAGTTTGGCTCAATCCTAAGGACTGACCTGAGCCAAAGGCAGACACGCACTGACAGATCCACTCAAGGTGCCCCTCTTGGGTGCAATTTTAAAAGTACATGGTTACATGCAGCATTTACTCACAGTCAGTCCTCAGTGATTATTGTGGAGAAGGAAGAATGACTTCCTGTGTGAGGATACTGCACTAGCAGTATACAAAGCTTTGATTTGGGGAATGGGGTGGGCATGGGGCCGATGGAGGTTGGTTTTTGATCCATTCCTGAATTTCAGCAACAATCAGCCTTTTATACAGTGACTAATCAAAAAGTATGTCAAGAAAAATACAGAGAAAAAAATATATACACATTACCTAATTAGAAACATTTTGCCTTTCTGTCAGGTTCTTAACCCAAAGAGGAGTCTTGAAGAGAGCATCAACTAGGATGAGGAAAACAGCATATATAGAAAGGAAAGAAATGAAATCTTTTTGTTAATTAAGATTTTCTCTCTGGGGTGCCTGGCTGGCTCAGATGGTTAAGCATCTGCCTTTGGTTCAGGTCATGATCTCTGGGTCCTGGGATCAAGTCCCACATCAGACTCCTGGCTTAGCAGGGATTCTGCTTCTCCCTCTGCCTCTTCCCACTGCACGTGCTCTCTTTCTTTCTCTCTCAAATGAATAAAATCTTTAAAAAAATTTTTTTCTCCCCTTTGTTTTCAAAATTTTCTATAATGGAGTAATACATCTTATTTCATTGAAAATTAACAGTGAAAAAAACTTAGAATATTTTTGTGGACATCTGATGACAAATTAAATGCGAAAATTTATGGCAAAGTATAAGTAAGACAAAGAAATGGTAAGTTTCACCCAAAGGGGATTCTGTTTCCTTCTCCCCTGATTATAGACTGTGGCTCTCCAGTCTTCTGGTGACTACATGACAATATGACATTAACAGTTAGCTGCTTTTTTCTATCATAGAAATATGAAATACGGAAGCATCATATGACATATCATACCCCCCAAATCCATATATTAGGAGATAAATAAGATGTGTTTAAAAAACAAATCTTCATGCTCTCTAAAAATAATTATAAATTAAGGAGAATACCAAAAAATATTGATGTCGTGCAGCTTTAGGAGTTAGCTGTTTTCTTTTTCACTTGTTACCCAATTATTTGACCATCATGAGCAATCAACTTCCTTAATTAAAATCAGAACATCTCTAATACGATTTTTTTTAATAAGATGAGGTTTCTCTTTCAGTGTCTTATAAAGTATTTTCATTTAAAACTACTGTGTTTCATTTTAAAGGTATATATTTCTCAGGTTTAATATATGTATATTTTTAAAAAGCTCATTCTGATTTTCTTATCAGAAATAGGAAAAAAAAAATCTTGAGTTCAAATGCTCTACTGCCATTATTTTTTAAAAGACACACTTTATTTCAGCTTAGAACAGTCCATTTAAAATTCTGCGAGTGACGAGGAAAATACCCAGAGCAGGCCCAGGCCAGCAGGCCCCAGAAGATGGGAAGTTACTAGCAGTAATAAGAGATAACCAGAAGCCTCACGTGAGCAAGAGGTAACTAGTCATTTCTGCTTCTGTAGATAGGCTTCCCGCCACAAGCTTCCTGCCCTCCCTAACCCCATTCCTGCTCAAAGGACCCCCTCCGCTCATTTAAACCTATCTACCAGCAGTCAGCACAGCCCTTGGAACCTGAGCCCTGTACTGCCCTGTAAAAGCTCTGTAACTCCACTATCCAGAGCCCAGAATTTCGAGTGTGAGCTTGCCTGGGTCCACCAGCATAAAATAAATCCGAGTTCTCCTACTTCTCCAAGTGTTGCTTGGTTTCTCACCAGTCTGATTCCCCCCCCCCCCCATAACGCTAGGGCAATAACATGATACAGATACAAGTAAAAGGCATCTTATAATCCCATTTAAATCTGTCTCTTTTAGATCTCATTCTGAGTATATGTGACCACAGAAAATAATAGCCATTCAGTGCTCTGTTAACATTGACAATAGATTTGCTTTCTCAAAACTATAAAGATCTCTCTCTTTTTTAAAAGAGATTATTTATTTGCTTATCAGAGAGAGACATAGCACACAAGCAGGGCAAGCGGCAGGCAGAAGCAAGTCCCAGCTCCCTGCTGAGCAAGGAGCTAGGACTTGATCCCTGGACCCTGGGATTGTGACCTAAGCCAAAGGCAGACACTTAACTGACTGAGCCATCCAGGTGTCTCTTTAAAGGCCTTTTAACTGAAGTTTGTGCCCCTTAACGTGACAGATTCTGCAGACATTTTAATCATTAGAAGTTCAGTCATCAAAAAACCCTCTAAGCTGATATATGGGTTCTTTACTTCTAGTTACTTTTTCTAAAAATAAGAAAAAAAAATAAGTAGAAATTTAGTGGAAAATGGATAAAACTGCAGTTTATGATTTAAACTATGGAGAAAGGTCCTATTTTATGCACACAGTTATTAAATAACATCAAAGAAGACACCAAACACATACACAGTTGATCTCTGCACAGCAATGAGGGTTAGAGGCACCAAACCCCACACAGTTGAAAAACAAAGTAAAGCTTCTGACTCCCCAAAAACTTAAGTACTAATAGCTTACTGTTGACCAGAGTCTTAATCAATTAGGTGAAGTCAATTGACACATATTTTGCACATTGTATATATTGTGTACTGTATTTTTGTAAAGATTTATTTATTTGAGAAAGAAAGACACAGAGAGCGGAAAGGAGAGGGGATGAGGGAGAGGAAGACCGCAAGACTCCCTGCTGAGTGGGGAGCCCAAGGCAGGGCTCAATCTCAGGACCCTGAGATCATGACATAAGTTGAAATCAAGAGTCGGACGCTTTATGACTGAGCAACCCAGGCATCCCTGGATACGGTATTCTTATAATAAAGGACACCAGAGAAAAGAAAATGTTACTAAGAAAATCATAAGGACAAAATACATTTATAGAACTGTACATATTAAAAAAATCCACATCTAAAGTGAACCCACACAGTTCAAACCAAGGGTCAACTGTGTATCCAGAAATGTAATAAATATGTTTGTATATGTATGAGGTGTCTAAGTCTTTAAGTCTCTATACATCGGGTCTATGAGCATCTTCATGTGTCTGGTTTTTTTAATGGCATCATTTGTTTGAAGCTATCAACTAACCTATCTTTAGTTCACTCTTGATTTTGAATTCACAAAAAGAAGCAAAAACCCATCAAGAAAAAGCAATTTTAGAGGGATAGGAATTGGGGCCAAACAGGTTGTATAATCTATTTCCTCTAAAAATAACCAACAGAAGGCCTGGCAGCCTGTCTTAGTTATCAGCAGCTTCCCTTCATTAAATCTAATTGCTATGCGGAGGCCATTTCAATTGATGCATGTAAAAAGCAATTTCAAGTCCACGATGGTGGCCTCCAGCCTCTCTGGGGAGTAGACGGTCCATTCTGCTCCTTTTTATGTTCTCCTTAGTTTGGAAGGCCGTTGAGATTCCTAATGACTGTCCATTCTGTGACCGTCACTTGGCCTGAACTTGTCCGTAAGTTTACCAAGACGACTCAGAATATCTTTGGAATTGTGAGATGCAAATGATTTTACTAGAGAGAGAGAAAGAAGGAAAATGAATGAACGAACCAACAAACAAATGAATGAGTGAGATGTGGTACTTGAGCTTGGGCTTGAGGACCACACTGTCTGGTTTCAACCCTGGCTCAACCTCTTCTCCTCTGTGCAACCATGGATAAATTACTTAATTCAGTGTCCACATCTGTGAAAGGCAGAAAAGAGCAGCACCCATCTTGTTGTGAGGGTTAAATGTGTTCATGTCTCTTGTTTTAATAAATAGCCTCAATTCAAGCTGGCAAAAGGATAGAGAATTGTATCTTATTTCAAAAATATGTTTGTCTTTTCAGTCAGTCATTCATCCATCCACTTCAGATTGTCTGATTTTATTTTGAGCATCTTTTACTTAAGAATGTGACCAAATCTCATCTAGTGAACCAAATGCTCAAGGCTTCTGAATGTTTTAGGGTGAGTCTAGATTAATAACTAACACTAGCCACTGTAGAATAGTAAAAACAACAGGAGAATGGCTATCCTTTGTGCACTGATAAAAGGACAAATTTTAAATTATTTTTTTAAAAATACATTATCATTGTATCTGTAAAAAGAAAACTATCAGAAGTAGGCTCAGTTCTCTTCACTCAGATATATTCAGTAGGAATGAAAACAGCACATTTGATCAAACTCGCTTAGTAAATGCCTGTCTACACATATAATATGTCAAAGCATAATACTTTATACACTGAAATGTCCTAATAACAATCATCATTGATCAAATGTCTACTATGTGGCAGGCACTTTGTATCTGCCATCTTATTAATTCTCACAGTAACCCAATAGTACAGATATGATCCCTGTTTATGGACATAGGGGTGAAATCATACAGCAACTAAGCTCTAGTCTAGTGCTAAAACACCTGTTTTTCTTTATTTGTTGTGTGGCTCTTATCTTTATAATTTATGATATTTTCCTCTAACCAGATACATTATCTAGTCTCATTTAATCATGTTCTTACTCCCCCTTTCAGCACTCAGGTATTAACAATGCTTATTTTTAATATGCAGGCCTAAAGCGTATTTTATAAGCCACCAGGTACATAATACAGTGTTTTTTTCCCCCACCTCTCTAAACAAACCATCAGATTGGTAGTCCATTTTTCAATCAGTGGTCTCCATGATTGCTTATTAAGGCTGTTCACAAATTCTGAGACTCTTCTTCTGGGTATGGGGTAGAATTTTGGAATCCTCTGCTTGCTCAAAAACACTGTGGCCATAAGTGGAAATAATGATTTCAATACCAGCATCTGAGTCCCCATGTTCCTTTCCCCTGTCTCACCAACTATGAAACCAGGGGTGGAGATGGCACCTCCATGGCCGGGTTTCTGAGTAACGATGACGGTCGGCTGCAGTGGACACGCTGCGCGAGCAACACACAAACTCCGTTACTGTAAGCCACTGAGACCTTGGAGTTGGTTTTTAACACAACATAATCTAGTTTGTATGACTGATAGAGCATCTTAAAATCTAATCAATATGGCATTTACCTTAAGATCCCAATTTAACATTGTAAAGGTCAACTTGAAGACAATAAAGGAAAGAAACTTTACTCTAGCATTTTATAACAATTTACAAGGTGATAGCCCATAAAATTAGACTTTGTCTCCCTTAAACTGTATTCCTTAGCCATTTTCCCTTTTGTGCTACCAAGGCGTGAACTGGGTAAGGGTGAAAAGTTTCAGCTGACAGTACAGAAGCCATTCTCCTCAGTGGCCTCAGTGCACTAAATAACAGATCTGATATTTATTTTTGGTATAAGAGAATCCAAGGTTGACAAAAGTGCTAGCAAAGGTGCATTCTCTGTTTTGTTACGGTGAATATCAGAGGTAACTCAAATGTGTGAAATGCATCTTTTCTGGGCTTAGTGATTCAATATTATGGTATATGCCTCCTCACATCCCGAATTGTTAATTAAATTATTCTTATAACTATGAATTGCCACAAAGTCATCTCACTGAGATTAACTTCATGACATCTTTTATTATCAGGAGAATATTTTTAAAGCCCCCACAAACAATTTCAGTAAGAAATGAAATATTGTTATATCTTGAAAAGGTTTTGAATAGCTTTTACTACTGACAGCACATTTCTCCAGATTCTATGTTCTGAAGTTGAGATTTTCATTATATTTTCATTGCATTGAAACTAAATTAAAGCTGATCTTATTATAGAAAAAGAATTGCATTCTATTTTAAGAATGAGTCTTCCAATTCCAGCTTATTATAATGCCAGAGGCCAATAGAAAGATAGCAAAGTAATGATTTATTAGAAAGAAAAATATGATTATTGAGACAAATAGCACTTTTTTTTTTTTTTTAATTTATTTATTTATTTATTATTTACTTGAGAGAGAGAGAGTGAGAAGGTGAGAGAGGAGAAGGTCAGAGAGAGAAGCAGACTCCCCATGGAGCTGGGAGTCCGATGCGGGACTCGATCCCGGGACTCCAGGATCATGACCTGAGCCGAAGGCAGTCGTCCAACCAACTGAGCCACCCAGGCATCCCGAGACAAATAGCACTTTTAATAAGTTGACTCTTTAAAGCTACTTAGTGTTCCCACCATAGAAATATTCACTTATTAACTGTGAAGTTGCTTTGGAGAGTCCTAATAGCCAATTCTCTAAGTACTTTCATTTTTATTTATATATTCTCCACCTTGTTCCATAAAAATCTCAAGGTGATCTGGAAGAATGTGTACAGATCAATGGGATTTAAAAAAAGAAATGAGGAATTTGGGTCTATGAAACACAAATGTCTGGAAATAAGACAGAGATCAGACCAATCTGTAAGTTAAAACAACAATTTCCAATGTGCACAAACCCCAAATAATGAAAACAAACTAATTCCTCCGGTCTCTGGCTTAGGGAATGTCTTTGGAGAAGCCAGGCTAAGCTACTGCAAGAAAAAGGACCTGATCCTAGACCTCCAAGTTTTTACATTCTTCACCACACTAGTAAAAAAGAAAAAAATTGGAAATGGACCCCTAGTACGTCTGTGTATCTATTCATGCATTTATATGTGTATAAATCTGTGCCAATACACTAGATACATTAAAAATACATGAAGAAGATCAAAGTTGTAATAGATAGTTCCTACGCCCCAGGGAATCATTCTCCCCATTCCACTCCCACCAGGTGTGACAGGAAAGCACACTGATGCTTTCCTAGCATTGCCTGCTGATGAAGAACTCTTCCCTCACCCACCTCAGGCATTGCTGCCTGCCTTTGACCTGAAGGCTTCCACACATTGGGCAGAGAAGGTTCTACAAGTTGCCTCCCTGTAAACAACAGAAACCCAAACCTCAGATATCTCTCCCTGCTCTATTACCTAGCTTGTCTCCACTTCTCAAAGATTTTCCTGTGAAGAATCATTAACTTGTTCTACCAACACAAGAGAGTGGACACAACCACCAGACCTCATCTGCTCTTCATTTTTCCCAGAACCACTGAAATCAGAATTTTTCCAGTATTTTACTCCTACCATAGCAACCTCTCACTGAATTTCAAAACCGTATCTGACAAAACACAGAAGTCAAAGATTAAGGCATTAAATTTTTGGCAGATTAATCTCCTACCAAATTAGGAAAAGCAATTGTTTTTTTAACTATACTTTCCTAGGTTGATTTACATTATGTCTTTAACTTTCTGCTGTAGAACTCATCTGCAAAACTCCCACAGCATTCGGTGTTAGAATCCCATAGCATTGGGATTCCCATAGAATCCCTCCTGCTCAAGGCCATCAAGGTCATTGCTGCCTTCAGAAATATACTTTGAGACTGTCCAGGTATGTATTTGTCCAGGTAGCTCTCAGGCCCATGCAATAATTTTGCTATTAAAGCCCATATTAAGGAATTTGAATGGCAAGTTGTAAAGTCTCTAGCATGAGATTGGTACAACAGTGCAGTAAACACTAATCAAACTAATTCGGTGCTTAATTTCATTTGCCCCTGCTAAATGGCTCATGTGATGTGGCAAACTTAAAGGCAGCCTTCTCATAGACTCTGGAGTTTAAATTTACATGAGGCAGAGGTAATCACTTCCCAAATGCAATTATCTCATTACCACCAAGTCTATATGTGGAGAACTAAATTAGGACCAGCACACTTTTCACCTTTAATTTCTTACTATCCTTGTTTGCTTGCTCTTTTTAAACAGCGATTGCTGACAAGGTAAAAAGAATATAGTCCGTGCTGTCAAACAACATGGTCTAATAAGCAAAATGAGGACAAATCATTTGTTTTGTTTTTCAGTTTTCCCAAATGCAGTGTGATACATTATAAAGACCAATTCTCTACTACCTCAGGGCATTAACTATCAAGATAGTGATTATCAAGCTCAAGGAAATTCCCATAAAACGTCTTCGTATAAATACAAACCATTTCGCTTTTCTACACTTGAATGCACACACTCTTCTTAGGTTCACTGAACTAGACTACAAGGTATCAACTTCACCATTTATTATGATAGAGTTGGCTGTAGTTATTTTGTCCGCCTGAGAGGGCAACCAGATTTGAGTTGCAAAACTAGCCTCTATCAAGCCTTTATAGATTGATTTAGTGTTGGCTGAATATTCATAAAATCAAAGCACTATCCAGAATGTGAAAGAGGACTGCCTTCCTCTGGGAACTTGCGATCAACTGAACTGAAGTATCAAAATATCTTCTTTTATGTTTCCTTCATCTGAAATACTAAGTAGATGTTATGAGGCTAGCATTGCTTTTGAGATGTATATCAATCTGTCCATACTGAGTCAGGATTTACTTCTTAGAAGAAATGGTATTAATTTTTAAAGAAAACAAGGGAATGATGTTATAGTTAGAAGGAGATAAAATTAACAAAATTATTTTTAAGAATGCTATCAAACTTAGAATTGTATATTTAAACTGTATTTAAGCCAAGGGCATTTTAATAATAAAATAAGCCTAAAGATAATTGTATATATTAACTATAAAAGATGTGATACCAATATTGTAACATTGACTGAAAATCCTTACTATCTTGCTGCCCAACCAAAGAGCAACCACAGCCACCCTCTTGAATGTTTCCTTAAGTCAACACCTTGGAAATTTTCTCCAGTCTCTACTTGCCCTTAGGTGTTCCAGCTACTTTTGTCCTGCTTTGGTAAATGGAAAATCTGTAGATGCCCCACCCAGTTTCTGCCCTTCAGTTATATATCGGCTAAGGCTCTTGGTGGGCTTTGCCCTGGATGAGCTTCCTGATCTCCCATCTCCTCACCTTGCAGATTTTATGGCATAAGAGAGGTATGTCCCATCCTTCTTCCCACTCCTGCATTGTCTAAGCTCCTTCCCATTTGGAAAGAAACCTAAGTCAGAAAAGAAAAGGACTGGGATACCTGAGGACCCAGCTACACACCGAGGAGATTAGGACTCACTCTGAGATCTTTAATGTCAAGGAAAATCCCAGAGACGAGGATGATGGGGAGGAGCAGAGCCATGACAGAGGAAAAGACCACACAATTCTTCTTTCTCTAGAAGCTGCACAAGCGGCCCCTGACTTCTGACTATGAACTGAAGTCCAGCCTGCCATGGATGCAAAGACAAACTTGACCCTTGTTTGGCACCATCCCACAGCATACCTGGTTTGGTCATGGGTGCCAATCAATGACCAAGGAACTCCTCTCTCCAGAGGCCTTCCTGCCCACATATTTTTTGGCTCGAGGCTTGTTTATAATTTACCCCTAATCTTTCCCGTGCATCTCATTTCAACCCTACCCTCACTATCTGTAGTTCTGGCTCAGCCATCTGATAACTCGATGCTTTATCACCCCGACTAAAAGCACCGTTTCCAGGAAAAACTTACTAAAGATATCTCCCAACATTTTTACAAGATAACCAAGCATTATTATGATTCATGCTATGATTTCCAAATTAATTTGAAAAAATAAAAATAACTGGTCATTTTAGTAGTAGGTCCCTTCCTAAAATGAAAAATTCCTCTTTCTTTGAGTAGTACACGTGGGAGGCGAAAGGCAATGACTTTGAGAGACATCCAGTATCAAAGAGGCTTTTCTTTCAAATATCCACTATGCTATCAAAGCCAGGTTCCTTACATCAATATCTGCCTCCATAAAAAAATGTTATTGATAATGAAAGCCAATGCTTGTATTGTGAATATTTAATTAGCAAAGCCATTGATAAACCAGGTGGAACTCCATTAAGGGGCTTCATAGCTCATTGTTTAAATACGACATCCTCAAAAATTTAAAGTAGAAATTCAAAATTTAAAGTAGAATCCGACAACAAATCAATCTTCAGACATGGAAAAGTAACTTCTACCAATATTCTACACTAGATGTCAATATCTAAACATCCTTTCAAACCCAGACATATTCATCCACTGAAAAGAATGAGAGATTGACTCATACAATCAGCCCCACAGCAGGCTTCTCTCATACAGCTGGGACAATGGGGCTTGCTGGAGTGTCAAATCTGCCACCCATCAGTTTTAACAGAATAGGATGAATTAGTTCCAGAAAGGGAATGAGGTGACAAGTAATGTGAAATACTAGAGGTACATGGGGTAACAACTCCTGTGAATCCACATTCCCTTTAGTGCCAAAACAGCATCCGAAGACTGCAAGACTCTAAAAATTGATGTCCTCTCTCTATGCTCAGGTTGTAATTGTGCCAAGAGCCAGGAATTACATTCCTAGATGGAAAAACACCTTTTTAAGTTAATCCCTAAGTAAAACATTTCAATCACACAGTCAAAAAACATTCTTTAAGGATTCTGAAATTGCAGTATGATATGTGACTAAAACAGTATCCTTTTTATTTCCATTCATACGGACAGACATTTATAGGAAAGAACGCTATTAACAGGCTATCTTACCCCAGCCAAATAAATTCTGTTCCCAGGGCTCCCTCTCTCTGAATGCCTCATTGTCTAGAAAGTGTTTCTTCTGCCCCAAAAGCCTTGCTCATTGCTAACCAATTGCAAAAAGTTATAACGACTGCAAGAAAGAAATCAAGACTCCAAAAGAGACATCAAGGAAAAAAAGTCAATTCTCCAAAGACAAAGAAGGACAAATGTTCAACAAACATACGGAGTAATTTTCAGCCTTACTAATTATCAAAGAAATGTACATTAAGACACAATAAAGTATC
The DNA here is from genome assembly GCF_030435805.1 of Mustela lutreola. Lineage (NCBI taxonomy): Eukaryota > Metazoa > Chordata > Mammalia > Carnivora > Mustelidae > Mustela > Mustela lutreola. The sequence goes on from NC_081295.1 coordinate 82,274,247, forward strand.
ATTCTGCACATATTAAATTAGAAAAAGTAATGAAAATTCTCAGTGCTATCAATATGGCATAACACAGAAATAAATTGCTAATAATGATGTATTAGCTAAATTCTACTCTTTTGGAATGTAATACAGTAATATGTATCCAGAACCATAAAAGTGATCTTGCTCTTTGACCCAGGAATTTTAGTATTCACCCTAAAAAAACTCTCAAGTATAAAAATAATATATGCATGAAGATGCTTATTACATAAGTACCTATAATATGAAAAATAAAGACATTAAAAATAGAGGAATGTTTAAGTAAATACGGACGCTTTGGCTCACTAGCTTATCACAAGGCCATTAAAAATTATGAAAATGAACACTATAAAAACAACATGAAAATGTTAACCTTACACTAGTGGGTGAAAATAAATATTAAGTTATGTACTCCCTATGATTATAATTGATGAAATATACATGTGGATAGACACAAAACAGAAATATTTTTTAAATATAAGAAATGTGTTAGGAAAATAGGATTAGGGAGGATTTGCTTAATGACCTTAAGTATTAATATTGTCATAATAATATTTTTATAATTTAATATAAGGTTTTTTGAGATACCAAAGATATTTTTCTCCCCTCAGACATTCAAGTTATTGTTTTAAAGCCCAGAGCTGTATTTTATTCATCTCTGTGTCCCTGTGAGCACTGGCCCAGCTCCCTATAGCATCATTACATGCCCTCATTTTTAGAATAATGTAGATTTCTTACTCCTCTTCAAATTCATCATGTCTAAGAAGTGGTAAGTAATGCATCCTCTCTTAGGAATGCCAAAGAGCAGCAGGATTTCATAAACTGCATTGCAAGTTCTTTAAAAATCTAATATTAACAATATTTCAGCTTGTTTGGAGTCCTAAAATGAAATTTTCTTTCTTTTTTTTTTTAAGATTTTATTTATTTGACACACAGAGAGAGATTACAAGTAGGTAGAGAGCTAGGCAGAAAGAGAGGGGGGAAGCAGGCTTCCTGCTGAGCAGAGAGCCCGATGCAGGGCTCTATCCCAAAACCCTGAGATCATGACCTGAGCCAAAGGCAGAGGCTTAACCCACTGAGCCACACAGGTGCCCCCTAAAATGAAATTTGCTTTGGGTAAGTTTCCTTACGCTGTAAATTTCCTTTGCAGAATGAAGTTTTTTCACAATATTTACACAAATCCTTTACATTGCTGATCAATCCAGAATGCTGTAGCAAATTTAATGGTAATTATTTTTGTACACCATTGAATTAGACAAAGTGCTTTGAGAGAAGGACAATCTTTAAACATAACAGAGAGTTTGTGGAAAATATTACCTTATTTAAATGCTCTCTTCATGACAAATATGTAATAGGGAAGGACTCTCTACATTCCAGAAAATAAGTTCACTGATATCTGTGTTAATCCAACATTAACTATTTTCTCATAAAATTTGAATTCTTATTCCATGATGAAAATACCCTTATTTTAAGGCCTCAATTTCGTTTTGTTTTTTACAACTAAATAGCTTTTTTCCTACATTAGAAACAATAATGTATAGAAATTAATATATCTGATCAATAATGACAAACATTTCCCTTAAACTTCATTTTTGTTTCTCTCACTGGGTAGGTCTGAAAATGATTTGAAAAGAAGTTGATAATATCTGAAAATGCTAGCTAAAAGTGCATATTAAAATTCTCTACTTGTTTTCACTTACGTTTTAGATTTTTAAGGCTTTTTTTTTTTAATATATATTTATTTATTTGAGAGAGAAAGAAAATGAGAGCATGAGAGGGGAGAGGTCAGAGGGAGAAGCAGACTCCCCACCAAGCAGGGAGCCCGATGTGGGACTTGATCCCAGGACTACAGGATCATGACCTGAGCCAAAGGCAGTTGCTTAACCAACTGAGCCACCCAGGTGCCCCTTAAGGCTTCTTTTAAATTGGCTTTTTAAAGTACCACTATCTATAACTTACTTTGTCTAAGAGCTTCCCTATGTAATAGTAACTAGGTATCGTAACAGTAACTTATTTATACCTCAGGAAGTGAGGCAGAGTCTTGCCTTTTCTTCTTTCTTTATTTCTTTCTTTTCTTCTTTCTTTTTCTTTCTGAGCTAGAGTCTAAAGGGTAATAAGAGTTTAGATGTTCAGATCAGAGACTTCACTTAGTTTCCTTAGGCTCCTATTACCATTTAGGGGATTCTCTTTTAATTCTTTTTAATTAAATTCTGTTTTAATTCTTTTGGTGGTTTGAGATTGTATATGAACAACATCGAGGGGAGCTAATGTCACTTTTTATGTAATGGGTTGTTTACAGATAATGCTTTGTCACCAAATGGTTTTAGGTAATGGTAGTGGAAATGAAGGGAGCTGGTTGCAAGAAGTCATCATTTCTATCATATATACATATATCATACATACATATATATACATATATACATAAATATATTTTTATGATTATATGATAGAAATATATATTATAGATAGAAATACATATTTATGTATATGTATAAATCATTAGAAATATATATATTATAGATAGAAATATATATATATATATTTATGTATATGTATATATAGTACAGAAAGGGCATTTTCTACTAGACAAATGGCCTAAGGAGATGTGAGATGAGAGAAGGCAGGATGTATCTCCTGGAGTCATGAGTATGGCAGACTGGAGACAAGCCTGGCAGTGATAGGATCTCAGTAAGACTAGGAAGATTGGAACCAAATGATGGCAAAGCAATAACATTAGGTCTTGGTCCGATAAAGGAAGGACACCAAGGCCATGCCTTAGTTATCAACACTCTTCTCCCCGGCACCATGGTAAGCATCAAGATTATTTTCACCTATAAAACCTTCTGTAGCAAGACAAACCATCAACATCCAAAGTCAGCTCACCACTCAGGCTCCAGCATCTCTCCTGTACAATTCACTTTATTACACTGGGCCTTACTGAGATGCCCCATCTGCACCCCAATTGCACTTTGTCCTTTCAGCCGTAACTCTGAGCTCTTCAATATTTACCTGGCATTATTCCCTGCTCCTCTTTCTTTTTTATTTATTATCTGGTTCCTCACTGATGTTGTGAATTGCAAGGGAGTATTATGTGTCTTATATTTTTGGAACTGCCCTCTAGAAATGCACAGGGATGACTGTGCAGTGGATGGATGACGAACTTTTACTTTTCAATGATTTATTTTCCTTCTAACTACCAAAGCTGAGAACTTCTCTTATTTATATTAAAACACACACACACACACACACACACACACACACACACAGGCATCACACTCATTACATGTATAATTAGAAATTTAGTCAATTATTCAGTGAGGTACTGAGTAATAGTCAAGCACAAAGCTGTCAACAAGGCTGGCTCCACAATTGGGACTTGTTAAGAATTGATGCATATTAAATAGAGGAGCAAAAAGAAATATACTTGAAGCTTCTTTTTTTGGAAAACTAAATAACATGTTTCTGAGAGAAATGAATTTAGAATGATAATTGAATAGGCACAAATTTTAAATAGGTAAGACTTCATAAATGGTAAGAAGTTGACAAACCAGATAACGAAGAAACTGATTGGAGGGTAGATTTTTACCCTAGAATGCACAGAGTAACATTAAATAGACCTTTAATGAATCAGGTACAATTTTTCTATAACTTTATTTGATAGGGAAAAATCTTCTAGATGTCAATATATTCATCTTTATAGCTGCTTCTGTGCAGAGGTATTCCTATTTCACAGAGGTTTTTATCAGCCTAAGATGTTTTCTCTACCCCACCACTGCCAGGAGTTTCCCCCTCATTGTGTTCTCTCTCGTCTCTCCAGTCAAGGTCAACCAGGAATGATAGACACCACGCTCTGCCTACACTATCCTTACTTTAATGCTTACCAACTCTTCTTAGAATGAGGGCTAAGCTCCCAAAATATTCTACAAAAAAACCTGGCCTGGTCTGTCCCCACCTTCTTCAGCGTCTGCTCCCCACCCCCCTCTCCCACCTAGTATTTCTTTCAGTCCCTTAAGCCTTAGGCTTCCTTTTCCCCAGTCCTTTAAATATTTTATTCTTCCTTTCTGTCTAAAACACTCTTCTTCACCTTTCTTCCTTTGCCTGGATAGTCTGTGTTCTTCCACAGTTCTTACTTCAAGAATTCTCTGGTCCTTGGGGCACCTGGGTGGCTCAGTGGGTTAACCCTCTGCCTTCGGCTCAGGTCATGGTCTCAGGGTCCTGGGATCGAGCCCCGCATCAGGCTCTCTGCTCAGCGGGGAGCCTGCTTCCCCCTCTCTCTCTGCCTGCTTCTCTGACTACTTGTGAACTCTCTCTCTGTGTCAAATAAATAAATAAAATCTTAAAAAAAAAAAAAAGAAAGAAAAAGAAAAAGAAAAGAATTCTCTAGTCCTATGTCTCTTGCTCACAGCCAGGGTTAGCTGCTCCTCTTTTAGGTCCTTGTTGTCTCTGGACGTCTACCACTGCACATACTGCACTGTAATACAAATGTCAGGTTTTAGTTTGGTTCTTCTTAATCCCTCCATGAAGACATGAATTCCTTGAGGACAGGTGCCATCTTGTTTGTTATCTGTTGCTATTTGTTTCCAGTGCCAGCTGTAAATTGTGCACAGATAAGGGCCCTAAAGTAGGTAAGCTCCATTCATTGCGAAGATGGATATTATGGTGGAAGACACCATGTGTATTTGCTAATCAAGTCTAGGGAAAAGACAAACATTGTTTTCAAACAGGCTCAACTCAGTCTTTGTAGAAATGCTTTATAAAGTTTGCTCAGCCAACTTTAATTTTTATCTATCAGAGCATAAAGCCAACTACACAAAGTTCATATCTACTTGATTGCTCAAATGCTTCAAAGAAAACCTAGTACCCTAGAAATACTTAGTAATTGAAGTCATCCTTCAAGGGCTCAAAGCTACACAGAGAGCACCAAATTTGTGAAATGAATGCACTAGATTTTATGTCTACAAACATAATTCCCCTTTGAATTTGGAGAGGATGTTATAAATTCTTTGTACCTAACATTTGTAAAGGTAAGAACAATAGAAGAAAAATTGCTACATCCCACCTTGACATGTCTACAATAGAGCTACCCATCAGTCTGAATTGATGGGATAGCAAAACAGCAGAGAGTTTCAGTAGCTAAAATAGAACACTTTTTTCAAAGCTTCTCGTCTTCCTCTGTTCAGCTGGAAAAAAAAAATATGTGTGTAATAATTATTGGAATCTCTGAAAGTATATCTTTTCCTGGACTTTTTCAAAACTTCCTTGGGGAAATACTTTCAAGTCCCCAGTCTTAGTTTAATAAATGGCTTCTCCTTAGGTCTCACATGAATGAACTAACCTGAAACTAAAAATGGTATCAGGTAAAAAGTGTTGTTCGGTGTCTGAAATTGTGTTTTGACAACCATTTCATTAAAGAGCCAGAAGTTTAAGTGATCCAAAGTATCAATTTAATTTTAGGTGGGGCAAAGTAAGCTGCTGGTAGGATTCGGGTTCATCATACCCCGCCCACCACCATCCTTGGCCCCCGTGCACTTTAGGTTGGATAAAATCAGTGAAACCCAGGGGAAGAAGCTACAGAAGCTCACGAAGAGCTGCTTAGATTTACGTTCTAGGTCAATCCCTTAGCTGCTCTTTGGTTGTGGCTACATCACAGCTTCTGTGAGCTTTGGTATCCTCATACATAAAATGTGGGTCATAATGGCACTCATCCCTTTTTTGTACCTTTGAGAAATGAATTGCAAGTAAAACACTTAGCATTGTGTCTAGCCCAGTTGATCAATGGACAAGATGTGGCCCACAAACATCTTTTATTTGATCTTTTCAGATTTATAAAAAAAAATGATTGAGTTGGCGATTTCGAAGTTGGGAAGGTTCCCATAAAAAGTGAGCTTTCTGACTTCTTGAGAAAGGAAGAGGTTAGGTAGCTGATATGGTTAGCTGATGTCCACCGACATCCCCACTGTGCTCCCCACAGTGTGAAGGGACCTTATGAACCCAGATCTCCCTACTTCAAGCAATTTCTTTTCCTAGCTACCACTGCCAGCTTCCTAGGCCCTCAGAAGCATGAATCTGGGGCGTGTTCTCTAAAAAGTCTCTCAGGAGGCTCTCAAAGGTGATTTGGCCTTAGCTGCCTACACTCATTAATGAATCTCCTTTAGGGCGCCTGGGTGGCTCAGTGGATTAAGCCACTGCCTTCAGCTCAGGTCATGATCTCAGTGTCCTGGGATCGAGCCCTGCATCGGGCTCTTTGCTCAGCGGGAGCCTGCTTCTCTCTCTCTGCCTGACTCTCCACCTACTTGTGATTTCTCTCTCTGTCAAATAAATAAATAAAATCTATTAAAAAAAATAAATAAAATAAAATAAAAATAATGAATCTCCTTTAAAAAAAAAAAAGCCTACATTAAACAACAGTTTAAGGTTCAAAGCAAAATTAAGCAGACGGCAGATACAATTCTCATAACCCCCTGTCTCCATACATGCATAGTCTCCCTATTATTAACAGTCCTCACCATAGATGTATGTTAGCTATAATCAATGAACCTACGCTGACACATTATAATTACCTAGAGTCCACAGTTTATGTTAGGGTTCAATGTTGTGCACTCTATGGGTTTGAGCAAATGTTTAACAACATCTATCTACCCTTATAGTATCATCAGAGAAGTCTCACTGTCCTAAAAATCTTGTGTTAATACACCATTCACTGGCTTTCATCCCTTCCTGGTCTCACTTCCCCTTTCCCTTACCGTGATTCCTGGGACCCACTCCCAAATAAACTGCCTATACTCAAATTCCTACCTCAGGACTGGCTTTTGAACAGATCATCAGTCCCTCCCCCAGGGTCAGCAACATCTGGAACTAACTATTTGCAGCTCTTCAACTCCCTATGGTCCTCACCACTCATGTCACATCCTCACGAGCACTTTCCCTTGGCCCACAGTGTCCATTCAAATGATGTGTCAGACTTTCGAACTTAGAATCCAAGAGCTAGACCAACCCTCTTAATTTTATGAATGAAAACACCGAGCACAAACAGAAGCAATGACCAATTAGACTGAACTTCAACCTGGGCTAGAGCCCCTTATTGCTCCTACTCCCAGGCTCCAAGATGTCACAGGTAGATGCCACCTGTCATAGGATTCCATAGGCTGATGCTCTCACTTATTTTCTTGTCTTCATCCATTCCAGCATCCTCCTTTTCATCTGGATTTCAAGAGGATAAAGCTTGAAAGAGAGTATTAACTATCTAAGACACAAGCAAGAAGGAGTTGTCTATTTAGCACTCACATACACATCCCCATCCCTTACATTCCAGAGGGGATGCCACTGATTAAGAGCAGAAGAAAAGAGAAGGATCAGCTGGTCAACCCCTGAGGCAGGGCAGTGAAAGATGAGATGAAGCTCTGGGAACCTAAAGGAGAAGAGAGGAAAGAAAACGCATAGAAATTCTTTGCAGTGAGAACAGAAAACAAAATATGATTTTTCCTATTTCAAAAGTCTATCTCTACATATATTTTCTTACGTAATTCTCACAACTGCCATTACCCTCATTTTTCAGATAAGGAACCTAAAGCTAGAGAGGCTTAGCAGCTATGTACCTACGTTCACATAGCTGTGAGATATTGTACCTGAACTCCAAACCCAAGCCATTCAACTTCATAGCCCATGTCCAAATCTCTCTGCTATGTTTTGAAAAGGCACTTTGTATTAACTACTAACATTATGAATTTCACATGAGAAACATCATCTAATTAATTTATTTCCTGCAAATTAGGACAGACAGGAATGTAAAGGAGCCTCATTAAGAAAATGGATATTGGCTTGATGGTACCCTGAACTTTTGGTCACTGTCACAGCTTTAATGGTGATATGCCATGGTCATTCCTGAATTTTGAGTAGGGTCAGCTCTGGGGGAAGCCAAATTTTACTTTGTAATGAACGGCATATGAAAAGGTATTAAGTTCATCTGTGTTAAAGGTGTCAGACTTTGCTTACAAAGCCAATTCATTTTCCAGAAGGACAAGTGTCTATAGATTCCCACATTACTTTAGGAAAGAATTCACAGATTCTTTTAAATACCTGTGCATTTTAAGTATCTGGCTTCCAGTAACTGAAGTACTTTATAATAGAGCAGGTCTATAACCATCTGGTTGAGTCACAGCTCCATGAAAAAGATACTCTTCCTGTCCACCTACCTTCCTCATCAGTTATCTGATCTCAGAGTCAACCCCAGAGAAAACCAATATCTGGAGAAATGAACAAATGATGACAATGTCAAGAGAAGGAGAAAAATGTTGTAAGAATACTCTAGTATCCTTCTCCCAGCAGAAGTCTTACTAGAATAAAGTCATCAACATCGTCCAAAAGCGCACATCTAAGCTGCACTTAGACACTGTCCCTTCTACCTCCTTCTAGAAGCTCACAATCTTACACACTCACAGCCAGGAAATACTCAGTAAATTCTAAAGACATGAGAGTCAGGTGGGAGGGTTTTTGTGTGCCTGTGATTAGGAAGGAAAAGAGGAATATAACAGTCAGCTTCAGAAATTAAGACAAATAGCTGTGGGTAAATGTCCAAAACTAAAATTTCTGGACTTCAAAGCTTCTAATCACAGTTCAGTTCATGCAACATCCATCACGAGCTTCCTACAGACCAGCTCTGTGTGTGCCCTTGACACATCCTCCCCACAAACGGCATATATCTAGTGAACTGGATCTTAGACTTTCTTAACTGAAACAACTAACAGATTGTTACGTTTGTAGCTAGCAGCCTAGGAACACTTGCTTGTGTGTTTTTCCTTTCTAGTAGGAAAGCATGTCTTACTTCAAAATCTCTCCACTACAAGTAGTGGAGCCTTTAATAGACAATACAATCCAAGAATGTGGAATTCCACCAATTCTGATACCACAAAATGAATCATTTAAAGGTAAATTTGTCTAACAAGGAAGTCATTCCCTGAGTTCATACTTTGCCTTTAAAAAATGCATAATAAAATAATTTAAAATTGTTTTCTTGAAAAATTCTCCTCATAGCTGATAGACGCAAGAGTTCATCCTGAAGTATTTATTTAAAACAGATTTTTGCACTACGTAACATAATAGTACAGAAATTATCCCATGAAGAATGTTCACAAACGTTCGTTCCCCCATAGCATCTAATCCCCTATCCTTCCTAAATTAGAAGGATTACATCTTGTGGAGAGAGATCAATTCCGCAACCGGATAAAGTGCTAAAGAAGAAAATGGGAGACTGAGGAGTAAAAGGTGTGTGACTGGATCAGGGAGAAGAGTTTAAGGTGTGAGGGCAATGAATAGGAGGAGACGGGGGATTTTATAAGTGCAGCTATGAGCTATGTATTTTTTACCTTCAAAACACTTCAAAAGGCCTAGATAATTCTCAGTTCTTTTGGCTGTCGACTGGTCATTAGTTTGGCTCTTCAGCTGTGCATCCAGAGACACTGCCCCTGCGAGGCTGAGCCAGGTACATCTGGGGACGATACAGGTGGAGAGAAAAGAAATGCTGCCAGCCCTCCTGGCCACCCACCCACCACCTCACCTGGTGGTGACTCAAGGAACACCTCCCCAGAGCCAAGGGAAAAGCCTTAGAGAGGGATTTTGAACTGGCATCATAGATGTAAATTGTACAGAGAAAGAAAAACAAAGAGAGTAAAGAATTGTTGAGGCACAGGGAAAAGAAGGGGAGATCAGGTGGTTGGAAAGAACAGAAAGTTGAGGAGAGAGCACCCTGGACAGAAACTCTAGGGCAGAGGAGGTTCCTCACAAAGAGGTAAGCAGTCCATAATGGCTACGAATGACAGGCAAAGTGAGCACCCACATTAGCCACGAGTGCCTAAAGCTTCTAGACTGAACCGAAGGGGGCACCTGCTTTGTGGCTGCCAAGCGCTTTTCTTTCACATCCCTGTAGGTGCTGGCCTGCGCCCCGCAGGGGGGCGTCCTCGCTTCAGTCAGTGGGGGCCAGTTCACCACAGCTGGGTCAATCAAGAGATGCACTGACAGTCCTCTCTGCCCTCCTCCGCCCCTAATCAGCACGGACTTGTCAAAACCAAGGGGAACGGGTCATATTCCGGACAAACAATAGAGAAAATCAAATTCCCCTAAAAAGCCTGTGGTAAAAGCAATTCTGAAAGCAGCGGCAGAGGGAAAAACAATTTTTTTTTTTTTTTTTTTCCTGCAGACCTGAGCAAAGGATTTTAGGATTCTTTTTCATGCCTACCTGTAAAGCTGACAAAGGTCAGAAAGTTAAAATTTCTAAAAACAACAGCAACAATAACAAAAACCATCGCTGTACAATGCATTTTGGAATAGAAAGACTTAGTGTGAGGGAGTATGTCTAGCACCCTCAATCCCAAATTTGTAGAGAAATACCCAATAAAATAGAAAAACATGGGGAAATCTACATTTGTTCACTCATCTGTTAAATATTTATTGAAATTTTACTATGTGTTAATCACAGCTCTAGATACCAGGTAAACAGTTGAAAATAAAATAGACATGGCCTCTTCCTCCTTTTTATACCAGAAATCTTGAAGACATATCACATCAGTGCCACAAAGTGCCATCACTTTTTGCTACGTAAACTGCGTTGGAGTTTGTTTAAGGAAAATGTAAAGGCCGATTCAAAACTCTCCTCTGTGAAACAGTTGCTGGTTAGACTGACCCACTCATCCTAACTTAAAGGGGAAGGCAAACCTATGTAGAGAGCCAGGCTGGTACTTAACCAATGAGCTTATTACTTAACGTTCTGTTAGTCCAGGGGGCCCAAAAGAATAGTCAGCAACTTGTGAAAAAAAAAAAAAAATCAATGTTACAATTCTATTTATTTATATTTTAATATGTATTTATTGAGCATCTGTCAGGAATAGATCATGTGGATATTGCTAAGAAGCATTTGGAAAAGTGAAGTCCATGATTCTGTTCTGTTATGGCCAACATTCTACCGAGTGAGATAAGGCACTCTTATAAAACAGAATACTAGCCACACAGGGTAGAGTTATAAACTCAATAAGGGGAAATAGGTATCTTGGGTGCACTGTAGTAACTTTCAGTGTAACCTTTCAAAATGCTACTGATGATCTCTTCTTTAACCATGTTCCTCCTCTTCTGCTTACTCTTTCAGTTAATGGTGGCAACTTTCACCTAAACCAGTTCTCTCAAAGCTCTGCTTTTCCCATATGGTCCCCATTCAATTGGTCACCAACACTGGTAATTTCTAAGCAGAACTATTACATTCAGTCCCTACTATTCATTCACTCTGTCATTGACTAAATTCAGGTCTTTAGTATCACTTATCTAGACGATTTCAGTAGACTAATATGGCCTCCTCTCTTTTTTCTTTCCCTATCTGAGCTCACCCTCCATACAGCCACCAAGTAACATTCTAAATTTCTTTTCTTTGTTCTCCATATAAAGTCCAAACTCTCAGGCAAGGCATAGAAGGCTGTCTCTAACCTCTTGTAACTTGATGCCCAAGTGTTTGGTAACCATCCCAGACCCTTCTCCATTACTCAGACTTGTAGTATTTACTCATGTCTTGAGGTCTTTACATATTCAAACACGTGGTCTGAAATAGCCTTCCTCAACTTCCCCACACAGCAAACCCTTATTCATCCTTCAAAACTCTACTCATGTAGAGATGGTTGTTTCTTCTGTGCTCCCAACCAAATGCTTCATTTTTCATTGGTTATAGCATTCATCATGCTTAATCACAATTATCTGTTCATATGGCTATCTTCGTCACCAAATAGTGGGATTTGGAGAGAGAGAGAAAGTGTCTTACTTATCTTTGTATTCCTAGGGCATAGCATGATGCCTGGTACATAGTGAGTACTCAATGAAAAGAATGAATGGATGATGGATAGAAAAGGGAAAAAAATACATCCTTTCAGAGCAGTCAAGAAAGAGCTTATGGCAGCACCTGGGTGGCTCAGTGGGTTAAGCCTCTACCTTCGGCTCAGGTCATGATCTCAGGGTCCTGGGATCGAGCCCCAAATCGGGCTCTCTGCTCAACAGGGAGCCTGCTTCCCTCTCTCTCTCTCTGTCTACTTGTGATCTCTGTCTGTCAAATAAATAAATAAATAAATAAATCTGAAAAAAAGAAAGAAAGACCTCATGGATGATATTGGGTTTGAGCTTCACTTTTAGAAATTGGATAAAAGCTGGATTAAGAGGAAGAAATGAGACAGAGAGTATCCATGTGGGACTAACTATGTGACCAAGAGCTCACCCTTTAAGTAAAATTGATTAAAAAAAAAAAAAAAAAAGAACAACAACAACAACAAAACAAACAGCAGAAATTCTGTTTGGTTGGAGCAAATGACCATGAATAAAATCTGAAGACTTTATCACAGATGAGAAGATACCAATTATTCATATACTGCTGCTTCTCTAACTCCCTGATTTCCCGATCCCTAACTCCACTTCACCCACTCTGCCTGAGTTGTCTCTCTGAAACACCAACCTCATTTCTGCCTCAAGGCCTTTTTCCATTGCTGTTTCCTTTGCTTTGCTTGCAAAATCCTCAAAGGGCAGTTGGTGTTAAGATAAAATAAAGTTTATTCAAGGAAGTCTTTCTCTGTCCCCCTTGACGGGCTTTAGGCTCATGCTCTCTATTAGAACCTCTGCTTTATTCCTTCACACTGGTCATCACTCTAAGAAATTTTTATTATTTACTTACTTTATTTTTGTTGAAATTAATTTAGTAACTTCCACTATGATAACCATCATTAAGTTTTGCAGATTCTAAACTAATGGTACCACTCTTTTTTTTATTTAGTTAGTGTTCTAATACTCTTTAAAAAAAAAAAAAAGATTTTATCTATTTGAGAGAGAGAGAATGGAAGAGAGTGAGTATGAGAGGGGAAAGTCAGAGGGAGAATTAGACCACCTGCTGAGCAAGGAGCCTGACCTGGGACTCAATCCTGGGACTCCAGGATCATGACCTGAGCTAAAAGCAGCTGCTCAACCAACTGAGCCACCCAGCTGCCCAGTACTCTAATATTCTTATAAAAGCACAGAGCAGGGGTGCCTGGCTAGCTCATTCAGTGGAGCATTTGACACTTGACTTCTGGATTGTATATGTGAGCCCACGCTGGGTGTAGGGATTACTTAAAAAGATAATCTTAAAAAAATAAGCACAGAGGCCATTTAAGGCCTTTTCATATGTTCATACCACCTGAAAAAGTCAGAACAGCAACTAAACCCAACTTGTATTTATGCCCCTGAACCAAAATAAGTGGAATTTAAAATAGACCTAGCTGTTTAAATTTAGTAAAACAAATATTTATACTCATAATAGTTTAGATTCCCTCTATCAGATAATTTTGTCGAATTTTTAGATGTTGGGCTTGTGGAAATGCAACAACCATACTCAGGACACAGACACAAAGACTTCTGTCAAGCAACTATATGATTAATCTGAAAGGTGAACTGAATTAATTTAGGCCATACCCTTCACTTTGGGACAAATATGCAAAATGATTAGCTTAGTTAATAACCTTTGATGTCCTTCAGCCCCACACTTCTAAGATTTTATCTTGTGCTGATGCCTTCGACTATAAAAACATTGTCTACTGTCATGATAAAAAATATTTAGATGCTTCTAGATCTATGGCTGGTACTTATACTGCCCTATCACTGTTTTGTTCTTTATAGAAGTAACTTTTTATTTATTAATAAAAGTATACTAAGTAATTTCCAGATCTGCCATGGCAATGTAATTTCTTTACAATCAATCCCTCCACATTGATTATGCCTATAAACTTTTGAAAAGCCACAACAGCAACAACCCAATCTGAGAATTCTGCAAAGTAAAAAGAGAAGGAAAATCAGGAAGAGTGGCCAAAACTTGGAGAAAAAATTAGCAAGGAGATTAGCTTCCCAAGTATGTTTTTCTTTCTCAACTTTGCCCTAAGGGTGGACTGCAACTGCTCAGCATAGGCAGCTATTTAATAGCAACTCTGTCTCTTTTCTAGTTGGAGATCCAGGAAAAGGAGCCCCAGTGATCGGGGAGTGGGAAAGGAATCCCAGAGAGTAAAAAGACAGAGAAGGAAACCCCCAATTCTACGTAAGACCACACAGGTATAGACCCAAAGCGGTAAAGCGAAGACTTAGAGAACTGAACTGAGATTTGAATCACTGGAGACAAAAAGCAAATAGAAATAATCAAATAATCAAATAATCAAATTGATTGCCTACTGGAACAGAAACATTCTTCAGAGGATTATAACAAACCTTCATTCTCTACCAGGTAATATTCACAATGTGTATGGTACAATCAATAATTACTTGACATACAAAGAAGGAGGAATATGTAACCCAGTCTGAACAGAAAAGGCAATCAACAGAAGCCAATCCTGAGATGGATTAGGTACCGTATCAAAGACACTAAAATAGGTACTAGAATTCTGCTACATAAAGAAAAAGGAAAATAAACTTGAAATAAATGGAGAAAAAAAGATATTGAGGCAGGAAAAATGGTTAAAGACATCTCAAATTAAGTAAAATATACAGACTTACAGATTCACGAAACTCCGTGAACAAACAAATTAAATTAAAAGATACTATGCTTAGATACATCATAATCAAGCTACTAAAAACTAAAGAAAAAATCCTGATATGAGCTAGAGAAAAATTACACATTATATACATGAAATAAATATTTAAATAGCCATGGAATTTCTATCAGAAACTGTGGTCAGAAGACAGTAGAACAACATCTTTAAAGTGCTGAAATAAGAAAGCTGTCAAGTCAAAAATCCATATACAACAAATATACCATTCAGGAATAAAGGCAAAAGAAAATAATTTTCCAAAAAAGCCTAAGGAACCTAAAAAAAAAAAAAAAATCTACCTCAGCTAATTAGTCCAGCAAGGTTGCAGGATACAACATCAAGACAGAATTTTTTTTCTATACACTAAAAATAATAATTTAAAAATGAAACTAAGAAAACAATTCCATTTACAATAGATTAAAAAAGAATACAATATTTAGGACCAAATTTAACAAAAGCAAATACATGTAGACTGAAAACTACAAAGCATTTTTGAAAGAAATTTTAAAAGACCTAACTAAATATAAAGACATCCCATGCTCTTTGATCAGGAGACTTAGTAAAGTAATGTTAAATGCAGTATTCTTCAAACTTGTCTATAGATTAAAACAATCTTGATCAAAATAAAGACATTTTCAGATAAAGGAAAATTAAGGAAACTTTTGCCCTGAGTCCTGCTTTAGAAGAAGTACTAAAGAAAGTTATGCAGGCAGAAAAGAAATAACATTAGAGAGAAATTTGGTTCTTCAATAATAAAGAAAAACATATCAGAAATGAGAAATATCTATGAACACGTAAGACTATAGATATCCCCCTTAAATTCTTTAAAATGGTCTAAATGCTTTAAGTTAAAAAAAAAAAAAAGTAACACTTTCCAGTAGGCTTTTGATGTATGTAGACAGAATACATAAAATAACCACAACATGAAAAAATAGCAGGAGGGCATGGCGATGGAATCTATTTGGCTGCAAATTTTCCTATTTTACCAAAAGTGGTACAATATTAACTCTAAGTAGGCTGAAAAAAAAATTTCAAAACATATAACCAAAAGCCACTAAATAATTTAAAAGCAAATACCAAAACATATTCAAATAATCCAGAAGAGGGCAGGAAAGGAAGAACAAAGGAGTAACAGCCAGGGGAACACGCAGAAAAAAAAAAAAATGATAAAAGGCAAAGCAATATCCCTAAAACTGTCTAAGATTATATTCAGTGCTAATGGTCTACACTCTCCAATTAAAAGGCAGAGACTGACAGAGTAGATAAAATGCAAGACTCAAGTATATACTGCTAAGGAGATATACTTTAAATATTAAAACACATAAAGGTTGAAAGATAATGGATGGAAAATGTATAATATTTAAAAATTAATTATATAAAGGCTGAAGGTGCTGTATTAGTATCAGATAAAATGGACTTTGAGACAAAATGTATTCCCAGACATAAAGAGTGATATTTCATAATGATACAGGCAGAATTCATCAGAAAACAATTATAAATATGTGAACACTTGATAACAGACTTCATAATACATGAAACAAAAATTAACAGTTAAAATTAGAATCAGGCCATTCCAAAATCATAGATAGAGATCTATCACCCCCTCCCAGCAACTGATAGAACAACCAGATAAAAGATCAGCCAAGACACAAAAGATCTGAACAACAGTATCTTCACTTAATTGATGTTTCTAGACTACTACATCCTACAATAGCAGAGTATACCCTTTCTTTCAAATGCATAGATGCACTTACCAAGATAGACCATAGACTGAGATTTAAAAGATGTCTTAAGAAATTTGAAAGGATAGGGGTGCCTGGATGGCTCAGTGGGTTAAGCCTCTGCCTTCAGCTCAGGTCATGATCTCAGGGTCCTGGGATCGAGCCCCGCATCAGGCTCTCTGCTCAGCAGGGAGCCTGCTTCACCCTCTCTCTCTCTCTGCCTGCCTCTCTGCCTGCTTGTCATCTCTGTCTGTCAAATAAATAAATAAAATCTTTCAAAAAAAAAAAGAAATTTGAAAGGATAAAAATCGAATGTTCTCTGACCTCAACCAAACTAAATAGGTATCAGTATTATTATGATACCTAAAGAAAACTCAAATATCTAGAAATTAAACCACATTTCTAAGTGATGGATAAATATCACAAGGGAAATCTACATGACAAAAAACCGCACAACATATCAAAAATTTGTAAGTTACAGCTCAAGTTGTGCTTGTAGGAAAAATATGCTGGTATTTGAAAAGAAGAAAAAATAAAATAAATGACCTAACATTCTACCTTAAAAAGTTAGAGAAATAGGAACAAAGTAAATTCAAAATAAGGAAATAACAAAGGAAACAGCAGAAATAAATGTAACAGAAAATAGGGAAACAATAGAGAAAATTAACAAAGCCAAGAGTTGGCTCTTTAAAAAGATCAACAAAATTGAGATTTCTAGCTGCGCTGAATAAGAAAATGGAGAAAGAACAGAAAATGGGAAAGATGTGTCAACACACATCTTACACATAAGATGACGAGAGAATACTAAGAACAATTTTATGCCCACCAACTCAGATGAAATGGACAAATTTCTTGAAAGTTACAACTCAGCAAAGCAGGCACAAGAAGAAACAGAAACTGAATAGCCTTGAATCTATTAAAGAAATTGAATTCCTTATCACACATTGTTCCCCAAAGAGAACTTCAGGCCCAAGTAGTTTTACCAACAAATTCTAAGCAACATTCAGGGAAGAAATAATGCCAATCTTACATAAACTTTTTCAGGAAATAGGAGTATGAGATACTGATCAACTCTTTTTAAAATACCAGTATATCCCACTACAAAATCTGACTAAAAAGATATAATTCTATCTCAATGAAGTTGTAAAATTAAAATTAAAAAGTGGAGTCCTATTACTATATACCTTTGTGACAAAGTCTTAGACCATACTGAAATGACTTTTGCTATAGAAAGGCCTCTAAGGGCCCGATTACAATACAGCCTCTGGTAAAACACAGTATCAACATACTCTCTAGATAATTATCTAATCATTTTGTTCTGTAGCAGAGAAACTACAGCCCACAGGTCAAATCCAGCTCAGCCCTGCTTTTGTATTGCCTGCAGGCAAAGGAACAGTTTTTACATTTAAAAAAAATGTTATTAAAAAATAAGTAAGGAGGGGCACCTGGGTGGCTCAGTCTTTAAGCGTCTGCCTTGGGCTCAGGTCATGACCTCAGGCTCCCTGCTCAGCTGGGAGCCTGCTTCTCCCTCTCCAGGTCTCTGTGCTTGTATTCCCTATCTCTCTCTGTCATAAAGAATAAAACCTTAAAAAGAAGAAGAAGAAGGAGAGGAAGTAGTAGTAGTAGTAGTAGTAGTACTGGAGGAGGAGGAAGAAGTAGTAGTAGTAATAGTAGTAACCAGCATTTATGTATGGCCTGCAAGGCCTAAGATACTCACTCTTTGGCCTTAGCAAAAAAAAAAAAAAAAAAAAAAAAAAAAAGAAAGAAAGATAAAGTTTGCTATCCTTGTTAGCATAAGAGGTTTATGACAGTAAGTAATTGTATGATTTCACTCTCAGAAGGGGCAGGTATGCAAAATACTCAGAGACCAGGACATGGGCCAGTCCTCCCATTCTGTACCCTTCGCTTAGCTCCTGATTCATTCATTCATTCATTCATTCATTCAATAAGTATGTAGGTGAGCCCTAATATATATGCGTCACTTTACCATTATATCTGCAATATAGTGATGTACAAACTAGGCAACCCACCCTCAGTGAGCCTATGCAGTTTACAGTAGAGATTTCAATGTTTACTCGATGAATGACTCAACGATTCCAGCGTGGTTTTACCAAAGCCACGTGGTCACAGTGATTACAGCCCAACATACCCTTTCCATCTTTTGCTGCTGGAGCTAACTTTGCACTCTGCATTGAATTCTATGCTCCTTTGGACCTGAGGTTTCTTGCCATTCTAATACAGAGATAATTACACACTTCGTGATAAAAGATGAAAAATTAATGTGAATGTATAGGATGAAAACACAAGATTTTATTGCAGTCTTGTGCCTTCCTCAGTTGGATGTTTTAAAATTGTTAATCCTTCTCTCAAATTGAAACTCTTTAAATCTCATATTTAAAATAAAATGAATACAGTTGAATATTAGGGAAAGATAATGCCTAGGCGGTTTTGTTAATGTATCCAAAAATAACTGCCTATTTTCAAGTTAATAAAAAAATCTCCCAATCCAAAGCATATGCAGCTTAATGTGTTAAAAAGCATTAGCTAACATTTACTTAGCCACTGATAATTATTTGGGTTCTAAATCCAGAGGATATAAGAGAGATTTTCAAAAGGAGTTGAGGGCAGCATTAATACGGGCAGAAAATACAATGCTATTGAACAAAACACAACTGAGGATATTTTCTGGATAAAGTGGTTAGAATCAATTATTTATTTCATCAGATTAAAAAAAAATTGCTAGAGGGAAGACCCAATCGAGGGAACATGTACAAGAGAGTGTTGAGTAAGTTAATGATGTTCTTAAAGTGACATGGTCATCAAAATAATCAGAGTGACTTGGGTTGCAGCGATGTCACCATAAAGAAAAGAGGAAGAAGACTAATGGTGTATCACTTGCAAGCCCCAGTGCCCAGGAGAAGTGGGCACATTTGAGAAAGGTGAGAAAAGCCAAATAAGAATGATGAAGACATAAGAACTTAATTGAAGGGAAAGGACTTAAAATTACCTAAAATACAGACTGAAGGAATCAAGGTCAAGAAACCGAGTTGGCTCATGAAAGGTATTTAATAAGTCAAGACCTTTAAAGCCAATAGTTTTTCTGGGTTGTAAGAGAACATGGTGACAAATTACAGCCTAGGGAAAAGAAGTACGCGGAATAATATCAAATAGCTTTTTTAAACAATACTAGCAGCAACCTTCCTAACAATCATTTTTATTAAACTGGGATCACTTGTAACAGTTAAATCAGGCTGGGAGAGAAACAGCCCCCATGGCATGTAAGTTATTGAAGATTTGATTCCTATTCTTACTTCTAGAGCCAAAGAGCATTTGAGAAAAGCAAGACTAGCAGGAGGGATAAAAAGGGTAGAGGTGTTTGAGGCCGAGCATCTATTCTCACTCCACTTCCTTGAGCACAGAGACTGTAAGAGCCCCAAGCACATCATGAATCAAGATTTCTGAAACAAATACAATGATTAAATTAGCGAAAAATGGACAAACCTACCTTGTTCTGGTCATTACAGCTGTAAATGATCCTGTTGTCACCCTCCTTCTATCCTCTTTCATCTCTTTTCTATGTTAAAAATTTAATGATTATAGAAATCAGAACTTATAACATGAAGAAAAACTTTTTTTTTCATCATTATAAAGACGAATAATGAAAGCAACAAAATATCTCTGGGTTTACTGGGATATATTAAGCATTCGATTTTAATACCCTGTGACACAGTTTACACACACACACACACACAAATACTTCCTCCCAAATACCTACTTAGATAAGAACTCCAACCACGCTTTATGTATACGATTTTAGCATATTCATTCATCATGTACTCATTTGAAGCAGCCTCAGACTAACCAATTGCTATAATAATTCTTTGCTCCAGCAGAACCTCCCAGCAGGTCCATCTGAACAATTGGGAGCCTGGAATCCCCTACACCTCAAAGCTGTATGAATCCTCCGCTAAAAGTAATAATCTGTAAATTAGCCTAACATTATAGCAGACCTCATACCTGGCCTAGAAAGTTATATTTTATGCAAAAATAACTTCTAGTTCAAGATGTATATTTACTTAAAATTTACTACTAAGAGTTAGATGCAGGGAAAAAAGAAACAAAGCTTTCCAAAAAAATCCCAAGTGTGAACAGGTGCATTCTGAATCACACCATCCTTCAAATACATACTGACTTTCCACTTCTCATTTCACTCTATTTAAAAATAAACTCCGCATTGAATGTACCACTCTGGGCTAATAGTGGGAAAAGTTGTGAGTGTTTGGGGAACAGGGGGTTATATGGGAACACTCTGTACTTTCTGCTTGGTTTGTAGTGAACCTGAAACTGCTCCAAAGAAAGAGAGTAAGAAAGAAGTAAATAAGTAAAATCTAACAACTCAAATGTTTTACATGCTGTCATGAAAAACATTAAGACCTCCTTAGAGGGCACTCGTTTTCCAAGAGTGAGACAGGGAATGACACTATTATTAAAGATAACAGGCTGTTTCTTAAAATACAGATATGAAGAAAGCTTCGAATGGCAAACAGCTGTATATCACCAGGGATCTCTAATTTTATACATCCTAGTTGCAAAAATCTCAGGCAACTGGGTTGATTGTTAGGTGTGTAACTCCTAAATATAGGGGATGGTTGTTTTTCCACCCCCTTTCTCTCTATGCCCAGAGATCTGTCCATTCTTGCTTTATTGCTTTCTTTATTGGTGCTTCTATGCACCTCAACAACTCTCTCCGGTTTGGAGCATCCTTAGCCAAACTGTGTCATGCTCTCCTCGGCTTCTACTTGTTTCTCCGAAGCCATGAAAATGATGTTCTGCTCTTCCAGAATGGGTCAGAGCAGAAAGCATTCTGGCCAAGGCTCTTCCAGTGGCAACGAACCATTAGTCGAAATCAAGAGAAGGAGCAGTGGAAGATGCTGACCGCTGACACTGACGGGAAGCAGAAAACCGGAAACCCACTCTGGACCACGCAGGTCAATGCCTCAGTCCCAGCTACAGCATGCTGCCGAAGCACAGTCAGAAAGGTCCCAGACATACACCTCTTACCACCTCTCCTACAACTACTCCCTTCTCGCCTTACTGTCCTTCTACGAACACGGAAGGCTGCTCAAGCCCCTGCCGTGTGGCCTTCGGAATGTGAGTCCCCAAGAGGCAAGCATGGTCTTCCTGCCTTACCTCTTTCTAATCTTCAATACATTACCTTCCCCTGAACACCCTGCAAATTGACCTCTGAACACATTTATCCCCATTCTTTATTTTTATGCATAATACACACACTCAATGTATGCTATAAACTTATTTATGTTCTCTCTTCCCTCACTAGAAGGGAAGAAAGGAAGAGGGATACAAAGCCCAGGACATAGGAGAAGCTGCATATTATAATTCACTTCTTTTTTTTTTAAATTTAAATTCAATTAGCTGACATATCGTACATCATTGGTTTCAAATGCAGTGTTCAATAATTCATCAGGTGCGTATGACACCGAGTGCTCATCACGTCACGTGCCCTGCTGAATGCCTACCACCCTATTAGCCCATCCTACCAGCCACCTCCCCTATGGTTTGTTTCCCAGAGACTCAGTTAAGAGTCTCCTCCTTTGTCTCCCTCTCTGATGGCTTCCCATTCAGTATTCCCTCCCTTCCCCCATGATCCTCTGTGCTGTTTCTTATGTTTCACATGTGAGTGAAACCATATGATAATTGTCTTTCTACAACTGACTTATTTCGCTCAGCATAATCTCCTCCAGTTCCATTCATGTGAATGTAAATGGTAAGGATTCATCCTTTCTGATGACTCAGTAATTCACATTAGCATGTGGAGACTGTCAAGTATCATAAAAAGGAGGCATTTTAAACTATTTCCGCAAAGAAGTGCTAACTTTAACTTTTGTATACATAACATTTGCTCTAGTAGCATTTACTAATAGTTGTCAGAACATACTAGCTGGGACACCCTAAAAGATCAAGTCCCTGATGCCTTTCTCCTGCATGCTTTTTCCTTCATCCCTAGGATTCTTCAAGGTGACCAAAGTCATAAAGAAATATAACTGGCCCTTGTGGATCCTCATCTGCCTGACCTCTGCCCCGTATATCTGAGCACTTCCTGAAGCATCTCCATCTGTTTACCTACCACTTGTTTTGTTTCCTCTGCTAGTTCTCTGAACACCCCTGGTTCCCTCTGTTGCTTCTTATCTATCCTATAATTTTTATTTATATGCACCTCCTGAAGTTAAGTTCCTGTCTTATTTCTCCTTTTGCTCTTCTTCTCCTTGGAGAGGCTGATCTTATGTTTTCTTCTTTTTTAAGATTGATTAATTTATTTGAGAGAGACAGAGAAAAAGAGAGGGTGGGCACATGCAGGAGTAGGGTAGGAAGAGGGACTGAGAAAGAGGGAGAGAGAGAATCTGCAGCAGACAGCATGCTGAGCGAGGAACCCAACACAGGGCTCTAAATTCGGGACAGACCTAAGATTGACCTGGAAACATGACGTGAGCTGAAATCTAGGGTTTGACACTTAACCTACTAAGATACCATCTTATACTTTCAAGTTTCACATCTGTACTTATCCTCAAGACTATAACCTAAACCCTGAATGCTTTTTCCAAAGATCAACTTGATACGGTCAATTGCTACCTTTTGCAAAAGAATATAGCTTTAAAAAAAAAAAACAATCCAGGGGCGCCTGGGTGGCTCAGTGGGTTAAAGCCTCTGCCTTCAGCTCAGGTCATGATCTCAGGGTCCTGGGGTCGAGCCCCACACCGGGCTCTCTGCTCAGTGGGGAGCGTGCTTCCTTCTCTCTCTCTGCCTGCCTCTCTGCCTGCTTGTGGTCTCTGTCTGTCAAATAAATAAATAAAACTCTTAAAAAAAAAAAATAAATAAAAAATAAATAAAATAAAAAAATAACCCATATCCTCAGGTCTTAAACTGTATTTTCATCCCAAACGCCTTTATTTCTGCCCCTAGACACACCATTTTCCCTGTCCACCAGACTGTTAATGTTGGAATTTCTCTCTCACACCTGCTTCCCCCCCCCCCCACCATCCTCCCTTGCCCTCATCCCTTAGTGTTCTCATCCTTTGCACATTCTCTCAGGTGGTTACGTTGTGCTCTGGGCCCCTTCCCATCCCTTGGGCCCCTTCTTTTCTTCTACCTGTGGAATTTCAAAACAACAGGACCGACCCCCTGAGTCAGTGTAGCAGCTCTGCTACCAATCATTCCTCCTTCCTCATTTGCCCCGTGCACCCAAGCCAGACTTCTGAGGCACAGGCTTCACTCCTGCATCTACCTGCTTGCTGCACTGTGTGAATCATCTCCATGTCCTTCAGTTTGCCGCAGACCCCCTGCTCCCTCTCCATTGACTTGTTTCCACTGATCTCACTAGACTCTCTCCAGAGTTTCCCAGTCTTTTGGAAAAGACTGAAAATAAAAAATAGAAACAATTTTACAATGAGAGTCTCGCTGATGTTGATTATAGTTGGGAAGAAGAAAAAAGTATACAGGACACAGGGGAAACAGAGGCACTTATCTCTTAAGGAGTTGTGTCTCCCAGTTGGTATATTACAGTCAAACTCTATTATAGGCATTAACATAATACAGACAGCTACTGTACACAAGAAAATTAAAAATTCCAAGACATATTTTGGATTTTTCATTTGAATAGAAAAATCTATGAGTTCAAAAAAAATGTTAATAAAACCGTAACTTGGCACCATATTAAACAAAATTAACTCAAAATGAACCATGAAACTAAACATAAATTCTAAACCTAAAAATAAAACTTCTGGAAGAAAACATAAGAGAAAATCTTTATGATATGCGTGGGTCAGGCAAAGTATTCTTCAAACAGACACAGACTGTGAACCATAAAAGAAAAATATAAATTGGACTTTGTCAAATCAAAAAGCTTTTGCTCTTTGAAAGGCATTGTTTAGAGAATAAAAAACAAGCCACAGACTGGGAAGGAAAAAACTACAAAACACACATGTGATAAAGAGCTTGTATCTAACATAGATGAAAGTCTCTCACAGTCTAATCAATAAGAACACAAAAAGCCCAATTTTAATTTTTTAAAAAAGGAGGGCAAAATATTCACCAGTCACTTTGCCAAAGAAGAGATACAGATGGTCAATGAGACAAGGCAAAGATGTTTAACATCATTAACTTACTAAAGAAAAGCAAAGTAAAACTACAATGAGATACCATGGCACACGTATAAGAAACGCGAAAATTAGAGACTGACCACACCAAGAGTACTTGGTGAAATGTGGAGGAACTAGAACTCACCTACGCTACTGCTGAACATAAAAGATGACTGCCACCGTGAACCAGTGTGGCCGTTTCTTACCTAGTTAAACAAACATTTACCATATGACACAGCAATCCCATCTCTAGTATTTACCACAGATGAAAGATAGTATGTCTAGGCAAAGGCCTGCCCAAGAATGTTTATAGTAGTTTTCACACAATTGCTGAAAGCTGGAAACACACAAATGTCCATCAACTGGTAAATGGGTAAACAAGAGAACAAAAACTTCTGGGATAAACAGGAATGAACTGATATATGTGTCAGCAACAATGAATCTCAAAGCATTAGGCTAAGACAAGCCAGACACAAAAGACTACATACTGTATGATGCTATGTATATTCTATTTATTTCATTCTAGAAAAAGCAAAGACAGAAATCAAATCAGGGGCACCTGGGTGGTGCAGTGGGCTAGGCCTCTGCATTGGGCTCAGGTCATGATCTCAGGGCCCTGGGATCGAGGCCCGCATCAGGCTCTCTGCACAGTGGGAAGCCTGCTTCTCCCTCTCCCTCTCTCTGCCTGCCTCTCTGCCTATTTATGATCACTCTATCTCTGTCAAATAAATAAATAAATATCTTAAAAAAAAAAAAATCAAATCAGTAGTGGCCAGGGACTGATGATAGGAAAAGGGACTGACTATAAAAGGGCACCAGAAAAATTTCTGGAGTGACTGAATGTACTGTATCTCCCAACTCTGGTGATGGATACACAACTGAGTGCATTTGTCAGAACTCATTAAACTTCATACCTAAAAAGGGTGAATTTTCTTGTGTATAAATTACACCTCAAATAGGGCACCTGGGTGGCTCAGTGGGTTAAGCCGCTGCCTTCGGCTCAGGTCATGATCTCAGGGTCCTGGGATAGAGTCCTACATCGGGGTCTCTGCTCAGCAGGGAGCCTGCTTCCTCCTCTCTCTCTGTCTGCTTCTCTGCCTATTTGTGATCTGCTTCCTCCTTTCTCTCTGCCTGCCTCTCTGCCTACCTGTGATCTCTGTCTGTCAAATAAATAAATAAAATCTTAAAAAAAAAAAAATTACACCTCAAATAAACTTAACTTTAAAGAAATCAAGACTTTAAAAAAAAAAACAAAAACAGAAAAGAGAAAACAAATATTTTCTTTTCCTTATCCCAATCTCCTTATTAATTTCTCTCCCCAAACACCTTCATAATAATTTCTCAGCATCAGCTTAAGGACACACTTTTAAATCCTGCAAATGACAAAAACAAGGTTAAGATTGAGTCTGAAGGTTTCCTGCTGCAAACAAAAGAGGAGTAAAAATTTACACTGCAGGGCGCCTGGGTGGCTCAGTGGGTTAAAAAGCCTCTGCCTTGGCTCAGGTCATGATCCCAGCGTCCTGGGATCGAGACCCACGTCAGGCTCTCCGCTCAGTGGGGAGCCTGCTTCCTCCTTTCTCTCTCTCTGCCTGCCTCTCTGCCTACTTGTGATCTCTGTCTGTCAAATAAATTAAAGGAAAAAAAAATTTACACTGCAAGATTTCCACAACTCTGGGATCCACAGAGAAGTTGTTAACAAAACAAGAAATTGAGCAGGGTCACCAGAAATGATGTTAATATTCTTACTAATACATCTTAAAGTGAGATATTTTTTTCCTTAAAAAAAAAAAACACTCATCAGCTGAAATTGAACTCCATCTATAAAAGAAGGATAACTGGGGCGCCTGAGTGGCTCAGTGGTTTAGGCCTCTGCCTTCGGCTCAGGTCATGATCTCAGGGTTCTGGGATCGAGCCCCACATCGGGCTCTCTGCTCAGCGGGGAGCCTGCTTCCCTCTCTCTCTCTGCCTGCCTTCTCCCTACTTGTGATCTCTATCAAATAAATAAGTAAAAATCTTTAAAAAAAAAAAAAAAAGGAAGGATAACCACCCACTTTCACTAAATATACTGTCTATGAATCCACACGAAGTTAAGAGTGTCAGTCAAACTGAACCACTTGCCTGGCCCCAGGGTAGTTTTTTCCGCCTCCGTGTCTTTCTCCCTATGTTCTGTGCACAGGTCGTGCTGTCCTCCCCACCTCATCAGCTCCAGAATCAGAATCCTTTCTGTCCTTCAAGGTCCATCTCAGACACTAGGTAAGTTCAGGATCCTTTGAAAGGATCCCGATTGGATGCCATTGCCCCTTCTCTGCCTCTCTCTTAACCTTCTGAGTTTCTGTACTATATTTATATGGGTACTGACATAATTCACCTATTGCCTTGCAAGCCGCTAGAGGCTGGAGCAAGTGTGTGTGAGTCATACTCACACCTCCCACAACGCCAAGCACAGTGCCTCGAGAAAAATGTCCAATGGACACGTGTTGAGTGGCAGAAAAATTAAATTTAGACCTTATCTGGTGCTATCATAGAAAATTTGATGCAATCATAGAAAAATGGCCCATCAGAAAATTTTGCTGACCTCTATTTTATTTCAAGGTAACAGACTCACTCTAAATAGAAGATATATTCTGGTGTCTTTTAAAAACATATCATACCGAATTTCCCAAAGGCCAAAGCTAAAACACTTTGAGCAACAAAATAAATAAAGTGGTAGGAATTATAACCAAAAATGTAAAATAAATATCCATGAGTCTATACCCACCCAATTATATGATGGAGTAAATAAATGGAAAACAACAGACGATCTCCCATTCAAGGCAAGTGCAAATAATTTCTTTAGATAATCCACCTTCAAGAAGGTAGAACATAATTCCCTAAGTGTGGGCTTCGAAGAGTGACTTCCCTCCCAAGAGTACTGTATGGAAATGGGACATGGAGAAATCTGACACCACCTCAGCCAATGGATGAAGACTAAGATCGGGCGTTTGTGTGGCTTAATGGGTTAAAGCCTCTGCCTTTGGCTCAGGTCATGATCCCAGGGTCCTGGGATCAAGCCCCACATCGGGCTCTCTGCTCAGCAGGGAATCTGCTTCCTCCTTTCTCTCTCTCTGCCTGCCTCTCTGCCTACTTGTGATCTCTCTCTGTCAAATAAATAAATAAAATCCTTAAAGAAAAAAAAGAGTAAGATCAAGGTTGACAGGTTGATAGTATGTACATTTGATGTAATATGATGAGAATGGCACATTTCCTCTCCAAAACACATAACCTGAGAAAAATATTAACAAATCAAAGTAAAAAACCTTCCACAGAATACCTGACCAATGCTCCTCAAAACTGTCAAGGCCATCAAAAATAAGTATTAAAGTCTAGAAACTGCCACCACCAAGAAGAGTCTGAGGAGACATGACAAACTACAGTGAGATGCTATCCTGGACACAAGTCTGGAACAGAAAATGAACATAAAGGAAATCTGAATAAAGGTTAGAGTTTAGTTCACAATGATGCATAATTCTTGGCTCATTAATTGTAACATACAAATGTAGCATGTCAACAATAGGGGAGTCTGGATGTGGAGCAAATGGGAACCCTGTACTGCCTTTGTAATTTCTCTGTGAAGCTAAAACTGTCTAAAGTTAGAAGTTTATTTCTTTTTTAAATACACGAATTTCATATGTTAAAACTTTATCCTGAAAACATGATGTGCTTCTAGGCAATAAAGAGTTAAGTTATATCACAGGAGATTCGCCCTACAGAGAAACACATCTCAGGGGAAAAGTTGCAGATGAAGTTTCCAAATACAAATAAAATTAGTAGTTTTAATATTTACTCGAAGGTTGTTACCTTTAAATGCATCATTTTAAACTTATTGCATATGATTTCCTTTACCTTAAGTTCACCAAGAAGTAGTGTAATTTTATATTGAAAGCCACTGAAAAATGTATGAATTTATTCAAAGAAATTTACCCTGTGGTCGGCTTTATCGAAAACAAATTCCACTTGAGGAAATGATTGATTTCTCTCTTATCTTTCCCCATTCTGAATAAAGGGACACTATATATGGTTATTAGAATTTAAAAAAATGCGGCTCCGTAGCTCAGGGGTTAGAGCACTGGTCTCGTAGAATTTAAAAAAATGCTTTATGTTCTTAATTTTCACAATTCTCCTTCCAAAATAAACTGAAAAGAAATTTGATATTGGCAAGATCTTATGCATTTGCCATCGCTAAAATTATGAGCTTTTTTTTTCCTTTCTATCTTAATGAGCTTTCTTGAATAAATTATATCTGTATTGGAGATAGTGTGGTCAAAAAGACTGGGAGAGGGTTGTTTTTCATTTGGCTGGTTGTTTTTTAGGAAGGAAGACAGGGGAGCCTGTTCAGCTGCTCTATGAGCCATCCTCTAGAACCTCTCAAGTCATCTCCTGACTTGACTGACCTGGAGAACACCTCGGCTCTGAGGCTCAGATTCCTCCTTTATAAAACGAAAAGATTTTAATTCACAATCACTTACCTCTAAACTCACTCTAGCTGTAAAAACAAACAAAAAACAAACAAAAGTCTGAGTATTAATTTCACAATCAGCCTTTCAAATAAGCATGGTGGGCGTGATTCCCCAGTCACCTCATAGCCCCTCAAGGACAGACTTTGAAATTCATGACAACAGGAATGGGATTTTTCTATCTCTGAACCAGAAATTGTGCTGCATAAGCAAAAACTCAAAAACTCACTGGGGCCAACATCCCTCACTCAACTTTGATTTCAAAATTTGTTTCCTGCTCCCCTATCTCTGGGAAGAGTCTTCCGAAACTAGAGTGCAGCATCCCCATGGCACCATGATGCCAGAATTCAGACAGACACAAAGAGAAGGAAAAAGGAGAAAGGGGAAAGCTTTGTATGTTTCAGAAAAGACAGGATTGTAAGAAAACTGTGCTTAAGATGATAACCTTAATATTAATATTGCTTGAGAACTCACCAA
Organism: Mustela lutreola; assembly: GCF_030435805.1. Taxonomy (NCBI): domain Eukaryota; kingdom Metazoa; phylum Chordata; class Mammalia; order Carnivora; family Mustelidae; genus Mustela; species Mustela lutreola. The sequence goes on from NC_081295.1 coordinate 82,303,670, forward strand.
GGCTATCAGGGACCAGACACTGTGACATAGGACTTGAGACCACAGAGATCATATTTTCCATTGAAATAGGCACAGATGAACAGTGTGGGTCAGCCCTTAGATACATTATGCCACCAAATACCTTCTATGCCCACCACCCTCCCTTGCATCCATCACTTTTATTACCTTAGTTCTTTATGTGTTTGACAAAAGAAGAGCAAGAAAAAAAGATGTTCACAGAGAAATATCCAAATCTTTACTCAGTGATTGTGTTCTAATCTGTCTCTATAGATAGTCTCTGGATTTCCCTCATCACCAGGCCAACTTCATGAGCATTTGACATGTCCAGTCACACAAGGCAACACACCCAAAAGGGCTCCAGGTTGGCTTGATGGCTTTCTGGTCACCGTTTGAACTTCATAATTTCTGAACAAGGGGCTCCACATTCTCGTTTTGGCATTGTGTCCAGCAAATTATGTCGACCATTGCTTTTAAAACCTCTCATTTGGATCCTCAGAAATTCTGATCTTCACTTCTTTCCCTCACATTGAGTGAAGACATTTAACCAATCACCTACAGCACATCATGATTGATCCACAAAATTCCCTAGAGGAATATGTCCATACAAAAATGGCTGAGAATTCCTAGAAAAAATTGTCCAACCTGTAGTCTCAAGATACCCACATTCAGGTTTTCCATTCTCTGCACAACACTGTCCATAATCCCACATTTCCTCTGCCTTTCCATTCTCAACAGTAGCATTTTCACCAGTTTCCTATTAGTTTTCCCTCTCATCCTCAGGTGAGACATTTGCCTGCTTCTTCATAGGTACCCTCCAGGCTTCTCGGACTCAACATCAACTCACCTTCCCCTTCAAGCCTGCTGCCCATACAGTGACAATCATCCCTTTCTTTTCATTGTCCAAACAAAGAGACATGACCTTGACCCTTATCCTTGACCCTCCTCCACACCAAATTCACTTCCAAGTGTTGCCGTCCTAATATTTACTCAAATCTATTCATGTTTGTCCATCCCCTTTGTGATTGCTTTAATTAATACATCTATAACTATCTTCTTGGTTTACCACAATAACATCCTGATTGGTCCCCATGTTTCCAGTCTAAATTTTCTTCCTGATCATCAAGTGCATTTTCATGCTGTAGTCATAAAGAATTTATTTATTTTTTAAAAAATCTGATCACACCGAAAACAAAAAATGCCACAAATTCTTCCCACTCCTATATGTATGGCTTTTTGCAATGCAGTTTTATCAATCCTCCCCTTCCCTCGAGAGGGATGTCTACTCCTTTTCTGCCTCAATTCTGGGCCAAGCTTGTGACTTGCTTTGACCAACAGAATGTGGCAGAAGTAGGATACTGTGGGAGTTCTGAACTCAGCCTCTAGAGGTCACGGGGGTATGCTGGCTTCTGATGTTACTCAGGGCTCTATGCTGGTTGCTGGAGAAATTCCGTTCTTTGTGATGGATAGAAGGTTTTACTTGCTCACAGATTCTAAAATAGTTCTCTCTTTTCAACATCCTATCGAGAGCATCCTGAAGTAGGACACTGTGAATTATCTTTGATCCTTTCCTCTACTTTATCCTCCATATTCAATTTCTCTACAATCTGATCACTGCTTGTTTCAAAAGCAAATCTCAGATGTGTCCTTTCACCTCAATCTCCAATGCCACCGCCTCCCCTAAGTCTAGGTCCTTAGCTGAATTCCAGCAGCAGTTCCTCAGCTAGCCTCTATAGTCTCTACCCTTGTGCCCTCCAAACATTTTAAGTATAGCACACACACTGATTTTCTTAACAAGTTTCCTATAATTTCTCACACACACAAAAGTTTGTCATAATCACCTATGTCCCATTTCATGAAGTCAATACTTTCTATTTCACTTTCAAGGGTTCCCTGTAATTCCTCCCCACAAGCCTATCCAAAATTATTTCCTAGGATCAGAGTTTGCTACTTTTTGAGAGTATGGGTTACACCTCTTTGCATTTTGGAAGAACTACATTAGTACCTAATTTTAAAAAAGATATATTTATTAGAGAGAGAGAGCAGGGGGAAGGGGCATACTTATAGGGAGAGAGAATCTTGAGCAGACTGCCCAACATGCAGGGCTCCACCCCACAACCCTGAGACCATGCCCCAAGCCAAAACCAAGAGCCAAGTGCTTAACCAACTGAGCCACCCAGGCACCCCTCAAGTTAAATGTTTATATACAATATAGTTTGGTTTTTTCCAGCTTCATTGAGGTATTATTGACATATACCTTTGTATGAACTTAAGGTACAACATGATGATTTGATACACCTATATACTGTGCAATGATAACCACTATAGAGTTACTTAACACCTCTATTACCTGACATAATTACCTTTTGTGTGTGTATGTGGTGAGAACATATAGATCTATTTTCTTGGCAACTTTCAAGTATATAATATAGTATTATTAATAATACATGAGTACCTATTTTCATGACAAAAGATATCCAAGGATGACTTCTGCTTTTATGAAAAGAGTCCAAAGGCAAAAAATATCGTTCAGCCTTCATTATGCAGCAAGCCCTTAGAGAGGCAATGAGGACCATGAGTAGCAAGAGTGGCCACCGCTAAGCTCTTTCTCTTGGAACTACACTCTGTCTCAGCATTGAGCTGCCTTAGCTTTGAAATATGTCTGTGAGCATCTGTGCTTCATCTTGATTTATTTTGTGCAACTATCAGCAAGATGTATCCCAAGGTATCAGAAAAACCTAACACAGGTTATTTTGGGGGGGGGGCAGGGAATGTTCAAAAATATTTCCATATAAGTTAATAGTAATTGCTTCTTAACTGTGTGCCATTTCATCTCAGGAAAGGTTTCAGAGGAATACTCGACTTTCCAACAATGGTAGAAACCTGGGGTATCCCTTCACGTACACCCTCTTCACCATACTAGTTCAATTCTCTCAACTACACAGAAAGTGCTCAGTCATATTCACCTGCCCTCTGTCAGTCACGGATGCAAGTTCATCTATGCTGTGCTCTCTATTAACTCGAGTTCTACTAATTTTACAATTCGAGTTCTACCTCCGTAACTCCTGGGCCCTAAATTAGAGACATGACACTAATCCTTACTCTACCAAAAAGTAGTTGTTTATAACCTGAAGAACGACTTTGGTTTCTGTATCTGTACTCAGGGCAGTGAAACTTCTAGGTAGCACATTTGAAAATTCAGTAATTCTTTCAAAACTCTAATCCAGATCCAGTCCTTTCTTCCTGGGCTTGATCTCTTCCACTCCGATCAAGCTCATTGTGTTCTAAATGTTTCCTTTATGATCATTCCCCTTTACTTTCCAACCATCTGGTGTGTTTTTGGGAGTTGGGTACCGTGTCATATCTTGCTCAGGTAACCCATGGGACGTTGCACATAACTAGCAATCAGAAGAGTCCAACATGCAAATTAGTGGTTAGGAGCAGACATCACACAGACTCTGGGGCTGGTAGGAGGCAACTGGTGTTCAGTTTTAGTTCACTATAATGATCATACCATGATACATCCTAATAAATGATGTCTCTGAGAAAGGGACCAAAAATGGAGACACTACAAGGACTCATTTTGGCTAGTTTAAAAGGTGAAGAAATATCATGTCTATTTTTATTGAATCTTCAAATGTGCCAGAGGCCAATCTCTGATATTGTTTCAAATGCTGTGATATTGTCTAACATTTTAAAAACACTCTCTATTGAGGAAAAAGACATCATGATGAGTTAGATCCATCATGATAAAGGGCATAATACAAATAGGATGAGTGTTTTGTCCAAATGACTCTTCACTGAAGATAAATAGCGAACAAATCAAACAGTATCACCACCATCCAACTAGTACACAAAAATACACCTACATTTTCTCCACTAGGGTTGCCCAAGGGATTCAATCTGAAATAAGAGACTTAAAATGGATGAGGTCAGAATCACTTAGGATAATATATTATTCTGTGCATTATAGAATATGAATTAAGGAGCATGGAGCTATGGGAAAGATGTATAAAAGAATAATTTGTGCCCAAGAACAATATTAATTTTCAGAACTTTTCCTCCCTTGTCCCTCTTCACCAATCCATCATATATACATATATATATACATATATATATATATATATACACATACACACATACACACACAGACATACATACATTTCAACACACAGTAGGTGCTAATTCTCTACCAATAATACTAACTAAATACAACTACTCAGAGTAAACAGAAATCTAACTTGCTTCAACTACCAATTTCTATCCTTATATCTTATTACTCTTTATTAACACTTAATACAGAAGATGTATTGAAATGGTCACACCACAGACATGTTTCATTATTTGGCACTGAAAACATCAGCTAAGGATTTATTTACCTACTATATAAAAAATAGACATACATATGGATAAAATGATGTATGGACAATGTAAAGTACCAAAGGCACCATATATTTCGTTGTATCTACTCCAATATCAAAACTACATTTGCTGAAATCCAGTGTTGAAGAGTACTAACCCTTGGTCAGTTTCACATTATAAAAGCCATGGTATAAATTTATACATGCAGAAGATTAAAACCACTGTCTTTCAGGTTAAGAAAAAAGATAGGTGGAGGCAGCAACTCCATTGGTTTTGTCTGACCTGACGCATTCAACTTAAAGAGCTGAAATTGTTTTAAATAGTTTTATGTCTGCTGGGACAGTCCTCATCAAGCACTATTGTTACAAAGCAAATTGGAATTCTCTGTCATGGCATGTGAACTGGAATGTCCTCAAAGCTGTGCAAGTTGAGGAAGAGTCACTAGAGGTCAATCAAACGACGATGTGTGTAGCATAGCTTAACAATACACATTTGGACTCCCTGCAGCTGCAACCAGTCCCATGAGCCACACGTCACCAGCTGGCTCCACGGGCTCAGTAAGAGAGCATGAGATTTTCTGGAGGAGATTCCACTACACAGTACTGTTCATCATTATTCTCATTAACAGAAATATTCAAAGGTTCCTGTAAAACCCTATGTCTACATCCCAAAGCACGAAGGCCTTAGTTTTACATAGAAAGGCATGTTTACAATATCCTATCTAAAGCAGTTTGGTATTAACAACAACAAAGATGTGTATAATTTGCCAAACTACAAAGTGCTCTGCACAGACACAAAGGAATCGACCCCTACAAAATGACTCATTTAATCTCGTAATAGCCCTGTAAGGTAAAAACTATTATGCCCAGTTTCAAATGATAAAAGAAGCTGAGAGAAATTGAAGGATTTATGCAGCAAGTAAATGATAAAGACTGTCCTTTGATTACAAGTCTAATGCTCCTTCCACTTAAAGAATCTAGATTCTGATAATGACCACTTACGAGGCACCATACGAACTGCGGCTGTGGCTCTTGGGGCTGAGGCTGGAGGACTGTAACAGCAAAGTGCAAAGTAATGATAAGGCCCATTAACTTCTTTATGCATTTTTAAAAACTGATCTTAAATCAAGTTGCCATTAACTACTCCACAAGAAGCGCTCACCCCAGTCCAGTCCCTCTCTTATTACGATGATCTTAGAAAACAAAATGAAAAGGGAACTTAACTTCAAGCACTTTATTTAATGAGCAGAGCTTACATAAGTGTGCAGAAATAATACCCTGGAGCTATTTTATATACGAGCCACAAAAGATCTACCACAGATGAGTGACAGAAACATAATTAGTACGAGCTCATGCAGTTGCCGAGTTGCTATTATTTAGAAGAGCACTCTATTTCCAGTTGAGCTTTTGCTACCCACTGAATATCAGTCACCAGAAATTGAAGAACGGTAGCCCAAGAACAGATAAACCTGCTAGGAATTCCTGGGGAGCACTGCTGAGAGGTCCCTAATGAGAAGCCATATTCCTATCCTGTGATTCTGCAATGTAACACACACACACACACACACACACAAAAGGAAAAAGTTCCTTTCTTGGGAAATCAAGCACCGAGATAATGGCACGCAGTCAAGTATGGACTTGCTTGCCCTTTGTCCACAATCTAGATCACATCCTGCTTGCAGTCTGGCTCCAGGCTCAGGAAAGGCCCCTGGAACTCATCCTGTAGTGGCCACTGAATGTAGTCTATGCCCACGTGAGAAAACACTGAGAATACTAACAGCTTCTGTCAGTTCTAGAGTAAGCCAGAAGAAGCAAGGCACTGAGTCAATGTTCTCTCTCCGAGATGAGCTCTTGAAGTTACTCTCAATTTTTCAGAAATATTCCAAGGAAGGAAAGACAGGGGAGGGAGGGAGGTGTTACACAGATCCTATTCTCTAGGCAAGCCTGTGTGATTCTGGGGAGGAGTGAGAGATAAAGTCAGCCTCAATCTGGCTACGTGGAGCCTGCTTCATGCTTAAAAACAATTTTGCAACTTCACTGCCTGAGTGGTTTGATTGAGGGACTTATTTGTTGTTAATAATAGCAATGGTAGAAATTGTGAGGTGGGGAATTGTGGAGAGGGGGCAGGAACGATTTGGAGATTTTTCTTTTTGAAAATATTCATTAGAAGGCATGCCTTTTAACATTGAAAGCACTATTGTAAGTATTCAAGAAAAATATCTTGGATGAAAACCCAGGACACCAGCAATGAATCCAATGCTGATTAATTCAAGCACTAAGCAAATATTAACCACCAGACACGGTTCAGGCATTGACTCCACCATTCACTGTCACACAGTGTCTTGGAACCAGTGTCATTCTATAAAAACAGAAGTTCTTGAACAAAGAATATCTGCAGTTTAACCCTAAAATGTTGATTTAAGAAATGAATTCTACTCAATTTTAAAAGAACAGGACATAAATTATGCTACCTCACCCTCCCACCCTTTCTGATAGGACTAGACTGGACAAAAGAATGTTTTGAAATGTGTAAAGGGCTTACAGAATTCCAATTCCTTAGCCTTTACTTAAACCAGTATTTCTGTGGGAAATAATATTACATAATGAATGACTTTTTTTTTTCTTGTGTTCAGCATGAAACAGTAAATATTAGGCACGCCATTTCCCCCAAGGATTGAAATGACATGAAAGAAGCATGAATAGTGATAGTTAAAGCTATTAAAAACACTCATCCAGACACAGCGGACTGGAGGTCTGGTGCCTAGAGGCTGACTTAGAAACATACCAAGGGGGAAACCATGAATGCCGGGGTTACAGAAGGGCTCCTAGGAAATACAGCAGACCAACTCCAAGACTAAGGTGTGGGAAAGAGCAAAGGCAGAACGAGATTCTCAAGCAGCAGAACTCACTGGATAGGAAACAGGAGAATGGGTGCATGTTTTAAAAGTCGGTTAAATCTCAAAAGGCAGGTGTGACCAGACATGTGACCATTTCCTTGATAAAAGCCATCTTCAGGAAATTAGATTAGTTTTGTAAATCATCTTCCAACAAAGTACATACAGAGTTCTTTAGCAAGTAGCTGGATTTCCTAGCTGTTCAGGGCTCCCTGAGAGCCATCGGCTATATCTGAAAACCCTCCCATATACCAAAATGTACTAGTAGAGTCCTTGCCCTTGAGAACTTTTTGGTCTAACAGAGAGGTGTGCGAATAGGGGTGGGGGGAACTCTGTCTTAAAGGAATTAAGAAGTGGGATGTGATTATTTCCTGCTGGGGAAGTAAGAACTTTTCATTTAGGCAGACCCCTGGGGATTGAGGTTGGATATAAATTAAAGACTAGAATTTAAGAAACAATGTTTGTAGAGAACATTGAGAACACAAGCTCAGCTGGTGTGAACGGGTGAAAAGAAGCAGGGAGAATTAAAAGTGGAGAAAGTCAGCCTGTGGATCTACTAGGACACGCAAAGCCTCCAGTTTTAGTGCCGGAATTTCTAGGCAAGTGTCTGTCCTACTACTTGCTCTTTAAGCTCCTACCTGATTATCATAGACCCTCTAGCCTGTATAGATGGGTGTCAGAGGGAGGCTGATGCCTACCCTCTCGCTTGGTCTTAGTCCATTTTTACCCTGTCCGTGAGTCTGAACACTTGCTCTAGGACATATGGTGGCATCTCCATTTCCACTTCCCTTAAATTCGGTGTCCTTCCGACTCTCCCTGAGAGGGACACAGCAGCACCTTCAGCTTTCAGTTGACCTCAACTTCTGATCCCACCACCCTTCACAGTCCCAGCCTCGAGAAAAATCCAACGCTGTTTCCTGTCCTGACCATACCCACCCAAAAAGATATCTTGTGACAACTGGGTTTTAAGGGGATTACATGAGAAGTGACAAATTTGCGTTTGGGTTTCAAAACCTGAATGTCACAATTATTCCTAGTATGCTCTTTCTGTGTTTACAGACTCTTGTTTTCAAAGCATTACCATGGTTAATACATCCTAGCATCCTGTGGATTCCTTGTACATTTAGGGCCCATCATTTCTCAGAGGCCATCAGAGCCCAGTGTTGGGTCTATACCAGTGAACTCCTCCTGAACTACTCCATCCCGAGAAGAAGACATCCTTCCATAAATCCTGATAGTCCTCAAACTGTAGGGCATGTGTTGAAATCTTCATAATAGTGGGTAACACACACTGAATATCTACTCTGTTCTGGCATATTATACACAATGCTTTGTTTTATCCAGATTACATGCCTACAAAGTATGCCATATTACACCCATTTCACAGGTGAGGAAAATGAAACTGAGAGACCAGCAACTAAGATAATTCAGCTAGTAATACTGATTCAAACTTCAGTGTGAGCCGAACGCTGTTATTTTCCCCACTAGGTAGCAAAAGCAGTCTTAGATGATTCCATAGTATTTTTATGTCCTATAAATCTCGACTGTAAATTCCTGTTGTTCTGAGTTTGTCTGATACTCAGCACAGTGTTAGGTTTATTGTGGGTGCCTGATTGACTAATTGTGCGCATAATATATAGCGTGACTGGAAAATCCCTGTACAAGTGGAAGAAACAACGAATGCTGTAGAATTTTACTCTGAGGCACAAACAGTTGGACAGATTCACATGGAGCCAGTACAGTCAGGTGTGACAAGACAATAAAACAATGGAATCGGTCAATTCAGTGAGAAAAACGGCAATCAAAGCTGTTCTAAGCCACGGCATGAATCAAAACTAATTCCATGAGAGCTTCAACTGGCTATGCGGAACCTAATGTTCTCATGGCATCTCTCCCCGGCATCAGCACAGCCTCACAGAAGCTGTGGCAGATACTGCAAAGGAGAAATGAACTTTCCTATTTACAGACATATCCACCCCGGAAAATTATTACACAGACACTGTTTTAAACATCTTGCTGTTTTATTGATTTGACTGAACTGAAAATATTGTGGTTTTTCTTCACTCCAGATACAGGAAGTATGTCTGCTCTCAGGGAAATTTAACCTAAATAGAAATTATGCCATCTTACCCCATCTGACCTTGCAATGCATACACTGCAGATCAGTGTTCCAAGGCCTGCTGTCCAGTCTCCAAAGCTCCCCCAAGAATGTCATATACACAGAAAGCTGGCACCTGGATGAGCTTCAAAGTCCCCACATGGGCATAGGGGTGAGCTCATCACATCAGGCTAAAAATCACCCTTTGTTCACAGTGTCACGTCTTGGCTTAGTAGGAGATGGTTTCTTCACAATCACCTCCATTCATGAGGGGAGAGCCCTGGGGTCCACACTGAACAGATCTTCATTGAGCTACAGAAAACAGAGAAATAGCTGCCATGCTTTCCCAGTGATGTTATTAGTATTTAAGTGCTGTTCTCCGGCAGGGGTAGGGGGTGGCGGGGGGCAGGGGACGTTGAGAACCCATTTCCAAGAAGGGTCTGACCTATTTTCATGATTCTTGGGGCACTAAATGAACTAATTGCTCAAAAATTTCAAAGGAGGAAAAAAAATCAAATCCATCCAAATTCTAAGAAACCACCAGAGAAGGCTGGTTTGGGCAAGAGATGTTGCTTATAAAACTTGCAGCTTCTACTGCGAACCATGTAAATGATTCTACATCTAAGTGGAGGGCTTAACCGTCTGGAATAGGAGCACTCATTTCCACTGTGGCGGCTGGACATGTTCTAAATGAATGATGATACTAAGTAAAAACACCTGTGAAATGGCACCTTCCCTCTGAATTCCGAGTTCTCACTGTATCTCACCATTCTCAGGCAATTACAGACAGCTAATGGAGGGAAGCACAGTCTCACTTCAGCGAGGCTAAGCGATTTCCCAGGAACCACTTAGCAAGTCAGCAAGTGTAAGTAAGGACCGAAGCAGCGGGATCCTTCAATAACGCTGGGCCCCCACACCAAGCATGGCATCTCAGCTCAGGTTTGCCCGATTAGGAAAAAACTGGGAAAGGTCGGCCAACAGTTTGCGGATCCTTCCTGCTGCGGTCGCCATGAAGGGGCTCACAGTCATGTATCCAGAGTGTCTTTTCTTCTATCTGTTTAATTTTGTTTTCCTTCTCTCAGTTCCTGCCCCCGCATGCTGTCTCCTGAGAGAGCTTCAAGTTCAGGAGGAAGACTGATGAAATGACAGTTGCTAACTTTATTAAAAAGTACAAGGTATCACAGGTCTCACTAAGTAAACAAATAATTACCTATTTCCTTGCCATTCTCCTCTCCTTTTCTTTCTTTTTTTTTTTTTTTTTATTTTATTTATTTGACAGAGAGAAATCACAAGTAGATGGAGAGGCAGGTAGAGCGGGGGGGGGGGGGGGGAAGCAGGCTCCCTGCAGAGCAGAGAGCCCGATGCGGGACTCGATCCCAGGACCCTGAGATCATGACCTGAGCCGAAGGTAGCAGCTTAACCCACTGAACCACCCAGGCGCCCCTCCTCTCCTTTTCTTTTTGGCCCCTGCTTCATTTTCCTCTCCAGCTTGATCACAGATGGTAGAAGTAGTAGGATATTGCTTTTGGTTACACTGAGACATAATATTATGGAAATCCTTTCCTTGCAGATTTTATTTTTTTTACTTAGAAGTCCATGCATGTTATCAACTGTGATGTTAACGTTACAAATATTAACACCATTTTTAAAAACTGGGTGTGGTGAAAAAATAATGATACTGTTCTGCTGAAAATAAAAAAATAAATAAATAAAAATAATAAATAAATAAATAAATAAAAATTACTTTGAAAACTAAAAAATAAATAAATAAAAAAGACCTTAGGTAAAAAGTGGTCACTCTGAAAATGCAAAATAATTTTTTTTTCTTTTTCTGACAGGTTTATAAAAAGCAGAGACAAATGAAGATCTGTGGTATCTCTTGTCTCTTGGCTCAGTGTTTTCGGCCTATATCAGGGTTTCTCAAACATGGCACTACTGACATTTGGGGCCACATAATTCTACGCCGTGCAGGCTGTCCTGTGTGTTGTAAGATGCTTGCCACATCCCTGGCCTCTACCCACTAGATGCCAATAGCAATCCCTCCCCCTGAGTTCTAATAACCAGAAATTTCTCCAAACATTGCCAAATGTCCCCAGGGGGGGCCCAATCAGCCCCAGACAAGGACTCCCCTCGATCATACCACTGGGTCATCCACGTGTTTGTGTGCCTTCGGGAAGAAAGGAAATGATTTTGAGTTTTTTAAGCTGTCATTCTTGAGGCAGGGATGAAGCTAGGGGTCAGTGAGGTGAGAGATTATTTTCTTTAATAACATCTGCTCACCTCACACTGGTCTGGAGAGAATTGCTGTGAACACCACAAGGCTGGTTAAAGGATCTTGAGCTTCTTGGTGGAAAAAATGGAACCCGAAAAACAATAACAAAAGCACCAAAGAATAACATGTTTTACACAACATGAGGGGACTGAACCTAACAGAACCATAGACATTTTCAAACTTTTGTATATGTTAACAAGCTAACATTTTTTGGCATTTACTTATTGATATGGCCTAATAAAATGGTAAAAAAAATATTAAAAATAAGAGTTCATCCTTGAAATATTAGAGACCACTTTCACATTCTCTTGTCTTTACCAATGAAGTACTAGTCAGCTCTAGAAATACGTTCAAGTGCATTTCACAAACAACTAATTAATCCTTGTGGTGCATTAATACCGAAGGAATCACTATCATCTCTTACTGACAAGGCAGATGTAAGGACAAGTGGCATTGCTATTCTGAAATACTGCAAACTAAGAAGAGGCTCTTAAATATAAGATTTTTATAGCAAAACATCAGTAAACCTCAATTTACGTAGGTTCAGGATGTAGAGACCTTCTTGGACCACAGAGAAAAATTTGCCGTGTCTGATTCTAGAATTAACACTCTAATCACTTCTATGCACTATCAAAATTAAATTTAGTTAGGAGGATTTTCCTTTTAGACAATTTCCACCTATAAAAAGTGTATCTTATTTTTAAAAGAATCCCAAATAAGAGCATAAGCATCACATATGTATGTGGTTTTGTAACAATAAGCCAACTGGTCCTATGGGTTAGCTTGCTTCCAATAGACACACTCCTCACTTGCTGACTTAAGGCCATTGATCTGTAACAGAACTAATTTACCTTCTTTAAGATTTGCAGGCCACTGGTCTTGGGGAATGAAGGACCAGAACGTTCCCAGGCCACAGGAGCCAGAAAGTCTATCTGAAGCCTCCTCGGCTTTCTGATTGGCCCAGCAATCTTCTGGTAAAATGTTTTTCCTTTTTAAGTTCATACAAAGACTCTACTGACCTCCCTTTGAGCATGTGTAGACCTGCCCTCCCTTGCCAGAAAAAGAGTGTACTCTTGCACAGCCTGTGGGTACCAAGAAACCAGCCCTTCTTACAAATACCCCTGAGCACCAAGGAACTAGAACTTTTTGCACAACCTCTAAGCCTGCATGTGATCAGGAAACGTCATAGACCACTGCATTCCCTTAACCAATTAAATTCCTTTAAAAATACCTGGGTCAGGCAGAAACCTCCAGAGTTGGCCCTTGGACAAGAGTCCTCTTCCTCCCCAGGTGGCGGGCCTCCTGAATAAAGCTCATATTCCTTTCTGGTCTAAACTGGTCTCTTGAGTATTAGCTTTCAAGAGACAGACAGCCCATCTTGGGAGTTTCCTTTGTTAACAGTTTCTATTTTCAGAGGTCAACTGTGAAATATGCAGTCCTAAATTTCCAAAAGCTCACTCCCCCAACATGCAAATTGCCTCCTAAATAAAACAACAAAATTCCTTTGTTTGGCAGCCAGATGCCCAAGACTAGGACAATTTACCCTGGAGTACACAAACGTGAAACATAAATCTAAGAGAAAATATCAGAAAATATCGTTAGACCAATTTGGACGACAAATCTTTTTTTTTCCCTTAAGATCTTATTTATTTATTTGTCAGAGAGAGAGTGTGCACAAACAGGGAGAGTGGCAGGCAGAGAGAGAATCACAGTCCCTGCTGAGCAAGGAGCCTGATATAGGAATCGATCCCAGGACTCTGGGATCATGATCTGAGCCAAAGGCAGTGGCTTAACCAATTGAGCCACCCAGGTGTCTCCGGAGGACAAATCCTTAAAGAAAATGAGAATAAAATTTATACTGAGGAACTGAGGTTTTCATTTCCAAAGTACTTTTGCAGAGTGAATAAGCGGTTCAGAAAACGGCAAAGAAGAACCAACAGAGGATTTTAAAGTATTTTATGGAGCTGTAGTCAGAAGATGATTGAACTTGGAGGAGCCAAACTGCTGTCTTACCTCTAATTAGCTCTGTGAACCTGGGCAAAACTGTCTAATCACATTAGTGCAGGGCACAGGAATGAAAAAGGAGAGCAGATCGGTGATTTTAATATTCTTCATACCTATTTCAACAGTTCCTCTGAGTTTTCCTTAGGTTTAAAAATGGAAGAGATGGAATTTCACTACCGATGGGACTCTGCCCATTACCTCACCACAAGTATCCAGGATCCTCGACACACTCTTTACTTCACCATCTGTAACATTGAAGCAAAATGTCTAATTTTAGAGAATAAAAGAACACAAGGAGCTTCAAGCTCTCTTTAGCCTAATGTCTCTATCCCTTCCCTTGAAGGTAAGAGCCAGGTCTGCCTGAGTTTCCGCCGTATCCTGAGCATGAGCACATGTGCCTGGCTCATAGCAGGCACTCGGAAAATATGTGTAGAATAAAGAAATAATTCTGTGCATCAGACCCAACGCCATGTATCTTTCACATGGCTCGTTGGTTGGTGGTTAAATGACGACACACACAGGAAGTGAAATGGCACTCGGACAGCACGTACCGCATCATGACAACACAGATTTTTAAGGGCCATCAGTATTTCACATTTTCCGAAGTGCTGTGTTCAGTAATTATAATACTGCCACCTGAAATTCTCCTGCTAGGTCTTTAGTTTCTCCTAACAGAAATGAAAACGTGAGCAGAAGAGCCAGATTCTGAGGAAAAGTATAAAGAAAGCAACTCCTGAGGGAATTTGGATGATGGAAGGAAAATATTAAAGATTGTGATTCCCCGCAGCAAGAGACAGACTTTTCAAACTGAGGCTGTTACCGTCTGCACTTGTCACTGGCCATCTGCTTAGGTCTAATCTGGTCTACTGCTAGCCTTGAATATAAGTTTAAATTCTGTTCCTCTAAGTAAATTCCAGGAATGGTTCTCTTACCCTTTCCTGAATTGTGAGCTAAGTTTTCATCCTTGGACTATTTCAGCAAAAGCATTAAAATGCTACCATAAGATCAGGCTGCTGACCCAGCACCCATGAGTGCCAAGTGAGGAAGGCAGCCACACACTTCGCCCCTCGTGGTGAACCTCCTCATGGCCCAGCCTCTACTTTGTTTTTAAATGTCAAGCCCACGATTCAGTTACATAATGACACCAACATATCAATGTCATACATGGGTGTGGGAGAATTCTAAAATGACCCCTCGAGTTCCAGCTCCCTGGTGTGCATGCACCCTATAACCCTCTTCTGTCGAATGCAGATGTAACCTGTGGATATGACGAGACAGTCATCACCTTACTCTATTATGCTTATGACTGTCAACAGACCAGATGGGACTAGAAGTCAGAGAGAGGCACTCCTGTTGTCCTGAAAGACAGAAACCATCTCCATCATGAAAATGCCTATGGAGACCATAGGAGCTTCAGTGGGCTTCCCCACTACCTAAGGGGCCTCTGGCCAGCAAATGGCAAGGGAAAACAGGGACATCAATCCAAAAACCGCAAGGAACTGACTCCAATGTGAGCTGAGAAGAGGACCTACAACTCCAGTTGAGAACTGCACCCTGACCTAGTGAGCTCCTGAGCAGAGGACCCCGTGAAACCCTGCTGGACTCCTGACCCACAGAATGTGAGATAAAAAATGGGATCTCCCTGATATGAGGAAGTGGTGATGCAACATGGGGGCTTAAGTGGGTAGGAGAAGAATAAATGAAACAAGATGGGATTGGGAGGGAGACAAACCATAAGTGACTCTTAATCTCACAAAACAAACTGAGGGTTGCTGGGGGGAGGGGGTTTGGGAGAAGGGGGTGGGATTATGGACATTGGGGAGGGTATGTGCTTTGGTGAGTGCTGTGAAGTGTGTAAACCTGGTGATTCACAGACCTGTACCCCTGGGGATAAAAATATATGTTTATAAAAAATAAAAAATTATAAAAAAAATGGGTGCTATTTTAAGTCATGAATTTCACAGTCATTTGTTACACACCAATAGCAAGCTAATACAAAGAGGAAAGAATCACGAGCAGATTATGAAATCAGGTGAATGGGCAGAGTGCTGGAGAAGTTAAATTCAGTATACATAATGAGAAGGGATGGGCTCCAGGCTACAATGGTTGAGCTGTCCTTTAACACTGAGAGATATACTTGGCATGGGAACATAGCCGCCCGATAATGAAGGGGGTTACTATAAAGTCACTATACCCATGGGAATTATAGCTAGGTGGCAGAGCACACGCTTTCCCCTGCCTAGCACATATCTGGCATAGAGGAGGTGGTCAATAAATGGTGTTGTTGAATTAATAAATATTGAATAAATAAGCTTGTTTATTAATGAATAAAATGCTGTCTTAAGAATTAAGAAAATAGTGAACATATTTATTTGATGACTGAGTATCCATTTCATAAATCCACAGTGCCTTAGAAGTTACTACCATGTACAGGGTGGTTGGTTGGCATCCCACTCTTTTTTTTTTTTTTTTTTTTTAAAGAAAGATTTTATTTATTTATTTGACAGAGAGCAATCACAAATAGGTGGAGAGGCAGGCAAAGAGAGAGGGGGAAGCAGGCTCCCCGCTGCACAGAGAGCCCAATGCGGGGCTCGATTCCAGGACCCTGAGATCATGACCTGAGCCGAAGGCAGAAGATTTAACCCACTGAGCCACCCAGGTGCCCCAACATCCCACTCTTGATTTAGGCTCAGGTCATGAGTTCAGGGTCCCTGTGTCAGGCTCCACACTCTGCAGGGAATCTGCTCGGGATTTTCCCTCTCCCGCGGCCCCTCCCTGCATGGTCGGCTGGAGCTGCATCGTGGGCTTGGCAGGCGGAGTGAGGATGTTTTTAGTTCAGTCCAATCCAAGTCAATATTTATTTATTGTATTTGGAGGAATACCATGAGCTACAGAAAACTGCTAAAGGCTTCTGTAGTCAAAGTGGCTTAAGTAGATTAACTTATCAGGGGTAGGGATATTGAACAGGCTGGAGGAGAAAAAATCAGGGCAGCGGGCAAATCCTTCAGGGGGACCCAGCAGCGGTCCCCCACAAGGAAGAGGAGCACCAAACAGGGAAAAATGGTAAGACTGGGAATGTCTAGAGACACCATGAAGGATGGATTAAAGCAGAGTTATTAAATGGTTTGGAAAACAGCAGAGAAGACAAAGTAAAGACACTGTGGTTTTGAATCAATGTGACTGTGGGAAAAGTGGTTTCGCTGACAGAGATAAGGAAGACACCTTTCCGTGACTCCCACGATTTCTAGAATAACAGTCAAATTCCAAAGCATCCCACTGAAGGCTTCCTGACGCCTGCTTTCTCTCTGCCACACACCCTCAGGCACGTGAGCAGGCATGCACACCCTGGGACCATGCCGGGGAGTCCTCTGAACACAGGGGGCCCTTCCACTACTCTGTGTCTCTCCTCCCCTTCTTGGTCTCACTGTCTTCTGCTTAGACTTCAAATGTCTCTCTGTGTCTCCTCCTCCAGAAACCCTTCTCAGTCCCACCAGTCTAAGTCAGATGACTCTTCTCTTGTCCTACTCTATCTAACACCTGTGAATAAAGACCTCTGTCACAACATCCACCAACTTGCTTAATTGTTACATACTTGACTGTTTCTCCACCCTAGACTGTGGGCTCCCTGAGAGAGCAAGCCCTGTATATTATTTGATTTTATATGCTCAGCAACTAGAACTATCCCTGAGATATGAAAGACACTCAATAAAATTTGTTGAATGAATTGTGAATTGTGTTGGATTTGAATTTCAGGTGATGGAAGGATGGACTGGAGCATGATTAGAACTTTGTGTTCCAAATGCTTAGCGTACGTCCTAAGGATTTAAGTTTCAGACAATAAGCAAAAGAGTCACAATTGAACTAAGAACTCTGAATCACCGCTAAAACTCTCTGTGATAAAATAGAAACTCGGATGCATAACTTCAGGGAACTCTAAAAACTTCTGCTGATATTATCTGCACGAAAGCATTTAGAAGGATCACTCCATTTCAAGATTTGAAATGAACAAAATAAAAACTTCAAAATAACACTCTCCAGACACCTAAATTATCCTGTGCAATCATCATCTTTGAAAAAGAAACGAATGCTTAGCAAAAATACAACAAATAGAAGGTGACCAGGGGCACATATATCCAGATGGCCTACTGTGTTTGCAAAACACAGGACTTGCACACAAAGGGTGTAAATAATAATAATAGCTTGGTAATTTACATTTTTAAGTTACTTTCACATACATTCTTTATTGGGGCCTTATATCCCTGTGAAGTAGTCAAGATGTCATTATCTTCATTTTATGAATGAAGATCCTGAGGCTGAATGAGTCCTGGCCCTCTCCTCCTTTATGGGAGCAGCAACTTTGTTCTCACTTTTTCGCACTAGGCAGAGCAGATCCAGATTCTGTGGGACCTGAAGGGTTATATAATGTGGAGTGCCTTATCCAATGTAGAATCATTAATATCATATATATAGTATATATATTATGTATATAATATAATCTAATAATAATATAAAGAATGTAAAATCATTAATATAAAGTTAGGCATGAAGTATAACTTCAGGGTTTCACTTGTATTAGTTCATTTAATCTTCATGGGAAAGGCACTGTGATTATCTCCATTTTACATATGAGAAAACTGAGTTGTTTAGGTTTTCTCTCTTTTTGATTCTGTCTCAACATCTGAAGAGCATGCCCTTAGCTTACATACAGGGCCCAGACCTTGAGCCAGGGCAGCGCTACGTGAAGAACGACCCACTTGAATCACCCATTGTCAAGGATGAAACCCATCCAGACGCCCCAGCCAGTAGGCTGCCACGGGAGCCAGGTCCAGAATGAACCAGAACCTCTCACATCTGGGCCTGCGTATTCCATGGCTTTATCGGGATAACTGCAGAATTAACTAAGTCTATGGAATCTCATAAATAATCCTCTTTTCTTATTCTGAGGGCAGTTTCATTTTTCTGGGTTTATTGGAAAAGCTATCTTAACCTCTGTGGACAGGCGTAAGGGTACACACACACACACACACACACACAGGGGGACTCAGTTATCCCACAGCAAAGGAAATGTGATGTGGCAAAGCCTGGAAAGACCATCCATGCATCCTACTCTATTTTGTGCTGAAATTCCACTGACAATTTTATCACTACACCTAACTGCAGATGACCTCATTGCAGTTCCCCATGGATCTGCATCCTAAGCAAGTTCGTGTGCAGATTATCTACTAGATGATTCGCCAGGCAGAATCTGGATACTGTGGACAGAGATGTCAACAATGCTGAAGCCTGGCTTCATAGCTACTGTGCGGAAAGAGGAAGCAACCTCCAAAAAGCACACGTCACTGGAAAATATAAAACTGATCTCATAATAGCATGTCTAGAGTTGTAGGAATAGCTGCCAAATTTGTTAAGTCCTCAGAAATAATTTTGAGCATCTTATGTTTGATGCTACTCTTTTTCTTATCGCTTAACGACTTTTCTTCCAGGCAGTCCGGAAATTCTCACATCATGAAAAAGGTTAAGTTTCTGCATATGTCCAGACATTGTCTCTCATACCAAACTGTGCCCTTGAGACATGGTCAAATAAGATATGGAAAAGCCATTATTTAAACTGGAAAAAAAAAAAAGAAATTCTTATTTAGCACAATCATGCAAATGTTGGCTTCCGCACTACTCTAACATCACTGGGTTTTAAAAGTCCGTCCTACAATCATGGCAGAGACTTAATACTGAAATGTTTTCTTTGAACGTTTCATTTAAAAAATGTAAGTGTAGAGTTTTCATATTTTTAACTGTGGGGATTTCAGAGAAAAACCACATTGAACAACTACTGACACACTATAAATGTCCATGCTTGTCTTTGTAATGTTCCCTCAGCCACCGAGGACACTTGCTTCTCCAAATATGGGACATAGTATTAAGGAGTCCCCCATACTGATGTTTTATTTCTCTTAAAATTTTTTCAACAAGAATTTGTCTCCTTTTGGGGAAAATGAAAATCATATACACTTTCAATACAATGCAATCCATCCAATCTATCAAAATGTCCAAATAAGAGGTACTTATTTGTTCATTTCTTAAACAGAACTTCAGTATGTTTCCCCTTGGTATGTGGAAAATGAAAATCATCATCCAGCTATCACTTCATTCATTCATTCGATAAATATTTATTTAGCACATCCATGAGTCAAACCCTAGGCCCTGGACATACAAGACAACACCCTTATCTTCACTGAACTGAATTTGAGTGAAATTCCCAAAGGTCCTCATTGGTATTTAGCAAAACATGTGCATATATTGCTTAATTTTCTTCCTAATGGGAACAACCTTGGAAATTTTTCCTAAATTTCATAATAAAGATCAGTGGTGGAAAATGGCAGAAGCAAGATTTTGATTTCATGAAAGAAGAAATGACTATTAAAGCAATCCACTGGTAAGGTTGACTACCTTGGGAAAAAAAAATAGCAAACTCTGGAATGCTGTTAGTATTCTAGTCATGGAAGGAATCTCAAATCAAGCTGGATGAGGGAGGCTGGAGAGTTGGAAACATTGCCTCGCAGACTCCCACATTAGGTGAGATGTTGGGGGTGCTTTATTCAAAGTGTGCTAATTCAAAGTGCTAATTCCAAGAGTGCTGATGTTTTCAAACTTAACTTACAGACTAGACTATCTACTGAGAAGACAAATATACCAATGACAAGACATTAGTATTCATTCCACAATAATGTTAATTGGTTAATGTTAATAATGTTAATTGGTTTGCCTGAAAATTGAAAACAACAACAACAACAACAAAGAAGGTATATGTCTGATGCAGAAATTGTTCAAAAAGAGCCATATGTGTGGTCTCATCTATCTAAGCTTCTGGGAGAGTCCTAAAATTCCTGATAAAATTTTACTTTATCAAATAATTTAATTACATCAACAGACAAGCATCCGATCAATCAATATTTTAGACTATTTTGTTTACACAGATGAAATGCAGTAGCTTTGGAGACGGAGTTCAAATTCCAATGCAATATTAATAGTTGCAAGGCTTTGAGCAAGTTACCTACCCTCTCTGAACTTCAGCTTCCTCACCTGTAGAACTGGGCTACGTAATGCCCATCTTGCGGCACTGTAGGAAGGATCTTGACAGTCAGAAAGAGCTCTTCCCAGGACATCCCTGAAAGCTGTGGGAGGCAAAATGGCTCCAAAAGTATGTCTATATCCTAATCCCTAGAACCCATGAATATGTTGCATTACATGGCAAAAGGGACTTTCTAGCTGATCTTGAAATTGGGAGATTATCCTGGATTGTTCAGGTGGAACCAATCAAGACACATGAGTCTTTACGAGAACTTTCTGGGTGGAATCTGAGAAAGGCAGCAGAAGGGAAAGCCTGAGAGACTCAAAGTATAAAGTTGCAAGAGACACAAGATTTGATTATTTGAAGATGGAAGCAGGAAACATGACAAGGGAAGAAGGTGGCTTTTGAGAGCTGAGAGAGGCTCCCAGCTTGCAGTGAGAAAGGAAACTGGGACCTCAGTCTTACAGTCACAGGCATTGAATTCTGCTAATAACCAGAATGAACACAGCACCTCCAGACAAGAGATCAGGTTGGCTGACACCTTAATTTTTGCCCCATGAAACCCAGTGCAGAGAAACCAGCCACGTCTACCTAGACTTCTTACCCACAAAAGTGTGAAAGAACATATCTGTATTGTTTTTAAGCCACCAAATGTATTATAATTTGTTACAGCAGCAAGAGAAAATGAAAACATTATACGCTTAAAATTAATATAATGTAATATGTCAAATATGCCTCAATTTAAACCAAAACTAATACACTTATAATTGGACTCATCCTGGGACTGTAAGTACCCCCGCATTGCATCACTATTATTTACAACAAACATGGATTGAGGAGTGTTATGGTTAATTGTAAAACAAATTTCAGTTAAGAAAACAAGAAAGCTATTTAAAGCTGAACAAGTTCAAGACACTGTCAGAAGGTACACTGCTCAGATTTCTAGATTTTTCCTCAAGCTCTGATCTAAATTATGCAATGATTACAAACAGGTGAAAGCTGATTAGGTTTCTGGGGAAAGAGTAAAGAAAAGCTCTCAAAGGATTTGTCCAGAGTCATTTGTTGTATTGAATTATACTGAAGGTTATAAAGCAACTTCTTCCTTGTTCACTGCTATATCCATATTCCCTGTTTCTATAGTAGCTGCTCAATAAAAATCTACTAACTGGACAAATGGAAGCATATTTACAGTGACAGCGGATAGAGAACAACTGTTATGCTTTGCACTGAATGAGTACTTCTGTAACAGCATTCATTTAAGGAACTGCTCTAATTTCAAAAATTTCAACTTTGTTTTTGGCTAAGTTTACACAAAATGTGTGGTTACCAGTAAACATTACCATAGGAAGCCATATGTCCAAGCAGTGCTTTGGGAGTAAAGGGATAAAGAAGGAAGATGATGTCGATGGGCTCCAGAATGAAATGCATGTTGGCTGTACCCCAGCTCTGGCCAGGCATCTGTGAGGGCAAAGAGAGCATGTTTCTATGGATTGGCTCCTCAGGCTAATGGGCTGTTGGCACTTCTCTCACGGGACCACTGAAACTCCTGAGACAGACTGAGCAGGAAGAGAGCTCGCATTTCCCTTGTGATAAACAGGGTCCTCGTCTTTCTTTGCATGAATGGCTGCATTATGTGCAGATGTTCAGTGCACTTCCACAAGCTTTTATGGATGAATAAGTGGTATCATTATGATGTGATCTGACCAGAAATGAAGCATGGCCCACTGCCATCTGCAAAAATCCTATCTTTCTGATATAGAGTGTAGAGGGACGAAGCTAATGAAACTAAAATACTCCTCAGAAATACAGATGATTCCTGGAAAGACTATCAATTAATCTCAAAAGAAGAAATTGAATTTCTCTCTGCACCATTCCAGCTTTAAAAATCTTTCACTTCTGACCGTCTCTTGGTTGCAAGTAAAGAAACAACTTAAGCCACTCCATGAAAAAAAATCTCTCTCACAGGAAAATAAGTGGAGCTAAATGGGAAATACTTCAAACAGCTACAGAAGTGAGTAATTTCTGTCAATCAGAGAGGCATACTATGGGCAAAGTAATCGTATTTCCAACTTTGACTTCTCTGTGACCAGGTCTCCACATGTTTCTAGTGGAAGAGATAGAAGACAATTTTGTATTCATCACATGATAATTGGGGGAAGATGAAGAGGTGATAAGGGACATAAATGCAAAGAAAGAGGGAAAATCAAGGGAGTGGTTGGCTTGCTGACACCTGCTTCATGTGCAGGAGAAGAGTTCAGAATATTAAGAAGTGGACAAGGAATGATGGTCCATTGGGTTGACATTTGGGATCATTCCCTCCCACCTTCCAAACTCAAGAACTGAACCCCTCAAATACAACGAGATCAAATCACTGGCAGATGGAAATACACAATACTTTGTGCAAAACATTGTCAGAAGATGTACAAAAGTTAACAAGAAAAAAAAAGAAGTTTAGGTGGAAAAAAATACTTGAATATCAGCTCTCAGGACAGGGGAGGGTTTTCTAAATAACGAACGAGTTCAAAAGACTGTATTAATACATTTAGCTAATTTAACTTACATCTTTCTATATTAAATATGCCATAAAATAAAAAGGCAAAGAAAACAGAAGTAAAATATTTCCAACAATTTTTTTTAAAGGTTGGCATCCTTCATAGAACACTTGTAAAATTTTGATAACATAAGAGAAAAATATTCAACGGACACAAACAGAAATTTTTAAATGTCCAGTAAATACCTGCAAAAAATGTATTCTGCTACTAGTCAAATACACGTAAAGCAAAATAAAGTACTATTTTTTTCTATCAAATGAGAAAAGTTGTTTATTATTTCATTAAAAAAATAATCCCACTCTGGATTGTTAAGGATACCCTTAACAAATACCCTTAACAAGAGACAGACTTGCTGGCAGACATATAAACTGGATCCAAATAACAAACTCTAATAAAAATAAAAAATGGATTAAAAGATATATGCGGCAAGCTGTTCACAGAAGTTTATTTAAGCATATAAAATGAGAAACACTCAGAGACTGGTTAAATATAGCTATGGCTCAGACACTGAAAGTGTCTTCAGAGATTTCTTAATGGCATGAAAATAGCCTTATGATGTGGTAAGTGAAAACTCAAAATTAAAAAACTACATGTTCAGTATCCAAACCTAATTATAAAATTTGCTTTAGCCTATATAAGAAAATTCTAGAAAAAAATATACATCCAAATAAGAAGAGGGATTGTCTTTGGATTGTAGGAGGGAAGGGTAGCAAGGTGACTAGGCCAACAGTGGAGCAAAACCAACAATTTCTTTTTTCCCAAAAGAACTTCATGATTAAAAAAGAAAAAGCAACAAATTAGTCATTATGAGGAAAAAATCAGAACATGGTTGGACTCCTTTATATTTGCTACACAGTTTAGCAGTGTTTTCATTTTGAAATACAAACGTGGGTTGAAGGGACTATATTCTCTTCTTTGTTTAATGTCTTGATTTGCTCTGAATGTCTTGATCTGGTTCTAGTTACAAATGATTTTTACTTTCATCTTTATATTTTCCTACATTCCTAATAATTCCTGCAACTAGAATGTCTAATTTTCTAATGGCAGAAAATTTTTCTAATCAGAAAAAAAAAAATTAATGCAATCACTAAACCACTCACTTGATAACTTTATATCCTATTTTTTATATTTGGGGGACAATATCATTAATCCCCACAAGTTAGCCACATCTCACAAAGTCCTGGTCATTTCTGAAGACCGAGAGCAGAACCAGCAGCCGACGAGATGGATGCAACTGACACCCCAACAGCAGCTGCTATGGAACCAAAGACACCCCAGCTGGATCTGGGCTTCCTATCACCCTCTCCCCTCATGCAACTGGCTTCTCTTAATGTCACTAACTTCTAACTCTCCATGAAAAGTGAGGACAGATTTTACAAGGGCAAAAGATATCTCTTTGTCTTCTTTCCTATGTCCTCTTATGCCTAGCAGGGCTCAGCACATAGTAGGCACTTGCTCACAGAGTTATTTTAAGACCAGTGAACTCATATAATCCCTCTGTAAACTCTAAATGGGATATAAATGCAAGCAAGTCATAGCTGCACTACTTCCTACACCAAAATGTCCTATATATTTTGTGAATTTTTAAATTATTGGAAGAATAAGAAACTTTTTCAGTTATGTAGTGACTCATACTGGAAATTTACTGCTGAATAAACTAGACATTCTACCATAGGGGAGAGAAGAAGCATATGGCACAAACTCCCCCAAGTGCGAGGCTCTTGTTAGACTATTCACACTTCCTAGTGACCTCCGCAATAACCCAGAAGTTCCTTTAAAAAATTTTTTTTGAGGGATGCCTGGGTAGCTCGGTTAAGCATCTACCTTTGGCTCAGGTCAAGATCCCAGGGTCCTGGGATGGAGTCCCATATCGGGCTCCTTGCTCAGCAGAGTCTGCTGCTCCCTTTGCCTGTCCTGCCTGTCCTGCCTACAGCTCTCCATGCTTCTGCTCTCGCTCTGACAAATAAATAAGTAAAAATCTTTAAAAAAATTTTTTTTAATAATCAAGTGCCCTGAAAATAGAAGCTCTCCAATTAACCATTTCTAACCCAGGGAAATTAAAATTATCAGCTGCCACTCTGAATCAGACATTCAAGCAGTAAGAAAATTCTGAATTTATGAGCTTCCCTGTCACAGTTATATGCTAAGTTGGACTCAACTCTGCTACCAAAAATAAAAAACAAAAAACAAACAAAGAAAAAACACCACCACAACAAATAGAACAGAACAGCCTGTAAAATGGGAAAACCATTGTCATTTGTCAGGCCAAATGAACTTGATATTTCTACTGAAGGTAGTGCAAGAAAATCAAGTTAAAAGCTTTGTTCTAGTCATCTTTGTTGTTTTTTTCCGTTTCTTAAAGTATACAGAAACTTCATCAGTGCCATTAATATTTATTGCTTTACTTCATTCTACCTATAAACCACCACAAACCTGTATCCATAGTCACTGAGGAAATGACCTAAAGCCAATGCTAAGTTTAATAATTGTTCCCAGTTTAAGGATACCTAACTTTAAATACTATAGTTATGAGTTTTTCTTTCTAATTTTTAATTAACAAAAAAATCGTTTATAAGGTCAGAAATTACAATTTAATTTCCATTTTTTAAACCCCTTCGGTGAATCCAAAAGGCCTTAGAATGTCCCAAAATTAAATGCTGGAGATAAAACCTCCTCAAAAGAAAGTCTACATGTGACCATGAGACCAAAACTTATTTTGAATAGGATGCTTTTTTTTCCCTCAGACATGCCACTTACCATGCAGAAGAATCCCAAATGATCTGACAGGCTACAAGTGAAAAGCACATCCCCCGCTGCTGACAGTCTTTCAGAAAGCTCAGTGCATGGTTTGACAGTACAGAGAAGGTCTCCCTTTTGGGGACAGAAAAAGGAATAAATGTGTTTGGCTAAAAATGGTACAAGGGTGCTGTTCCTATAACTGCTTCATCGAGAGAGAGAGAGAGAGACCTGTTATTTATCACAATGCAACACTGGAGTTGCTGGGGTTGGGGAGAGGGGGAAGACGGTGGGTCCCTGAGAGCAGGGACCACTCCAGAGATGACCTACGAGAGGTCACTAGCCATGAATCATCTAGGACTTAAGTCCACATCAGCTACTTGGATACCAAGAACTCCCCATCTTGCTACAGAGATAGTATTAACTGCTTTGAAATATGGCACCTCCCAGAACTCACAAAATAGGACACTTTCAATGTGGTAAAATACACACAACATAAAATTTACTATCTTAACCATATAAAAATATTCTGTTTTATTTTTTAAAGATTTTTATTTATTTGAGAGAAGGAGAGAGCAAGAATGCACACAAATGATGGGGAGGGGCAGAGGCAGAGTGAGAGAGGGGATCTCATGCAGACTCCCAGCTGAGTGTGGAGCCCGATGCAGGACTCCATCTCCAAACCTTGAGATTACCATCTGACCTGAAACCATGAGTCAGATACTCAACCAACTGAACCACCCAGGCATCCCTTAACCATTTTTAAGTGTACAATTCAGTGGCAGTAAATATATTCACATTGTCATGTAACCATCACTGCTACCCAACTCCAGAAATTTTTCATCTTCCCACACTGAACGTCACCATTAAAAACTAACTCCTCATTTCCCCTGCCCTTTGGTCCTCAATAGGACTTTGATAATAAATATTAAGAAACCAGCTTTGTATACCTGAAACTAACATAACACTGTATGTTAATTATACTGGAATTAAAATTTAAAAAAGAAAGAAACCAACTTTATTCCACATTAGGAAGCTATAGAATTTATTTTCTCTAAGGGAAACCTTCAGTGCTGTTACATTTCTCTGTATCATAAAAGAAATCAGAGTTATAGTCCAGTTGGTCAATATTAATGATAGATGTATCTCTGATATTCAAATAGTATTACTGAAACAACTTTCACACTGAGTGCTTCTCGCCAGAGAAGCATCATCATCTCAGTTGAGGCGCTGAGGCTGAGAACTCTGTTCATTTAACTCTGCACAGTCACAAATAGAGCTGGGATGTTTGAGAGCTTCACTATATTCTAATTAGGTTTCCCTACTGGTTTTCTCTTAAGAGAAGTCTTCAATGGCTCTGAGAAATCCTTAAGCTTCTGATGTGTACTAAATTAAGAAATAGGGAGCATATTATGATGTTCTGTCAGTCTAGATTGTCTTGCTGCTCTGGGATAGATATGTAATGACAACAAATAGAAAACCCACCATCTTGCCTCCCACCTGGGGATAAAATAATATCGTAGCTCTGAGTGATTCACACACGAGATACTCATTGTTCTTCACCTTGGTCATTCACTTAATAAACACTGCCTAAGTCCCTGCTGTGGCCCTATACTTTGCTAGGGTGTGGGACTCCAGAGTGATCAGACCTACGTGATCCTTGGCTTCGTGGAGTTCTGGGGGAATGATGTGTGTCTTCCTGACTGTTCTGAATGGAGGGACAGGACCTTGCAGGCTTCTCCTCTCTATGAAGGTGGGAGTCCTGATCCTTCCTTTCTGAAGGTCTTGCCACTGGTGGGCTCTGACTGTGCACCCCAAACTTCAAGCCTCCTGAAAGAAAAGCTATCTTTGTCAGCTTTAGAAGTGTACTGCTTGGGCTGCAGAATTTAATTTTTAGATATTTAAAAGACATAAAGTAATGTGTTTTAGAGAAATGTCCTGGCAGAAAATGATTCACAAGCTTAATCTATACATCCTGGGAGAGGATAGAACTTTACTATCCAAGGGGCTAATGCCTATAGGGCACCATAATTACTGAAGTATTAATTTGTCTTTGTTTTTCCTAGACTTATACCCTCTCTCCTCTACCCTACTCCCACTCTATTTTTAAGCAAGCTTTGTGATGCCTTGCGTGAGAGGCTGGAAAGTAGAAAAAGCTCGAATTCAAAGCTCTGGTAAACCACTAAATCCATGCAGAGAGATTGGCTGCGTGTCCTGGATTGGGCTGGAGGAAATCTCCTGTGGATGTGGAAAATCCAAAAAAATCTACTTAGAAACAGAATTAATGAGTGAATTTATCAAGGTTGCTACAGATAGATCAAAGTACAAAATAACGAGTTTTATTTCTATAGAATAAATAAAAAGTAAATTTAACAAAAATACCATTTATAATAATATTGAAACCCATTAACTATCCCAGAATAAATCTAATGAGATATACCTAAGAACCTACTGTTAAAAATTAAATAACTTTATTGAAAACATTTTTTTAAAGACCTAAATGAATCGGAAGGCTTGATGTTGTAAAAACATTGGTTCCTCAAAATTGAGTTACAGATTCAAAGCAATCCCAATCAAAATCCCACTAGAATTCTTGGTGGAACTGGAAAGGTTGATTCTGAAACTGATATGCAAATGAAGAGGCTAAACAATCTTAAAGGAGGAGGAACTTGAGAAAAGAGAAAGACCAGGAAGAAGAAAGCTGAAAGACTCATACTACTTGAGAGCAAACTTGCTATACAGTTGCAATACTTAAGACAATATGGACATAAGCAGAGACAGATGAATGCACAGGACCCAGAACCACACCCACACATGCTTATGGTTCTGATTTATGACAGTGGTGTTCCCCAGAACAGGGAGAAACTGAAACTGAGAAAGCAGGTTGGTAAAGGGCACAGGCTTGCTCCTTTAACACGACTTTTATAAGAAACCTCATTGTAGACCCAGATGTTCATCTGAATGCCCTTCCTCAGTGTTCCTTAAAACCCTGCATATTTTTAAATCTCTATAATTGATGGTGAAAATCGAAAATCAACTCTTTTTGAAACTCTATCCCCAGCACACAACATGTTGCCTGCTACGTAGAAGGGTAAGTAAGAACCCGAGCTGAGCATCAAAGGTCCAACAAAGGCTGCTAGAAATCATCTCCAATAGTAGGAGCTGCCATGGTTGTCAAGAATGAAAGCTCTTCAGAGCTACTAGAGACCAATGGCACCTCAGAAATATTTGACCCTTTTTGTCATCTTTACAAAGTGGGATAAAAATAGAGATACCTCATCTTTCAAAACTCTCCACGGTGGAAGGGATACACTAACAATTTTCCACTAGTGAAGCTGGAAGATCAGACATGCTGTGCAGAGCTGGGGTCAGCCATAGAGAGGCAGATTGCCCTCAGAAGCCTAATGGTAGATGTGAGCAGATGTGGTAAATGTGAGCAATCAACAAGCTTTTCCAACATTCAGCTTCAAACAGCCCAACACCCCAGTGGACTTGAGCACTTGTAGAAAATAAACGAAACAACAGGAACATATACAAATATAATCTCAGCGAGCCCTTCAGAGTTAAGCAAGAAATAGTAAAAGTAATAAATAAGCAGTCCATTCATTTTTGGTCTTACAAGGACAATTGGGATAAGTAGTAGCTACATCTCTGAGACTCTGCCCAGTCTGCCACCTCTTTTTCCTGAAAATTCTCCTCAACCCAGGAATGGAAGCCAATGGTCATGTTTCAACTATGAGAACTAGAACTCTGGCCACGGTTGATTAGCCCCACAGCCGATTAGCCCCACAGCCAAGCTAAGTCAAACAGATTTTGTCTGTTAGGAACTGGAACTGGTACACTGGTTAGTCTCTGGTGGCTGTGAAAAGGCCATCTTCCAAAACGTGAATGGAGAAGCAGAAGAGACTGGTCTGAAGAAAGAGAAGCCTAAAGCAGCCAGTAGGAAGAATCTGAAACAAGAGACCATATGGCCTGACAGAGTGAGAATGACACCAAAACACAGCCACCTGCCTTCAAACATCCATCGCCCCGCCCAGTCCTTTGTGATGCCCCCTCACATTGTGCTTGAATTCCATGAGATAGCCCTGAAGAATATCCATGCTTACCATAAATGTTCTCCTTTACATTCAAGCTAGTGATATTTCTGCACCTTCCAAACAAAGGAGACCTAACTTTAAGACAGATGCTCCCTATAAGTGCAGGCACGTTGGCTTTATTTTTCCTACAAATTTAGATACATTAAGAAAAAAACCCTTAAGTAATTTTATGAACCATTTTCTTTCTTCACTAATCAAAAAGCCTTGAAAGTCAAAAGAAAATGAGTCAATGGATAGACGTACTATTCAGTTTCTTTGAAGAGATTTTAACATATGGAACATATGGCTTAAGAGTATGTATACTGAGATATTTATGCCACTCAAATACAGGTAGGTATTCAATGGCCTCAGATGTTCCTTTGACGATCATGTTGAGATATTTCAATTTGAAATGTATAATATAATGACTTTTTAATTGTTGTATTTTCCTATGTGACAAACAACTCTGCACACAAGTTGAATTCTAAATTCAGATGGCATTTCTCAAACACCTTCTCCCTCCATGTGCCGATTACAAATGAATTGTGATTTGTCTAATGTTTGTTTTTAGCTAAGCCCTACTATCAAAAATAGAGATGAATGGATGAAGAAGATATGGTCCATATATACAATGGAGTATTATACCTCCATCAGAAAGTATGATACCCAACTTTTGCATCAACATGGACAGGAGGAGATTACGTTGAGTGAAATAAGTTAACAGAAAGAGTCAATTATCATATGGTTTCACTTACTTGTGGAATATAAGGAATAACACGGAGGACATTAGGACAAGGAAAGGAAAGGTGAATTGGGGTAAATCAGAGGGGGAGATGAACCATGAAGACTGTGGACTTTGATAAATAAACTGAGGGTTTTGGAGGGGAGGAAGGTGAGGGGATGGGTGAGCCTGGCAGTGGGTATTAAGGAGGGCACATATTGCGTGGAGCAGATGTGGTGCATAAACAACGAACTTTGGAACACTGAAAAAATAAAAATTAAAAAAAATAGAGAAACCCAAATGATTACAATCACAGCTTTATCTAAAAAGCTCAAGTCACAGACATCCAATTTAAAGCACTACTCTTACTCATGATCTACTCCTCCTGCCGTTCAACTGCTCCTTTGGTTCCAGGCTCTACTCACATCAGTTTGCTTGCTCAGCACTTACACAGGAAGTTCATCAGATAGGTACCAAGAGAATGGGGAGGAAAAGGTTTTTTATTCTGACATATGTTCTTCCAAAGGCTCAATCAACTGCAGAGTTTGATGGATTCTTTATTCAACTACACAAAAGATTTTTCAAACTGTGACCTATAATCTGTGATCTATAGGAGTGCCTGGGTAGCTCAGTTGGTTAAGCGTTCAACTCTTGGTTTCTGCTCAGGTCATGATCTCAGGGTCCGTGTCGGGCTCTGCACTCAGTGTGGTGTCTGCGTGTCCCTCCCCCAGCTCCTCTCCCTGGCTCCTCTCCCTGTTTTCTCTCTCTCTCTCCCCTGCCTGAGCGTGCACTCTCTCTCTATCTCACTCTAGAATAAAGTATTTTTTTTTAATTGTGATCTACAGTATGCTCAGCTCTCTGTGCATTAGCTTTAAGTGTGCGTTCACTGACTTCAATTTACTGAAGGTGGAGAGAATCAAGCAGTTCAGAGAGAGCAGCATGGTTATAGAAAAGGACTGAGTTGTTAACCACCAATGGATGCAACTGAGCGTATGACAAAGGCTAGTAGCCCTTCCACATCGGACAGACATGGGTTACTCTCTCAGCTCTGTCACTCTGGTCAATCACATCTTTCAAGAAGCCTCAGTTTACTCGTCTGTAGAAAGGGAACAATAAAGGCACATACCGAGTAGCATTGTTAGGAGGATTAAGTGAGCTAACATATGTCGAGTATATGGGATAGAGGTTGGCAAAGTTTTTCTGTGCAGGACCAGATGGTAAATATTTTAGGGTTGGCGGGTAAGACAGTGTTTACAGCAACTACTACACTCTGCTGTTGCAGCGTGAGAACCGCCTCCAACAACACGGAAACTGGGCGGGCTGGCTGTGCACCACAACTTCACTTCTGGTCACTAAAATTTGAACTTCCTGGCATTTTCACTTGTCACAAAATATCATTACTTTGATTTTTTTTCAACCATTTAAAAATGTGAAAATGATTCTTAGCTTGCAAGCTGTACAAAAATAGGCGGGAGGCCGGCCCCACAGAAAATCCTGAAAAACATTATTAGTATTGCCAATCACAATAATAACTGAAACCAGAGGAGGGACTGTGTTACTGTGAAATAGAGAAAAAAGTGTTTTCGGAGTAAATGTGTTACTTTTCTTCCTATAGCTGAAAC
Organism: Mustela lutreola; assembly: GCF_030435805.1. Lineage (NCBI taxonomy): Eukaryota > Metazoa > Chordata > Mammalia > Carnivora > Mustelidae > Mustela > Mustela lutreola. The sequence continues at coordinate 82,336,069 of NC_081295.1, forward strand.
TGCAGTTGGAGGGCAGGTCAGAACAGGGATTTTCGGATGGTGCCAAGGAGATGACAGAATATACCCTTTCGAGGATTCAAGAAGGATCAGTGAAGCCCAGTCTTCCCACGGCAGCCTCCCACGCCGGCGGGTCCAATTCCATATGGCAGCGACTCACAAGTTTAGAAATACCTACATATCTAACATTCAAAAAATCAGACCAGTCATGACAGAACTTGGAGATCAAGATGGATTTTAATTAAACATAGAGAGAAATAACCCATTCTGCTTCACTTTTTCATCTATACAATAAATGGGCTTTGGTATTTTAACGACCTTTCTAGCTCACTAGAGGGGTCAGAATGCTACAAGTTTTATGGACCAGAAAAAGCTTCCTTACCTATCTAAAAAGCATGGCATGGATTTATGACGCTTCTGAGTTTTCTAAGGCAGGGGAACCCAGTAACCAATCGGGACTTAAGGAAATCCACTTTTAAAAGAGCTTTCCCATGCTAGATGAGCACAGCTCATGTCTGCAATTAAGAACTGACAGTTTTTCATGCGGAAAAGACCAAGCACCAGCCACCTATCAAAGAGCATGTGCTTGGGATTGGTTTTCAAGGTCTTAGACTCATTTCTCACCACTCCATTGCTGACCATCCTTTGAGACCAAGGGAGTACAATTATAAGTCTGCTGACAGAAGGACAGCTAGGGGCAAAATTAGAGTTTTCTTTCTTCTACACCAAGTGTCCCAGTCCAAGTTTCTCCAGTTTAAGGAATGGAATCAAGAAAAGTAGGTAGATGGAGAAGAGGTGAAATTTAAATGCTACCACTTCAATAAGGTGTTACTCAGGGAGTAATGCTGGATAATTGAGATCATTTGGTTGAGAGCCTGAAGATACAGAAAAGTTAATGAATGTATTTATAGAGGGTCTCCCAGGTAACATCCCTAAGTCAGAAGTTTACTTTCCTGATTTTTTAAAATCTTTTTTTTTGTTTGTTTGTTCTGTATTCATTCTCTTTGAGCATTAGTACCCCAAGCACCAGCTCATATCTCCATTGCTTTCCCTTCTGAGAAGTTCGTGTTGGTAAACAGTCATACAGTTCTGCCAGCTGGGAACACCTTCCAATCAGAGAGAAACCTGTTCTCAAGTTGGCTCCTTAGAGGTTCCCTCTGTCCATCCACACATGAATTCTGTTCCAATTAAATGTCAAATCAGGGACGCCTGGGTGCATATTCCTTAGCAAAGTTTAGAAAATTTAAATCTTAAGGTAGATTCTTAAAATAAAACAATAACCATTAACCATAATCCACTTCGGGTAGCCTATTTTCCTTTTCATCACTGCTAAGTAAAGCTAGTAGCCCATACACTTCAGCCCCTCTTCCTTTCAACCAAAGCTGTCTTTGGTTGTCTCAAAGTCTTTGGCTGTCTCAAATTTACCTCTTCTCTTTTCCCACTGCCCCTGTCTCTATCCATGTGTTTTTATCATAGCCACAACTAGTCTTCCTACACTCTGAGGTTTTTGGGAAAGATTTTATGTATTTGAGATAGAAAGCATGAGAGAGAGAGAGAGCAAGAGAGCACAAGGGGGCAGAGAGAGAGGGAGGAGCAGGCTCCCCGCTGAGCAGGGAGCCCCATGTGGTGCTCAATCCCAGGACCTTGGGATCATGACCTGAGCTGAAAGCAGACACCAAGGCACCTCCTACATTCTAAGTCTTGTTTCCATAACCCAGAACTGATGACTTCCCTTTATGGCTTTCTTTTTGCTACCAGTTAACTCCAATTACCTCACCTGTCCCTGTGTCTTCATTCATATCCCTACTGCAACTTTGAATGTTCCCTAGGACACCCTGCTGGACTCCTTCATTTCCATCAAGGTTTAACTCAAATGTTACCAACTTTGAAAAACCAAGTGGTCCACATGCATCATTAAGTGACTGTCTTACACTGTCCCTTCAGGACTCATTTCGTACTCTGTAAATATTTCTAGTCAGACTTTGCTAAAATATACTCTGATTAGTTGTTACAGGTATCTCTCCTTTTTAAACCTTGAGCTCCCTAAAGCGAGAGAGACAGCAACCAGCACAGTTGCCGTCAGAGGGTATACTCAACAATTGTCTGATCAGTAACTGAATGGAAACAAATTCCTTTCTGTCCCACTTTCGCTTTTCCCTGAATCCCATTTGTGCTATTTCTAGAAAACATAGTATTCTCCGCTGAAGTGTATACAGTTGTTGAATTAGACACCTCAACATATACAACATTAGAACCAGATGTTCTACCCAATTCTTGAAATTCCATAAGGTCATCGGGAACTCATGAAATGGGAATAAACAGGCAATCTTAGTTATGGACTCTCCTAATATTTAGAATGGTCAAGGCTCCGGCAAATCCCACTGTCTCCCATATTTCTCTGATGATGTACCCCCAAGAATCCCAGACTTAGCAGGGGACTGGGAGGTCATCTAGCCCATCTGACCACCTGCACCTTTGTGAGGAGGTTTAGCCATGCAGGTTTCTGATGCTTCCCTCACACATCATCCGAAAATCAACAAAGATGGCGAGAGTGTGCCACAGCGAGACGCTACGGGGCCACTGCAGTCACACAGGGGAGGCTTTGGACAGCGTGCAAGGCAGTTGGCTCCACAGCTGCTACGCACATGCACCCACCCAGAAAGTGAAAAAGAATCTGAAACCCCAATGTCAACACAGGGGTAGAAAGAGTTTTACAACTCTGCTAACAGCAAGTTGTTACCACTGTGAAGGAAAAACACCTGATAAGTAACTTTCGCTGCCAGAGCTCAGAGAAACATAAATCAAATGTCCCCGCCGAGATCCACAAAAAGCTCCATCATCCCCTCGTGCTGGGAAGCAAAAGTCTCCCACGCTGGAAACCACATCAGCTGGATTCACTAGAGAGGAGTTAAAGGACCACAAAACGATGCTCACGCAGCACGTGCCCACGGAAACAGAACCAGATTCTCTTCTGTTCTACCACAGACCCTCGTACGTGACCTTGTGCTAAGAGCCTAAGAGAAGAAAAGAAATAATAATAGAATGGTAATGCCTCTGCGCTTCAAAAAGAGTAATTTAAAAAAGATTTTCTCTTTTGGGTGTGAAGGCAGAACACAGCAGGATTGGGAACACACCAGTATGCTGATTGCTGGAGAACACGCTGTGTGAGTGAAAGAAAAAGAGCTATTAATACTTTCTAGATGCAGATAGGTGAAATGAATGCATCTGAAATCTAGTTCTGTGAGAAAGAAGAAAAGCACCGGGAGGCGGAGCCAGTCCTTAATGCTGTATCTGATGCTATCTGCTCTACACACCCAATAACATCTTCTTAACAGTTTTCAAGGGACCAGAAACTAACACCTGCTTCATGAGGCGATCTTCTAATAGGGTAATGGAGGCTTGTGACTTTCATGGGCTGCACAAGGAAGAGCTCAGTACTGAGTCCTGGTTCCACTGCCAGCTTTTAGAATTGGAAACAGTTGAAGCTGGTGGACGAGGGAGGTGATGCTGAGGAATGAGTGAGTTTCAGGCATTAGTGAGTAGGGTATCTGCTCTCGCGTGGCCCGTCCTCTGGCTCCACCACAACATCATCAATTAACATATAAGTGAGTCAGACAATAACACAGAGTAAACTGAAAAAATTTATGCACATTATGTAAAATAATTAATAACACTAAGTGTACAAGGAAGAGGTCAAGGCAAGCCAGGATTGGGACCAGGTTGAGAGGAGTTCAGACAGGAGGTATGGTGAGTGGGGGCGGAGCTCCACCTGACCCAGAAAGAGAGGTAAAAGGAGCTGTGAAATGAGCCACAGGAAGAGGGCAGGAGTGCCAGATAAAATATAGGACACCCTTTTTTTTTACCTATTTTGGAGTATAAGTATATCCCAAACACTGCATGGAACATACTTATACAGAATAAGTAATCTTTGTTTATCTGAAATTCAAACTTAACAGAGCATCTTATGTTTTTATTTAAGTCTGGCAACCCTAAATGAGGGAAATGAAGCCGTGCTAAGAAATGGGGACTTGGTTGAGAGAGTGACAGTGGGCAACCAGCTCCATCACACACACAATGAGGTGGGTTTCTTACAGGAAAGAAGAATTGTAAGTTGTCACAGGAGAAGAACTCTACTATGCATGGAATTAGGCTGTCTTGCAAGGTTGTCATGGGTTCTAACCAAGGAGAGATGACCAAGATCTGAACTGAGCTGGGAGACGAAGGAAAAGGCCTGGAAAGAAAATCCTGTGAGGGGAGAAGTTCAGATTTTTGTCATGAGCAAGTATGTACCGTAGAAAATAATCCTAACACTATAGGCCTTATTGCTCATCCTGATGAGGATGGAAAGGGGAAGCTAACCTAGTCAGAAGAGAAATGCTGAGTAATATGGTAAAGCAAAGCTGGATTCTAGGCCATACCCCACAACATCTAGCAAGGTGGGTTATCTTGGCAAACTGGAGGGAGAAGCAGACAGAGTGAGAGAGAAAAGAACTCATTCTCCACAGACACATTTCTTGGAAATGGCCCTGATGTCTGTTATCTGGTATGTCTAAAGCATGAAAAAATGAGGCACCTCATTAATTTGGGTGGAAGAGAAGTTAAACCCAATAGAACAAAAAAATCAAGTTCAATCTAAGTCCACCTAAAGAGATAAGCAACTAAATTACTCTGTAGTACAGATCCTTTATCTCTTTGTTTATTTTATTCCCAGGTATCTTACAGTTCTTGGTGCTACAGTAAATGGAATCAATTCTCTAATTTCCCTTTCTATATTTTCATTGTTCGTATATAAGAAAGCAACTGATTTCTGTACATTGATTTTGTATCCTGCCACATTACTGAATTGCTGTATGAGTTCTAGTACTTTGGGGGTGGAGTCTTTTGGGTTTTCCATATAAAGTATCATGTCATCCGCGAAGAAAGAGAGTTTGACTTCTTCATTGCCAATTTGAATATCTTTTATTTCTCTTTGTTGTCTGATTGCTGTTGCTAGGACTTCTAGAACTATTTTGAAAACAGTGGTGAGAGTGGGCATCCTCGTCGTGTTCCTGATCTCAAAGGGAAGGCTGTCAGCTTTTCCCCATTGAGAGTGATATTCGCTGTGGATTTTTCATAAATAGATTTTATGAAGCTAATGAATGCTCCCTCTATCCCTATGCTTTGAATAATTTTAATCAGGAACAGATGCTGTATTTTGTCAAATGCTTTTTCTGCATCAATTGAGAGGACCATGTGGTTCTTCTCTCTTCTCTTATTGATTTGTTCTATCATAGTGATTGATTTGTGAATGTTGAACCACCCAGGGTGGTGGATTATCCCAGGGATAAATCACACCTGGTCATGGTGGATAATCTTTTTAATGTACTGTTGGATCCTATTAGCTAGGATCTTATTGAGAATCTTGGTATCCATATTCATGAGGTATATTGGTCTGAAATTCTCCTTTTTGATGGGGTCTTTGTCTGTTTCAGGGATCAGATAATGCTGGCTTCATAGAAAGGGACCGGATGTTTTCCTTCTATTTCTACTTTTTGAAACAGCTTCAGGAGAATAGGTATTATTTTTTCTTTGAATGTTTGGTAGAATTCCCTAGGGAATCTGTCAGGTCCTGGGCTCTTGTTTTTTGGGAGGTTTTTGATCACTGCTTCAATCTCGTTACTAGATATTGGTCCATTCAGGTTGTCAATTTCTTCCTGTTTCAGTCTTGGAAGTTTTTAAGTTTGCAGGAATGCATCCATTCCTTCTAGGTTGCTTAACTTACTGGCATATAACTGATAATGATTTCTGATGATTGTTTCTATTTTCTTGGTGTTAATCATGATCTCTCCCTTTTCATTCATAATTTTATTAATTTGGGTCCTCTCTCTTTTCTTTTGGATTAGTTTGGCCAGTGGTTTATTGATCTTATTGATTCTTTCAAAGAACCAGCTTCTAGTTTCACTGATGTGTTCTACTGAATCTCTAGTTTCTAACTCATTGATCTCTGCCCTAATCTTGATTATTTCCCTTCTTGTGCATGGGGTTGGCTTAATTTGTTGTTGCTTTTCCATTTCTGTAAGTTGTAAATCTAACCAAAGATGTAAAGGATCACTCGAGGAACTACAGAACACTCATGAAAAATTGAAGAGGACACAAAAAAATGCAAAAGCATTCCATGCTCATGGATCGGAAGAATAAACATTATTAAAATGTCTATACTGTCCAGAATAATCCATACTTTCAATTCCATCCCAATCAAAATTCCACTGGCATTTTTCAAGGAGCTGGAACAAATAATCCTAAAAATTTGTATGGAACCAGAAAAGACCCTGAATTGCTAAAGAAATGTTGAAAAAGAAAAACAAAACTGGGGACATCACATTGCCTGATTTCAGGCTTTACTACAAAGCTGTGATCACCAAGACAGCATGGTACTGACACAAAAACAGACACATAGACCAGTGAACAGAGTAGAGAGCCCATATATGGACCCACAACTCTATGGTCGAATAATCTTCAACAAAGCAGGAAAAAAATATCCAGTGGAAAAAGACAGACTCTTCAATAAATGGTGCTGGGAAAATTGAATAACTGTTTAGAAGAATGAAACTTGACCATTCTCTTACACCATACACAAAGATAAACTTGAAATGGTTAAAATATCTTAACATGAGGCAAGAGTCTATCAAAATCTTAGAGGAGAACACAGGCAGTAACATCTTTGACATTGGCCACAGCAACTTCTTTCAAGACATGTCTCCAAAGGAAAAGGAAACAAAAGCAAAAATGAAGTTTTGGAACTTTATCAAGATAAAAAGCTTCTGCACAGCAAAGGAAACAGTCAACAAAACAAAGAAGCAACCCACGGAATGGGAGAAGATATTCGCAAATGACACTACAGACAAAGGACTGGTATCCAAGATCTATAAAGTACTCCTCAAACTCATCACCCAAAAAACAGATAATCATGTCAAAAAATGGGCAGAAGACATGAACAGACACTTCTCCAAAGAAGACATACAAATGGCTAACAGACACATGAAAAAATGTTCATCATCATTAGTCATCAGGGATATTCAAATCAAAACCACACTGAGACACTACCTTACACCAGTTAGAATGGCAAAGATTAACAAGACAGAAAACAACAAATGTTGGAGAGGATGTGGAGAAAGGGGAACCTTCTTACACTATTGGTGGAAATGCAAGTTGGTGTAGCCACTTTGGAAAACAGTGTGAAGATTCCTTAAAAAATTTAAAATTGAGCTACCTTATGACCCTGCAATTGCACTACTGGGTATTTATCTCAAAGATACAGATGTAGTGAAAGGAAGGGCCATATGTACACTAATGTTCATAGCAGCAATGGCCACAATTGCCAGACTGTGGAAAGAGCCAAGATGCCCTTCGACAGATGAATGGATAAAGAAGATATGGTCCATATATACAATGGAATATTATGCCTCTGTTAGAAAGGATGAATACCCAACTTTTGTATCAACATGGAGGGGACTACAGGAGATTATGCTGAGTGAAATAAGTCAAGCATAGAGAGTCAATTATTATATGGTTTCACTTACTTGTGAAGCATAAGGAATTACATGGAGGACATTAGGAGGAGGAAAGGAAAAGTGAATTGGGGTAAATCAGAGGGGGAGAAGAAGCACGAGAGATTGTGGACTCTGAGAAACAAACTGAGGGTTTTGAGGGGAGAAGGGTGGGGGAAATGAGTGAGCCTGGTGGTGGGTATGAAGGAGGGCACGTATTGCATGGAGCACTGGGTGTTGTGCATAAACAATGAATCCTGGAACACTGAAAAAATAAAATTAAGTTTTTTTAAAAAGACAATTAATTTACTCTGAAAAAATAAAAAAATAAAAGCCATTGATTTATTCATTCACTCAACAAAATGCCTCCATGCACTTACTACATTCCAGGTACTGTGCCTGAGGAAACAATAAAAATCTTAGTGACAAGTAACTCACCAAAGTTACTGGTGATCTGGAACCTTTAGGAGATGTAGCCAACACTTTACAAAGAAGTTGTGAAATTAAAAAGGGCCTTGAGGTAGAAAAGAAAAATGGGGAAGACTGTAATAAATACTTTTATTGGCCTCCCAGGAGAGGCTGTGATAAAATACAGAGCAAAATCTTCTTAAAATTCAAGTAAAATTGGGGTACCTGGGTGGCTCAGAAGGTTAAACCTCTGTCTTTGGCTCAGATCATGATCTCAGGGTCCTGGGATCGAGCCCCATATCAGGCTCTCTTCTCAGCGGGGAGCCTGTTTCCCCCTCTCTCTCTGCCTGCCTTTCTATCTACTTGTGATCTCTCTCTGTCTCTCTCTCTCTGTCAAATAAATAAATAAAAATCTTTAAAAAATTTCAAGTAAAATTCTAATCTATTCCCAAATTAACATAATAATAGATTAGGGGATTTTTTTCCTTCTCAATATTTATTATTTCAGCTGCTTGTTTCTCTTATAAATCTTTTACTAAATGAAACTAAAATATAAGTCACAGCTTCTGAAAACATTTCCCTACCATAAAAAAATGTGTTGATAAAGAATTATCTGAATATTCTATACACTAAAAGAAAATCAGTGACAGAAACCACACAGGTATTCAACAGACTGAAACGCATCAAACCTTAAAACTGCTCTAGTGTATATGAGTATAACCAATTAAATGGCAAAGTACAAAGTAGGAAATACTCCAAACAGAGCAGGTGAAGATAAGAAAATCTTACCCACCATGTAGGAAAATGGTCAAAAGTCATGAAAAGATAATTCCGAGAAAAAGAAACAAAAATGGCTACTGAACACAAAATAGTTAACTTCTCTAGCAATCAAAGAAATCCCAATTATGTTAACCATTAACTAACATTTACACCTATCAAATGAGCTATTATTTTTAGAAGTAAAATATTCAACAATAATGAAGGTAGTTTATGAGTATCACATACTCTCCTACTGTATAAACTGGCAAAAACCTTTCTAGAAAAGTAATTCAGCAGTAGATGTCAAAGGCCTTAAAAATGATCATATTCTTCCACCTAGCAATTCTACTGGTAGGAAATCTGTTAAGGAAATCATCAGATGTATTGTCAAAGATATCATACTATTATTTATCGTAGGAAAAAAGCATATATATGCTTGTTAATAGGATAATAATTAAAATGGAATACTGGACAGTCATTAAATCTGCATCTGAAACAATTTAAACAAACCTTGAAAATAACTGATACGACATTAAGTTTTTCAAAGTAGCACAGAAAACTGTATTTATATATCACTTATTAGTATTATCACAATCCTATATGAAAAGAGAAGGAATTAAATCAAAATATCGACGATGATTAATCACGTTATAAAATTATGAGTAATCCCTGCTTCCTTTTAAATTGTTTCTTCTACTTTTTGAGGTTTCTACAGTAAATATGTCCTTCTTTGGCAATCAGGGAAAAAATGAGAACTAGCATTCACTAAAGAGCTTTGTTCTACTACAATAAAGAAAACAAATATGGATTCATCTAAGGATATGCACAGGGCTTAAACCCATACACCTTGGCATTTATTAAATACTTGTACTTATAGGTTTATATTTATAGATTGCTGTAAGTATTGATACTTGTTATTTACTGTCATGTCAACAATACAATAAAAGAAATGAACAAAAAACCAAAATCTTTACTTGCTAAATTAATTTTCCCCTCAAAACTGAGTTTGTCATTTATGAGACAAGTATGTGATATGCTGCACTTTTTTCGACCTAAGATCTGTAAAAATTGAAATTATTCTGCTAAAAGAAAAGGAAGTGATCAACAGTTGTTCTTGTGCCCAAGATTTCTCTGGTTTGACCATGAAGGTAAGAGATTTCAGGAAATTTATTCTCTTACCACTTTAGGCATGAATATGAATTAGCGCCCTCTTGTGAGCACAGAATGAAATTTTAAATGTATTTGGAGCCGAAAAAGATTTCAGTGGATTATTTACTATGGAGAAAACACACAACCGTGCTACTAGAGAGAGAGATACCACAGTCCTCAAAGTAAAATTGTCCCAGAATTCTGATCATCTAGGCTTTCGACATACAATGCATTTGTAGTCGAAAGTGCCTGACATTCAGTAGAGAGTTAGCTTGTCTTAAAATTCACGAGGCAACATGAATGTTCTCCTGCACTGTTACCACAGCGTGTGAGGGTTATCACAGTGGAGCACGTAAGAATCTCCTTTGGGGCAAATACACTCAGTTGTGTTCACATGGAAGAAGGTGGCAAAAAGAAGTCAAGCCAGAGAAGATGGTTACTTTTGTAAAGTCTTCATTTAAAAAGCAATAAATCGTTACTTTAAAACTAAACATGATTAAAAACAACTTATTAGGCTGGGAACAAAATCAAATTAGAGATCACCTAGAATAGAGGCCATGACCTGTGCAGCACATGGCTACTGAACACAAAATAGTTAACTTCTCTAGCAATCAAAGAAATCTGGGGATTACTTATTGCAACCTTACTATGGAAATATCACATTGGGCTGACCGACTGAGATACACAATTAAGTCCATCACATTCCAGTGGGAAGGTCATACTAAATGAAAACAATTTCTCAAGACTCCAGATCCTTTACTCATACTTCAACAACACTGCCAGACTTTTCCTGGAAGGCTACCTGCCAATCCCAGGTCAAAGCTTAACTGACATTCCCAGTGAGAGGGCTCTAAATGTGAGAAAAGCACTTACAGGGTAGTTAACACTAATCATATTTTCTGTTTTTGTCAAGTAACCTTTCAGTGTGGGATGGGGGTCTTTGGGAGTCCCTATGGTCCTCTGAGGCCCACATGCTCAAATGTATGTTCATCACCACACCAAAATGTGGTTGGCCTATTACATTCTCGTTCTCTTACAATCACCCACTGCAAATTTTGCAACAGGATGATGCAAAAGCAGGTATGTGAATCTACCTGCCTCGTGTTAAGCCGGACATTAAAGAGATCTGTAAAAATGTCAAACACCACCACTCTACTCGCTGAATTTTTGTTTCTTTTGGAAAGTATAATTCTCTTCCGTAAAAATATGCTATTTATATCAACCCACAATTGCCTTATTTTTGTTATTTTGGACAATACATAAATAGTATTTAATTTCTCTATTTTAATTTCTAATATGATAAATATGAATTAATATAGCCCACATAAGCGAAAGCTCTTTAAAGGATCCACGATAATTGGTCAAAGAGTTTAAGGAGTCCTACACCAAAATTTTTGTGAACAGCTGTCAAAGACCTCTATTTTGCCTCGACATTAAAAAGTTTTAAGAATGTTGAACTCAGAGGCTCCCGAACATCTTTCTGGATTTTCACAATCAAAGCAACCTTCTACTTTGCTACAGAGCTGAAAGGCATTTCTGTGTGACTTTACACTTCTCAGGATCCAAATTAAATTTCACTTCAGCACAGACGTAAGTAATAAGAAATTTTCAAATATCATGCATGCATCGATTCAATAAAAATTTACTGAGTACCTATCTTGTTGGTGTTCTGAAACCAATTCTGCTGTGTGGCAGGGGTTGGGAGGAGTCCGCACACATACAACTAAGCAATTCTGTGACACCAGCAGGGTGTCCCAAGAATTCAACTCAATCCTGACCCTCACCTACCTGGAGATCGATAGTACCAGATTTCACAGGTGAAAGGCTCAGGTCTATAAGACTGCTCTCCAGCACACATACACAGACACCCTAGACACCAGTCATAAACCCAGATTATCTGTGCTTCTGACTGACCAACCGGCTATAAATTAGAGGTTTCCATGACCTTGTCCTTGGGTTTCCTTAATTTGCCACAGCAGCTCACAGAACTCAGAGAAACGTTTTGCTTACTAGATTGCTGGCTTCTTATAAAAGGATATAAGTCAGGAACAGCCAGATGGAAGGGATGCATAGGGGAAGATCGGGGGACAGGATCTGGACCTCCCATGCTCTCTGAGTGCCACTCTCTCCCTATGTCCACACATCCACCAAAAGGAAGCTCTTCTAAACCATCCTTTGAGGTTTTCACGGAGACTTCCAAAAAAACGCATGACTGACTAACTCATTAGCCATGATCAACTAACTCAGTCATTGATGACTGAACCCAACCTCCAACCCCTCTCACCTTCCCCAACCATTAGGGTGTGGGAATAAAAATTCCAATCCTCTCTAAGCTCTTGGTTGGTTTCCATTGGCAACCAGCCCTTAACCTTAGGTGTGATACAAACTCGCTTCATTAACATAACAAAAGACACCTTTTGCCCTTTCTTCACTTAGGAAATTCCAGGGTTTTTAGAAGCTCTGTGCCAGATATTAATTTATAATATTTCTTACTATAAATCACAATATCACAAGTATCATTGCAAATACAACTATGTTTGGTAAATTGCTAGTCTGGGGGAATAAAATGACACCCTAACAGTCTAAAAAAAAAAAAAAAAGATTTATGTTCTTTAAGTCACCCAGTCTGTGGTATTTTGTTAGGGCAGACCTGGGAGACTAATACATCGGTCTCTCTCCCTTATATTACTGCTTTTTTTTTTTAAATTCCACAGTTTGGGCTTCCATTATGCTACCTGTAAATTTCGTAAATCATGACATCTGAATATCTGTCTGAGAAGAAAGTCAGAAGTGTCCCTAATTCCACATTGAGGATCTGCCAAGGAGAGCAACAAGAATTACAAGTTGTGGTCAAGCTCTCTTGTCCTCAAGTTGCTGACAAGGAAAAGCTAGAGGGAAAAAGACTAACCCTACAGGACGCTATTGAAAAAGTATGTATAGAAATGCAAAGTCATACATGTCTTACATGTTATAAGAGGGCGGTATCAGGAACTTCACGAGCTGTCGTGAAGGCCAATAAGGCCATACGTGCTATGCTGACGGACGGAGCTCTTGCCCTCATCAGAGTCAGGAGAGCTCCTGAGAGAAACAGCATTTTAGAAACAGGGCATTATAGATGTAAACTTGAGACACTGCAATTAGCAGAGTCACTGACAAGGCGAAGGTGTCCGATAACTACCTCATTCCATCCACTGATGACAGTTAACTACAGCTCCAAAGAGTAAAGCAGAAGCCACAAAATTCAGACTAAATCACTAAAGATTTCTGAACTTGCTAAAAATGTAAAATACTGTCCTTACCAGTTTAAAAAAAAAAAAGACACCAATTTGAACCAGCAAAGTCTGATTATCCTTTTAACTGTTAGAATACCAATTAGCTAAAAAATAATAATAATAATAATAAATAAAAAATAAATACAAATTAAAAAAATAATTTAAAAAAAGAATAACAATTTGCTCAACTTTTCTGTGAAGCAATTTAGCAATTAGTATCCAGAGTCCTAAATATCTCTTTTGGCAAGAGTTAGACTTCTGGGAATTTATCCTAAAGGAATGACAAGGAATGCCTACAGTTTTATATATACAATAATAACAGTAGTTACATGGATTTTGAAAAAGAGAAAAATATACCAAAATGTTAAAAATGTTTTCCTCTGAGTTTTGAAATTAAAGATGGTTTTCTATTCTTTCGTTATAGTTCAAAAGTTCCACAAAGGCTATATATTACTTTTATGAATCAGCAAATAAAAAAAATAAATGTTTTCTTTTTTACATGATTAACCATGTCACCGGAGTTCTGATCACAAACTGGGCAAAATCTCTGTGTATCTTCATGTCTCAGTTTGTCCTTTCATAAAATAAGGACATAAAGAATATGTGTTTTATTTAAACAAAGTTGTTTCATCCCCCAGGTGAAATATTTGAACTACATTACAGAGAAATTTATTGTGAAAATGTGAACAACATTTTATAATGAAAGTACGTGTTTCTCACTTCAGAAAGACCATCTTCCCCAGTTTGTTTATGTCAACTGAAACACTAAGAGACACGTTTCCTGAGCTATACAGGCTTACCCTTATAAAAGTCTCATCATCTAATACCTCTCTGGAGCAAAATGGGTAGTTGGTGGACTGATACCCAGTGTACAACAGAAAGAAGCGGGAAAGAGATTAATAGACAAGCAGGCATCAATGCTGCCAAAATAAACTGTCTGTGAACAGAGTTATTTCCCAAAACAGTTGTTCCAAACTTCAATGTGCACGAGAACCATCTGGAGAGCCCTCTACAAATCCAGGTCTTTGAATGTCACCATACGGAATCGGAATCTCAAGGGACCAGGAATAGGAGACTCAGCAAGTGTCTTAGATGTTTCTGATTCAGGTAGACTGTGGGCCATATTTTTCAACAGTCTCTAAAATATGCAAAGGGCTAAATATTAGATTTCTGGTATACCACTGCCAATTCAAATCTCACTAGGTTTATAAAAATAAGCAATATATACTTCACTAGTTTATTCTGATACATAATTTTACTTAAGGTAGTTGAAACGAAATATTCAGAGTTTTGGCACACCCCAAATCTTTCCAGCATGTTTCTACCTCTATCCAATTTCTTTTCTATCACTCACTACTACTTTTGGATTGAATTAATCCGAAGTAATCTTAATGATGACACTCCTTTCATCTGAATTTACCTAAAATCTTGATTCCTGATACTACCAAGTAATATAATTTCTTTTCAGACAAAGAATGGATAAAATTCAGCCCTAATATGGAAGACTATTCTCAGTGAGAGAACCAACATCAAGCTAATTTGGTGAGACTTATTATTTTTATAAATTAAAATAAGGTTCTCAGTTTCCTTAGGAAAATAGGAATATAATCCAGAGGAGGAATGAAAAGAGGGAATGGGTCCTGTCTGAAGCATGCACACACAAGCGCGTGCACGCATACAGACACACACAAATACATTTCTGTCATTCTCTAAGCAAACAAGATGTGTCCACTATGGTGAAGAACCCAAGTACAATTCAAACAAACACAAGTTGAATGACTGCCAAAAAGTATGCTAATCTCTCTGCCAGTTACTTCAGAAATGAAATAAAACAGTACTCTGGGAAAATATTTAACATCTTCTTTTATACAATATTTCATTATTTCTCTCACACAAAAGCACACACACACATCCACTTCTCCATCACTATAACTAAGAATTCAAAGAACCAAGAATAAAAGAGGTTCTGAAATACAAACTTTTTTTTTTTTAATTTTGCTCATATTGTGCTAAAAGGGCTCCCCTACACTACTCTTAGCTCTTTTCTTTGTGTGGGTTAAAAACAACTAAACTTTCGGTGCCAGCTTCCATCCTGGACCAGATTTATCAAGCTAACTTTCACTAACTCACTCACAGAGTAAGACTGCCTGGCTGATCTTTCTGCAGTGCCTTGTTTATTTAAATGAACATTCACAGTCCTTAGCACTCAGAAACTGCTGAAAAGCCATCAATTAGTTTTGGAAACAAGAGCAAATAGTAGCATACTGGATCCATAGGTGAAATTGAATAAACATTATCTTGAGGTATTAAGAGTCCCCCAGAAAGACCAAGGCAATAGTTAAATAAATCATAAAATGGACGAGGCAGAAGTGTCAGTAGGAATGATTTACTAACTTCAAGTTTCTGATAGGCAATAACAGTAGCATTTACAGTCATTACTTAAATTATTTAATTTATTACTTAATTTAAATTACTTAAATTTATAACACCGTCTCTCCTGTGGAGTTTTCTGATTGTCTCATCCTGCTTCTTCCCAAAGAACACTGTGTTTCTACAAAGTAGGTTTTCTTCTGCAGTCTCAAAATAGATTTTTGACATTTTCCATTTTTTCTGACACTTTCCATCCCTTTTTCCTAGGTCTCATAACTTTTCCTTTCATTTCCTCAGCACTTTCTGCCACGCATTCTAGTGATTTCTTACGTGACACATTTCATATTTTCACAACTATTTGGATGATGTGGGTAAAGTAAAATTCCCCAAAATATTCAGGGTTACCGATTTGTATTTCCAATGAACAGGATTTTAAGTGGGCTTTTTCCTGTCATCTCAGAATCTGAGACTTCTCAAAGCTGAAACAAACCAAAAATACCAAATTGTCTAAAGAGAAGCGTCAGTGACACCCAGAGCCAGCAGAAACAACCCTACTGTACTGTTATGGGCTGAACTGTGTCTCCTCAAAATCATATGCTGAAGTCCTAACTCCTAGTACCTCAGAATGTCACCGTGTTTGGAGATTAGATCTTTAAAGAGGTCATTAAATTAAAGTGAAGTCATTAGGGCATGCTTTAATCCGTCTGATTGGTGAAGAAATCTGGAAGAAGAAACCAGCCCTGCCAACTCCTGATCTCAGACTCCCAGCCTCCAGCACTGGGGAAAAACAAATTTCTGTTGTTTAAGCCACCCAGCCTGTGGCTTCATCATGACAGCCAGAGCAGACTCCTGTCCCTCCACACCAGCTACCCCCAGCGGTGGGGAGCGAATACTAGGAGCCCCAGACTGGGTAGGGAGAGCAGGGCTCACAGTGGAGGATCCCGTGCGGTAGGAAGGAGGATGCTTCTCCCTCCGTAAGACAAGTAAGAGGGCCTCCAGGAGATTCAATCAAAAAGACAGGTATATGTAAGACTGGGAAACCACTATTTGGTTCCCCCATTGGACTTCTGCTTTGGCAGCAGCCTGGCCTATTTCTGCCTACCTGAAGAACTGAAGAGAGATGGGAAGGCTGACAAAAGGCTTGCTGGGGAGTCTACAGTTTGGTCCTACTGCTCTGCACAGCAAGATCCTGTGAATTGTCTGTGGGGTGCATGTACCTCACTGGAGGCTGGAGCACCTGCATGCTTTTGCTGGTACCCCACCACGGAGGCTGTGGGGTAGGTGGCTGGTGACTGGAGTGAGTGGGGAGAAGCTGGTCAGCCAGAGCCCAAACCTCCACCTCAGGGAAAGGTGGGGACAGCGCCAATGGCTCGCCATGGTCAGCGCATCAGCCAAAGAAACAGCAGAAGGGCCCTGGGCTCACTGGGCTACAAGATCAAAAAACGCCCTCTCTCCCCCTCCCCTGCTGGCACCCGACACTGGAGGGGCTCCCTTACACCGGAGAAGAACGGCGTTTGTAAACAGGAGATGAGAGCCCAGCCCTCCTCACTTCCAAGCCTCGTAGGTCACAAGCCAAGACTGAACTGGAGGAGGGAGGAAGTTTGGAATCAGAATCACGTTTTTTAATATCCTTCTTTTCCCTCTAAAATGTGGTGTAGTACGCTGACTTATTTTAAGATGTAAAATACATTAAGATTAATTTTATCCTTAGAATGTGTGTTTTCAATCATAGCCTTTTGGCAGCATTTGCTACTCTAAAGCCAGGGTTAGGATCACAGACTTCCCAAAAGCGTAAGATGGTATGCAACTAGAAACAAGGAATATAGTTAGTGTTTGCTAAGTATTTACCATTTTTCAGCATCTAAGGTGCTAAGAGATTTGCATACATTGTCTCCTAATCTTAACCACAACTGTATGAGGTAAATTCTGTTATGCCCATTTTACAGATCAGCAAAGATATGCCAGTGCTGGCTGATAACCCAATTATTAAATATTCAGAAGTTTTGCAAGATTCTGAGCCACCACTCTTGACAGCTTGAATAAATAGCCTCAGTGGAAATAGTTATACCATGGAAATTGGCAAATGCTACAAGTCAGGGGCTTCCCCGCTTCCGCTCCCTGGCTTCCCTTCACCCATGCCCCAGAACCAGTTTATCAGCACACTGGGTATCAAGAAACTGAGACTCTTATTAAGAGTTTAAGCTATTTGTCCAGACCACCTTGCCAAGAGGGGTGGAGCCAAGCTTTGAGCCCAGGTATGGGACGGGAGGGCGGGCCCAGCTGGCTCTCTCCCACTTAGGCTCCCCATGTACAAGGCAGTGCTCTCCATCTCCAGCGTGATGAAAAGTGGGCAGAGCAGCCGATCACAGTTAAAGAGTCCCCCAGCTAATCTGCATTTTTCAAAATTTCCTCACATTCTACTCTGAAGCCCCTTTCTTCTTTGATCACTCAGGAACACCCTATGTGGCACAGCTAACAGGAGCCCGCAGGCCCTCAGGGAAGCCCCGGCCTGTCTGTCCGTGGGAGAGGAGCGGTGGGCGTTAACATCTTCCCTGCTTTGTTGCCCTTTTCATCCCAGCTTTGTTTGCAGAGAAAGAGAGCAGCATCTGCTCTCCCAGTGAGCAGATGATTATACGATACCCCATGGTTTTATATCAAAGACGAGTGAATCTTAAAATCTTTTGTGTTTGTGTGTGTGCCGGAGTTCAAGGTCCTGCATTTTGAAAAAGCAAGGGGGGGGTATCATTTCAAAATATAAACATGTTGAAAGATCTACAGAAACAACAGGGATTGTTCATAAGTGAAGGGAAAAAAAAAATAAGTCATTCTCATTGTCTTACAAAACATTACACCTGGGTTCTGGTTTTCTGTATTAAAATACTGGGGGACTATTTCATAAGGTGGGCGGCTTCCTCACCCATACACAGGAGTGAGGAAGGGAGATCGGTCGATGGGATGGGAAACCGAGGCCCTCGCCAGTCTCGAGTCTTGTCCCTGGTGACACGCTGGCCTGGCAATGGATTAATCCTGAACTCTAAAGAAATACATATCAAGGACCTCAAACCTCTAAATGGGAACTGAGTGATTCAGTCCATAATCCAAGTGTCAGTAAACACCCAGATGTGAGAAGTGCAACTATGGCATTCCCAATAGTATCAGACAGAAGTCCTCACACAGAAGTAACCATCACTAGAGGCATTTTTTTTTTGCAAATTTGCATCACTGCCTTGTCTTCCACTGGCCAAGACCTTTCTTCACATATATTTGCCTCTAATCTGTAAGACGAGGCATTACAAGGAGACATGAATGTAAAGAAGAGCTATTTTTTTTTTAAAGATTTTATTTATTTGACAGAGATCACAAATAGGCGGAGAGGCAGGCAGAGAGAGAGGAGGAAGCAGGCTCTGCGTGGAGCAGAGAACCCGATGTGGGGCTCAATCCCAGGGCACCGGGATCATGACCTGAGCTGAAGGCAGAGGCTCCAACCCACTGAGCCACCCAGGCGCCCCTAAAGAAGGGCTATTGATGGAGTTGTGTCGAAAAAGAAGCACAGCAAATGAGGTATGTTTGGTACTGGAAAGGAATTTCTCATTTTGCAGTACATCACTGGGAAAGATTCAATGTGTGTATGTCGCATTGTAAACCTAACATCAGACTTGAGACTAGTGTTCAGATTTAAAAACTCCATAGTGGAATCAAGAAAAAATGATAGCTGTGTCCCTCAGGAAACAGGGTATCTGTGCAGCCCGTTGACCGGCACAAAGGGCAAGAGGGAGGAGGAGCTGTGGGCAATGAAGCGGTCTGACACAGACGAGGACTGAGAAGCCCTGGAAATCACTTCCCCTCTGGACGGGCCCGAACTCCGGAGCTTGAGGCTGGGTTCTCTTCTATTAATCAGCCCTCTGTCCAGATGGCCTGAGTGTCAGCCGGGAAGGAAGAGATCACAAGTTTTCCATTTGGTTTTATTAAATGTTCTCATCCTGTGGAGATGACCAGAGTCTTGGTGTCCTGCCTGCAAGTGTCCCGGCTTTCTGAATAGCTTCAGTGATAAAGCAGAGTAAAAGCGTTCTCAGAATAATTGAATCTGCCAGACATTCTTTACTTATCCATTCATTGAGATTCAGTTGTCTCATTTCCAAGTTTTTCATGAAGTTCCTTATAGGATTTCCCATTATAAATGAGCAGCCACCCAAGTACTTAGAATAGAAAAAAAAAGAAAAAGAGAGAGAAAGACAAGACAAGACGCTAAACCTAAAGGACATTTGCAATTCACAGTTCCTAAAAGAAATGAAACACATTCCAATTCTCCTTTTAATTCCCTTCCCATTTGTTTTCTTCTCACGTGTAGACCTTAAGCAGATGTTGTAACGCTCTATCAGGATTAGGTGGTGCCAAGTTAGTCAAAGATGAGTGACCGGAAGCAAGGTACCCCGTGGCCCACATCTTTCTCTTCCTGAACTCTTAAGCCAAAGTGAAGAGCAGATCCTGAGGTATGAAGAAGCTGTCACACAAAGAAATGCAAATGTCACACAGTTATAGAAACGTAAGAAACAAATAAAGCAGCGTTTCCTAAAATAAGCTCTAAGGCACGCCGTTAGTCCTCACATTTTTCCCCTATTTTCTCTGGTCATCTGACTTTTGTCTCTCAAACGCCTGAGCTAATAGTCTGTCCCTTTTCCACCAAGCATCAGTTGTCACACAACTTCTCTTTCCTGCAAAATTACCTCATCCACACCCATCCACTTTCCTTGGAGATGTACCAGAGGGATTGCTTCCCTGCTCCTCCTTTCCCTTCTCAAAGTGAGCTCCACGGCACCAGGACAAATCTACTTCAGCTTCAGCTGCTGTCACGTTGGGAGTCAGAAGTTTGATACAGGGACGGCTGGGTGGCTCAGTCAGTTAATTGTCTACCTTTGGCTCCGGTCGTGATCTTGGGGTCCTAGGATCAAGTCCCGCATCAGACTTTCCTGGGGTCCTGGGATCAAGTCCCGCATCAGACTCCTTGCTCAGTGGGGAGTCTGCTTCTCCCTCTGCCTGCTGCTCCCCCTTCTTGTGCTCGCTCCCTCTCTTTCTCTCCAACAAATAAATAAACAAATAATCTTAAAAAACAAAACGAAACCTGATACAATCACTTTTCTTATTTTAACATGAAATACATTATAACTCACTATATTACAATTCTCCCACCGATCCTTCAAAGTTATCTATACTTTGAAGGTGACGATAAGCCTATACTGTGCATAATCTCTCTGAAAACTAACACGTCAGGTAGGAATGTAAGGTAGCAGGGGTGACAATTTGGGATGCACATATTTGCACAAATAAGGACATTTAAAAATAGTATCCTTGAGAGAACACAGTCCTTCATGAACTGTCTAAACTACTCAGCATAGTGACATGTCTACTCAAGGTAGATGTCTAGGGATGCATAACAGAAGGAAAGAAGCAAGTGCTTGCTAATAATTGTCATCCCATCTACATGCTCAGTTTCTGAAGGCAGGAAGCATGCCTGTCTGGTTTGCCTGGGATCCCCAGTACTCTCCTTGGTGCTTTGCACGCAACAGAGGCTCAGTTTGTTTCTCACTGGTCTGAACCAAATTAACCTTGAAAGACAGTAAGATTATAGCAGAAAGAATATGGATTCAGAGTTAGGAATTCCTGGATTTGAACGCTGTCTTGTCAATCATTAGCTATATACAACCTCACATGAAGCACTTACAATTTCACTTTTATGCTTCAAAAATAAAAATGATAATGTGTGACTCATTATGTCTCTGGGTATATCAACTGAGGCAGTTTTGTGAAAGCATTCAGCATATAACAGATGATCAAAAAAATTATCTCAATTTATGATTATTTATTTGATTATCTATGTCAGGTATCATATATACTTTGAATCTACCCTAATAATAGCTCTTAAGAACCTCTTGGTTCAGCAAACCCTTTTTCAGCTATATACGGGAGAGAGGAATTTCAAATGTTATCATACTAGTTTGTTCTTATTCCATGCATTATTTAGCCATAAAGTTTGCTTACTGAGTTCTATTTTTATATCTCCAAATTTATGGAGAAATCTGTTTTATTTATTTCTCCCACATTTCAGATATGGGAAGTTATATCTATCTCCAGATGCTAGAATTGTTTTCTCCCCTCAGATATGACACATCAGGCTCTAGATGGAAAACCCCTTGTTGCAGAACCATCCTGAGCACTGAGGACTGTTACCTCCACCTCACAGACAAGTTTAGTTACTGAAATGTCAAAAGGCCCTTGCTGCATGGAGGTCTCACTTATAAGTCCTGGAACTGGAGGGCAGCTTTGGTATAGGGCACTCACAAGAGCAGGGTACTCAGCTCCCAAACACAGCCCTATTAAAGAGCTGTGAGGGGGCGCCTGGGTGGCTCAGTGGGTTAAAGCCTCTGCCTTCAGCTCAGGTCATGATCCCAGGGTCCTGGGATCGAGTCCGACATCGGGCTCTCTGCTCTGCGGGGAGCCTGCTTCCTCCTCTCTCTCTCTCTCTCTCTCTCTCTCTGCCTGCCTCTCTGCCTACTTGTGATCTCTGTCTGTTGAATAAATAAATAAAATCTTTAAAAAAAAAAAAAAAAAAGCTGTGAGGCTGCCCCAGTCTTTCGCACCCCCACACAAAGCTTGCAATTCCCCATCCTACTCAGAGTATCGTACTGTACCCATCTCCAGGACTTAGAATGTCAAGAAATAAGAGAACATCAATGGAGTTTACCAGGTGCCACACTGTTCCACTCCATTATTTCGGTCAGCTCAATAAATCTCAGAAATGTCCTATGAATATCCCCATTTTATGCTCTAATTCCACTAAACTTCATCGCCAACATAGGAGTGGCATGTTAGGGATCAGAAATTCTAGAAATGTCAAGTTCTACCAAACAAATGCCTATCGGACCACTACCACAGTCTTTCACTGATGCACTCTTTGTCACTAAAAACCAAGTACAAAATGAGAGTAAAACGGTTAATTTAAGCGACATGAAAAAGTTACATTTTAACAGCCAATACCAAAAATTCACAACCCTATGTGACTTTATATAACCCTACATAAATCTTTTCCATTTCTCGGCAAATACTCTAAAACAGTAAGAGATGATACAACAAAACTATTTTTCAGGTGTTTTTATCGAAGGTCACATCCAAAAATTCAAGCCACTTCAGATGCTGGCAGAACCAATAGTGAAAATTCTAATCCATGTTAAGGACCATGCCAATGCTTTACACTTTGATGCTCTCTTTTTTACCGTAATTCTTGTGGCTTTCTCCAAAGCAGAGTCCCAATGTTGTACAGTTCTACGCTCAGTAACCTATGAAAACTGAATGGGACAAAAGTATTTCTGTCAGAGTTGCAGAATGACCATAAAAGAAGTTAGATCCAAAAAACCCTCCAATATTCACAAGGGCAACTGGGGTCATTCTTTCTTTGGATGAATGTTCATTTTTACCCAGAAGGATGTCTGGAGAAGATGGAAGGAAAAGTGATGAACACAATGCAGAGGCAAAGCCATAAATCATTTAGGGTATCTGAGTCACGCAGAGGGCTGCTCACGAAACATATCTCGAAGGAAAAACCTCCCTCCCTGGGCCCAAAAAGGAAGTCATTTCTATGGGCTTAGAGTATTGTTCGACGTACAAAGTGGGATAGATTCCTCATTCTTCTTCCTTCCTTTTCCAGTTTTCATTTAGATGATAAGAGTTCTACCAAATGCCTGACTTTCAGGTTAGATATTTGCTTAAAGAAGATATGGAAAATCTATGCACAAAGAAGAATGGGATTTCCCTACCTGCTCAAGATCTGCTGCAATTTTAACCTTCCATGGCCTCTGCTCAGACCCTAACCTATCAGCAGGGTCCTCAGTGACAGGTGACAAGTCCCGAAACGTTCCAATGAGAAATTAAAAGCATCACTTGTAGGCGCTTTAAAATGGCCTCTGCAATGCCTCCGATTACTCAGCAGCTGGTTCAGATGGCAGAGTTGGACAGAAGCCCACTAATGAGGCCTGGATGCACTCACACAAAGAAATAGTCATGCTTTCAACCTCTAGTTTTATCAATGAACTGACTAGATTCCAGGCACTGTCCCTCCGTTGCCTAGTAAAGGCGCGCTCATTGAAGGTTTAATCACAGTTTGCCATCTACAATGAAGGGGCCAGAATCTCTCACTGCACAAGGCAGCCCAACAGCACATCAAAAGACAGCACCATCACCCTGCTGTTCTCTCTGCCTGGGCAAGGCAAAAGGACCAATGCCCGATCATCTTCTGGAAAAGCCTGATGCCCACAGTGCTCCAAACCACTCCTCTCCGGCGGGGCAGTACACTCACGCCAGTCACCCACTGGAGACAAAGAGCATGAGGTACTCCATCTGTCTGTCAGGGAGACGCCCAGTTTGAGAACTGAAGAACAGGCTTCTGTGAACTACTCGGAGGCGTCCACGCAGATGCAGGAAGGACACGGAATGGTGAGCTTTGGAAGCAGAGACTACGTGCAGCTCTGGCCGGAGGCTCCTGACGTTCCCGAGTGCAGCTTGCGCATACTGCCCAAGGAGGCACAGTTGTGATCGCTCACACCATTTCTCTTAATGACTATTGTTGGCATTGGTGGATGAACTTCCATGGTTATAAAACGCCTGCATGTATGCCTCCCTGTCCTTAATTCTACATTCCTATAGCTGCTATTTATTACCTCAGACCATCCTCAAGCAGGGCTGGCCCCTGTACTCGACACGGGGTACGCAGCTTTCGGTGGAGCATGGTGCAAAGGCAGTAACTGAGTCAGCACAGGCATGAATAATAGAAAGTGGTTGACCCTCCATCTGAGTTCCCACAGTCCCACCTGTTCTCATTCCTGGTTAATCTCTTTCCTTTACCTTGGGTCTCTGGTGAAGTGGGGAGGTGAGGAAAGTTCCTGGAACAGCTTCAGGAGCTTAGAAGTCTTGTCCATAATTGTTGCTCAGGAGCATCAAGATTCCCCTTAAGATCCAAAGAAGCAATAAAGAACTTGCAGCCAAATACAATACAATCCTGCATTCTGAAACCGCATGCAAAGCTTCTACCAGGTGTCGGTGGCTCTCTGTATGGTAACCATTGGCTGGGACACTCCTGATTCCAAAATATAGTCCCATTTTTCAGACCACTTGTCACACTGTACAAGTTCCAAGTATAGCTTTGGAAATACGGTCTCTAGTTTGGGGAAGGAGTAAGTATTACAAAATGCAGTTCAGGTAGTAATTTTGCTTGCTAGCCCTAAAAAGTGTTTCTTCTGGCAATAGCAATTTTAAAAATCACTTAAAAATTAGGGGGGTGTGAGTCTGGAGCTATAAGAAAGCATGGAGATTCTACAATAGATTAAGTGGCATAAATGTCATGTTCAGATGTTAGTCAACTTAATGTTAAAAAACATTAGCTTTAAGACAGGATTTTTTCATGATAAATTTTAAAATGAAGTATGAGCCCCTAGGTATTTGGAGTAGTCGAAGAATGGATTGTGAAGCTTAATTTAATATTAAGGCTAATGGACAGTTTGAAATAAATTATAGATGAGTTAATATTTTCAAAGAATTACAATACGATAAAATATGCTTAACAGTCCAAATTTTATACTGAGTATCCATTAATAATCAAGAGTGAGGAAACCTGAGGGTCATCACTGTATTTCTTACATATTTAACCATCTGCACTGATGAGAAAACTGAGGCACAGACAGTCTGTGGAAAGGCATACCAAGAGACCAGCTGAAAGCGAAGTCTGTATCCTGGCTACACAGATACGGGGGTGCAGAAGAACGCACCGCCAGTCCAGAGAACGATTCCTCTCTGCCATCTCCATCCCAGTGTGTCGCTTGAGCGACAGAGATCTCCTGACTCTGCCCCTGTAGCTTGAGCACCGTTATTTTGGTGCCTTCCCCAAACCCTTACCTTCTTGGTCACCATGTTATTACTGATGGTTGTTCAACAGGCTTACTCAATGTACCACTGTCACACTGTGACCAAGTGAAAGCTGTGGTAACCTATGAAGAATGCTGTAGAGCATCAAGCTGCTTCAACGAAATTCAGTTAACTTCTTGAGTTGTGGAGATCTTCCTCCCAATCGCTTACATGACCTGAGGCTACAGATCCTCTTCATCCACAGAGGCCAGGGAGTTAACAAAGATGGAGTAGACTGACCACTCGTCCTGATTGATACCTGCTGCTCCAGCATCCCACTCAATTGGTGTTCCCTTTCATTCTCCAAGTGATCCCAGCTTTTTTTTTTTTTCTAAGATTTTATGTATTTATTTGACAGAGAGAGAATGAATGGGAGGAGGGACAGAGGGAGACACTGACTCCCCACTGAGCAAGGAGACTGACACGGGACTTGATCCCAGGAATCTGGGATCAAGACGGGACTTGATCCCAGGACTCTGGGATCAAGACCTGAGCCAAAGGCAGACACTTAATGGACTGAGCCACTCAGGCATCCCAAAATAATCCCAGTTTTAACAATAAATCATGTGCTTTAAAATTTAAAAAATAAATTACCTGCTTTATGCCCCTGGAGAATGGCAGGTGACCCACTCACTGAAGATACCTTCATGTCGGGCCCCACTAGAGATGTGAATTTCTACTTCCCCAGACATATAAACTCAAATATTCACATATAAAATAGACTCAAATGCAACTATAATCGCTGGCCTCCTTAGCCTCCTCTTCTAGGCCCTGGCTGGCCCTTAAATAAGAAGCAGCAACAACTTATAGGTTTGAGGAAAACTTATAGGTTTCCTGATGCCTCTATAAAAAGGATTTTCTTAGGGTTTGGTAAGTGGATTTGTACAAAGGAATCTCAAGGATGCTCTTCTACTGGAGACATGTGTGTCTATCAGAATGAACTATGCAAGAATTATACTAATATGTCTTTTGTGTATATGTGCAGGTATAGAAGTAAATGCATATAATAGGCGTATATTTATTTATATACATATATGCAAACATATCTAGAAAAAAAAAGTTCAATACAAATTAAAGCACAGTTCTGTGGCGCCTGGGTGGCTCAGTGAGTTAAAGCCTCTGCCTTTGGCTCAGGTCATGGTCTCAGGGTCCTGGGACCGAGCCCCGCATCAGGCTCTCTGCTCAGGCAGGAGCCTGCTTCCCTTCCTCTCTCTGCCTACTTGTGATCTCTGTCTATCAAATAAATAAATGAAATCTTTAAAAAAAAACTAAAGCACAGTTCTTATAGTAATAAAATGCCAAAGGGTAAGGATGTCATGTTGACAGCTACATAAGAAAATTTCAGCATATAGCAACAAAAAAGTAAAAGTAAAAATATTTCCATTTGCCTTTGACTTTTAGAATGGAAGAGATTTTTTTAGTTCCCATTTATTCCATCTCCTGCCTTATGTAGCCCATACTGATGAGAGGAAGGATACCAGTGAATGATATAAAATAGCACTTCTAGGGCACTTGGGTGGCTCAGTCAGTTAAGCGTCTGCCTTAGGCTCGGGTCATGATCCCAGGGCCCTGAGATCGAGTAACCACACCAGGCTCCCTGCTCAGTGACCAGGCTCCCTGCTCAGTGAAGTGCCTGATTCTCCCTCTCCCTCTGCCCCTCCCCTTGCTTGTGCTCTCTCTCTCTTTTTCTCAAATTAATAAATAAAATCTTAAAACATAATAAAAATAGCACTTCTGCTAATAGATAAGTGCAGAGTAACAATAAAAATACAAATAAATAATAAAAATTACTCCAAACTATGATGTAGTGGGATTCCACCCACAAACAAATAATACGTTTGATGAGTAGCTTTACAAACTCCATCCACCAGAGCCCCATAAATGTGGGCCCTGTAGACGGGTGTGGACAAGTGTGTACAGCCATGTCTCCTTTGTGCTCACTTCTCCCCCGCTCAACCAGACCCACTACAAATGTATTGGGTTCGTATGTGAAGGTTCTAAGATTTTTCTTGAAAACCTGGAACTAGATGACCTCCATAAGAAAAATAACCAATCTTCAAAAGTTTCCCCCCAAATTAGCTTTTCCTTCAGTTCTGTTAGGTTAACGATTATAACCACAGGACCATTATTGACAGGCAAAATAAGATTTTTTTTCTGTTTCTAAGGATGATTAAACCAGAGACCAAATCAATCCTCTCCTGGTAAAGTTTCTGATTTGTCTTTTGGGGTGTTTTCTTTCTCTCCTTTGTAATTAAGAAGAACCAGCCTCTGGGTTGATGAGCACCGCAGGGAAAAGCGATATTGATGGGGGCTGCGGGACTCCTCCAACATATCGCACAGAGGAAAGCCACACAAATTCACAGACACCGGCCAAGGCAAAGGGGACAGAGATTCATCAACCCAAGTGAATGTCAGGTTATTTTTAAAATGAAAAAAAAAATTTTTTTTTTGCTTAAATATCTTATCCCATAGACCTGTACTTCACGAGCATTTCTGAAAGAAGAGAATCCATCCTTCCGTGCTCAGGGAAAGAAAAAAAAAAAAAAAACAAGTTGCGGAAAGGACATACAGAGGAAAAAGAGCAGCAGCCCAGTCATCCAAGTCTCCAAAGGAAGAGCCAACAATTAAAAGCAAACCTGAAGCATTACCTTCTTGAGGCATCTACCATCTCCCCACCCAGAGGACTCAGACACACCCCCTCTTTTTCCTAACCACCCACCCCAACACACACACACAGAAGTGTGAGCAAAGGACTCAATCCATCCATCGGAATGCAGAGCACACCAGAGAAGCTATTGTTCTGTTAAAAAAAAAAAAAAAAAAAAAAAAAAAAAAAAAAAAAAAAAGCCCGGGAGAGATTCATTCATTAAAGCTGCCGCAGATGGCTGCTCTGCAGAAGGGCGCGGCGGGAGGCGGCCACCGGCTGGCAACCACAGCACAGGCAAGGCTCACTCCCAGCTGCACTTCAAGGTTCCTTTCAGAAGCTCTGCATTCCACCCGCAGACACTTTGCAGGGGATCCCTGGGACTTAATGGACAACTTTAGGCACAGTCCACTGGCAGGACGGAATCCCTTTCCATCTCCCTTGGCCCCGTCTTCCACAGCCTCTTTCCTTGCACCACTGCCATTCATGAGCAAGGGGCAGGTTCCTGGCAAAAAGCACATTAGTGTGGGGTCCCTGAGCGCTGCCCTGGGTTTGAACAGAGGTCTCTTCTCAGTCTCTTTTTGCTAGCATATTCCTTGACCTCTGCAGCACAAAGAAGCAAACTTGTTAACTATTCTTTCAAAGAATCCAGGATTTTTTTTTAAAAAGGAGAAATTAGATCATGCCTTCCACTTGCTGAAATGTTTTCTTTTACTTTTTCTCTTTTGTTATTTTTCTGTTTCCTTTGTTATTTGATATTGTGTCTTATACACATTCCCAATTTTCTCCAGGTCATTTAATCCCACTAAATTCACTAAATTTCATTTTGCTCATTTTTCTTTGTAAAATGAAACCACACTGCAAAATTTCTAGTAAATGAGGTCTGTTTTTCCACCTCGAGAACTGTTTTATGTCTAGATTGTAGTCAAGATCTGTAACTTAGACTTTTCAATCTCAAATCCAGCAGAAAACTCTTCACTCATTCTAATACAATTCTCTTTTTCTGTTATTATTATTTTTTCTCTGAAAAAGAGCAGATTAATTAAATCCTTCCTTCTGGGAGCTGCATTTTATCCCTAAATCCAAACCTTTTCTGTCTTGCTCCAAAGCTCTCCCAGCTCATTCTGTAAAGATTCTGGGCTCTACATGAACCCTACAAAACATCTTTTTCAAAGATCACATTCATGCTATAGAAATAAATTCCTAAGAAGAAAAATGCTCTTGTTCAGGTCTAAGAATAGAACATCCAGACATAAGTGAAATAAAAAATAATTCATTCAGTTGTGCGTGTCTGTGATTTTTATTTTAGTTTAGACATATTTAAGAACGTATTTTTGACTACATGTTAAGGAATTTTTAAAAATCTCTTCCCTTTCTTAGGAATGACTTAGACTATTTAAAAGTCTCTTATTTATCAACATTGACATCTCAACACCTGCTTCCTTCTGTGCCTTAATTGTAATGCAGGGAACTATAATTCCAATACTGCACATTTACAAATCAAAGGCTTTGAACATGTTCATTACTAATGTTTAATAGTCATTTATTTTTTTTTTAAGTTATATCAGATGAACTCTTTATATCCTCAATCTTCGTCTTATAATGGAAATGCTCTGGAAATGGAATTCACAGCTATCTGTCTCAGGAATGTTTGAAATAAATCAGTGACTGGAGTTACGCACATTGGTCTTTGAGGGACTGGAGAACCAACCAACACCTTTGAAAGGAGAGACCTTTATATGCCAAGGATCTTACATGGCATCTGGCACAGAATGCTCAATAAATGGTTCTTGGACAAAACTAGCAAAACCAATAGTCCTTCATGTTAAGTACCAAAAAGAAAGCAAAATGGTAACCAAGAGCTCGGTCTTTAGAGTGCAGCTGATGAAGTTTCAAGCCTCTTGCAATGGCCATATGGGGGATATGACAACCTCACCAAGGTGGTCCCTGATCACTGTCCTGCAAGGTAGAATCCAACTCCTTGCTAGGGAAGAATGTGAGACAGCTTGAAGAATACCTCTCCACTAGACCATTAGAAAGGATGAATAATCCCAGGACAGAAACAACACTCAGAAGAGAAAGAAGAAAATGGGTTGAAGCGCTACAAATGGGAGACAGAAATATGGTAGAAAAAGCCATGGCAAGAGAATTACTCAAAAAAACATGAGACTCCGCCCAGGAAGGGGACTCAGACCTACTGAAAGAGAAGCATTTCACTCTGCAGAACAGGAAAGAAGATGCATTATCAAGTGCAGGGCCCTCAGTTGTCCCCCAGAGAGAGACATCCATTATTCAAAGTAAACAGTATAAATCCATGGCTAACCAGGAGGCTCACCACTTTCCTGGACACATGTCCCCCAGCGCTACCTTTTACAACTCACTCAGTAGAAACCTGCAACGACAGATTAAGCAACCAAAAGCCTTAGAGACACAAGTGAACAGATGATATTTTCAAACCTTGTCCAATCTGAAGGTGATAATTACACAAGGGAAATAAGTCTATAAGGTGAGAACAATAGGCTCCATGGATTGTGTTAAAGGAAGAAAGTTTGTTTGTTTTTTTTTCTTTCCCTGTGCTGTGGGTCACGATGCTGGGATCATGGGCTCCTGGAAGGGATTTGATGGTATCCCCCCAAAACCAATCCTGACAGGAGGCTTGCCAATCTAAGAAAGAGACTTTAAATTCAAATTTGGGGAAAGAGGAGAAAGAAACAATCAGAAAAAATGAAGGTCTTTGTCAAATCTGATATGATGGAGGACAGCAGGTGTGCCATGAGAAGAATAAACAAAAAGTTATAATGAAGGAGGTTCCTAACAATTCCAAGAAGAAAATGATGAGGAAAAGTGTTAGAACTGACCAACTAACAATTTCAGCATCAGATGCTCATATTTAACTCTACTACTTTACTAGCTGCCTGACCTTGAGAACTCATTCGGTCCTCTATACCTTAGGACACACATCTGCAAAAATGGTGTTGATACTGCATCACCCCAGAAAGTTGTAAGAATTCAGGGGAGTGAATACACAAAAGTCATTAAGAACAGTGCCCAGCACAGGGCAAAAAATGGCCAAGGTAAAACCCAGCTCCTGCTAACCCTCTGCCTTTACCCTAATATACCTACTCAACTCTGCACCTCTTCTTCTATTATTTCGCCCACAGATATATTGCCTCCCTGCTTAGAATATCCTTTGCCCTCTTGTCTGCTGGAGAACTCACCGATCTCTCAAGTCTAAGTGTGAGTATTTCCTATTCCAAGAAGCACTCCTCAACTCTTGCCAGGAATTTCCTTGCTCTCTCCCTTATAGTTCCTTTAATAAATCTCTCCTCAACACTCATCTCCACTGTAATACACATCACACTACAGTATAACTAGCCATTCACACTAGAATGGGAACTCTTCCAGGAGGGAGAGCTAGCTTATGTGGGTGATACTGGTATCCCCAATGTCAAGTACAAAATTTGATTTTGCAATAGGTTCTAAAAAATGTTTGTTAAATAAAGGAATATAAGGTAGGAAGACAAGGCTAGACTCTCCAGCAGAACCCAGCATGCTCTTAACCTCAAACAACCAAAGAAAAGTATATAATTGAGAATCAAATCAGAGAGAAAAATACAACCAATTCTTCTAAGAAGTATATGAAAGCATTTTAGAGGGCAATGGACCCAACTTCCAGGTAATATAAAGGAGTGGGTATCATTTCCTAGTTTCCAGGATATTAACAACTAAATTATCTTTCAGTACCAGATCAAACCCAAAGTAGTTAGAATTGTAACATCTCCCAAGCAAAAGGCTGAGACAAAAAAAAAAAAAAAGAGTGTTACTGCTTCTTCATCTATGACCTCTATGCAGACTTAGTTCTGCTGCTTAACCCAGTTGGGATTTGTCTTCGTTAAAGCCCTGTCATTTATGAACATTTTCCTGTTTTTTTCCCACATCACTGGATACTTTTTCTCAGATTCCTTTACTGCCATTTATTCCACAATTACAAGAAATACTGAAACAAATAAAGCTACCAAGACACAGTGTTTATTTATGCCTCATGAATAACTGCTGCTTAGCTCCTTTTGTTGGGTCCCCCTTCCCCAGGAGCTCATAAAGTAGGAGTGACTCAAGGCTCATTCTTGGTCCTCTTTTCTCTTCCTTAGAGATCCCACCCAGTCCTACAGTTTTAAATATCAACTGTGCGATGACTCCCAAACGTACATGCCCAGTCAAACATCTCCCTTGTTCCAGACTCCAATACCCCAAATGCCCATTCAACAATTGGCGTGAATACATAACAAACATTCTTAATACAACCCTGGACTGCTGATCTTTGCCTCACCCCTACTCACTCACTACACCCTCCCTACCATAGTTGACTGCAATTCAACCTTCCCAGTCTCTCGGGTGCCAAGAGCCTTGATGCCATCTTTAACTCCCTTCCCTTTCTCACACTCCACACCCAATCAGTCCAGAAATCCCGATGGCTCTACCTTCCAAGTATATCCAGAATCCCATTACCTTTTATCATCTACGTTCCTGCCGTCATCTTGCACCTGGACTACTGATGTCACCTCTTAAATGGTCTCCCTAATTCCATTCTTGGCTACCTATAATTGTCTCTTCTCAACACAACACCCAGAGTGATCCTTTATAAGAGAGCTCTTAGGAATGAGATCAAATCTCCCCTTTGCTAAAAGTCCCCAAACAGCTCTCATTTCACTCTGCATAAAAGTCAAAGTTCATACAATGGTCGGCAATGCTCTCCTCCCATGATCCTCTTTTCATCTCTAGAACCTCTTTTCCAACAATTTTCCCCATCCACTCCAGCCTCCTTGGCCTCCTGCTGTTTATTGAGCAGCCCAGGAACCAACAACCGCAGCATTTACACTTTATTCTCTCTGTCTGAAAAGTTCTTCTCCAGACCCCAAATAGCTGTTCCATCATCTCTGCCAGGTCTTTCCTCAAAAATCCTCTTCTGAGACCACCTTTTCTAAAATTTCAACCATGCTTCGGATCATCCCTCCATTTTAAGCTTTTCTCAAACTCTTTAAAAGCAGAAGATTTCTATTCTGTTCACTGCTGTTGCCCCAAAACCTAAAAATGTGCTTGGCACAGAGGAGACACGTAATAAATACCTAAATGAATGAATGAACCAAGTAGATAAACAGCTTCCATACTTTCCAGACCAGGTTTTTGAAAATAAAAACAAATGGTACTACTCTGTAGCTGCTCAAAAACGTCTGCAATGGTTGAAATTCAGTATCACGTAACCTAAATAATATTAGTGCACAAAAAGGTCAATATTTTTCTAAGGACATTTTCCTTAATTCTCTGTCACAAAGCACATTCCCATTTAGCTACTAATGTTTTGGCTCTAGGTCAAATCACTTAAAAGGGTTCACACAAAGGTTGGAAGGACCCATGCTACAGTCCCCTTTAAGAGGATATGGGGCACCTGGGTGGCTCAGTGGGTTAAGCCGCTGCCTTCGGCTCAGGTCATGATCTCAGGGTCCTGGGATCGAGTCCCGCATCGGGCTCTCTGCTCAGCAGGGAGCCTGCTTCCTTCTCTCTCTCTCTCTGCCTGCCTCTCAGTGTACTTGTAATTTCTCTCTGTCAAATAAATAAATAAAATCTTTAAAAAAAAAAAAAAAAAAGAGGATATATTATATGGTCTTTCATACTTACAATAGAAAACTTGGGTTGAAATGGAAGAGTAATGGTGAACTGAAGATAGAGCTGGATGTCATGTGGTCTGAGTTCTTATCCAAGCACTACCCCTTAGGAACTCTGCAAGGAGAGGCATCAGACTTTCAAAACTTCAGCTGACACATATTTGAATTAAGAAACACAATATTAGCCCTTCTACCATCTTAGAGCTGTTGTGAGAATTATATTTGAATGGCAATATGTAAATTGCTTCCACTATCATCTTTTCTATGTAATTATGTCATGTCATTAAACTAATAATTTTAGGGGGGCTTGGGTGGCTCATTCTGTTGAGTGTCCAACTCTTGGTTTCAGCTCAGGTCATGATCTCAGGGTCATAGGACTGAGCCCTGTGTCAAGCTCCACAGTAAGTGTGGAAGTCTACTTGAGAGATTCTCTCCCTCTCTCTCACTCCCTCTCTGCTCCCCTTCACCCTGCTTGCATGCTCCCTAGCTCACTTTCTCAAATAAATAAATAAAAATTTATAAATGAGTAAGTAAATAAATAAATAAAAGACTAATTTTAAAATCCACATTTTTGGATTAGATGCCAACCCACTCAGATTATTTTCTCCTCCTATTTTAAACTCAACTTTTTCCAAAAAAGATCTGGAAAGGAGTCAGGACTTGGAAGTTAGTTGTGAGGAAAATGAAGGGAAGCGGGTGTTACTGAGGAAACCATACAGTTCATTTTCCTTTTTTTTTTTTTTTTTAATTCTCCAGAAAAATCTAGTCAGAATAATGGAGCACAAGAAAGAGTAAGATCTTTCTTTCTTTCCTTCTTTTTTTTTTTTTTTAAGATTTTATTTATTTATTTGACAGCAGAGATCACAAGTAGGCAGAGAGGCAGGCAGAGGTGGGGGCGGGGAGGGAAGCAGGCTCCCTGCCAAGCAGAGAGCCTGATGTGGGGCTTGATCCCAGGACCCTGGGATCATGACCTGAGCCAAAAAGCAGAGGCTTTAACCCACTGAGCCACCCAGGCACCCCAAGAGTAAGACCTTTCTAAACTAAATTACCAAGACTAATTCTAAACTAACAACACAAACTGCAATTCCTTTCAGAACTTTTTGCAACTCATGGAAAAGGCTCTTCATTTTAGCAACTATCATTTTTCTCTTAGGACCTTGGTCTCTCTCCTTGTCATGTTTCTGTCCTCAGCTTTTCCAAGATGTATCTCTAAACGTTCCATCTGAAGAACCACACTATTGAACAACCTACACTTTTTCAAAATTAAAGATGTCTATAATGTAAAAAGAAAAATCTGTTAGAAGAGAAGTGTTTCCCATTACAATCCTGCTGTGAAGACATACAGCTCCTGGACCAAGCACCACATCAATGGCAAAAAGACAGCAGAGAGTCTCGCGGTTAAGTGTGCAATACCAGAGGCTTGTCTTTACTTGTAGGTGAAAATGGGGAAAAGAATGCTGCATCTAACTGTTAAGAATCAATCATCTTAAACACCTGCAGTATCTCTTAAAATAGTTATCATTAGCAATTAACTCTTATTTTTCAGAAAAGCAGTATTTTAAACTGTGTATGTGCATGAATACGTGTGTGTGTATAAAATGAGTAATTTTCCCAAATAAGTCTCCCCACATCTCCTCATAAATAAGTCTACCTCATAAAATGGGGTAATAGATACTGCTTACCTCACAGAATGTTATGAAGATTAAGTGATATAATGTGTATAGCAAGTACTAAATAAACAGTGGTAAATCTGTGACTAAACGTGAAAAAAAAAAAAAAAAAAAAAAAAAACTCCAACATAAAACACAGCCTCTGTGGTAGCAGACCTTTCCAAATAGGACTAACCCTGTGTATACGTGACATAAGGAGAAGAGGTAGCATAGTCGGATGGAGAGGGATACCATTAAGGAGAGACTGGCCAAGTGCCAGATAACCTGGGGAGGGTAATAGCACTGGCCCTCAGGACCCTGGCAGCTTTTGCAAATGCCCTGCCAAGAAGGGATTTCCCAGCTCTGCCTCCAAACCCCCAAATCTGCTTTATTTTGTCAAAGCCAGATCCAGCCACATTTTTTGCAAGAATCCAGACCATTGAGGAGTCTCAGAGTAAGAGCACTCAGATTCGACAGCATAACTGAAACGAAGAGGAAGAATGGTTTCATACAGAAATAAGAATCACATCTCAAAAACTGCTTACAAATTACTCTTTAAAACCGGAATCCTGTAAAGTTTAGTTAAATGCGCCTTGTTTGTATGCAGGCGTTCTCTCCCTGGAACAGATGCATCCATAAAGATGGCAGTAAAGTAAGTCAAAACAAATCAACAAATACTTATCATGTGCTTACATTCAGCCTATATTCTCACAGTGTGTGTGTTTATGTGTGGGTATGTTGGGAGAGGTGGATCTCACAAAACAAAGTTAAAAATGATCTTCTGAAAATAAAAGAAAAAATAATAGTTTGTCAGTATATGAAATTTACTCAGTATTTTTTTTCACCACATTTTGAACTCTTCAGCTATCACAGCACTTTCCAGTTGCAGTGTGACTCTGGATTTCTGAGCCCCACAACAGAATTTATGCTGTTTGGCAATGAGGTGGGATATCAGGCCTCACAATTTTGACCTTGGAGATGATTTGTTCCTTCCTTCACCCAGATCCTTTACCTTTTTCTTACTAATGGCTTTTGAACTGTCAATAATGTGTACAGATAGCACATAGTAAGCAAAGTAATAACAAAAGGAGAACTGGATGAAGTTCAATCATAGAAATAATTCTCCATAATTGCTCATGTTTTGTTTTTGAATAACAAGCACAAATACAGAACAACAGACTATCAAATATAATTGCAGAAAATTATCTTGTGATGGCCATTTATTCTCCTTTGGAAAAATAAGCAACAATGAAAGCATCCATTTTGGGGTGCATTTCTTGCACCTGCAAAGCTGGACTTCACATCTCCATGAAGAGACTGGATCTGCGGATGGTGAAGAACCATCTCACGGAGGCGTTTTTGTGGAGTTTATGCTTCCATGACTGATGCTTATAAAGTTGGAGACACCATCTTCATTTCACATTTGCACGCAGCAGACCGCATGAGAGGGAGGAGAAAGGAAAATAGCTAAAGGCAGACATACTGATGAAAAGGGATGTAAAGCCAAAGGGACTTCCAGGACCAGTAAAACCAATGATCTGACACAAACTGAGGTTCAAGAACATGTTCATGTTTTATTTGGTCAGGCTACTAGTCTTCAAGTTCATGGCAACAATGGAATAAAGAGATTTCTCCTTGATGTGACATTTAAAATAGAGCCAACTCTTTTGGCAAGGATTTAGGTAATTTCCATTATAAGATGATTTCAATTATCTCTGATGTACCACTGATGTATGCTTAAACCCATAATGAACTTTACACAAAATTTCACACTGACATCAATGTCCACAGTCTTAACAAGTGGCATTAATTCAATCTGTTCAATTTTCCTTGACATTAGGTTTCTCAGTTTCTTCTTTTTTTTTAATCCAGGGAAAGTTAGAGCAGAGAGTGTTAACAGCACATCTGATAACATGTATTTTGCTCATGCAGAGGAGATAATTGTGTCATTTGCCTAGATTCCAATTTATAAGCTAGGGCTTCACTGGAGACCTTAGCAAATTAGTAATTTAGAAAAACTACAACCACTTTTTTTTACTGAGATATAATTGACATAGAACATTATATTGGTTTCACTGTACAACATAAAACTACTTTTAAATTGGTTCAAAAAATGTGTTTTCAGTTACCTCCGCAGATCTAGTCCCAACATGAGATATCAATCAGCTATAATTATCTACTGAAAAATCTGGTTACAGATATAGATATCAAAGTCCAATGGTATTTGAAATAAAGCTTCATGTATTTTAGAAATCCATTAGCAAGATCTGTAAGACTCAATTGAAATGGATCAACAACAAGATCAGTACATTTGGGACGCCTGGGTGACTCAGTCAGTTAAGCGGCTGCCTTCGGCTCAGGTCATGATCACAGAGTCCTGGGATCAAGTCCCGCATCAGGCTCCTTGCTTGGCAGGGAGCCTGCTTCTCTCTCCGCCTCTGCCTGCCACTCTGCCTGCTTGTGCGCGCTCACTCTCTCTCTCTGACAAATAAATAAGATCTTAAAAAAAAAAAAAAAAGATCAGTTCATTTGACAGAGAAGTTGTCTCAGAGGCACTTGACTTGATTACATGAGAATTCAAAGAATTTGAGACTGGCATGGTATTTTGACAAAAGATGAATTGTGGAATAACGGAAACTGATCATAATTTTCTCATGGACTAAGAAAGAAATGAAAACTATTAGGTTTTTGTTTGTTTCTAAATGAATGCACTATTGGTAAAAATAACTAACATAAAAGAAAATGTACAATAACTAAACCCACACATGTCTTCTGGCTAATGACAATCATAACTACTAAACTGATCTTGGAAAATCATATTTAGAAGATGCAACTGACACAAAACTGGCGATGGCAGATCAGTAAGGGAAGAATTAAACCTTCCTGGCAAAATTTCAGTCATGCCAATATTAGAATAAGAAGTTGTGACTTCACAAAAGGACAACTTCAATGACAGAGGCTGTAATCACGGACATGTTAATGTGTGTCAGAAGGCTGAACAATATATTGTCATTGTCTTAAAAATTATACAAAATATAAGTGATACAATTAAATTAATTTTAGTAAAATAAAAATAGGCTAAAAAAATGGAATGGGCTGTTCTGCGTAGAACGCAGGTTGCTTCTAGAAAAGACAAAAACTGATCAGTGTTATCAAAAATTTAAATTCACAAACATGAAGTCATGAACATACTCAGGATCAAAATATTCTGTAT
Source organism: Mustela lutreola (assembly GCF_030435805.1). Lineage (NCBI taxonomy): Eukaryota > Metazoa > Chordata > Mammalia > Carnivora > Mustelidae > Mustela > Mustela lutreola. Next base: position 82,374,665 of record NC_081295.1, read on the forward strand.
TCAGTTGGTTTTGATCTCTTGACTACAAATACACAAAACTGTTCTCCCTCTTCCTTTTTCCTGGATATTTATAATATTTAAGCTCATAGTGTTTACATAATTCATATTATATATTCATATTCTGTAACAACAATAGAACTAAGTCCAAATCCCATAATGAGAGCAAGGGCTTTGTTGTCAGCGAGACTTGAGTTCACAGCACTCATGTAATCCTAAATGAGTCAGGCACTTTGGCAAGGACCAATGTCTGCAAAAAGAAATGATGCTTCAAAGTGCTGTTGACAGGATTAAGTGATAATTATTATGTAACACATGCATATTGGCACTTATGCCATTTTATTCTCCTCCATGATGATAATGTTTATGATCTTGAGAAAGAGGTGTGCCTGGCACACAGTAGGTATTCAAACGTAAGATAACTATTATGCAAATGATGATATGATGATGAGTATGAAAATCTGCTAAAGAACTTCTGGGGGAGGGGAGCAATAATAACTACTGAGTCATGTTAATTTTATGAGCTTTTTCCAGATACGAATGGAGGATCCCCATTTTTTTTAAAAGGCTGTTTATTTTTTTAAAAAGGCTGTTTTATTCAGAAAAGCCTCAGATAAACAAGAAAGGGGTAAAATATATATGGCCGCTTAAAGACAGGCTCAAATCCTCAGTGGTATTTAATCACCTCACTCCACGGAATAAGTTTGTTTCTGAATTAAAGGCTAATCTGTTGTATTATTGGTGACAGAATCAATAATTTCCAAAGGTAAACAGACTACTGTATGAAAGAAAAGAATGACAGTCGCTGGCATAAAGGTAAGTAGGCGTTTCACAACCACATGAGCTGCCCTTGACTTCCCTATGTTTCTTGGTTTACTTGAAAAGTCTTTACTATGGTAGTTGTTATTGGTTTTGCTATTGTTAATGACTGACTTTGATTTAAGGGTTTCCTCAAGGATGTTACCCCTATTCTATAAACCTTCTTGCCTTGATCATAGAAACAGAAGAAGAATGAAACGGTTAGGTCTTTACCTTGAATGTAAACAATGTGGTAAGACTGATTTGCTTCTATACGTTTTAAAATAGCTGAAAGTCTTTCCAATGTGTTTTCTCATTTGAAGCATGAAAACCTAAAAATTATTGATTCTAAGTACCGATTTTCTCAAGAGGTACTGGAGCTTTTGTTTCACTTTCAGAAACACTTTCTTTAAATATGAAATTTATAAATCAGAGAGATATGTCTAGATTCTCAAAACCAAACGTGCTACCAGGTCTTAAAATATTGAAGGAAGGAAATTGTGACAAGGGCTCAAATGTGATGCCTTGCCTTCAGGTCAGTGAGCACCACACGGGTACAAATGCAAGATGCCATTATTGTATTTCTAAGAAGAGTTTCAGATGCCGAGACATAATCTAAAAAAAAACACAAAGGCAATAAATAAAGACAGTCTTAGTACAGATGAAATGTCCCAGATGACCCTGAGAGATAAAAGAAAACTCCATCCCCCCAACACATCAACAGAAAGGGCCTAGTGCTTCTCCTGATGGTTAATAAAGGCTGTATTACTTTTTTGTCTCTCTGGATATTCAGCAAATCAGTTTATAAGAGATCAAAAGCAATGAGCCTAGGAAACAGCTATTTACCCTTATGTATTTCTCTCCCCCTACTGTGCTCATTTTCAAATGAAGACTGATTTCCCTGTATACTTCCTCCATCCCAATGCCCACCAACATACTTGGTTAAACTGCCATGGCTAATTACCAGAGGGGCTCTGTAATCAGCAGAGAGCAGGGGAAAGGCTGACTTAAAAGAGCACCCACTGTGTGGCCCTGGCCAGGCTTGAAGACTCCTGGGATGGTACATGCTCCTTCCTCTTAGCTCATTCTCCCTTTCATGCTGGGCTCGGACCATGCGCTGTGGGCCCTTCAGCCCCCACGAAGCAATACTCTTCCGTAGAAGCAACACTCATCATTGCAGAAGCTCAAAGTCCACAATGCCCACAGAATCTTAGCACATTGTAATGTGCTGTTTAAATATAAAACTACAAGAGGAAGAGCTTGTGGGGAAAAGATATAAATGCAGAAATTACATGTGCACTTGGCTGGGCTGCAGTGAGACTCAGATCTGTCTAGAAAGTAGAGCTAAGTGACACTTGTTCTCAAAATACCTACTTGCATCCACTGATTTACATCAGGGCTGGGGGCCTTGGGGGCCATGGGGTAGGACACACGTGAATCATGTCTCCACTTAGAGCGCAGGCCTACACAGGTACATCTGGCAGAAATTTGGAAGTGAAAGAGGAATGGATGCAAGGGTATGGAGAGGACAGTGGGGACTTCCCACTGAAGAAAACCCACAGTAAGGGCCAAAGTCATCTAATATAGGAAGCCAAAGGGTCTGAAGGTTGGGAAGAGTGGCAAGTATGACTGCAGCACTCAGTAAGTTGGTACTTAGATCCGTTCAGACAAAGCTACCTGGTGATATATACAAATCCCAGACTAGAAAAGAATTTACACGTGATCTGGCAAAGCCACTGCACTAAACTCAGCCACAGTCTGGATGCAAGAACCCTTGTTCTGGGACCTTCAAGAACCCTTGTTCTGGGACCTTCAAGAGGAGGAAACATCTTCCCTCCCACTCTTCAAGAGTTGGACAAGTTATGGGAGTGAGCTGAAGCTTGTCAGAAGCCTAAATGACTCAGCAGGAATCTGCTCCCCCAGCTGGCGAATGCCAGTCAGGGGAGCAGGGACTGAGGAGGGGGGCGGGCTGCTTCCTGCAGAATGGACAAGGAGGCCTGCAGGGGAGTCCTGACCACTGATGAGGTATGGGAGGGACCTCTCCAGGGTTTACTGGAAGAGCCTGGAATTTCTGTTGGAACATGCTGAGATTTAGAACAGTGGGGTTAGTTATTAATGTAAACATGATGTAATGTAACAGTAGTCAGGAAAATCATGAGAGCTGACATTTTTCCTGGTCCTGTGAAACAAACTTATCCAACTTAACTTCAGTGAGATTTATTTCTGTGGAATGTTTCTCAGATGACTTAGACTAACAGATTAGTAGCTACTATTTGACAGAGATATAAACCTTTGAATTACAACAAATCACCCCCTCCCTAACTTCACACACACAAAAAAGATGGGGAGAGTAAAGAGATTAAGGAAGTCATGGAACACAGGTTTGGTTTTAGGCCTATTGCCCAAGGCTTGATTTCTATAGGTTTGTATCATTTTTATGTCTCTTTACGTGATAATCAGACTAGTCTTTAAGAATGGTTCAGTGACCCACAGAGAGGAATTTATGTCTCCAAAGCATGCATATGAGATCTAACTCTTCTCTTCCAATCAGGTCCATCAAAAACTGGAGGGGAAGGAGAGGAAAGGCTGTAGCATGAGATCCTGTTCAAGCCATGTTCTCAGGGAACATTCCTAAATTTGAGTATACTCTCAGTTTAAAAAGCTCAAAATGGAGAAGTTAGAAACTGGGACCTTTTCGCTTTTACCCGATGTACTCACGATCTCTATAGATGAAAGCCACAGGACTTTTCCCACTTAAACTTAGGTAACTCACCTAAGTTTTTGCAATACAGATGTCAGAAGAATTTCTGAGCTGTACTGAGCTAGAGGCTATGTACAGCATTTCTTGATTTATTTTCTGTTTATTCAAATGAAAAAGCCTGGGGAAAGCAGAATTATTTTCCTTAAATAAATGGTTCATTGTTGTGCCTTAAATTGGAAATGGGGCACTTGGGTGGCTCAGGTGGTTAAGTGTCTACCTTCGGCTCAGATCATGATCCCAGGACTCTGGGATCAAGCCCTGCATAGGATTCCCTGCTCAGCAGGGAGTCTGCTTCTCCCTCTCCCTCTGCCGCTCTCCGCACTTATGCCCTCTCTCCCTCTCTCTCTGTCAAATAAATAAATAAAATCCTTTTTAAAAATTGGAAAAGAATTTTTTAATGGTCAATAATGACACTAACTTGACTATTAATTTGTTTTTAGAAAAATGCACTTTTTAAGTTATTTATTCTAACATGAAGAAGAATCCAATAACAAAAGGCTTCAGCATATGTCTAAATGTTTACCACACAGTTCCTCCAACATAGATCCAATTTTTCATAATGCATTACATACCTTCCTGATTTTTTTTTTTTTAAAGATTTTATTTATTTATTTGACAGAGAGAGAGATCACAAGTAGGCAGAGAGGCAGGCAGAGAGAGAGAGAGAGGAGGAAGCAGGCTCCCTGCTGAGCAGAGAGCCCGATGCGGGGCTCGATCCCAGGGTCCTGGGATCATGACCTGAGCTGAAGGCAGAGGCTCAACCCACTGAGCCACCCAGGTGCCCCACCTTCCTGATTTTTATGTGCATGAGCACATACACTGTGAGCTAATAATTAGCATTGCAGAACAAGTGCCAATCTCCCATAAGACAGTGATGATTTGGTGAGCTTAGAGCCAGAAAGCTAACAGGTCAGGTCCAGTTCCACTACATATTTGGGACCCACCGGGAAATTCATGTCAGTGAACCTGCTTCCTCATCCTCAAAAATGAAATGACAACCGCTACCTCCTAAGACCTTTGTGAAAACTAAATGAGATATTGAACCATAAGGTGCTTGACATTACTGTTACGATACAGCTATATGAGCGTACAGAAGGTCCTCATATAAAAATGTTATTAGTGAAGTATCTTTCAATAATTATGAAGATAAAAATAATCCATGCAATAACAAAGACAATAGTAACAATTAGAATCTACTGATATGTTCTTAAAGACCCCCATATAAACTATCAATAAAGAATTCCATACAATTGTGTCTTGAAATCCAGAATGAACCATTTTCATCTGAAACATATGAAAAACACAAATTTACTTTTAAAAATAACTTATTTTTTTCCAATTAAAGTAGTATGGATTTAGATCAAAATGACAGACTAAGCCTTTATGCCTATCTACTCCCACCTCAATTTCCTAAAAATACCAAAAAATCTGTTTTTAAAAAAGAATAAATTCACAACAGTGCTGGAAAATGAGAAGAGTAGAATTGATGGACAGAAATTCTGAGGATTTCCAGAAATAAAACACTGACAATCTTACTGATTAGAAAAACCACAATCCAGATGACATGGAGGAAAAATCTGCTGCAAAGGTGAGAGCAACTCTGGGACACCCAAAACTCAGAGATGACAGACAAGGGAGCAGGAAGGAATCCTGAGAAATGTGCCTCAGTAACAGGCTGGTCTATGTTTCAGCGTATCCCACTCTCCCACCTTTCATGACTCCCGGCTCCCTGCCAACACCAGCACCAGCAGCAGCAGCAGTATTCACCCCTGGGCCTGTGAGGAGAGAAGACTGGAGAAGGACCTGGATTGCCATTGCCCATAAAGAATATGGACTGTCCATACTCAGATGAGTAACATTTAAACACCATGCCCAGCAACATATCCCAGCTCTCTCTCTCCAACGAAGGAGGCAGATTCTGGTAAACAGAAACATTATTTACAGGTAAGTAAGAAAGGGATCTCAAATATAAAAATGAACTCACACAAGAATTTCCAAATGTTTTAGGAAAACCAACCCCATGAGAAGAAGCCCCAAACTGAATAAAGAAAACCACAAACATTTAAAGAAACAACCTAGGGGCGTCTGGGTGGCTCAGTGGGTTAAAGCCTCTGCCTTCTGCTCAGGTCATGATCCCAGGGTCCTGGGATCGAGCCCCACATTGGGCTCTCTGCTCAGCAGGGAGCCTGCTTCCTCCTCTCTCTCTGCCTGCCTTTCTGCCTACTTGTGGTCTCTGTCAAATAAATAAATAAAATCTTTAAAAAAAAAAAAAAAGAAAGAAAGAAACAACCTAATAGAACAAGAAGAAGGTGACTTTGAAAAAAGTATAGCTGATCCTCCCACTTGTGGATCCCCTTATCTCTGAATCTGCCTATTTGATAAAATCTATTTATAATCCCAAATCAATTCTGGTGGCCCTTTCAAAGTCAATGACAGACATACATAGGGTGGTGAAATTTTTGAATCACCCAATGTGCATATTCCAGCTAGATGAAAACAAAGCAAATCTGCCTTCTCTCATACTGTGAACAAGTGTCTTTTTTGTGGTGTATTGAGTGTCATGTTTTTCACATTTTTGTGCTTTTTGTTGGTGATTTCTCTGGGTAAGATGGCCCCCAAGCGCAGCACTGAAATCCTGTCTAGAGTTTCTAAGCACTGGAAAGCTGTGACGTGCTTTACAGAGAAAATACATGTATTCAATAACTTCATTAAGGCATGAGTTATAGTGCTACTGGTTGTAAGTTCGATGTTTATGAGTCAATAATACATATTAAATAAGGTGTCTTCAACAAAAACATACAAAAAAGAAAGTTATTTATTGATTAGTTAATGAAAATATGACCAGAAACTCACAGGCACTTAATCCTGTATTTGCCCTAGGAACAATGGTCCAATATTTACTAATTCAGTATTTGGTAATTTACTAATGTATGGTGACTTTATAGAGCATAATTACTGTGAATAATGAAAACAGACTGTATAGTAAATATCCTCATGTGAGTAAGATAGGCTATTGCACTCGAATAATATTACACTGTATAAGAAATAATCTAAGATTCTTGACAAAAAAAATGTAGGATCGTAGAAATTAAAAATCAATAAGTACACTGAATAGCAAAATGGATGCTAGCTTTAGAATAAATTAGTAAGTTTGATCAAGCCAAAAATGCACCCACAGACACTGCAGAGGAACCAAAACACAATGCAAAGTTGGTGAGAAAAGTTTAGGATTAGAGAGAAGTATAAAAGTTCTAACATCTACCTAGTATGAGTTTCAAGACCAAAGAAGACAGAGTACAGAAAACATTTCTCAAAGAAAAACAAGTCTTCAAATTGCCAGAGCCTGGAACATGCTCAGCAGAAGGAATTTTAGAATCCACAGGTGGACACAATGGGGTAAAATTTCAATATCAAAGATAAAGAGAGGTTCGTAAAAACTTCCAGAGAGAAAACCAGGTTTCCTGCAAAGGAACAAGGCTCATTTAACTTCAGAATTCTTTAGGGAAACACTAGATGCTAAAAGAAAATGGAACAATATCTTCAAAGTTCTTATGGAAAATAAATTTGAGCATAAAACCTGGGTTTTGTAATAAGACAGACCTTGGTTCGAATCTCAACTGTGGTACTGTCCACATGAGCTCGAACAACTTACATAACGTCTCTGAACCCCAAGTACCCAGCACTTGGTAGATGCTCTTAATTGTTGGTTCCTGTAACTCAATCACGGTATATCCACTGGTAGCATGGTTAGTAGAAAATTTTGAGAAGTGAGGAAAAGGTCACAATGGCCTGGCCAGCTCCACAGTGGTATATGTTTAAATCGTCTACTTGGACATTATTAAGCTGAGAGGATAAATCTTTCCTATAAGATATAAGTATTCACACAGATGACACAAAATCTACAATTACTGCAACTGATCTTGAATTTCCTCCCTTTCTATGGCTTCAGTTGTGATATTCTGTCTTACTATATCTCACAGCTAGAAGTCCCAGTATTGACTAAAATACTGGAAAAAAAAATAGAATCCTCTCCTTATTTTCAAACTTATTTAAAGCAAGGGATACAAAAAGGAGGTAAAAAATAAGCTCTACTATTTGGCAGAAAGCAAAACCCATTCAGTGGGATAGAGTGGTAGGTTTCCTTGGAGTAGAATTTGTATACAAATTATATGAGAGGGACTAAGTGAATTCTGTGCCAAAAGGCTCTACAGGGCTACACTGTGACATTGAACTCTGTATCTTATTGCTGAGTCAATCATGAAAAAGTTTCGTATCTTGAAATTTGTTTCATACAACAAAATCAGAAAAGAACTGTTTTCATTTAAATGAAACCATTAAATATAATGCTCTATTTTACTCTTGTGTTTAATATTTCTATCCTAACCAAATATCATCCCAAAATAATAAATTATAACTTTCATAACTAGGAAACAAATTCTACCAAAGATGACTTTGCATTAACTGAGACTAAAATTTGCTTTATAAATCATCTTTTTTTTTTTTTTAAGTAGGTTCCATGCCCAACATGGGGCTCAAACTCAAAACCCCGAGATCAAGAGTCACATGCTCTACCAACTGAGATAGCCAGGAGCCCCATAAGTGACTTTTAAAACTACCTTCCATAAAGTGAGGTGAACCTGCATATGAAATAGTGAGACTTCTTTTTGTGACTGTTAATCTATGTTTAAAATGTACCTTTAATAAATATCAGATATTCTTTAATCAAAATTTCTCTTCCCAATATTGTCACAGAATATCTTCTTAATATAATTCTTTGAATCATCTTAGCTAAAACTACCTCCACCATATTCGCTTGTTCCCATCAGCCTTTCTACAAGAAATCCTTTCCGTCAGGAATAGCTCTATCCACCAGCCACACCAAATGCGCCACGCTTCCGAAGGACAACCTGTCTTTAAAAGGATTGGAAGCTACAGTTTCTGACCTAGGAGGAGCAGGCCAAAAGGCCAACCCTATCTTATGTGCAACTGGCAATGCTCTACATAGTTGAAATTTTGGAAATCACCCTCTAGCAGCTCACCCTCTTTGAGCCCTTTTTCTGGAGTCCACAATGCCCTGCTCTGTCTCAGAAGACCCCCGCTCAACAATTTAAAATAATCTCCCCCCCCTTTATTCATATTGAATAGAAGTTAGTGGCAAATTCCACTTCGATCTGAAAGAAGACCTAGGTCAAGGCAAGCAGAAGAACACGAGCCAAAGGAGTGAGCACTGAGCTCTGAGTTCCCACGAGGTCCTAGAAAGTGCATAGGCGATTCAGAATCTGAATGCAGGATATTCATAAAGTCACGGACCCTGCCATGCCCAAGTGTATTTTGCAATTTGTTATCACAAGAGCCCTCTCTGTCAGCTAGAGTGACTGCCTCCCTGCTCTGTAACCTTCTGGCACTCTCCAATGGGAAGGGAGAGGGCCGGACCATCAGAGCACAAAAGCAGCTTTCTCTAGCCCTCTTTCCATGAAAGAAAAAAAGAGGAAAACATCCTTTTTTTTTTTTTTTCCTGAAATTCCTCATAAACTGAGGTGCCCCAGGGACTGTTCTAACTAGTGTTCTGCGTAATTTGCATGGATTTATATTCTCCACTATTCTTTTTGGGAGGTGATTAATTACCATGGCAACCACTATATCACAAGACATCTATGCTTACTCAAATTTTTTGAGTGTGATATACCTTCTTTTTAAAAAATACATGCTTAAAAGAAGATGGGGGGCCCTGAAGTATGATGTTTTAAAGATAATTTGCTACTCTAAACAATACAATTTGGAGTGTTTCATAGGGCTTGCTTTTGTTGGCAGAGAGAAAAACAAAAAGAATAGGAGTCTAAATACTGACTATATTATGCATGCAGAAATGACTTCAGATATAAATATGGGAGATATACGAGTCCTAACAGTGCCTCAAGTCCAAGGGGCATTAGGAGAAGTGGAAAGTGGAAGAGAAGGATTGACTATCATTATGAGTGCTGTATCCTTATCTGTGACTATCTCAATAATGCATCCTATTCATTTCACAAGGATCGAGAGAAGTCTGTGCCATTCTTAGTTATGAAGCACAAAGGCAGAAATCAAACGCGTTCTAAGCTTGTCCTTAGAGCTTTAGTGAAATCAACATAAGAAATTGGTTTTGCTCCCACTGGCTTTCTGAGCAGCACGTTCTGAGAAGCCTGGAGGAGCGTCTAAGAACAGTAACTGCAGGGGACGGACCATGGCACACTGTTGGCTTGCCCAGCCCAGGAGTCCAGATCGCATACATTCAGAAGAGCAGCCTCAGGTTCTCATTTTCCAACTGCCTCCTATGGAAAACGTGGGCCAAACAACAAATGACTTCAATTTCTGAAAGTCCCTATGATGTTCATTTCCCAAAAACTTCATATAATCCTTGAAAAGACGCAGCTCACACAGCACGAAGTCATACCACAAAGTGAATTTTTTAAAAGGAAGGATTTTAATATCTTGGTCTTTTGAGAAGAAAATCTTCAATCTGTCTGAGATTTGGCTGACTTCGCCTTTTTCCTCTTGGATTTGGGTACAGAAAATTAATTTATCTGGGTAGGGACCACAAGAGGCTTTAAAAGGTGTTCTTTTTTGACAAATTTGTAGGTAGCGTGGTGGTTAAAATAACAGACTCTAAAGCCAACTGAATTCAAATCTTAGTTCTGCTACTTGCTCTGTCCTCTTCAACTTTTTACACCTAGGTTTCCTTTCCCGTGAAACAGCGATAACAATAGCGGAAAAAAACTGAAACTCTTTTTTAGGCAACAGCAATAAAAGCAACAAGGGTATTTTCCCATCTCCATCTGGAGGCACCTCTTTACCCAGAGTTTCTCAGAAATCAATGGCGACAAGAAAGCAGATGACTGCGGTAGTCGCTTTGTCTACACTGTATGGAGCAAAAGGGAAAAGACCTCCCAGGTGGCTCTCATCGTCCCCACAGGGGAAATCCAGAGGATTCCAGAGAAGCGTAGGCACACCCCCACCCTACCTTTCCTCTCTCCCAGGATTCACTGCATCTCCGTGCCAGATGAAAAACCCCTCCGGGTGTCTTGGACACATTTGGGATGGAAAGACTGTCAAATGATGCGCCAGGCAGTGACTGAATCATACAAGAGGGGACATGATAGATTTTAAGCATTAAGAGACCTCTAACTTAGAAATGGGCCACATTCATTGTGAAAATAGGTCTGGCGACTTGAGGAGTATCTTGGGGCCTCAGCAAATGAAGCAGCTGAGCCCAGAGACAGGCACCCCTGGAGGACAACCACCTGTACGCTAATCTTCTCTGTGTGTGCATATGTTTCTGTTACAGTTTTATCGGGACATATGCTAGTATTGTTTTTAATGAAAGAGCAAGGGAAAGCTATGTTTTGAAAGATACTTCTTTCTTTTTCAATGCAAACAACAAGAGACTGAATTCAGACACGTGACCAAGGCACAACAGAGTGTAACAAACCAGTGCTTGCCAGGTTCAAACAGTGCCCCGTGACCTTCTAGCATCCAAAACAATCAAATAACAACTGTAGTTATATTAGCTAATGTTAACTGAATACTAACTATGGATCAAGTGCTTACGACAGATCTCATCAGACCTCTCTGTGCAGTCAATACTATCATAATCTCTCTTTTGACAGATGGGGTATGGAGGGTTACAGAAAGCCAGGGTAAAGGATTCAAACCCAAGCAGTCTGACCCAGACCAGTGCCCCAACTTCTGTTCCATGCTATGCCCCTTTAAAAATTTATGCTGAAGAAATCTGAGTGCAGCACACAATGGATTATTCTACCCCATATTAATTCAGATTCATTCACTTGCTCAGAAGCACTTACTGAGTGCCCACTGCGACAGAAATCTGTGCCAGAACTATAGAGTTACTCAAAGAAGTAAGATTGGGCCCTGCCCCCTAATTGCTCACAACCGAAGAAAGATCAGATTGGAATACAAACAACTATTTTCAAGGTAGTCTGTGATCTGCGGTTAGAAAAGATGAAGGGATACAAGCATGAGGGTGCACGATTACCTTCCCCAAAGAGAGCCTCTGATGTGTACGTACCTACTAGGAAGCTAATTTAGCCTTAAAGTTTAGGTAAGAAGTTTGCTTAGGTCCTGTGCTTCGAATCAGAGAAAAAAATTAAATTTCTATATTTGAATTCTATATAGTTTAGGGCTGACTTTCCCTTTGAACAAGCAAAGGCACTAAAAACAGTGTTTCTATAACACTGGCTTCAAGGAACTTCTGTCACTGGGCAATGTGACCCTGTCACACACAGTCCAGTCCTTGGAGGTATCCACTGGGGAGTTTCCTTTCCAACGAGGTGTTCATGGGATGCTGTCAGTGGCAGGAGGCCGAAGTGTGGCAATGCCCTCCCTTGTTCCACCGGTTCTATTGTGGTTTCCATCTTGATGTCTTCCAACCCAGAGACAAGCCAAGCAGTACCGAACAGAGAGCTGCAGGTTTGGGACCTAGGAATTAGACCAGGAATAAGTATATCACCCAAGCCAGGCCAAAGTCATTTTCTGGAATTGCTATAAAAGGCTATAGCAAAGCAAAGCCCCTTTCTACTGTGCTCACTGAATCAGAGGATGTAAACCCCGCCTTCCTCATAAAGAAAGCCTGTCGACAGAAAAAAGTTAAAAGGAAGTAAGCAGACCCAAGCAATGGAGCAAAAGGCAGAGTCCTGAGGACATCCTTTTAGCCCCTGGATCCAGCTGTGCCTGAGGCTAGTCATCCCAGACTTCCCGAAAATATGAGACAATAAATTGCAGCCCAGCCTGAGTTAGGTTTCTGTCGCTGGGAAGAAACAAAGTGGTATCAACAGGCATTTGGCACAATGACTGATACGTGGTGATGCCAGGCCGTCTGAGGGCTGTAGCCATCACCATCTCCATCCCGTAACCATCACTGTGACGGTTCATTTTATGTGTCGGCTCAGCTAGGTTATTGCGCCCAGTTTTGGGTCAAGTGCTAGTCTGGAGGCTGCTATCAGTGGATTTATAGACGTGATTGACATTTACAATCAGTTGACTTTAAGTAAAGCTGATTACCTGGATAATAGAATGGGTCTCATCCAATCGACTGAAGGCTTTCAGAGCAAAAACGGAGGTTTCTTGGAAAAATAATTTTGCCTCAACACTGTGTCAGAAATTTGTCTGAATTTCCAGCCTGTTGTACTGCCCTAGAGATTTTTGGACTTGCCTGCCCCCACAACTGCACAAGCTGATTTAAATTCTCATTCCCGGGGCACCTGCGTGGCTCAGTGGATTAAAGCCTCTTCCTTCAGTGGGTTAAAGCCTCTGCCTTCGGCTCAGGTCATGATCTCAGGGTCCTGGGATCGAGCCCCACATTGGGCTCTCTGCTCAGCGGGGAGCCGGCTTCCTCCTCTCTCTCTCTCTGCCTGCCTCTCTGCCTACTTGTGATCTCTGTCTGCCAAATAAATAAATAAAATCTTTAAATAAATAAATTCTCGTTTCCTGTTTCTCTTTCCCTCTCTTTCTGTCTCTTAATACACATGTGTACACATACACATATAATACATATACCTATATACATATTTATTTATATAAAAATATTTTATATATACTTGTATATGCAAATATATTAAATACAGTGTATCAAAATTCTTTACACACACACACACACATATCTCCTGACTCATATAATCATCATGACTTGTCTAGCTGTTCCCCTAACGCTCTTGGTACTGGTTAGAAGTAACCCAGAATGGCAGGCAATGTACAGCTCACTAAAGTAAGCCACGAGTGTATCTGATTGACTTCCACAACTGTTCTCCAAGAAACAAGAAATTTCCAAGCTGTCTTCATCCAAGATCTAAGTATGGTATCTCACAGTGGAACATTTGAACAAAGAGCAAACTACTATTTGTGGCGCACACTTCATCAATCTCTGGCAGGAATCTAAGGTGTGATTAGAAACTTATCATAGGAAATAACTGTTCTGGAAGCCCGGTTCTCAACTCAGAACTGCGTAAACTGTTAAATCACCGTGTTTTCGCCAATTGATTTGGAGGGGATTTGTTTGTGTTTAAGCAAGGCACAAAGAAAACTGATTGGCCCTTTTCTGACTAATAAATATTGACATCTTAAATTATAATCCAAGGTTCTGGGTACAGAAATGGATTCAGATGAGGGAAGCTGAAAGCCATGCATTCTCTCTCTGGTGACTCAGAAATCTCCACATTCTGCAGGGAGCGATGTCCACCTGCTGACTCCACACAGCTGCCTCCGTAGCCCAAGGGAAGAATCCACTCTCTTTCAAACTCTGGCTTGAGAATTCTCTCTCCATGAATCAGTTCCTCAGCCACTGATTAGCCTCTCTCATTAGCTTCTCTATTAACTGCAAGAGAACTACAAGGCTGCTTTGTAGGTGGCCAAGGAAAGGAACCTGACCCAGCCTGTGCCTACGTCTCAGGCAGAAATTCTGACCCCAGAACTCATAACTCCACGGAAGAGGCCATCTCTTCATAGTCATCCATTCAATAAATATTTGTTGAATACGGTATCTACGACATGACAGCTGTTCTCCAGAATTAAAAAAGAAAAGAAAAGACCCTGTGGTAAAACAAATACACCTGTTTCCTGCCTTCATCTGGAGCTTCGAGGTGTGTCCCTGAACAATGCTGTCACTGCCAAGAAGCCCCGGGTTTTTGGAAGTCCTGGCTCCCAGCATCTCTTAGGTCCAGGCCCCCTTCTCTCCCTGCCCTGTGAGTTCAATATCCCTTCTCTGCTCTTTTTCTCACCCCAAACTCAGCATGCCTTTCATTATCATTTTCTGTCTTGATTTCTATTTCTTTGCCTTCCAGGAGCAAGTATGATTGGAAATTTGCTGCCTATATGGTAAATACAAGTCCTGCTCCCCAACATAATAAGATGTTGGTGTGACTCTCAACTCCCAGACTACAAAGGAACTCAGACAGAAAACGCTTCTTCTGCCTTCATTCTTGTGTCGCTTCCTTGCACATTTATTAGGCTAAGTATTAATAAGTGTAATGGCTAGCATATTTCAGGCATGGGATCAAGAGCTATAAATATATTATCTTACCTAACTCTCCCCAGTGACCCTATGAGGTAGATGTACTTGTGTAATTTCACAGATGATGAAACCAAAACTCAGAGAGTTGAGGTCATATCATCATTACACCACGTGAAATCAAACGCTGACCACCGTAAACCCAATTCACCTTTCTCCTAAACAGTAGCTACAATCAAGACCCATGGCTTCAGAAAAGATAGGTTAGGGGAGCATCATAATGTGCCAGTTCTCCTCTGGAACTGTCCCCTAGCTGGGCTCCCTGCAATGATCCTGCTGTGCTCAAATTCACTGTCTGTACCGCAGGCAGCCAGAGCTTACGAAAACGTGAATTGGTCCTGTCATTCTTCTGCGTGGAGCCTCAGTACTCTCAGTGCTCTTAAGATAAAGCACAGCCAACTGGACACACTTCCAAGGCCCTCCATTATCTGGCCCTTACCTACTCTGCTGACCTCTAGCATCGCTTTCCCTCACAGGTGGGTCCACAGCCATCTGAACCACTTCTGTCCCCCACAATGCACCACGCTTTCACTCTTATGGTCTTCTGAGGTGATGCTTCCTCTGTCTAAAACACCATTCCCTCTAAACCAACCCACCTCCCCCCCTCCACACACACACTCCTCTCTTTATTCTGGCAAAGTCCTCCTCAGCCTCCAGTTGCCAATTTAGCTGTCACATGCTCAGAAGCCTTCCCCAGTCCCTCACTTCGGGCACTCCATGCTTCTCCACTGTCCACTGTGAGATCTTTCCTACACGTGGTGTCTTGCACCAGCTTGGCACAAAGCAGGCTCAAATAAACGCTCATGGAACAAATGAATTAGTGGCTGATGTGATGGGGGAGTCCATCACCCAGCACTCCAATCTCCTCAATGTATTTGTCTAATTGGGAGCAACTCAGGATGCCCACAGACTGGTGTGGCTATTCATGGCCTCTCCCCATCACAGGAGCCCACTCCTCCTACTCTCTGTGCAACCACATCCTGGAAAATCAGCCCTCCACACCACACACTGCTCTCCCTTGGCACACGTGTCCATACTGCAAGAGATGAAAAGGCTCCACTGGTAGTGTTCGTAGATAGTTGTTGCTTTCAGGGCAAAGTCAGAGAAATGTGTATCAGTTAGGGAAGCTCTCAACTGCAAGGAAAATAAAGCTCGACTTAGCCTGGCCTAAACGGATAGGATAGTTATGACGCCACGTCATGTAAGTCCAGCAATGGAGCCATCTCTAAGCTGGTGGTACACCCGTCAGCTGCCCGAGACTATCTTCAAGGATGCGGGCACTTTCTCTGTCTCCACTCTGCTGTCCTTGGCATCAGTGACACTCAAAGGCTGGTTTCCTTCATGGTCATAAGGTAGCTGACAGTAACAGCCAGTAGCAAGACGGATGTCTCCTTGATCAAATCCAACAGGGAAAGAGAAATTTCTTCCCCCGCCATCTAAAGTTAGTGCTTCCCTTCAATCCAATGGGGCCAACCTAGGAACTGTGCCTGTCCCAAGATCGACAACAATCTGCCAGCCCCAGAATCCAGACGAATGCCAAAAACTAATAGGCTTATAAGAACCATCTGGAACAAAATGGATGCACTAGTGATGGAACCATCAAGAGACTCTGAAGGACAAAAAATCTCCAAGGCCAAGGATAGACACAAAAGAGTACACTTATTTCCAGCTAACGCTACTGTATTTTTCTCTTTCTATTTGCAATAGCTCCTGAAAATATCACATGTAAATACTCCATATCCCTTTTGAATATGTGGTTGTATTTCTTCTTGCTGACACTAGCTTCTCTTCAAGTTAATCATCTTCTTCTGCAGACATGCTTATGTTGAGTCAGCATTTAACATTTCGAGGCTTATTGCTTACAGCAGCGACAGAAACTGCTTCACTCAACCCTGCGCAGAGGCAATACAAATGATAGCAAGAATGGAAGCCAAATGACTTCATTACTCTTTTTTTATGTATGCAGATCTTTGATAATGTCATAAAGCAGAAGTCTCATCACTCCACAGCGGATAAAACGTCCCGCCTTAGTGATGCAACAGAGGCCGGAGAGAGGAGGGGGAAAGGCTGTGACAGTGAGTAACCCGATGGCACTGGCCTGCTCCCTGATGTGTTGCATCTGTGGGTCCTGGAGCAGAAATTTAGAAGCCAACTAAGCTAACAGACACTTTTAGAAAAAATATTATGCTGATTTCCGTTCTACTCCAGTGCAGATAACTTCTCAAATTATCCTGAGTCCACCTTGGCAGGAATGATCTAAATATATGGAGGTAGCAAATAACTCTTGGGTTGGAACTCTAACTGTCGGCATCGGCTCTTTGCTCCCAGGACACAAGCACATATGAGCCACTCCTGAAATGGCGGGGCTGTCATTTTATTCGGAGGTACCAGCAAACAAAGAAGAAAGGCCACCTATATACTTTAAAAACAAATTTCATTTGACTTGTCAAAAGATCCTTGGGATTTATTGTCACATATAATCGTATACCATAAGAGCTGTACAGGGATTTACTGAGCATGTATCTCAAATGACACGTCAAAATTCTCATAGCTGTTGCACAGATACATTCTCGAACACTGACTGACCAGTACGCCTCTGAAAATCTTCTGGGAAGTGATGCTCAACCCCACCAGTGGGGAACCCTGGACAATACTCCAAAGACAGCAAAGCTGATCTCTGCTGCTTTCCCATGTTTGTGGGTTCTTCTCCTCCAGCCAAAAACACTTATGGCTCTCTAGGGGTACAATCTCCCACACTCTAAAAATCCAACCAATACTTTGAGCAAGGACTTCTAAGTACATATATTCCTCTTATCATTCCTTGTCCAGATCACTATAAGCATAACATTAATTCATCGAACAAGTACTGCCAACACACGTTATGTTCAAGGGCTATGCGGAGCTCTGGGCAGAAAGCACTAAATCAGCCAATCATGGTCTCTACTCTCATGCAGTTATCTTGGCAATCGGTTTCATTCTTCCCTTTTCCCCAGGCTTTATACCTGCCAGTGATGATAATAACAAGTAATAATGATAATAATAGTAATAGGTTTGAGTAGGACTTTCTATATGTCAGATGCTGTTCTACGTGCTACGTCAGATGCTGTTCTTTTAGTCCTCAACACAACCTGTTAGTGGATAAGAAACTGAGGTCCCTGAGATCAGAGCCTTATGTTGCTAAAGTAAGCAGACTAGCCCCCTTCTTAACTTCTGCTGCCTAAAGCAATCTCTAAGTGACTTCTGTTTTCATTTCTACAACGGATTATTGCACGGAAAATTTCATGGCAGGACAGAATTGAAAATTTTAAGGAGAGAAGTATTCATAGACACGTGTGGAGTTTTAAATTATGAGTAGGACTTACGTAGCACACCTTGGTATTTTCCTAACTCTGGCACCACTCAAACTATCATTCTATACTTGTCTATATCCCCTCCCTTTCCACTGATCAGTTTTTAAAAATGAAAACTAAAATCCATTGAGTACCTACTCTGTGCCAGGCACCACCAGGCATGGCTCTGCTTTATCCACTCCCTAAGATCAAAGCAGTTCCAAAGACAGTGCTAGCAATTCACCAAAATGGGGAATCTGACAAGGAATGAGGGTGTCTTTGATTCGTTAATATATCACATGTCTTCTGTGCCTTTTTTTTTTTTCCTTTGTTCACTTGCTAGCATTTCCTTAAGAGGCTCCAGAATCAACATTCTATGCCTCATGAAGCCAATTACTTTAATGGTTAAAACAGCAGAGCAGTAATATAAAAGCAAGGCTAATTCTCTGTAAGGCTTCCCTCCACCCTCCACCCCACCACCAGCATTCCATGTCCTTGTATATTCCCCCGTAAAAATCTTCTGTGCCTCGTGTATGTCTTATCTTCCCCAACCACCGTTTGGAAGAGCTTGTGGGAGAGTACATCAGCCCAAGGAAATTCCTTTTTTAGAAAGGATGCACTGTAGACTCTGGCCCTTTACCTGCCTCTCCGGTTGCAGCCAAAAGGCAGAGAGCGTTCTCTAAATCCAATGGTTCCTAAATCCAATGAACTGCTTTCTAGTTGTGACAAAGGGAAACGGGAGACACCAATCTGGTAAGAAAAGTTTTTTGTTGTATCTCATTCACCAATCCACAGCCCAACACACTAACAGTCCTGGCACATCAGCCCACACTTGCATACATTCCCTTTGGCACACTTTACATAATCACCATTTTTGACAAATTGAATCCAAAATGAGTGATCTGATACCCATTGCTATAAATGCTTTAAATGGTGCTTTTCCTCAGTCACAGTCAAAGGCACAGTCTCAGGTTGCAATTAACTTTGGGGCTAGGGAGGTAATAATTATGGTCCCTTTGCATTGGACACAAATGAGTCCATTTATCAGCATTAGAGTTGCAAATGATCTATCTTCTAAAACCAGCGCAAGCAAGCACCTCATTGCCTATATTTCTTTAGGATCAAGAGCGCCCAGCTTTCACTAGGGAAGGTCAATCCAAAATGCATGGATCCCATGAGGTGCACAAAATAAATGGGACGCATCGAGGAAAGAGGAATTTTTTTTTAAAGGAAGGACAAGGAGGAGGAAGAGAGCAAGGGGGAGTAGAAGAATTTTGCCTGAAAAACACAAATCACACAAACTGTTAGAATCAAAGCAGGCGGAAAGGGAAAATTTTTAAAGTCAAGTCACCAGACTCATTATCACCCGGAGCCTGGAGTATTGTAATAAAACCATTTATGGCTCAGGGAAATGCAGGCTGGGTGGCTATTCTGTAGGCCCAGGGACATTCTCAGGTAGAGCTAGTTCATAGGTCATTCCACACAGAATATTTTTATTTTCTTAGATGATACTAATTCGGTATAGTTCCAAAATAAAAATAAAACGTGTTAAAAATAAAGCATTCTTCTTGAACCAACTCTGAGCCCCCCAAAAAAGCATGGTAAGGAAATGTGATGGCTGTTTTCAAATAAGAAAGACAAACTATTCCAATGGAAAACTATCATCCATCAATGTGTGTATGTGTGTGAGAGAGAGAGTAAGAATGAAAAACAGAGCAAGAGAGAAAAAGACAGGTAGACAAAGACTGATTACAAATAATCATTATTTGGAAAATAATATACATAGTACATCATATTAAACACACAATCTTTAAAATGCTATGTTCATGCTATGCACAGTCAGCTTCAAGACCCTGCTTCCAACCCCTCCCTACGAGGAATTCCAGAGCAATCACTGAATGAAGCAACCAGACCATGAATTTCATTCCAGCGCTCACTGGGTGATGGTGGTGGTTTCTGTTTGGTTGGTTTTCATGATGTTTCAGACTTACTCCATAACTAGCTAGAAACTGCCCTGCGCCGTTTTCAAAAGACTCATCACCTCCTGTTGGACAGGCCTGGATGCCCTCACCATGCTTGGCAGCACTGGAGGGACAACGGTTAATCTTGTAATTTATTTTGTAATTAGCTGCAAATATCCATCTTAGTCTCTCTGCGACTACACACACCATCCGGAACAGTTTCCCCGACCCTTCCTCTGTCCTCCCACACTCACCTCCCCCCACCTCACAGCCTCCCTGTTTTCAAGCTGTCACCTGACCCTGGGATTTTCCGAGGCCCCTCACCACCCACCGGCCTTCAGAGTGGTCTATAAGGCTATCTGTTGAGGAAAGGACCCTCTCTGAGAGCACAGTGTTTCTTCTGCCTACAGCAGGATACAGATCGGGACAGAGAC